>NC_071469.1:42435597-43039783 GCF_028500815.1 Rissa tridactyla
GGACACCTCTTGGATGGTGGTAAAATACAATAAAGGGAATTTCTTTGCATATATCATCAGTATTTTATGAAGCAGAAGCAGATTATCTGGAATCAATACAAGCTCTAGAATCAACAAATTATTTTTCATGCGTGCTAAATAATCATGTGGGAGACATTCATTGCGAACAAGCTGGTAATATTTTTCTCCACGCAGTTCTGAAAAGAAATTTCTGCAGTAACAGTGACATTTGCCAATTTGGTCTTAAAATAATTCTTCCACTCTGCTAAGATGTTGTTTGTCCCAATGGGGATTACACAGTTACTCTATAGAGAATCTTTTTAGAGAGAGATGAACGACAGCCTTGCAGGCCATTTAAGTCATGTTGTTCTGGTGGGTTCTTTTTTTTTTTTTTTTTTTTAATCTCTGTCCTTTTAAAGGAAAGAACTTGAAGAAGGAAAGAAAAATCACGAAACATGAAATTTAACTGTGTAATCTGTGGTTCACGTTTTCAACTCTGATGTTTTAATGGAGGCTGGAGAGATCAATGAGTGGCTCACTGCCAGGAGGTGTTAGCATCATAGAATCATAGAATTGTTAGGGTTGGAAGGGACCTTAAAGATCATCTAGTTCCAACCCCCCTGCCCTGGGCAGGGACACCTCCCACTAGACCAGGCTGCTCAAAGCCCCATCCAGCCTGGCCTTGAACACTTCCAGGGATGGGGCTTCCACCACCTCTCTGGGCAACCTGTGCCAGTGTCTCACCACCCTCATGGTGAAGAACTTCTTCCTAACGTCCAGTCTGAATCGACCCATCTCTAGTTTTAATCCATTCCCTCTAGTCCTGCCATTGCCCGACATCCTAAAAAGTCCCTTCACCAGCTTCCTTGCAGGCCCCCTTAAGATACTGGTAGGCCACTATAATGTCTCCTCGGAGCCTTCTTTTTTCCAGACTGTACAAGCCCAGCTCTCTCAGTCCGTCCTCATAGCAGAGGTGCTCCAGCCCTCTGATCATCCTCCTGGCCTTTCTCTGGACACGTTCCAGCACGTCCATATCTTTCTTTTAGTAGGGTCTCCAGATCTGGATGCAGTACTCCAGGTGGGGTCTCACGAGAGTGGAGTAGAGGGGGAGAATCACCTCCCTCGACCTGCTGGCCATGCTTCTCCTGATGCAGCCCAGGATACGATGGACTTTCTGGGCTGCTAGTGCACACTGATGGCTCAAGTTGAGCCTCTCGTCCAAGAAAAACCCTTTTCTTTAGGGCTGCTCTCAAGCCAGTCGCTGCCCAGCCTATATCGGTGCTTGGGATTGCCCCGACCCAGATGGAGGACCTTGCACTTGGTCTTGTTGAACTTCATGAGGTTGGCATGGGCCTACCTCTCCAGCCTGTCAGGGTCCCTCTGGATGGCATCCCTTCCCTCCAGCATGTCAGCCACCCCACACAGCTTGGTGTCGCCAGCAAACTTGCTGAGGGTGCATTCTATGCCACTGTCCACGTTGCTGATGAAGATGTTAAATGAGACCGGTCCCAGTACTGATCCTTGAGGGATTCCACTCATCACTGGCCTCCACTTGGACATGGACCCATTGACAGCCACTCTTTGGGTGGGACCGTCAAGCCAGTTCTTTATCCCCTGAATTGTTAGTCCATCAAACCCGTATTTTATCAGCTTGGAGACCAGGATGTCATGCGGGACAGCGTCAAAGGCTCAGGTCCAGGTAAATGACATCAGTTGCTCTCCCCTTGTCTGTTGATGTTGTGACCTTCTCATAGAAGGCTACCAGGTTTGTCAGGCACGATTTGCCCTTGGTGAAGCCATGTTGATTGTACCCAATCACCTCTTCGTTATTCTTCTACCTCAGCAGTGCCTCCAGGAGGATCTGCTCCATAATCTTACCAGGCGTGGAGGTGAGACTGACTGGCCCATAGTTCCCTGGTTCCTCCTTCTTTCCCTTTTTGAAAATGGGGATTATGTTTCCCCTTTTCCAGTCAGTTGGGACCTCACCAGACTGCCATGACTTTTGGAATATAGTGGAGAGCGGTTTAGCAACCTCATCCGCCAGTTCCCTCAGTACCCCTGGGTGTATCCCATCAGGTCCCATGGACACTTTCAGGTTCATCAGATGGTCTGATCTTCAATTACTATGGGCAGGTCTTTCCAACCCCTGCCATTATCTTCTGTGGCTCCGGGAGTGTGGCTGGAGCCCTTGCCAGTGAAGACTGAGGAAAATAAGTCGTTGAGAACCTCATCCTTCTCCATATCACTTGTCACCAGTTCTTCCATTTCCTTTCTGAGGGGGCCCACACCTTCCCTAGTCGTCTTCTTACCATTAATATACCTATAGAAATTTCTGCTGTTTCCCTTGATCTCCTTGGCTAGATTCAATTCTAACTGAGCTTTAGCTTTTCTCACCAGGTCTCTTGCTGCTTGGACAGCTTCCTTATATGCCCCCTATTCTAGCTGTCCTTTCTTCCGCTCCTTGTAAAGATTCTTTTTGTGTGACAGCGTGTCCAGGAGCTCCATCTTCAACCAGGTAGGTCTCCTAGCATTCTTTCCTGCCTTCCTCTTTGTCAGTATAGTTTGCTCCTGGGCACGGAGAAGGTGATCCTTGAATACTGACCAGCTGTCCTGGGCCCCCCTTCCCTCTAGGGCTTTGTCCCACAGCACTTTGGCCAGTGGATCCCTGAAGCAATCAAAGTCTGCATGCCTAAAGTCCAGGGTCATAAGCTTGGAATACATCCTTCTAGTTGCCCTGAGGATCTTAAATTCTATCGCTTCATGGCCACTGCAGCCGTGGGTTATCCCTGAGCCTCACATTGGTCACCAGCCCTTCCCTGTTGGTGAGAACGAGGTCCAACATAGCACCTTTTCTTGTTGGTTCCTCTACCATTTGGAGGAGGAAGTTGTCATCAATGCATTCCAGGAACATCCTGGATTGCTGGTGCCTTGCTGTGTTGTCCCTCCAGCAGATGTCAGGGCAGTTGAAATCCCCCACAAGGACCAGGGCCTGTGAACGCGAAGCCACTTCTATCTGCCTATGGAGGGCCTCATCTGCGTGGCTCTGCTGATCAGGTGGCCTGTAGCAGACCCCTACTGTAACATGGCCTTCCCTTACGTTCCCTTTAGTCTTAACCCATACATTCTTAACCAGCTCATCGTCCTTCCCCATGTGGAGCTCCATCGAATCTGGCTGGTTGCTGATGTAGAGGGCAACACCTCCCCTCCCCTCCTACCCTGCCTGTCCTTCCTAAAGAGCTTGTATCCATCTATCCCTACATTCCAGTCATGGGAATCATCCCACCAAGTTTCAGTAATGGCCACTATGTCATGGCTTTCCAGCAGCCCTTAATTCATCCTATTTATTCCCCAAGCTGCATGCATTCACGTAGAGGCACTTCAGCTGGGCTGGCCATGTCACCCTCTTGTGCAAATCCCCCTTGATTCCCTTGGGGTGTCCAGTGCATCATCCCAGTTTATTTAGTGGTACTTGCCTGAGTGTAAATGCTGAGGTATAAATAAATAACCTAACAGTTTCTGTGGGATTGAAACCTACGTAGGTTAAATATCCTTATCACATGATACCTTTGTCTTTCAATTGAAGCTTGCCTATAATGAAAGATCCTTTCTCTATGATGCGTTGATGTTAAATATTGCTGATCTTGTTTCTGATAACTTTTGAACAGTTTTCTATTTAATAAATATTTATATTGGAGATAAAGTTAAAAATATTTCCTAGCTATAAGACTAAATAAAAGGCACTAGAGAAAACGTGACTTGCAAGTGGTGGGTATTTTTCCCAAGCACAATTATTAAGTCAAGATGTGGGCATCACATCTCAGTGCTGGCAGGGGAAGAACTGTGAAATGCTGTAGTGTTGTTCGTTTAACCTATACATCACCTGTTGGAGGTGAATGTGTGGCAGAAGGGAGCCTGAGTTAAGAGGCAGCTTATGGGCTGCAGTTCTCTTGACTCTGACAAACCACCTTTTTCTTCTTACGGAGTTGCCCGTATTTTCTTCATGTCTTCTATCTGACCTCATCTTCTGACACCACCATCTATGATCTGGTGGCATTCTAGTTATACAGGAAAGATGTATTTGTTGCCAGTGGTCTCATCCATGATGTCTCCTTTTCTTTTTAAAATGTGGTTTATGCAGCTGAGTAGCAAATGGAGTTTTGGCTATTTTTATCTTCCTAGGCAGACAGAAATGTCTTTATTGTCATCTTTGAGGAGGAAATCCAGGCCTGTAGTTCTTAAGTCTTTACTTAATCCTAACCCACTTACCCAGGTAGGGCAGTCATCATTTTGTATGATGGCCACTCTCTTTTAAGAGCAACTATAATTAAAGTGTTTCTTCTGTGTGACATAGGTCAGCTGTCTTGTAGATTTGAAGTATAGAGTTCGTTTGGCTTGCCTCCATGAAACAAGCTCAAGGTTGTTTGTGGGTTTTTGGGTGGGTTGTTTTTTTTGTATCTGACTCATCACATGGAGCCTTTTTTTTCTGTATTTGAGAAAAAAAGAGATATTTCCCATTGTAAATTTAGATCCTTTTCTTAGTATTTAACATATGGCAAACCTTAAAATCTGTATAGTTTTTTTTTCATCTTACAGTCAGACTTTTTCTTACAGAACTAATTAAGAACACTGTATTTTAAAATACTTTCGTTTATATATTGGTTGCTTTTATGGTCTATTCATTACTATTCAGCTTAATTTAAAACGGATGACAATTCTCTTGGAAGGCCGATGCTGTCTTAGTTACTTGCATCCTACATACAAGCCATTGAGTGATGTTTTTGACAACCATATTGTATATCATATTCAGAAAAATTTAAAAAGCTATTTTCTGCTCTTTTCCCCATCCTTCCCTCCCACCCTGACTTGGTAAGTCTTGGTCTGCTTGCTAAAGGCAAGACTCACGTACTAGGGAAAATGTCATGAATTGCTGGTACATTTGGGGGGGTTGTGTCCTGCTTTGTCATCTCAGGTTTCTTGAAAACTTCAGGTTTTAGCAGCTTCTCTACGCAAAGACTTGATGTTGGTACTGAAGTACTGCCCAGTACGTAAGTATGAACATTACTGCATGCTAAGATGCAGTCTGTAGAAAAAAATAAAATGAACAAAAAGTAATATTGCATGCTGACATTGTACCCAGACACACAAATCTCTAGATGTGAGATTAAATCCTTTGAAGTGAAGTTCGGACATCAGCACACCACAAGGTTGATTAATATCACCTTCTGTCAAATAGCATGTATCTCCGGCAGCTCACTGTAGACACTAATCTCCGTTTTATTTTTAGCAAACCATTAGTCTCTCACAGGGGAGTGTGGGAGTAATTGTCAAAGCTGGTGAAGGACTGCTGTTAAACCGAATTGCTGAAGCAGGTGTTGGGTGGGATCTCCTTCACTCTTATCAATTAGCAACTAGTGGCTTCACATTTTAAAGACATGTGAAAAGCAGCCCTGTCATGCAAAGATTTCCTAGCCTTCCTTTCGGCATTGTTCGATTGGGTCTTTTGACAGGTATTCCTTTTGAAGTTTCTGTTCTTTGTCAACATACAAGAATTTGTACTATGTAAATCCTTTCCCTAGTCTTTCAGTTCATTTTTTGAGGGAATCTTTTGTAGAGGGCTGCGTTTAGCTTGGGTTTTCTAAGGAAGTTAGGGCTTTGTGACCAGCCTTGCCTATCCATCAGTCCCTTTCTTTTGCCCCACCTCCCTCACTCCAAAAGGAAAAAAAAAAATAAAATGCACCAACACTTTAGGTGTTAACTGGCTTCTGATTTCCATCGGTGACAGAGGTGCAAAGCTCTCAGGATAGAGTACATTGTTGTGAAAACTGGTGGTTAAGTAGAGGAGAAAAGTCCAAACGTTCGCTGAGGTAAAAGCTAGACCATACCTGTAATCCTGGGTGGCCACAGATGCTGCTGCGCCTTGCTTTGCCGAGCAATGTGCATCTGCGGGCTTGGTTATAGTAGTGTTTTGCTTTGTCCACCTTTTTCAGTCCACTTTGCTATTCTGAAGCCAGTGGTGTTTGAGGAGTTTGTTCCTTCAATAATCTTGAAAGTTGGAGCTTTGTTAAAACAAAAAAAAAAAGCTGTGGTTGCATAGAAACTCCTCAGTTACCTTTGATTTATCATTGTTGGAATCCGATTAAAAAAAAAACAAACCCAAAACAAAACATAAAAAATACTGAGTTTAAGAAAGGCAAGATAGGAGAGCAAAAGATCGTAGAAAGCAGAACGGAGGCTCCTTGCTTTGCGTGTACCTACCCCTAGTCCTGTGGTTTACCCAGACTACTGCTCCTTTCGTGAGTACTGCAGTCATGACCAATTACCTTTGACAGGAGACTTCTGTAACTTTATTGATTCCTTTATTCCTACGTCTCTGAGAAGCTTGTTACACACACGTGGATATTCAGGAAGCTTATGGCAGCAAAAGACAACAACTCAAAATAAACACAGTTCCCAGCAGGGGAACTCTTAATCAAGCACTAAGTTGAGAAATCTTCTGCAGAGTGATGATCCAGCTCTCTTTGGTGATGGGATCAAAGCTAATTAGGATTAATGCTCTCCTCCAGTTCATAACTGCCTCAACTGCTGTAAATGAAAAGCAGCTGTTAAAGCACCATAAACATTTGTTAAATAATTGGCCTGTGGAGCCAGCTCCAGGACTCCGCGAATGATGAAATTCCCTAAGTTTTCAGTTTGTAAGGAGTCGTAGAGACAGAATTCAGTTTGGAAAAATCTGGAAGTGTAGGTAATGTTGGTACACCTTTTTTTTCCCTGTTTGCTTGTCAGAGCTATGGGTATTGGGTAAAATGTGGTTGATAAAGCTGTTAATGTATTGTAAACTTGGATACTAATTGTATAACAACACAAGTTCTATGTATTACTGAGATTTCACAAGTGAGTGTTCTGAGTAGGATTTTAATGGTGCACAGGACTTGTGCTTCAATCTCCGGAATCTCTGTAGCAAATTCTTTCTCGGTTACTAAACCAGAGCAAATAATATACTTCTGCAAAAGGTGGAGAAAAAATTTAGTTTCATGCTGTTCTTCTCCAGTTTCAGTGAGGTTTTTCCCTCTTACTGGAAGTTCTTCATCCACATAGCCATAAATGTTTGAAATATCACTGCCTTTTAAGAATGTTCTTGTCTCCTGTCACTGAAGTAGTGGATACATGGTGATGAAAACATAGTACAGGATTACTAAAAATTGGACCTAAAAATTAAGGTGGCATGATATGTGAGAGGTTTAATGTCCCTATTGCTGTAATAGGATTTTTATATCATTTTTATTTAGTTCTAATGACACATTAAGGTTGAAAATGTACGTTTCATTGGGTTTTGTTGTTTTTTTTTTTTCTGAAACAGGTTACAGGTTGATTTCGAACCTTGTCAGGTTTGTCAAATTATGTGAGTAATCAGGGAGAGACATTCATATTGACAATGCTTGTTTACCTACTGCAATATATCAAAATACCCAATTTCACAATGCAGGACACCTGATTCTTGAGGTTTTGTTAGGTGGTTTAATTAGAGGTTACTGGACAAACCAGTGTTTTCTGTTTTCATTTCTAGAGAATTCCAGTGCCTTATTTAGTAGACTAGAAAAATTAATTTCATAATTTGGAAGTATTAGAGGAGGAGGTTACTTTTGCAATTCATTGCACCATCTTTCAAATACGTGGTTGTCATGTTTCTATTTTGGCTTTTTACTTGATAAGTGAATCAGAGTTGTTCTCTTGTGTATTGTGAAAAGCTTTGCTATATTCCAGTGTGCGTGCTTAGGAAGGAGCATGGAAAGAAAACCGGTTGCTGGGTGGGTTGTCAGAGCCACTGACTAAAGTTTCTGTCTTTACTTCACAAGAAACCCCATAGAATTCTTGATTTGTTAATGCTGCGTGCACATTTGTATATGCCAGTTGCATTTCTAGGGCTTGATTGTTTTGCTTTTTCTACTGAGGATTACAACTAAATCCATAAAACATTTTATGGATATAGAAATCAACTTTGGCCCTTGATTTTGGAGAAAAAGGAAATGACGCTATGGTTTTGAGGTAATGAGAAGAATATTGAAAATAAATGTGTGTAATTACATTGAATGAACCTGCATGTTGGTTTCTCAGGTGGAAGATGAACTTGTGAAACCCTTCACGCTCGATTTTTCTCGGTCTTGCATTAATGGTTGACTGTGCCTTACTTTCTTCCTATTTACAAAGTAAAAAGATACAGAAAGGACCCCTACCTTGGAGAAATCCATACTGTTAAGAAGTCTATTTTGGCTAATGACTTCACCAGAGAAGCAGTGCATAGCATGCTGCATACCACAATAGTGTATGGCCAGAAACATAGCCTGCTGATAACAGGAGTTCCTTAGTGATGAACAGGGGTTTTTTTAACATTTGCTTAAAGAATTTAATACCTCTCTATTGCACTTCTTTTGTGGTACAGCCTGGTGAAATGCTTGGTTTGGTTGCGTACAAAGTGTTTTTTCAAATAATTATTTGACTTTGCAGTCATCTTTGTTATACTAAAAACATAACTTAAAACATTTTTTTAACAGTAGAAGACCTGTCATCTTCATCCTATCCCCACATTTACATTTTAAAGGTATAACAAGTTAGGGGATGAATTATATTAATTCAGGTTCTGCCAATAAGGTGCTTTTAAGCAGAAGAGTAGAGTGAGTATGGGTTGAAAGCAAATCGGTCCACTTTTTTAAAGCCAAGTGCTTATGAGTCTGAAGTTTGATTTACACTTCTTAACCTGTTAGTTCCTAGACGCTTTTTCTGCTCTCAGAAAAAGACATTCCTACTTGTTAGCAGTGTGTGATAAATCAGGTTGCTTAAAAGGATCACCAAGTCATAATGCAATTGTGAGTATAACCAGAAGAAGGCGGGGGGGGGGGGGAGAGTCTCTGTATCTTTTCCTCCTCTTACCGAAATCAAGTCTTTTAAAACCACTTACAGGAACTCTGCATTTTTGTAGTGTCTCTCAGTTTTGCAATCATAACCCTTTTACCTGAGAGCACAGGAGCATTTGAAAACTACTTAAACAATTTCTCTAAGAGTGCAGAGGAGTCTTTTCAAGAGTTTCCACTGTATGTGAACTGATTTTAACTGCAAAATATTGTAGTACTACACTGTCTGCTTACTTATGTTCTGATTTGAATAGTGATAAGGATAATAATAATTTATGTTGCCAGTTCATGCATAAAAATACTGTATTTACTAAAGTGATGTTTTCTCCCCCACTCTTGTTGCCAACGTGTTTCATTTTGCGCAAGTATTTCAAGATATCTGGTAATTCTCGCTACATACCAAAGGCTTCTCTCTGCTCATTTTCTTCTCTGCTGATTAGCTATTGATCATTAGCTGCAGGAATTATGTTCTAATACAGCCTCTCTCTGCTGGAAGTTAGGCTGTTGATATAAAATAATATTTGTTAGGATCAATACCCTAGAAATACAGCACTTTGCTACT
The DNA here is from genome assembly GCF_028500815.1 of Rissa tridactyla. Taxonomy (NCBI): domain Eukaryota; kingdom Metazoa; phylum Chordata; class Aves; order Charadriiformes; family Laridae; genus Rissa; species Rissa tridactyla. The sequence continues at coordinate 42,445,066 of NC_071469.1, forward strand.
GCTGCTTCTTCTCATTATCAGTCAGCATCTGTTCAGACTACTCACCAGATTGTTACATCACTATATATTAGTAGCAGCTCAAAAAACAATATAGTAATTTGTTATCCACTGATTCTGTTTCTCACAAATGTGGGCATAATTTTTTGGCCTGCTTTTGTAGGCATTCCTACATAGGAATGATGATAAAGTTCTTTTTTTCATACTGTTTTACGTACTTTTTAGCTGTTGTGCTAATACATAACTAGTTCAGTTAAGAAATACTTTCCTTATTTATTAATATTTTGAATAGTTTTCTGTTTAGGAACTTAATTTTTCATGTTAAGTTTGAAAACTGGAAGCTAATCTTGCTGGATGTATTCACACTCCTTCAAAATTAGTTCTCATCATCGTTTCTGTTTCTCAAACTTCTGCTTAATCTCTGCACTGTGGGTTGCCTTCCGTCTTTGTAAAGTTCAATTTTAGGTCTCTGGTCTCTGTTCTTGATGCTGTTGTTTTCTTCTGTGGATATGTCTTAAGGGTCCTCTGACCACTTTTTTGAGGACACATGTGGATGTATTATTGTGGATGAGAGTTGGGTTCTGTAGGTATCACTAGTGCGGATTAATGTACTGCAGCGGAAAGTATCAAAATGAAAACAGCGTCTAAACGATGGAAATAAATGACACTTGAATTACTGTACTTTAAAATAAACTTTCTTTTTCAAAGCTAATTTGATCTCTTCTACTAATTCTTTAGTCAGATAGGATTGCCTTAATTTACTTGGAGTCTGTAATTTAGATGGAAACACAATGCTAAGTAAGAACTGAAGAATTAGAAGATTCTTATATACCTCAGTAATATTTTTTAATCTGTACTAGGAACATGCATAGTTTTCACAAAGATATCAGATGTAACCAATCTCAATAAAACTTAATTCTTATAGGAGCAATAATCATCATATTCAGTCTATGAAATGTAATGAACTGGAAAATTTAGCATCCTATAACTGAGAATATTACATATATTCAAGGGGATGTTCTTCCCTGATTCCCAGATGCTGTAATCTCTCATTGTTCTTTTGCAGGAGCAGTGGAAGGAGGTCCATTAACTTTATTTTCACATGTGTTAGCCCTAATGCAGCATCCCAGTTTCTTTCCATGTGACTTGTGTCTGGCTTATCTTCTGCTTTTTTTTCTCACTGGACTGTCTTCCTTTGTTCACATTCCACATATACTTACAACTAAAATATTTTCTCTTTCCATACTTGGAACTGAGGACTTTTCTCCTTGAAGTTAAGTAAAATAGAGTTAGTGGGGGTTGATGCAATGACTTTAAGAGTGGGAAGTTATGATATCAATTCTAAAACAACGTGGTTTGAAAAATGGCAATATCAGTCTGTTCCCAGTGCACTGTTTGCACAGTTCATTTATAATATGTCAACATCATACACTGATTTTTTTAAAAAAATAATACAGTACTATGGCACAGTAGCAGTGCACAGCTCTGTAACATCTCCTGGCATGTGCAGATTTTTCAATTTAAGATAGGTATTGTTGATGATGTAGCTTGGTATATAATGTACTTTTCACCTTGAAATCAAAGCTTTCCTTTCTCTTTTAGAAAGGAAAGCTTTGCAGTAGCTTCACTATTAGCTGTGATAAATGAATGGATGGGATAAATAACATTAAGAAAAAAAAGCTAGTATGTTTCTGTCTTCCCCAGGCACATCCTTTCTGTTCTATGTTTATTTTCTTATTATCCAGGTATTCTTAGACTGTTAAAATAGTCTTGTACCTTTCCGTTCCTCTGTTTTTGATTTACATCTTCCCAGTATCTCACATGGCTTTGCAAAAAGGTCTTCTGTTTGGGAGCTGTGGAGGCTGCCACTGACACTAGCTAATGTTAGCCTAATGAGTGTGGTTTTGCAGACTTCATCTATAATCAGTGAGGAGAGAGCCAAAGTCTCCTTTAGGGGACAATTCAGAGACGATCTGACTTAAATGCTCATGTTTTAGCTTCAATAGGGTAAAGACAGACAAGGTTTTCAGGGAAAGAGCTTTTTGTTAGAGCAGTTGCTGTGATAGGAAAGGTCCTCAAACTAGCTTTGAAAATATCCTGTTAGTTATAGGCCTCTTACTGTGATTGCGTACGTTTGCAAATGCTGAAACTTGAAAATGCTTATTTCTTTTCTGATTTGACAGACAGTCTTGTGAACAGGTGACATCTGAGCAATAGGTCTTAAATGAGTATTTTGAAGTCAGCTTATTTCTGAAATTAGTTTAGTTTCTAGAAGCTGCATATTAATCAGTACCTCCCCAAAACTGCCATTGGCATCCTTTCCTAATATGTTCCTTATCTTGGTGGGTTTTTTTTTCCTTCCTCAGTTTATTGGCTTCTCTGACCTAAAGACACTTTTTTTTTTTTTTAAAAAACAACAACAACATTTCAGTAGAGCAGCATGTTGATTATGGGAGATAAATTTGCAAAACAGAAGTAATAGTCAAGTTTTCAAACGTATAGCCAATGCCAGTGTAACAGTCTTCAAGGGCTTTACTACTGCTTTTCATCTGTGATGGTAATATAAATAGCATCTATCCCTTTAAACTAGTTTCTCATACTAATAAAACCTGGTAGTTTAATAAACCTTAGGTAAGAACATAAAAATACCTGTTCTGAATCGGACAGCTGTTATATTTATTTGTATGAATAGGGAAAGTGGGAATGGTATGTTTTCCTAGTTTCTAGAAGTCTGACTGATGTTGAACTACTTGCACTTGAAACCCTTTATGAGATTTTTTTTTTTCTTATATTAATTTATCTGGCCACTTTTTCAGTTCTCTAAATCTTGGCATCCATAGGTCATGGTTACGAGATTTATAGTTGAATTATGTATACGTGTTGTTGCTTTATTTGAAATTTTCTGTTTCTAGGGTAACAGAACTGCTTGTAATATTTCAGTAGACACACCATGACTTCATATCACATAACTACCTTCCCCCCTCCCCCCGTTCCTTTTCCTTTCAGAATTTCTAAGGTTCTTCTTGGTTTTTGGTGCCCTGGAGCATGGAACTATGGTTTTTCAGAGATCTGTCTGCAATACCTGCAAACGTTTTCTTAAGTGACAAGATGCTGATTAGGCCTTACCATTCTGTACGTATGGTTAGAGAATGTCTCTTTCTCTTCTTTATCAACATTGAAGAAGCAATAAAGTGACATATGCAATTCAGTCATTATCAAGAGATATCTCTGCAACTCTTTGCATTCCAGCTGTTGTTGAATCTTTTGTTACCGGCTCAAATAACTGTGTATCATCCGCAGACTTTGGTGTCTTACTGTCTTTTCCAGATTGTACACAACAGTGTACAGTGTTCCCCAGTGTTGGTAACCTCTCTACTCTCTGGAAGTGACAGTGTGAAAGTCCTTTCCCTTGTATCCTGTCCTTATTCCTTTAGCCATTCAGGAGGACATTCCCTTTCATCTTCTAATGGTCCTTTTTTCTTTCACAGTCTTTAGCAAGTTATCTTATTAGAGGATGTAGGAAATCAGTCACACGTGAAACAGATGTGTCTCATACGGAATGATTCCTTGCAAGAATTGTAATAGATCTACAAGGCAGGACTTCTTTCCCCATTACATTATTCTGTTTTTATCTACTAATTTTTGTGAAATGAATTATTGTATTTATTTTTCTTATGTTCAGTTTAATGATCACATAGGAGACTTGCAACAATTTTTTACCAGTCCAGAACATCATGGGTAATACGAATGTCTTGTGAGAAATCTTACCCAATGTCATATTACATTCTGTAGCAGTAATATTTTCAGTTGCTTTCTTGATAAATCCTATCTTTGCAGTATAAAGAATTACAAACCGTATGTAAGCAGTCAAATTGTCTCGGGACTATGAATTCTTCTTAAACTACTTGTTGTTCCTGTTAGCCTGTAAGAAAGGATGACTTTAAACTGTTGGCCTATGAACCAAATGCAATAGGGTGAGTTGCCCTGAGCAGTTGTTGCATCTTTAATAAAGATTAAAATGAATTGGAAACATCTTGTCTGGCTGTAAAAATTCTCTGGTGATATTTTTACAGCAACGGTTTACAAAGAACAGACATTTAATTATGTATGTGAAGAAGTCTAAAGACTCAAAAAATCTGTTTTGCTCCACTGCAGAATTTTTGCCTTCCAGTAATTGTATTTTTTCGTTGTATTAAGAAAAAATGATTCAACTTTACTCCCTCTTCTGAGGTAATGCATGACTCCAGAGTATCAGACGTTTCATGTGTTTAATTTTAGAGAGAGATTATTTACTCATTCCTCACAGTTTAGATGTTTGAAATTTGCAACTAGAATGACCGTTTGTCCTCAGTGGAAACTTCTGACAAGTCTGTATTAAGTACAGGTGAGCAGGAATTTATCTAAAAGCTTTACTTTGAAGAAAACCAAATATTTTCATTATAGTATTTGAAGCATTTCTGTGATCTTAGGAATCTGTGTTCACCAAGCAGTTTTAAATTTGTGTTTTTATTTTGAGCCATCTCTCATGACTCAAAAATCAATTTTTTGGCTCACTGACTTTGGTAAACGATAACTGGATGGTTAGGATGGAGGACAAAGTAGTAAAAAGAAAAAAGTACCCGTAGAACTAGCCATGCAGTGATTTTAGGTGTAACAGCTTTTTGCTGCATATGACCTACTCCAAATAGATTTGTCTGCTGTAATCTCTTTCTGTGCTCGTGGTAGGCTCGAGGATTAGAGGAGGTTTAGTGAGGGTTACAAACCAAATTGAGCTGAGGGGTCTGATTTTTTTATTTTTTAATTTTTTTTCTTCGCTCCCAAACCTCCCCCAAACACATACATGCACATAAGTCAGCTTAGTTACACTGGCATCTTTGTGTAAAATCCTAGAGGCTTAAACTTATGTAGGTATTGAAGAGGATTTCCTTCAGCAAGAGAATAAATTATTTTGGGAGCTCTGGTTTCCCAATCTGCTTGGGTTCTTCCTCTGTTGGAAATCTGCCTTCTCACCAAGCCTGTGGAAATTCAGAAATTGACACCAATGGCTGCAAAGGGCTTTTGTTCGGTCTCATCTTGTGAGAGACACCTCTCACAGTTGTGTTTCTGCTTAGATTCAAAGGCTGCGGCTTGACACTATGGGGCTTATGAGTGAAATAATGGTAACCAACGGAGTTCTTAAAAGTATGTAGAAACTGAATTTTAGAAGTCTGCTGGTGTTGTCACTGTCTCTGTGTACTGGCAAAGCACTGATTTAAGTGTGACATTACTACGTTTGCCTGTGTTCAAACCCCTGGTTTTGGGAGTAGATTTTGCCTCAGGATCCTTGTCAAACTAGACCCTACGCTGCTGCTGTCATAACCAAGGGGAAATTTTGCTTTATGACAAAGACTTAGCAGTGCTAACATCACACTGGATACTGAATCAGCTACTGAAATTGTCATAGAACACAAGCATTTTTCTTAAAGATTGTCCTCAGGAAAAAAACTATCTTCCAGTACAGAAAGATGAGTTGCTTTCAACAGTGATGATGTCACTGAGCAAGCTTTCCTTAATGGAAGGGAGTGTAAAATCATTTAGTCTTTACAGGGTGAAATCAAGACCTAATTTATCTTGAAATGCAACAAGCAGATTGTGGAACACAGGTACAATCCCTTTCTGATCAGAAATCCTACCAAGAAACTATTTGCTAAGCTTCACAATTGCTGACATTTTCAAGTAGTTTTCAGATATTGATCTGCTGAACAGATAATACATGATATTGATAAAATCCCCATTTCAAAGTAATAGAAGAGTATATAAAAACCAATAAAGAAAGTGTGCATGCTTAAGAGAATGCAGCATTGAAGGCTGCATTGAAAAGCAGAATTGAAGGCATGTTTGGCTTCCAAGTACCGTTTGTGTTTCTAAAAACTCCTGAGAAATCCTAGCAGGGCTTTCAGCTTGTGAGCAAGGGATGTGGCTCCAGCTGGTGCTGTGGAAATCGTTTCAGCTCTGTGTGAGCGGGGAGGTGCATTAGCCTTCAGATTCTGCCTTCTCTAGAGGCTCTGCAAGGCCCCGGGGGTTGCGGTGGCAAGCGGAGCTGAGGAGGATTCTGCAGGTGTCACCATGCTCAGCGCAGGGACAAGCCACAGCCTTTGTACCAGCGGATGGTTCAAGCCGATTCCCGTGGTTTAAAGTTGGCTGTTAAGGCTTTTACAAAGTCCCACATGACTGGGGGTAGTCACCCCCCCACGTGCACACCTCAAGGTTGAAAACTGGTGCAAGAATGGTATTTCTCTTTTTCAGAAAGGGTTAAGAAACAGTCTTGCTGAACTGTTATCAACGTGATTTTATATAATGAACCATAATCAGAAATAGTATGCAAGGCTGATTAAGGCTGTTGATGCAGTGAAACAGGAATACGCCCACACATGTACTTTCTGTAGGTAATTTGCTTTTGAAGGTTTAGTATTGGAATCTAAATGATTACAAATCTGTTTTCATTTTATAAAATGTTTTGCATGCATGTAAACCAGGAACAGATGTAGATAGTTCCTTTTACTGACCATAGCCAGGGGAAAAAAAAATCACATAAGGCAAAAAGGCTTTTTGCATTGTACTTCCTTAGTTTTGCATGCCAAAACCTCAAGTAGACACATTGGACTATGTATCTTTGGGATTCAGTTAGAAAGAGGTAGGTTTATTTTTCTTGTTTCTGCCAGATACTGTAGCCCAACTTACAGAAAAGACAATAATAAATCTTCTAAAGAATAAATTCACTGGTCTTGGGCTGAAGGGCAGTTGGTAAGACATCTATGGTGGTGTGAAACCTGAGGTATACCTGCATGGACAAGTGGGCAGGTCAGACATTTAAGCTTTGAGATAACTAGCAGCATTCAACCATCCATGTAAATTTGCCTCTTCTGTTTAAAGATGTCTGGATGAAGTGCCAGTACTGCTGGCATATGTGTGCTTGTAATAGACTGATTCTTATTTAAATTGCAAAGTGTGTTTTTTAGGTGTCAGTGCCACCTTGCTTGCTCTTTTCAGTTTGTATCCTGCTTTGCCAGCTTGACAGTCTGGATTCGTGACCAGAATTACTTATGTTGCTTCTCCCTGGTATTACAGTTTGGTGTAGGTTGCCTTACACAATGGGTTGTGACCAGTTTTCACAATCACTCCATAAGAACTGATGTATATGGTCAGCTAGGTATTATTTTCTCTTTGTAGTTACTGGAGATAACTCTGTGCCTTCACAGGGTGACTCGTATAGCTATCTTAAAAAATTAGGTACTATTCTATTTGGATGTTTTCAATTGCTTTTACTACATAGTGGATGTTAGGACTATAGAACGTAACACACTTACATCATGAAACCAAAGGGTGTCATCTACCTGTTGGTCACTGCTGAGATATCTACACAAGAGAGAATTTCTAAATAATGAAAATCTCTTTCTTGGTTTTCCAGAAGTAAAGAGTTCTTCCTCTGTTTAAGTCTTTTGAAATCCAACCTGAACACCCACTCGTACTGCAGTGCTCACAGGAAATGAATCAACCAAAATATTTATAACTAGCTTTTATTTTCTAAACAATACATGTTGCAATTATGCAGCATGCAGATTTCTGCTGAGTAACTACATATTTTGGCAGGTAACTTTTTTCTCTTTCCACACTGTTTTATTCACCCTTATTAGGACTTGAAACATTTTAGATGTAGAATAATAATTTCCGTACAACCAGTCTGTCTTTTGTTTTGTATTCTTGTGTACATTCCCATATGCAAAAGGAGGGTCCTTTTGGAATATTCATTCATTTAGTAAAGTACAAAGCTTGTGTAGTTGTACTCTGTTCCCTGCTAGGTTTTTAGAGCTGTTTACTGGTTTAGCCATCAGTTTTTTGCATTTCACATTGGAAGCTTCAGACATCTCTTTCAGTTTTTAAGGTGATATCATTAATGAATGTAACACTCATTTTTATCACCAGATGCCTAGGACTCAGAAATTAATTTCAGTTGTGTAAGGATCCCATTCATATTTTTCAATAGATTTTCATACCCCAAAAATTGGTGAAGGCTTGCTTAAAATAATGTTTCTTTTAGCCTTAATTTTAAAGGGCGTTGCAAGTATATACAGGAAAACTAACTAGAAAAGCTATAGAGTCCTATGTGGAAGCTGAGCTGTCTATTCCTTTGTAGCCATAAAGATGGCATTTTGGGAAATAAATGTGAAATACATGTGGTTGTCAAAGGACAAAAAGCTCTTTTTATGTGTTTTCTCAAAAATAGCCAAGTGAATTATCCCCATGACTCTCTGATGTCATGCCTGCTTATGTTATATAAGAGTTGGAAGCCTAAAACCTTTTTTTTTTTCTGGTGGATTTATGGTGCCTCGTAAGATCAGATGTACACAACATGTGTGTCAAACAGTAACCTAAGTTGGTTTTCCTTTTTGGTCTGTGGGATGATCCCCATGAATGAAAATAAACATAGTAAATAAATGTGTTCTTTGGACAAAGATCATGACCTTTTTAGTTGAGGAATAGCCATTCTATTGGAGGACTGAGAGGGGTTGCCATAAGCACCGCATAAAGAATACGTAGTGACTTACTGAATCAGTTGCCATGCCTTCTACGTGAACAATTTAATTGTCTGAAGACCAATGTTATTTCATCTGCTTATAGTTTTTATTTGTACGTGTGCATAAAGTATGCTTCAGGAAACACAAAACGTGGTTCCAGAAAGAAGAACGTACCCAATGTTCAGTTTCCCCCTTTGGGGTGGAGTATATTGGAGAAATTCAGCATATAGTAATCCATCAACGTCAGTAAAATACTGGTCTAGATGTTTACTGGTGGTAGTGATTTAGAATCCTTTGCAAATTAATACATAACTAACTTTGAAGCCTCTTCCAATGAAAGGACACCAGGGTCTGGCTTATAAATGGGATTGCCTGTCTGTGAGTTGAATGTTTGCAGGCAAAGTACGAAGCTGATGGTCTTAGAGAAAAAAGAAAAGAATGGAAAACATGAGAAATTGAAGAGTTGCTGAAGTTATTCTTGCTTTCATATAAAATCTGTTGCTTACTAATTTTTGTAGTATCTAAATAAGAACATATTTATAACTTTTCTTTTCTTTAAACCCTTTCTTTTACCCTACTTTATTATTAAGGAGGTTTTATTTCTTTTGATTTTTTTATTCTATGCTTTTAAATTGAGTTTTTTTACACTGATATACCAGTATTCTTTTGAGGGCTTAAAAGTATAGTAATACAAAACTTGTCACTTTAAAAAAGTAAATTGGCATTTTGTTGGAAAGAATATTACTGAGTTTTCAGGGTTTTTTCCAAAAGGATTTATAGTGGAAGGCTGTGGAGGGTGCAGCTGAGTGCATTTCAATTTGAATGTTCCATTTGCCCACAGTCGTTAAAAAAAAAAAAGTACAAAATATTGTCCAAGTTTTGCTTGCAAGTCTGAGGTTTTTAATTGACTTCTTTTCTCAGTGTTGCAGTCTATGGAAGCGGAAGCTGCTGTACTTCTTGCAAGGATTATTTGAGGATTACATGCTTCCCTATATGCTCAGGCCTGTGAACTGTTAAAAAGTTCTCTCTCTTACTCTCTGTAGCCCTTTTATGACTTCATAGTCTGGACTATCATTTTCAGTATCTTTAGTTTTATGCTGTCTTTACTTGACCAAAGTTTGAATAATCTCAATACCTAATACGTTTCTGTTGTGGAGCCTCCTACACTTTTTTTCTATAGTATACTCAAACTTGCTTTTGAGAGATAGCATTAACATCTCGTGTGTAAATATATGTAGATACAAGTATACAAAAATATGCTTGGTATGTGTACCTATACACAAAAGCAAAACACCTTTTTTTTAGGAGAAAATAACTTTGTGTATGCTATCCAGTTAGATAGACCAATGGACATCTTTAATAGGTTGTATAGGGAGGCATTTTTTTGTCTGTCTGCTTTCAAAATATTGTATTTCAAGGGTAGTTTGAACTTGTTTTTCACTTTACAAACGTAGCGCTTGATTTTATCTATGTAACTTCGAGTTGCTTTCTGTTGTTTTTACTAATATGCATGAACTCATGAACTGTAATAGACTCGTTCGTGTTTTCAGACCAGTAGATAAGGATGCAAATTCATTGAATAGCTATTAGTTATTTGGAAGCTTGAAAAAAACCATTGTTTGCTTGATGAGGTGCTCAGCTGTGTCTTTTGAGTGGCTTTTGTTGAGGGAGGAAAGTAAGGTCTGAAATTCAAATTGACGATGTCGGTGTTGAGGGCCGCTGTGTGGCAGAAGGGTCCCTGGGTTGAGGAGGAAGGATTGTAGAGGGCAAGAGCTGAGGGTGCTAAGCAGCCGGGCTTAGAGCGAAAAGACAGTATGTGACTGGTGCTGAGGCCGCCTGGGGCACAGGTGAAGGAGTGATGGTCATGCAGGAATTGGGACCACCTCATGTGGACATCAGGTAATAATCTCCCTGCTCCTAATTCTCGTCTCCAGTGTTGCAGCAGCACTTGGAGCAGGACAAAGCAATAGCAAAAAGGAAAGCAGGAGCAATAGTTGCAGGAACATGTTCCAGGAATGTGTGTGAATATGAAACGCTCTCTAGAAGGTTAATAAGGGGGTTGCTGGGAATAAAGCCTATTAATTTTAGGTAAAACTTAACTTTCACTTCTGAAAAGCTGCATTTGTTTCTCCCTTAAACGTATGACTCTGTGATCAATCAGGCTATGGAGAAACAGTACTCTGTGGAGTTTTGGGAGCTCGATGACTTTCATGAAGGCAGCAGAACAGCTCCTTGTAATTCTTTTGCCAAATCATGAGTTTAGGGGCAAGCAACTGCAGTGATAGAGCAAAGGAATAAAATGGTGTTGGGAAAAATATTGTAAATGCTACCAAAATGATGGGTTTATATCTTTTAATAATCCTATTATAAAATTAGTGACACAGTCTAACACCTGGCATTAGAAAAATTAACTTTGAGTTGCACTCCGAACTACTTACAAGCAACAGGAAGTTTAGAGGTATTAGGTTAAACACCCTCTTTGCCCCTCTTCCGGACCGAGGTCTCTCCCTCAACTTTGATGTTAGTGGGATGTCATGAGACGTGTGGTGATGACTGCCAGCGCTAGCGCACCAAGTGTGGCCGACAGGAACGTAGCACAGAGACCACAGGTCTCTGCAGCACAGAGACCACAGCCTGAGCTCTGTCTTTGGGTTGGTACCGAAGTTGTGCTGGAGACAAACTCGTGACCAGGTTGGAGGAGGAGGGTGGCATACGAGCCTTTCTGCTATGGAAGTATGAGCAAGGATGCAAACTTCAGGCAAGTGCATCCGTGGTGCTTACTGTAACGTACGGCAGTTAGGCTGAACTATACCCATACCAGCAAGTATTGGCCCATTTCCTTTGGGGTTTGTTTCTTTTTTTGTTGGGTTTTGGACGTTTTTTTTGTGTTTGGTTTTGCTTTGTGACTATTTGTAGGTCAGAGTCTCACAGTATCAGAAGTTAGTCAATGATTAATTTGGGCGCTTTGCAGATAAGTAACTTTTACAAGAGTCCACACACTGCAGAGAGCAGTCTGTCTCTGGAACCATTACTCAGGGATGTAATATATCAACAGCTAGAAACTCAAAAAGAAACACAGAAGAGAAACATCTCTTAAAAAAGGAACGGGATGGGGGGGTGTAAGTGGAACTCCCTTTTGTAGTTGCTAAAATTTTTTTCTCTTGAGAGATGGTATCTGGGACCTAAAATATTTTGCTCTTGTGTTTTGGCACTGGTTTACAGTTGCTTCCTAGAGAGCAAGTGCTGCTATCAAAAATAAACTATTGCTGTTAACAATCTCTTTCCAGGAAGAGACTACAGTATAATGTACAGTAAGACTTGTCAGCGTATTTTTTTTAGATCCTGTAAGTTAGCTTCCAGGAAAGGGATTCTGCATTTAATTAACTAAATGAGTGACACTGGTACCAAAATGGAACGTGAGTGTTGAAGTGGGAATGACCACATGCGGTACCTTTTTCTCTCTCTCCCTCTCTGCGTCAGTTTAAAGGGATTTTAAAGGGTTTGCTTCAACAATTACTTATACATTTGAGTGTTGTGATATCGTTGTTTTGGCTAATGGTTACAAAATTGATATGAAAAAAGAAGACGTAATTCTGGTTTGAGATATTCAAGTGTTTACATGGAGAGTAACAAGTAGGAGAACATAATGGAGCAAAAAGTGCTGAAATGCACAGGTAGGGGATTACTGTCCCCTGCGTTCCTATATCTGTCTCAATTTGGTAGCTTTTGTTATGCTTAATTTACCATCCTGTTATGTCATGACCATTTTACCACTGACTGCAAGCAAGTATGATTATTGAATGTGAGTGACTTCATGGTCTTCTGCACAGGGAGGCCAGCGGGTTCGCTGTGCTCTGAGCCGACCGACAGTTTACAACCGTGGTTAGCAGGGCTCGAAACCTGAGCGAGCAAATTCTGCTGAGTGCCGCAGCGCGTGAGCTCAACCCCGGCACCCTTCTCTAGTGACCGCACGCCCTCCGGTTGTTTCACCATGTGGCAGAGGAAGCTTGTGTTTGCCTGTAGAAAGGCATTACTGCAAGCGTGCAGAAACCGATGGTAGTAATTCAATGTAACCTTGCCTAAGTTCATATATTTTAATGCGAGCTACTTCAGCAGAGAATGAAGTTAAGAATAAAGCACTATTAAATAAAGTACTAAAAAAACCCTCCAAAATTAAAAATTGCAGTTGATCCTTGTGTACATGGCAACAGATGGCACTCTGTTTCCTTAGATTCTCTTCTGAGGGTTAGGGAGCGAGGAAACGTTCAGAGAAATAAAGGCAGAAACACAGGCTTGCTTACATGTAGATCAGAGGCAAATTTTGCAGATAACATAAATTGGGGAGGTGGGGGGAGGAGAAGGAAAAGCTATTGGGAATCATCTCTCATCCTGTGCAGAGCTGGCAATTGTCACATTCAGTTAACACAAAACCAGCTATTCCTCTAAGTGTGACAAAAATAAAACTGATAAGGTAGTAAAATCCAAAAACACTATTCTTCAAATAGCCTTTCAGTTGATAAAAACTTGCTCTGAAAGATGAACCTTCAATTATAATGATGAAAGTAATCCTGGGAAGAAAAGGATAAAGTTAATAATAGGTAACCACATAAAGCCAAGTATTTCTAAAGATTAAATTGAATTTTTATCCTCCGAGGAATTAATTTTATGAAATTAGACATTATTTTGTGCATATAATGACTTAATTGGCTGATAAATGAATATTCCTCCCCCGGGATTTGATCTGTGTTATAATTCAGGTAAGAATATACGCCACAAATAGGTAAAGCTTTCATACATAAAATATTTTTCATTGTTGTCATTTATTTTTCTGGTTTCAGAGGAGCTACTAGTTTTCAGGTTTTATAGCAATGCCAGTTCTTTTCCCGGTAAAAGTTAACAAAGGTTACTGTTGCTAACGTGTGTTTGTTGCAGAGTTTCCTAGTTGGCTAAACTTCAGTAAACCCTGTGGAATAGAGATGATTTAATTTACATTTTTAAAAAATACTTGCTGTAAAATGCTGTTACACCTATAAATGCTATTAATTGCTCCTTATCCTATGGTTTTCAGTATTTTAAAATATCCCTGGTAATATGTTGCATTTATGACCATGTACTGTATTATATTGTTTTGACTGGGAGGTTGGAGAGAGGGGTTATGGAGGCTTGGCAAAAGTGAGAGTTTTCTAGAATTTGAAAACTGGTTCCCTCATTCCCAAATTTTTAATTATAAAATGACACTTTCTAATGAGGGCTGATGGTGAAATATGAAGTCTTGCCTCTGGAATATTATGCATCATAAATAATTTGGTGCCCCCAAATCAATCTCTGTCAACATCCGAGTATTAGGATCATTAGCATCTGTGATCCCACATTCTGAAGTCTCAGCATGTTCCCAGCAGATAAGAGTAATTATTAAATCCTTCAAGTAAGACTCGGTTGTGGGTGAAGTTACTACTTTGTAAGGAAAACCAGCATGATCTCACATAAACTAAATCCAGGAAAAACTGGAATAGGAGGTCTGTGAATTTTGATGCATCAGGCTCGATCTCCTTTTTTCCATTCATCTGGACAAGTAGATGTCGAATTATCTTATTTGGCTACCTGAATCCAAGGTAAAGACTGATTAGTGTGCTGTAGTTGGGCTTCTTTACCATCCTGAGCTGATTTGAGTGAGACACTTCTCTATCACTGCTTATATTTGCTTCTTTGTATTCCAAAGGCCTCTGAATGAAATATTGGCTGGTAGGTCTCTGTGATTTTCCTGGTGGCTAACTTCAATCATAAGGAATAATAAATCAAGATCTGTTGACTTACCTGACTTTTCAGAATGATGTAGGACTGCAAAACTGTCTTGGGATTGATCTACAAGGACCTTTTAGTTTGAACAGAATGGTCCTTTGTCCTATGGCTGGAACCCCAGTTTTGGTGGAGGGAGCAAAGTTGATGAGAGAGGTATAAATAGAAAGGGAAAGAATGAAAACAGATTTGTTTATCCTCAATTTAAAATGAGCTACACATGCAAAGTACTCCGGTACTGGTGAAAAATAACAAATAAACTTTGTCCTAAGAATGTGAGGCCTATTTTGAACAGATACTTGGCTTGCTTTACTAGTTAGTGCATTCAATCTGATAAGCAGATCATTAATTTTCCAAGCTTGATCTCTTAACTGGTTTTTAATTGATATATTCACTACTAAATTTAAATGTACCTCTTTTAGAAGTTTTTGCATGTGGTTTTCATTTACGCCTTTTTATATGTATGAGTTCATCTGAGTATTTTGTTGGCTTCTTCTGTAAGTTCAGATGAATTGGAGAAGCATAAGTTTCTTTGCTTATGCTGGTTTGTCCTCAGCATAGTCTGTTCGTATAGATATTCATAGCTCTACCTTGAATTATTATTTTTTTTATATTGAAATAGTAACAAAATTGGAATTGTTGCTCTTCACAATTACCGCTGTCATCTTTAGAAGTAGGTACTATACTGCCTATTTTGTAGTTGTACCTAATTTTAATATACTACATATTTTGTGTTAGCAGTTGTGCTACTTAGTATTTAACTTTCTGCAGGTTTTACAGTTCTTAATATCATCTGGTTATTGGTAACTGTTGGTCATTTAAATCAACTATGATTCACCTTGTCTTTGATGCTGTCATGTTTTGCAAGTAATGAATATGAGAGAAAATGTTAAAGTGCAGATTGCCATTATTATTTCTTTTCTATGAAGTCCAGTGACCGGCAAACTCAGGACCTATACTTTTGGAGTTTTTAATGTTATTAAATATAATACTCTCACTTTATTTTTGGTTCAAGGTAATCAAGCATTTTAGATAAGACTGTCGGGTCTCCAATTAGACAGGGGGATAGGAAAGGCTAGGGAAACAACAACAGACAGGTAGTTACAGTCTCCAAAACAATGGACTTATGTGACTTATTTCATATAAAAATAGACACAAGCAAAGGTGGAATTCAGTTCTTCAGAGTATGGTATCAACTATAACCTTAAACATTTATTGCTTGTATTCCAGCTGCTACAGCAGATGAAAAAGGACGGTTGCAAAAACCTGTAGAACATGAAACAGCTGGTCCCCAAAGTGAGACATCCTTAATGCTGAGTCAGGAACAGAGAAAGTACTTCCTTTGAAAAATGTACTGTGTTGTCGTGTAACTAATGACTGTACCGTACATATAACAGGTCAAGAATAAATTCCACAGAGTACTTATTTTCTTATATATGATTATATGGCTATATATCTTTATTTAGGATGGTTGTCCCTGAAATTATTAAAGATAAAAAAAAGTAACTGGGGGGAGGCAGGACAGGACACAACACCTGGGTAGCTTATATGGTTAACTCCAGGCTTGAGAATTTTTTAGGGCTACTGCATGGACTTCTGCCCTTAAGTTAATGAGAAACTTGTACTAGTAGGTTATCTGTTTCTGTAAGGACCAGCACTTGAGGGGGAGGCGATGTATACTTTTCTTTCAGAGATATTGATGGGGAAAGAGGAAGAGTGAAGGGCAGAAATCTTTTCATTGCAGGCTATGAGGAGTGTGTGGTAGCGGTCACTTGTACTTCTGCTTGTTTTGTGTTCCACCCTCAGCTGGACTCTTCCTTTACTAACCCTTTTAGCCTGTCGTCTTCCTGCCTTTAAATCCTTATCAGTTTTTATTCTATTTTACTTCCATTCTCCCTATAAAAGCAAGTCGATATAGTTCTTTAGAAAGGGCTATGCAATGTTCCCATTTCATAGAGTTTATTGCATAAACCATACTTGCTATGATGCCGTTGAAAAGCACAAGACAGAACATTAGGTTATACGATGGCGCACAGTGTTGGCATTTTTCCTTCCTTGATGTGATTCGTCCATGAAGTTGTTTCACCAGCTTGATCAGCTCTTAAACTGGAGAGCATTTGAAATTTGTAAAAAGTTACAGCTGAAAACTGAGTAGTTTTGCAACAGCTGCATGGATAGACTGCCTTTCTAAAGTTATTCTAATTACATGGGTAGAAAAAAAATATTGTTTCAGCAGTACCATTGTAGCAGAACTAGAAGGAAAGTAACTGTGCTTAGTAAATAGCTGTGCAAATACAATAATACCCTAGATCACTTGCACCGCTCTTGTTGTATGTGATGCATTCAACTTGCATTTTTAAGTTTTCCTTATGTGTTCAGCTTTATATAAATAGCAGCTATTTCAAAGAGGTGCTGTCTATGGCAAGTGAAGTTAAAACATGTTGCCTTTGGAGGCAGAAAGTGCCCTGGCTTAATATTTAATTAGTGTGGAGCAAAGTACTCCATAGTTTTGAGAAGAGACTACAGAAAGTACTAGTTTCCCTGGAAGCATCAGAAAGCCTTGATTCCTAAACAATACTCTATTG
Source organism: Rissa tridactyla (assembly GCF_028500815.1). Lineage (NCBI taxonomy): Eukaryota > Metazoa > Chordata > Aves > Charadriiformes > Laridae > Rissa > Rissa tridactyla. The sequence continues at coordinate 42,461,999 of NC_071469.1, forward strand.
TCAACACGATGCTGGTTCAGCAGCATCTCTCTGCACACATTTGGCAAATATTTAAAGGCCACATTTTGTGTAATTGGTTCAGCCTTTGAAAATTATTAACTTCTTTGTGTTAAAGGATGTACACAGCAATGCAAGATTCTATCTTGACAGTCTCACGCTTTTGTCTTCTACCAGCAAGGAATGTTTTGTGGATTATTTTTTTTTAGCTTCTCAAAGAGTAGTATACTAACTGCTTTGGTAATCACTTCGGTACTGATGAGGTATGGGAAAGCATTTAATTTCCATGGCTTTGTAAAGCTGGATCATACAGGAGCTGTGGCAGACAGTGTTTTGTTAGCCAGGGAAGTAAATGGAACTTTTTGTCTCAAGTTATTTGAAAGTATGTGTTTATACATGTTGTGAAATCTGGGCAGAGGGAATACGTACTTTCTGGACTATCCATCTAATCTGCAAATAAGACTGTGCAAAACACAGAATAAATGTTACTGACAGCCATTCTCTCTATTATAATTTTGTAATCTTTTTGCTAATTAACTTCCTTCCTTTTTTTGTTAGCATATCATAGTTATTTACAGTAATGGAGAAGTTGAATAGACATTGTTAATACCTAATTGCAACCAAGGATGTATGACCTTTAAATGGTAAATTCTTTAAAGCGTTTATAAACAAAATTTGGAGTCCTCATCTGGCTCCTCTATAGTTTCTACAGGAAATGTATGCTGTATGTGTCCTTCAGCTGAGGAAATTAGCTCCCTACTTACCTTTTGTAAAACTGTCCACTAACCTAACTAAAAAGTATTTTTTCAGAAGGCAAACCAACAATACCTAGAAAACTCTTCAGCACCATATAACACAGCTCTGCATTTTTGAGATGATGATCGACAAGATTTAAAAGCACGTTTGTTAGAAATATTAGTTCTGTGTAATTATTACTTTGATAGGTTCAGTTACAAAAAAATATATATGAAATGATTAATGCTTTTATCTCCCTCTTTCTCTTCTAGGCTTAAAAGAAGCATAAGCGATTGGATTACAACTCTGACATTTTGGAGCACAAGTGATGTTAAAACAATTTGAATGTATTGGAGCATGGCAGCTACTTAAAATGCAAAAGTTAAAGGAAATTATTGCTTATCAAAACCTACTGAATATCTGAATTTTCTAGACATCCTGCATTTAACTGTGTCCTTAAATGTCCATGATCAAGATCTCATGCAACCATTGTATATTTTGGAGACTATTCTCCAAAAGAGAACTGTGCATTTAAAAAGCAGAAATGAGTGTGTTTTCTCTTGGAACTTACTAAGGTCGAACATACTGAAAGATCATGACCAGCTTGAAGCGGTCCCAGACCGAAAGGGCTGTTGCCACTGGGGTATCAGTCGGAACAGATGGCACCTCAAAAGTCCACTCGGATGACTTTTATATGAGGCGATTTAGGTCACAGAACGGCAGCTTAGGATCTGCAGTCATGGCGCCAGTTGGACCTCCTCGGAATGAAAGTTCCCATCATGTTACCTCTACCCCTGGAGTCCCTAAAATGGGGGTCAGGGCAAGGATTGCCGATTGGCCCCCAAGGAAGGAGAACATCAAGGAAGCAAGCAGATCTAGTCAAGATATTGAAACATCAAGTTGCCTTGACAGCATGTCTTCTAAAAGCAGTCCTGGGAGTCAGGGAAGCTCTGTTAACCTGAATGCTAGTGATTCCGTCATGTTAAAGAGCATCCAGAGCACACTTAAAAACAAGACCAGACAATCTGAGAATCTAGACTCCAGGTTTCTTACACCTGATGTCTATCCCAGTTCCCCAAGGAAAGCTCTTCGCAGAATAAGACAGCGCAGCAACAGTGACATTACCATAAGTGAGCTTGATGTGGATAGTTTTGATGAATGTATTTCACCCACTTTTAAATCTGGACCGTCTCTGCACAGGGAGTATGGCAGCACATCTTCCATAGATAAGCAGGGAACTTCAGGGGAAAGTTTTTTTGACTTACTGAAGGGCTATAAAGATGAAAAATCTGATCAGAGAAGCCCAGCCACATCTAAGCTCAGTGAACTCCTGATTGCCAGTGGAAGCAAGGGTTCAGAATTCTCTCTAGATGTGATAGATGGACCTATTACTCAAAGGGAAAACCTGAGACTCTTTAAGGAAAGGGAGAAGCCACTCAAGAGGCGCTCAAAATCAGAGACGGGAGATTCGTCCATTTTTCGTAAGCTGCGCAATGCCAAAGGTGAAGGGGAGCTTGGGAAGTCTTCAGATCTTGAAGATAACAGGTCAGAAGATAGTGTCAAGCCTTGGACTTGCCCAAAGTGTTTTGCTCATTATGATGTACAGAGTATTTTATTTGATTTAAATGAAGCAGCAATCAACAGGCATAATGTCATTAAAAGAAGGAACACAACCACAGGTGCATCTGCTGCTGCTGTCGCATCACTTGTCTCTGGCCCCTTGTCGCATTCTGCAAGTTTCAATTCTCCAATGGGCAGCACTGAAGACCTGAATTCAAAAGGAAGTCTCAATATGGACCAGGGGGATGATAAAAGCAATGAACTTGTGATGAGTTGTCCTTATTTTCGTAATGAAATTGGTGGGGAAGGGGAGAGGAAGATCAGCCTTTCCAAATCTAATTCAGGTTCCTTCAGTGGATGTGAAAGTGCCTCGTTTGAGTCGACTCTCAGTTCTCATTGCACAAATGCTGGAGTAGCAGTTCTGGAAGTTCCCAAGGAGAATCTGATTTTACATCTGGACAGAGTGAAAAGATACATTGTTGAACATGTAGACCTTGGTGCATATTACTATCGAAAATTCTTCTATCAGAAAGGTAGGTAAATTTTATTTCTCCTTGTGTTTTAGTAATGATTTTTTTGTTTTACCAACATACAAAATTCAGCTGATGTATAGTAGCATTTGCAAGAATTATGTATTTTTTTTAATCATCAGTGCTTAAACATGGTAGATTTTACCAATCAGTACATGCTATGTCTAATGGTCTCTTGCAGTGTTGGAGTAAAAAGTTGTTGATGATTTTAGTACTGTTATACATAACAGTTAGCAGTGGCTACAAATCATAAATGTCTTGAGACACAGCTTTGGTGTCCATGGGAGTGAGGGGGAGGCTGGCATTTGAAAGATTGAAAAAAGGAAATAAAATCTTAAAATATGAGAACTTTCTTCCCTCCACATCAAGACTTGATGTGCTGAGGATTTAATGCAATGTGCAGCTTGGAAAGTTAGCATTTACAATAATCTTTGGACATTTTAGTATCTTAATCATTCATTTCAAAACGGGGTGGGGGTGTACTTATTTTAAGTCAATAATATCATATAAATAAAGATGAAAATCTGTCTTCCTCACTATTTTCATTATAACCATCATTCTAGAAAGAAATGTCTGATTTGTTGGATTCTGCAGAAAGAAACTGTCACTATATACATAACTATACACACACACATATACGTTGCAATTACAACAGTGTATCTGGAAAACCAGAATACAGTTCTCTTATTACATGGTTCTACTGAAACCAAGGATTATAATTTGCATTGGAGGTATGCAGGAAAAAAACAAACAGCCATACGCACACAAAAAAACCCAATCCAGATCAAAGATTTTTGACCTATAGAAACAAGCGAAACTTAAACATTACCCAGATATCCCCACCACCAAAATGATGCTGGCACTGCAAGATGCAGATCTCATTGTCTCTTCTTCCTGATTCTGAAAATGATCAAAAAGGAGTGCAGACCGAAGTCCTCTAAAGTTTGAATTCTCTCTGCAGGATTGTGTGCCTTGCTGTGGTATCTCCCGATGGACAGGATTGGTCTAATGACTGACCTGAAGGGTGCTTGTTCCTTAGCTACCAATGGATCAGGATTGGGTTTCATCTCTTTAGTGAAAGCAGCTCAAAAGAGCTTGTTTCATACAGATTAATGCAACGGGGATGTCCGGTTAAAATAAGTCATGGTCAGTTCAAAAAAAACTTGTTACAGCTAATAATCTCATCTCCCATTTTTCCCCTTGCCTCAAAACATGTCTGTATCTTGCCGCCTCTTCCCAGCATTGTCTCTTGGTTGGGTGGCTCTTATCACACCTGCAGTCTTTCTAGGGCTGAGAGGTAGCCATTGCTGCATGGTTTTTGAGAGTGCGGATCCACGTCCTTTGGAGAGAAAAGAGTGAGGAAAAATACTAGTTTTCTGAGAACAGTGAACCAGGTGCATAATATAGGATGAGGTACGTTTGGAGAGGAGAGCCTGAGATTAGAGACCTTTGCCTGTGATTACCTTCTTAACTCTCCCTCTGGAACGATTTGATTCCTTATCACTCTGGTGAGTTTTGCAATGAGCAACTAAAGGTGCAGTTTTGTGTTACAGCTGGCCTGATTTAACAGCATTTCATCACTAAAAGGAGAAGACTATTCCTCCCCCTTTCTTGTACCAGTTCTCTTGTTTTCTGAAAACTTGATAAGCCAGTTCAGTTCACTAACCAAGCAGAAATCTTGCCATCGCAATAAATTTGCTTGTCATTGCTTGGTTATTTCTCTGCAGTTTTAGTGGGTCAAATCAGCTTTCCTTGCAGTCAGAGAAGTGTCAAAGCCTAGTTTCAGGTAAGAAATGTGAAAGAACAGCAGAAGAGGAAGGAGGTGTGAGTAACAGCGATTTATTAGTTTGGCTTATCCTTAAGGGAAACCAACTGTCATGCTACTACAGTGCCAGTCACCATTATATCTCCTTTTCTTTCTAGTCGTAATTAAGATGAAATAGAGAAAATTGGCATAACCTAGTCCTAAGGGTATTGGTGAGGGGTAACCAGATATAAAAGTGTCAGTATGTGTGTGGAGTGGGTTTGGAGGGAGAGAAGAAGCTGTGATTATTTTTATTTTTCCTTAAGCCCTAAAACTGGATTTTAAATTCGCTGTGCTTGTGTTCAGTCCAGCAAGCGAGAGCTGGGGTGTTGTTCCTACCAGAGGTTTTTGTCTGAAAAGAGGTATACTTCAGAAACCTCATCAGATGTGCCCAGACCCCACAGTTCTACAAGTACCAAACACATTTTGTTGGCCATCCGGCGTATCGTGAGACTAATGTGAGCAAACGTGAGACTAATCTGAAGGAGATGGGATAGTGATAAAACTTAAAGCAGCATTATAGGGAAAAAAAAAATCAAGGCAGGCAGTTGTAAATGAAAGTTTTTATAACATGAAGCAAGTAATGATGCAGAAACTGCCTTATTTGAAGAGGAGGTTGAATCTTTGTGATGTTATGAATGGAATAGAAAGTAATGAAAGACAGTTTCAGTGGGATCAGCTAGTCAAGTCAGCAGGCCTCAGGTAGTTTTATAGTCTTAAAATTATGAAGCAGAGAATTCTGATTCAGCAACAATAACTTTTAAAGATCTCAAACGAGGAAAATCTCATAGAATTGGAGAACTACTGAAGTAATTCTAAAGCTTGTGAAGAATAAAAAGCGATGACCCATAGAATTGTAATCCTTTAGTTTGTTTTCATTCTGACTTGAAATAAGAAGGCAGGTAATTTGGGACTATATCAATAAAGAACAGCCAGTTAAAAAACATTAATGATGCCAGTCAGCATGATTTAATGAAAAGTAGGTCTCCTCACAAAAAAAAGCCACACTATTAATCTTTCTTGTCTTAGAAAAAGAAGGAAAAAAGAATAAAAGTCATTGTATTGATATAGTTCTTTTTAATTTCTCCAGGGTAATTTGGTGAGATGCTGATGGTGACTTGACTGAAATCTTTAATTATATGGAATTAAAAATCTGTTTCCATCAGCTTGTCTAAGTGCTGCTTAAAAAAGGGAGCGTATCACTCTGGAGGAGCAGTTGATTCTCTGTCCCCCCAGTTGTGTCTGAGAATTGCAGTTCTCATGGAAAGAACCCAGAGCATCCGTTTAGCTATGGTCATCAGCAGGCAGTAGTCGCTAACATCGTTACAATTTAGGAGAAATTTGAGTTACTGGCTTAGAATGAAAGACTTGACTGAGAAGTTAATAGTTTCCTGAGCTGGTTTTATAACAAATGAGCTGTAGGTCAGCTTTTCCTTAACAGTTGGCAGCCAATAAAAAAACCCTTTGCTCTTATGCTTTAAGTTGCTGCATATTCTATACCCAAATCACTACCTTTCAAGTATGTGGCTAGACTTACAGAAAACTTACAGTTAGCAGTCTGGTCATGAGCAACAGTCTGAAGACATTATAGGACTAATGTGTAAAAATGCTGCTGTCTTGCTTCCGGAGAACTGCTGGGTAGAGTTTTCCAGCGCTGTAAATGCTGCGGTAGGATTAGAGGAAAATGCTTGATGCAGAGTTTCATTCTGAAGCTAAATGGGATTTTTACTTCTAGTCTGATTACACAAAATACATCAATTGAACATGATATCCAAAGGTAAATATCATAAAAACATAAAAAAAACCCTCCTCGCTCAAAATCAAGTGCATTTTCTTGGATTTCCTTTGCAAGGGAAACTTGTAAATATCTGCCAGGAAAATGAGTATTATCACTTAAATTCTTTCACTGGAAGTGTCTTTTGAATTATATGATAACTATTTAACTATTTTTAAAAGAATGTATAATCTGTTTTAATGACCAGGTGCAAGGAATTAATTATTTCCTTTTGGCATGGATTTACAAATTAATTTCTGGCTGTTGCTATTTGTCTCCTGAATGTCTTTTAATTAAATAATTTTTCAACAGTAGTTTAAATGAAATACTGTCAAGCTTGAGAAGTGCTCATTTCAATGAGGTTCTGTGTGGGGTGGAGGAAAAAGCTGTCTTCTGTGCTATTCATGTTTGGAATAAAATTAGTGAATTATAGTTGTGAAGTAGCCCTTGTTTTTACAATAGAACTCTGAATTAACTACCTTTAGGTTGGATAATAAGCTTTGTGCACTTAAATCCTGCTACTGCTTTTCCTACTACAGGAAAGAGAAAATGATTGGAGGCAAGGAAAATCAGGTGGAGATGCAAGAAACTCTGTACCACAGGGAAAAATAGTCAGATAGGAGGGTATATACTGTAGGTTGCAGAATGAATACAGAGGTGGGGTAGAGGAGGAGAAAGAGAATAAAGGCGAAGGTGAAGAATGGATGACCCTGTAGTAAATGTGAATAGAGAAGAGGACAATGTGAATAGAAGAGAGGACTGAGGAGATGTACAGGAGAGCTAGAAAGACAACTGCCCAGTGTAGAGTGAAGGGAGAGAGGATAAAAGACACTTCCTAATAGCACAGAAGTGTAAAATTTCACACTTCTTAGTGCGTTTTTCAAAATGAGTAGGAGCTAGATAAAAAACTTAATCAAATGATACAGAATTGTATGTGTATTTTCATGCAGCTTCAAATGATCCTCTTAACTATCTTTCCTAATTTTTTTTCCAGATGTAGAATAATTTATCCTCAGAAAAATCCCCGTCTGAATTGCCGGCTAGACTGGTTACAAGATACACACATTTTATCATTTGTGCAGTTTTCAGTACAGAAAACTAATGTAATTTTTGGACCCTCTTAGTATGTATTACCAGCGTATTTTCTTTCTTTAAAAGTTACATCAATGTTTTTAAGTCACGAAGCAGTTTAGTGTGGAGATGGCCAAGCTATCTCAGGTTGTGGAAGCTGCTTAATGTGCTCATAGAAAATTGATCTCACATTCTCAGTGATTGTGCATCTGCATTGACCATCTCTGCATAAACTGTTTGGTGAGCTATAAGCGTCCTGAAAATAGCAAGTTACTTAATGGAGGGAGAAGAAAAGCTAGGGTGCTAATGGTTTGGGGTTTTAAACAACAGAAGATCTCTGTGGCTTTTACAGGGCTCGTATCAGTGGAGTAGTATAAAGATTTAATTAGGCTTACGTGGATGGTCTAACTTGTTCATAATTTCCCCACTCATGACTAACCAGTCACCCAAAACTTACGCCAATATTTACAGGACATTCCACAAGATGTTAAAAGAATTTTGAATCTTAATTGCCTCTGTGCAGAGTATTGGCTTTTGGTGACTCATGGAGGAATTTGGTAGAAGGCAAGCTGTATAAAGCTGTGAGCATGTTCCTTTTATGTCTTGTATGCTCTGAAATATTAAGTGGAAAACTTTGAGGAAAGGGTAATGAAATACCAGATACTGGGGAATAAAATAGAGCCCCCAAGGGCTTAAAGGGGTGGACAGCTGTGTGAAAGCAAAGGTGTGATTCTAGGGCACAAGTGAGCTCACAAGGAGAGAGCACCTACTTTAAAAGCATTTAGTGTGTTGCAGGAAAGTATAGCAAGAACCAGTAAGTATAATTTTAAAAAGAAATAGCAGAAAAAAATAGCACTCAAATTTTTAACACTGCAAGTGATTATTCATTGGGAAAAATGACTGCCGTTGCTTTGGATGGCGTGTATTTCAATATCTATTTTTAGTATCTTTAAAGATGCAGTTCTTGATGATGATGATAATAAAATATTTCACTTTTTATCTCTATAGCTCATATTAGACTGCTCTTAAAGTTCTTGTTTTAAAGTTCTGATTTTAAGAATAACAAGTAATCAGAATACAGTTGTTCAGGCAGTATGGTTATGTTTCCTTTCAGGGCAGTTACATCTTTTTTTCATTCCACTGAATTTCACATTTCTTCTTTGAATTGTTGAATTTTCAGATAGCTCTAACTTTCTATTTTTGTGCATGTATAAATTCATATATGCAGATATGTAGCATATGGAAAGTGATGACATAGGACTTATTTTTCTTGTACAATGCTCGAATTCTGTTTTTCAACAGTTGCTCTTAAATTTTACTATCAGGTATTGTATGTTTGAATTCAGTTGTTGTCACTTGAGATACGTGCAACATATCCATTAGCAACTAAAGGAGGGCTAAGGAGAATCTCCATCCTGTATTGGATGTTGGGGGGAAGCATAGTGACCAAGGATGAGGAAAAGGCTGAGGTACTTAGTGCTGCCTTTGCCTCAGTCTTTAATAGTAAGATCGGGTATTCTCCCATTACCCAGCATCCTGAGCTGGGAGACAGGGAGCAGAATGAAGCCCCCATAATCCAAGGGGAAACGATTAAGGAAATGACCTGTTACACACACAAGTCTCTGGGGCCAGATGGGATCCAACCAAGGGTACTGAGGGATCTGGCGGAAGTGCTCACCGAGCCACTTTCTGTCATTTATCAGCAGGTCCTGGCTAACTGAGGAGGCCCCAGTTGACTGGAAGTTAGCAAATGTGATGACTATCTACAAGAAGGGCAGGAAGGAGGATTGGGGAACTACAGGCCTGTCAGTTTGACCTCGGCACTGGGGAAGGTTCTGGAGCAGATCATCTGAGTACCATCATGTATAGGACAGCCAGGTGACCAGGCCCAGTCAGCATGGGTTTATGAAAGGCAGGTCCTGCTTGACTAACCTGATGTCCTTCTGTAACAAGGCAACCCACGTAGTGGATGAGGGAAAGACTGTGGATGTTGTCTACCTAGACTTTAGGAAAGCCTTTGACACCATTTCCCACAACATTCTCCTGGAGAAAACTGGCTGCTTATGTCTTGGATGGATGTGTTCTTTGCTGGGTAAAAAAAAATAAAAAATGGCTGGATGGCTGGGCCCAAAGAGTTGTGGTGAATGGAGTTAAATCCAGTTGGCGGTCAGTCATAAGTGATGTTCCCCGGGGCTCAGTACTGGGGCCTGTTCTGTTTAATATCTTTATCAATTTTATCAATGACCTGGACGAGGTGATCGAGTGCACCCTCAGTAAGTTTGCAGGTGACACCACAGTGGGCAGGAGTGTTGATCTGCTTGAGGGTAGGATGGCTCTGCAGCGGGATCTGGGCAGGGTGGATCGATGGGCCAAGGCCAGTGGTATGAGGTTCAACAAGGCCAAGTGCTGGGTCCTATACTTGGATCATCACAAACCCGTGCAATGCTACAGGCTTTGGAAAGTGTGTCTGGAAAGCTGCTTGGTGCAGAAGGACCTGGGGGATATCGGTCAACAGCTGGCCGAATATGAGCCAGCAGCATGCCCAGATGGCCAAGAAATCCAATAGCATCCTGGCTTGTACTAGAAATAGTGTGGCCAGCAACACTCGGGAGTGATTGTACTGCCCTGCTCAGCACTGGTGAAGCTGCGCCTTGAGTACTGTGTTCAGTTTTGGGCCCCTCACTACAGGGGTGACACTGAGGTACTGGAGCATGTTTGGAGAAGGGCAACAAAGCTGGTGAGGAGTCTAGAGAAAAAGTCCTATGAGAAGCAGCTGAGAGAACTGGGGCTGTTTAGCCTGGAGAAAAGGAGGCTGAGGGGAGACTTTGTCGCTTTCTACAACTACCTGAAAGGAGGTTGTAGTGAGGTGGGGGTTGGTCTCTTCTGCCAAGTAACAGGCAATAGGACAAGAAGAAATGGCCTCAAGTTGTGCCAGGGAAGATTTAGATTGGATATTAGGAAAAATTTCTTCACTGAAAGGGTTGTGAAGCATTGGAACAGGCTGCCCAGGGAAGTGGTTGAGTCACCATCCCTGGAGGTATTTAAAAAACTAGTAGATGTGGCACTTAAGAACATGGTTTAGTGGTGGACTTGGCAGTGCTAGGTTAACAGCTGGACTCGATGATCTTAAGGGTCTTTTCCAATCTAAACAATTCAATGATCCTAACTTTGTTTATATGTTGATGCATTCATGGTAACATACCTCTGTCATCAGTCAAGATAGTTCATAATACTCAGAAGGCTCAACAGAAGAGCCTTCAACACCAATCTCTTAAATCGTTAAGCTTTAATTTTTATAAATGCACTCTTCTAATATTTTTTTCATGTAAAGCTTGGCTTTACATGTGTATAGCTAAACAGATATAAAAATGTATCTCAAATAATCTACTGTTGCGCTAGTGAGCAATTTCTCCAGCCCTGTATTCTCCTCTCTGCCATCTTCCCAATGAGGCTAGTTTTAGACTCAACTCTTAGCACTTTAAATTTAATCCTATGGTTCTTCAGCGCTTCACTGTTAAATATTTATGCTAGTCCCTATGTTTCTTGTGCTTTATTCTGTTTTTCTTTGGTACTATGCTTTGATTTTTTTTTTTTTATTATGAACAAGTCTGTAACTTCTTTTTCAGCTTCGTCAGTTTTTCCCCTTTTATAATTGGGTAACTTGTTTGACTGTGTTTTGCTTTTTCCGTATAAAAATAAATTACATCCTTTGCTAAGTACAATTGTTTGCCATTCCCATTTTAACTTAAGAGTGTTGAGTTTCCCACTTCGGTGCATTTGGCTTCCTTGTTTTTATTTCTAAGGGGGGGAAATTCATTGTACTCAATGTGAATGAAACAGATTTTGATATACAAGCCAATGTAAGAGGTGTATCCTGGTTTAGGTCTGTTTAAGCAGAGATGAAATGTTGGATTTCAGCCTTCTTGTATGAACAGAGCTCATTAGAAAGCTGAAGCACGAGAATGAAATCCTGGTACCACTGAAGACATGCTCTTACTGACCCTAGTTACGCGGGCAGTTTGTTTCCAATATAACAACTAAGCATGAAAATACAGTTGAAGTGTAAAAGCTAAGATGGAGTTTTATCTCTTATTTCTGTGTTCTTTATTATTTTTTTTTTTTGTATGCAAGAACACTGGAACTATTTTGGGGCAGATGAGAACCTGGGTCCAGTAGCTGTGAGTATAAGAAGAGAGAAGCCAGAGGAAATCAAAGAAAATGGACCTCAATACAACTACCGGATCATATTCAGAACCAGTGAGGTAAGCAGTTCAGGAATGATAGTAAAAAAAGCTAGAAGTCAGCAGGCAAAACCTGGTGGTATGTGTGGGTTTGTGTGCTTTTCAGCATTAATAATAGATTTCTGTCTCCTCTACTACTCATAATCCAGGAATCTCCTGACAGAGTTATGCTGCATGTTTATATTACACAGAATACAAGTAAGCTTATCAGTGAGTGAGTTATTCCGTAACATCCAATACAGAGGAAACTGTGAAGGTTGTTTTGGTTAAAGCTTGAGAAACTTACAGGAGCTCTATTAGCTACAAGCAAACAAAGAGGAGGAAAACTACCTTCTCCACTCTTTTATGTGACAGTAGGTAGACCTGGGAAGCATGCTTTTATTACTTGGAAATGCTCTGCTAGAAATACTGTTGCTAATCTTTTCCAGGTATTAGTTTCCTCTAAAACTTAAATCTGTTAAATCATTTGAAATATTCTGACTACTCTTAGCTATCAGAGTGAGTGACATATTGCGTATCAGTGTGTTTCATGCAACATAAGTTACTTAATGTCCTCAGTCTTTATTGAGAATTAGAAAAACAGGACGTTTTGCTCCACTACTATTGCTAAGCAACCCTTTCTCAGTGCATAATTCAATATATAAGCTAGTTTTGTTTTGTATGCTTAGCTTATGACATTAAGAGGCTCTGTGCTGGAAGATGCTATCCCTTCAACTGCAAAGCATTGCACAGCCAGGGGACTTCCCCTAAAAGAAGTGCTGGAATATGTGGTTCCTGAGCTGAATATCCATTGCCTAAGGCTGGCCTTCAACACGCCGAAAGTCACAGAACAGCTTATGAAGCTGGATGAACAAGGGGTAAGTGCAGAGTTACAGAACAAGACAGATTGCCGTAAACTGTCAGATTATTGCCATAAACTGCAAAATTGCCTTTTAGTTTTAAGTGATTAGAGGCAGTCAATTAAAATGCCTCATTTAAACTAAAGCTTGTCATCTGTAGGGAGAGTTGTTGCATGTCTTTCCCCCAGGTTTTGCAGAATATTTGGTATATACATTTGGTATGTATGCAATCAAGTTAATTGGTCTAAGTAGTCTGAAGTTTTAGATTAATATTACGGCAATTGTCCATTCTGATTTACTTTAAAAGAGACTAAGTGATTGTTTTTCAAAGAGAGTTGGGGAGGAGTGAGTTCTGTTCTGGTTGTTTTATTGCTATTATAATGAGACTAGAAATCTCCCATGTTACTATATGTTTTGTTGTAATATTGTATTGGCACAACCATTGCTAGGGTACTGCCTGTCTTTTTTTTCTTTCTTTTTTTTTTTCTCCTTCCCCTGAAACCAAGCTACATCGCAAAATATTCTACGCCACTTCTTCATGCGAGCAGTTTTCAATTAGGTAATAGTCCCCTGGTGTCTTAAAGATGGAACCGAGGCTCTTTAGCTGTATAGCTTAGACTTAGCAAAATATGAAAGACCATGAGTAAAGTGATAAAAAACTTTGACAGTGACATTTAACAGCTCTGAGTACTGAGACTCTCTTTCTCCTGGTCCTTTTTGCTTCTCGTGATCAGACTTTCCTGCATGGAATTAGTATCTATGTTATTATTTCTTCTTGCTGTCAATCTGACATTGCCATCATAAAATTAAAAAAGGTCTAATCATCATCTGCCTCACAAGGGAGAGCATGTAGCTATTCTGAACAGATTTATAAGTGATTATTATGAAGATTTTGTCAGCCTCCTTGTGGTTTGGTTGTTAAAATGGACAAGATAGAGAATCCCCAAATAAATACCTACCAGAAGCAAAACTTGAGCAAAACGCCTTTTCCTCTAGTTAGTTTCAAACCTCATCTATTTCACTAAGAACAAGATACAAGAGGATGAGGAAATGGGTAGCTGTGGCTATCACAGAGCATCCATGCTAACCGGGAATTGGTTATCTGTGGTCAGCCCAAGGTAGGTGCAGCCCAGTGTTGTCACCGACCACGACCAACGGTGGTGCCTGGCTAAGGGTATGAGAACAGGAGGAACATGGAGGGATGCTTTACTAGCTCCTGATAGCTTGTAGGCTTTTATAGGGCTCTCTATCCTACCCCTCTGCTTTACCAGCTTGATGAGTACTAGTTTAGTTAGTTGTCATGCAGAAGTTGTTCTGTACTTCTGGTCATGCTTTTGCCTTTCTCTGGAGCTTTCCAGTTCCCCTCCTCCTCTCCCACATCTATTTCAAAACAGTGCAGCTTTGAAAATGGGGAAAAAATTTGGTTTGCTATGCTTTCTTATGCTTTCTTCTCTCTAATATTAACTGATACTTTTATTTCATTATGGCTACTACTGAACACTGAAAGTATCTTTTCATGAGCGCTTAAGATCTTGTTCCTTATGGGTGTCAGAACTTGTTGCTGTGGATACAAAGTTGGGTATCTTTGTACCACATAGATCACTTCAAGCTTTACTTGAATAGAGGTTCATCTGCCCAGTTATCCACCATCATAAATTCCTTTGGTAGCTCTCATAGCCAGTTGTCAACTCCAGTACTGTAGAGTAATAATTAGGTAACGTTAGCAAATTAGTTACCTTACTATTCATTTCATCTATCAGATTGCTAAAGCGTGTGTCAAATACTGTATATCCAAGTTCACGTTCCTGCCTTACTGTACTGATCATTTTCTTCAGCTCCTTTTTGGTTTTTAGCAAGTTACGCGTCTAAGTGAGCTCCTTTTCTGTACCCTGGCTATTCAGGGTTTTTAAGACTTTCTGAAGAGGAAACTTTGTTAAATGTCTCTTGGAAATTCAAGTATACTCTGTATCAGCTGTATCTCCTGCATGTGCTTATTGGCTCCCACAGAGAACAACACTGCGATGAGCCTGCAGACAACAAGGTTGAGGAAGGGAGGTTTACCACATAGCCTGCTAAAAGAAGGACGGAATTTTTAGATGCTTATGCTTCTTACTATAACTATTCTCTTTCACGTGATGAGATCCTAGTAAGTTGGAGGCCTGAGTGTTTTCCTTAGATGATTAGAGCAGTGATTCCAAATATGCACATATTCAGTATTTATGATTTGGTATCTGAGCCTAAACCTAATCTACCCTTCATCCAGAATCAACTTTATCAGGCACTTGAAGACTCAAGGATATCTTTCGGTCTCTTTCCAAAGTTGGAATTTAATTTAATATGGCTCCATAACTGAGCCTTTGGATTCAAGGATCGGTACTTTCCAGATATGCCCATTGAGAGTCTGCAAGTCCAATAGTGCTGATGGGAAGACTTTCACAAACAAACAAAAAAAAAATCTAGCAAAAAGTTCTAATTAAAGAAATAAATTCCAAAATTATTTCCAGTAAATACCTAATTTGAAAAGTAATTTAGTGTAACTTGCTTCAGAAGTCAGTTATGTCTAAAAAAGTGTGAGATTAAATTATGTTTATTTCATATCCTGTATGTCATTAAGCTCCCACAGCATAGTGTATAGTATGATTTTCTGTTACTACTTGAACTTTTGAAAATCATTAAGGACAAGTGATAGTTAAAATTGTATTATCTACATCAAGGTATTTTCTGGTTTTGTGTGGTAATGAAACAGTTTGACACTTCTAACAGAAAAAGATAAGCACACTCTGTACTAATTAGAAGCTGCATTTTTTTATCAATTCCAAGCTAACAGAAAAATTTGGGTAACAGCTGCTCCACTAATTAGGTATACAGAATGTTTATCACTTCTTGCTGAGTGTCGCACTGTTTGATTACTGCACAAACAGGTGCCTGTTTGATATAGCAAACAAGATGTTTTGTAAATTTAAGAGTTAAGATTATAAAGTGACCTTAGCCTGACTTAGCAGTTAAATTTCACCCAGTAACCCCTTCAGTGAGCAAATTTGCGTGCACCAGTTTTGATTAAGATAGGCTCTCTTTTTATATATTTTGAGTGAGGTTTTAAAGCAGTTGGTTGTTTTCATATTTAAGAATTTGCAGTTCTTTATTTGAATTTATCTGCTTTCGACTTCCAGACTTCTGATATCTTTCTCTGTTACATCTTAAGAGTCATTATGGTGTGAGATTTTTTCCAGCAAAGGTTTTTGTATGCAGCAATTAAATCATCTGTTGGTCTTGTTTATGATAAACTAAACAGATTGCACTTTTCAAGTCTTTCACTGCAACATATTTTCTCTGAATTTCTTATCACTAATATGGCTGAGTTCTGTCTCTTGAACTTTTTCAATATCTGAATATGACATCTAGTGTCAGAATGGGAATATTTTTCTTGCCCCAATTTTGTACTGGTGTTGTATGTCAGGCTGCATGATCCTTACTTCCCCTTGGATTGCTAGAGTCACGGGAACATCTGCTGTTCTGTACATATGGCCCACATTGCTTGTCATCTAGCTGTTCTTTTATTGGCTTTATTAAAATGCATTCATCTGAATGGTTCTGTGTTAAAAAGCAATCCAATCATTCCGTAGGGCTGCACTAGCTTCCTGGCTAATTACCATCTACTAATCTTTGCCTTGAATGCAGAGTTCATGGTAACTTACTTTAGGTTTACTTCCAAATATGATTTAAAAATTTGAATATCAGGGCAATTACTGATTTATTCCAGAAGAAGTTTATCTTTATGGCAATTCCTTATTCACAGAAATACTGCAAAACGTCAGTCAGTTTTTAATATAATTCCGTATTTATAATATGAACTTGCTGACTGGTTAAATCCAAGATGTGCTTTCTGCTGTCTTTCACTGAGTGCTAGACAAATACTTGGAGTGCACTTTTCCCACATATAAATATGTAAATACTTTAAGATTATTAAAATGAAGCTGCTACTTTAGGAGTTTTACCACAGCAGAATTCATCCTTCAACTCCTTTTTTAGCTTTTACTTGGAGTTAATACACTTTTAAGGACCGTAGATTTATCAGAAGCAGGTGTAGTAATGGGGACTGCATGCCTTTCTTCCCTCAGATCCGCTTTTTTTGATTCAGGAACACCAGCTTGTGTTGTCCTTATGAAACTTTTTTTTTTGAAGTTCAGCAAATCTAAGAACACAGCTAGAAGGCATATCATGCTCTTTCTGTAGCCCTTATTTAGTTTCTTAGGCTGACATTTTTGAAGCAATAAGGGACAGCTGTTTGGTTGCTCGTGGATGCTGCAGATCCCATTTATGTTTATGCCCTTAAAAATACTTCCCCCACTCGAAGCTTAAATTGTGTAGGCATGCTCAGTGAGAATGTTTTTCTTTGTCCCAACTTAAGTTAAATTACTAGAAACTACTGTAATTAGCAGTGCAGCTAAAGCATTGTGGTCCCATGAAACATTTCGCTGGGAGTGGAAAGAGAGCATATCTGAGAAGTAAATGTTGCCTGAATGGTCCAAGAAGGGACCTGCTACTGATGATATGGGAAGTGATGGCAGTTGTTCTGGCAGAAGCAGCAGCAGTGCTACCTCTTGCCACCCGTCCTCGCGCCCCTCCTCTCTCCTCCCTTCCCACGTGTCACCAGTAGCTGGTCCAGGTTCTCTGTAGAGCACATAGCCTGTTGGCCAAGTTTGGCTTCTGTGAGGCAATCAGCTTGCAGTGAGTGGGATCATGTAGTTTGCTAGCTAAGCAGAGATCGTAAAAATGTACCTGCAAATCCCATGTAGCTCCTGTGATTCCAGAAAAAATTTAAATCTTAATTAAACAGTTATCATGCAGAATATATCACCACAAAAAAAAAAAAGCATGTGCCATCCATCTGTGTCGGGATTGTTTTGAGCATTGTGTACACTGACGGTTGTTTTGAACTTTGGTTTTTTTTTTTTAGTGAATAGGGAGTTGAAATAAATAATCATAATAATAAAATTGTAACATTAATTTGCATGTGCTTGGTATTTGTTTTAACAATAAATGTCTTTGCTTCAAGTCTTAATATCTTGGTGCTCAAATTATGCAGTGTTCATTCTTCAAGGTGAATATTTTTGGTTGGGTCTGTAGTGCTGAAAGAGCATATTTCCTTTATAGTTACACAGAAAGCATTTAAAATAGTTAACAATGAGAGAAAAGGAAATAGAAACATGACTTCAAGGCAAAAAATTGATAATTTTTTTTAATCAGTATTATTCCTTTCAGTTGCAATTTTGGAAGTTGGCCTGTGAATGTTTCTTTTTGATAAGAAATATATTGAGATGAGGACAGTCTGGGAGAGTTTGGGTTGTTCAGCCTGGAGAAGAGAAGGCTCTGGGGAGACCTTATAGCAGCCTTTCAGTACTTAAGGGGGGCCTACAGGAAAGATGGGGAGGGAACTCTTTATGAGGGAGTGTAGCGATAGGATTGAGGGGTAACAGTTTTAAACTGAAAGAGGGAAGATTTAGGTTAGATATTAGGAAGAAATTCTTTACTGTGAGGGCGGTGAGGCACTGGCACAGGTTGCCCAGGGAAGTTGTAGATGCCCCATCCCTGGAAGTGTTCAAGGCCAGGCTGGATGGGGCTTTGAGCAGCCTGGTCTAGTGGGAGGTGTGCCTGCCCATGGCAGGGGGGTTGGAACTAGACGATCTTTAAGGTTCCTTCCAACCCAAACCATTCTGTGATTCTACGCTGTAGATACGATATTTTATCATAAGAAATTTGGACGTATTTAGAAGATGCAAGTCAGGTAGTTGTGTCAGATGATAAAATGGGGGACGTTCTGGAGGGTAAAAAAGACACAACCTAGAACTGTGAATCATTACATGTGCTTAACTTCTTCAGTGTGAGTAATCAAGCCAGGTTGATCTTTACCCTTCTTTTTTCCCTCTTTATTTTCCTACTACTAATACTTTATCCCTTGCGTCACTGATCCTTGGTAGTAAAAGAAAAATACAGTAAAGCTGCAAAAATACAGTAAAGTTCCAAAAGTGGTCCTAGTGACAGAGTAGGACCACTTTTAAGGGCTTTTATATTATCTCACTGTAAATATAATAAGTTGAAGTTAATGCATTTCAGTTTAATTAAGTGTGTCATTCCAGCAACTTTCAAAACTTTTTGTGTCACAGCCTGTGACAGAAGCTTTGAGAGCAAATCAGAGTATATTCAGATCACTCTGTTTCCAGTGCCTTTGCAAATAACTGTTTTCACTTCCCGATAAACTGTAGCTCAAACTTGTACATCTCATGCCAGTTTTGATAGATTTTCTTGTGATTTTGCTTTGTCGGATCTGCTTGATATTTATTTAAAATGGAGCCTCTGCAGAAATTCATGCATGGGAGGGAAGATTATTTACCCTGCAATAAGTATGCATTTTTACTAGATGAATTACATGCATAAACTCCAAGGCTCTCCTTTGCACTCTGACAGTCAGAGTTCCTGCCTATGAAATTGGTTTTGGAGATGGCAGTAAATGGCTGCTTTCTTCCCTTCTGTAACTTCTGCCGTCTAGACATAAAGGGCACAGATGTGGTCCTTTTGTGTGTGCATCAATTTGGAATTGGCGCGAATAGTTTGCTCTGAAGAATCACAATTATGGTTGTGTAAAAAATTACTTTATTGAAATCTACAGTTTCTGCTGTTTTAGGAACGTCAAACACCAAATTAGAGGAAAAATGAAACCAAAAAGCACAAATATGTTTGAAAGTCTATGGTGGTATATAGTATCTTCAAAGTATTCCCAGGTTTTGTCAATTTAGCTGTTTTCTTCGTTTACTGCATTTTTAAGTCAGAGAAGGCCAACTGAATGCCATGGACTCTTCCAACATTGCTAACAGATGAATGCACTGATAGGTGAATAATTTTTATCTTCTTTTTGAAGTGAGGGAATGTTAGTTTTGTCACTTACTATGGAAATGAGCACATGCTGTGCCCTATCCTTCTGCATGGAAGGTTTAGTATAGGATAGTAACCATGGAACCAGCCTGAGAGTTGAGTTCCTGATGTTTCTCAGCCAACACTTGTCACGTGGCTCAGTGTAAGACGTTCATCATTTGCCTGCTGCAGTGTTGTCCTCCTGAAAATAAGGCACACTAATGTTTGTTTCAATTCAGGAAGCATTTTGACATCTTCAGATTAAATATGCCATCATCGAGGCAATTACGGTGTAAAACAATGAGAGTATTTGGAACTAGACTAACATTTTAAATTAGACTGGTAATTAGGTGGGGTTTTTGCTTTGTGAATTATGGGTTTAATAAAAACTCTGAAGTGAATTCAATAAATAAGTTGCTGCATCACTTGGTGTACATATAACATTTTCATCTTTTTCCCTTTGCAGTTAAGTTACCAGCTTAAGGTGGGTATCATGTACTGCAAAGCTGGGCAAAGCACAGAAGAGGAAATGTATAATAATGAATCAGCAGGTCCAGCCTTTGAGGAGTTTCTTCAGCTCTTGGGAGAACGGGTTCGACTCAAGGGATTTGAAAAGTATCGTGCTCAGCTGGATACAAAGAGTAAGGCTTTTTCATTTGTTTTCCCATAAGTGAACAAAATGCATCATATGGTTGCTAACTGACATTTTGTAGAGAGGTCTTAAAAATCACCACTTTGCTATAGGAAGGCAGTTGCTCAATATTGGAAGTGAAAGCAGAGCAAGTATGTAATTTGACCCATACCCATTTGGTCTTTCAACCCTGATACTTACTGAATTTTTGTACTAATTTGTTAGGAAATTATCACCAAAGCTGCAATAAGAAACCAGTAACTATGGAATCATTATCAGCATTGCAAATCCATCATGAGGGTGTTGTTTAATGAGAGTAATCAATGCAGTTGGTATGCCATAATTTTTTTTAATGATATGCTGATAGGCAGCCTCAAGAAAAGTTTTGAGAACCCATCTATGTAACTCCACCTTGACAAGTTGATCAGTTGCTTTTCTGCTGTATCTCTTGCACGTAGTTTTTCTTCTAGGCAGTTTTGTCTTACTCCTGCTATCAAATGTATTCCTCCCTCGGTGATTTTTCTTTTGAGTTATGGAAATTAAACTGGTTTTGGCAGCTATATTATCAGCTTTAACAGTAAAACATATTGCAAAAAAAATCCAGTGGAAAAGATGATCTTGGATGACAGTATCTATAAAAGAAATTCCCTACTTTTGGACTCAAGCTTGTGAAATACCTGTTTGTCAGCTAGTGCATGCTATATTCAATTTGTAAATCTGTTTAAAAATACTCAGAGGAAAATTTTGGCCTTTTCTTTGAGTATTGGAACTAACCAATTCCTATGGAAATCTTTTGTTATTTTGCCCACTTGCAGCGAAGGAAATTAAATAAGGAGTCGATTCATGAAAGCTGAAAAGCATTCATCTGCTTCAGTGCAGCAAAAACTGTGCTCTTGTCATGAATCTCCTATCACAAGTACAGTAACTTGCTGTGCTTTAGTGCTCTGCCATTCTGCCTTGTGTCCTGATTCTCACAGGGATCACGTTGCCATCTCCTCAGGCTGTCTTGATCAGCCTAATCATGACTCCTTAGAGGGTCATAAAACTTCCTGTGGTTTTAAACCTAAATGAATACCTATTTCACACACATTTACCATTGAGACAGCTTTCTTTTAGTTGCAATACTTATATTCTCTCTGTTGTGGTTATTCCCTTGAGTGCATGCACACACAGCAGTTGTGTCTCCTCTGATGTTACCCTTAATAAGCCAAGTCTCTCTTATTGGTATGGGAGACGTGGATTTCTCTGCTCCCGCTCTCCCCCCGCAGTATTACCTGGTAACCTTCCTATGCACTCGTCCGAGTTTGAATTCAGTCTCCTTAATTTTAGTAGCTAGGATTATATACATGATTCCAGATGAGATGCAGGCAGTTTCTTGCTGTAGCATTTCCTTGCCTGTACTGGAATTACACAAATTGTCAGGCTGGGTTTTCCTTTTCTGCAGCTCCAAAGCATTATTTTATCAGTTGTAAAAATAAGCTAGGTCAAAAATCAAATGTGTATGGAAAACAGATAAAGTATTTGTTATTTCATAGCCTCTGGTTTTATATTTTGACCTCCTGTTTACTTTCAGTAGTTAAAGTAAAATCCTCTGTTCCCTTTCTTCTGGTTTAGGTATTTAAGACATCTGAAAAAAAAACCTCTTTTGGTGTCAGTCCACACACGCTGGTTTCTAGTACATGTAAATGCTGTATGATTAAGAGTTGACTCATCTGCTCAGATATGCCGATGAAAGCTGTAACTGTGTCTTAAGCTCATTTGAAATTTTCTTTTAAAGAGCAGAATTTTCCAGTAATGTTTGAGTTCCTTCTTGTTGCTTCTGACTGAGGGAGAGAATTTTGTCAGGTTTTGATTTTATGTACTATCAATGTAGCAGCTTTTGAATGGACACGTATGTAAATTTTTAATTGCCTGAATCTCTCTTGGTTTTAAGAGTTGTCTTCTGGTAATGAAGGTTTTCTACTCCATGTTGAGAGCTGATGTGTCTTTCACATTGCCCAGTAGACCTACCAGCTCCATTCTGTATTTAAAAATACAAAAAATAGAGAAGCTTTACAAGAGGAAGGGGGAATGCTCTGAGTGGAAACTGCTTCTTTCACAAAGGGTTTCCTACATTTTCTTTCATTCAAGGTTTACAGTCTCACATGCCTGGGACCTCATCAGTTGGAACTGTTTAGGAACTCCTACATTGTCTGAAGTTTTTTGGGTTATGTTGTCTGCAGGCTCACTGAGGAAACACGTGGCTACACAGCATAAATGAGTTCTTTAACAAGCAGGTTTTGACAGCAGCAAATGTGAACAATGGCAACAAACTTTTATAATATAGCTTGATGGTGCTATGTTTTCCTTTCTGCCAGTACGCAAAGCACAGACTGGAAGTGGTGGAAGAGAACGTGTTGTTTTGGGGGTACAACACTAAGCTCTTTGGATAGCTACATTCAGAAACCCTTATTGCATATTCTGCATAGGAAATGGCAAAAAAAAAAAAAAAAGCCACCTTGAGGTGGGCAAAATGCCAGACCAGAGATGGCTGCAAGGGCTGCATCTTTGTTATGGGGAATATGTGAACGGTAGAATACAGACAGGTGGTACATCTTCAATAGCTACCCGAAGTAATCAGTCAGTCCTTTCTGCCTTGGCCCTAACACAAAAAGGCCTGCAAAGGGAGGAGGTTGTGGTTTTTACCATGAATTAGGTTTATAGGGTTTTGTTGAAACAGCTAGGTCTACAGCTAGGAAGTGAGCTTCTCCCTTTTCCAGCTCTCTGCTCTTCTGTTGCTAGAGGTCACTGTCATGAAATAGTTCGTGTGGTCTCATTACTTGGGAAATTTTCCTGCATAAAAATTCTGTTTAATGTCAGTACAGTTGATTGCAAAGATGCTCTTAAAAACAAATGTCTATTCATTAACTTGCAAGAAAGGTCAGAGCTATGTAGGCTATTTTGCTCGTTCCTGTACCTTTGGCAATACTTTGCAACTTATGAAAAGCAGATGCGTGATGTAACACACGATGGAAGATTTTCTCAGTGTGGAGGAAAGCTGATTTGTGTATGTACTCTGGAAATTTTCACAAGATGTTCTTAATTTATGCAAAGTTAGAAAAGTAAAGTTACTCTAGCAAAATGCAGTTTCAGAACAGTTGTTGTTCTTAGAAATTTTTAGAATTAGGGGCCTAATTGGTAAGTATCCGTAACAGAGCCAGTTTTTAAAAAGAGGAATCTCATGCATCCTATTAACTGAAAGCCTATTTAAGTATATTGGATCCTTCAAGGGCTTTAGCTTTGGATCTTTGCCAGCGCCACTGTGGAAAAGAGCTGCTACTTTTAAAGTTTGTTTGTGTATTTCTAGAATTACCAGAGGGGAAGCAGTCTATCTCCTGGCAGCCTGCAGACTTTGGATAGGAAACAGACCTTGAAAATGTCATCTATCCTACGGTTGCTAGGAAGTTTATGGGCATCACTTTAAAGTAATAAACATCACAGTAATCTTTCAAATTATAACTTCAGTCATTTTACTTTATTTTCTAATTGTAATGCATGCTCTATTTCTCTCTCCCTCATTTAGTCTTGTTTCTCAATATTTTAGATTGGTAAATGGGATCAGCTGGGTAATGCTAGGCCTGGTAACCTGGCACGTGTGTCCACAGAGTGGTTGGCGCAGGAAATGAAGGAGATTGATTAATGGGAGTTGTAGGAGTTTATGAACTATCTATTTGATGAGATTATAAACTTAGCTAATAATGGTAGGTTTCTGTATTAGATGTTTATACTGCATGACATTTGGTTAAGACATGCAAAGAACATAAAAACAGCACAGAAGATATATAGATTAAAAATTTAGGGAATTAATGGACTTCAAATTGACTTTTCATTTAGGGGTTTTCAGTAAACCCCAACGTTTCTAATGAAATAATACAGATCGATTACCTTCTTAACTTGTACTATTTAACATCTTTTCAACTACGTGGAAGCTGCTGGGTCTCAAACACTTGGCAGGGACACCAGTGGCCAAAGAAGGTCAGAGGTTCCTTGATTGCTTAAGAAGCAGAAATAAAGGATTCTGTCCTTAGGAAATAGTGTCGTAAAAGAACTTGGGTACTACAGAAGTTGAACATGAGTGCTTGGCGTAATCCGTGTGTATAACAGAAAGGAGAGCAGGTTTGACAGGTGCTGAATTTGGGCCAATAACTAGGAGAAACTAGAAATAAGGCAGGGCATTTTAACAGCCAAGGTAGATGGGAACAACATTAAGCTCTGAAACAACTTCTTCTCGTGCCTTTAATTGCGAGCACTGCTGCAATTTTTAGCAATGGCTGTTCCTTCTCCTGCCTCATTAGTATTGTTTATTTTATCATTTATTTCTTCCCCTTTGAAACAGTGAGTTAGATTTTCTACTCGTACTGCTTTTTATACAGTTTTCTAGTGCAGAGGTTTTAAAAGCTGCCATAGAAGCAGGCTGACACTGAAGTCCTGTGGCTTCAGTGAGGTCAATTTATCAGCAGTACGCTGTTGGCGTTGGTCACAGTTTTGAGTGCTGTTGGTGTTGGAAAAAACACTTAAATGGGAGTCTGTTAAGACAGGCCTTGTGAAGATAACTGAGAAACATTGGAAGGAGAGAAGAATAAGGTGGATTTTTAAAGGTGAATAAGGATGGAAGGAAAAGAAGATCAGACAAGTCCTCAGCAAAGTAACAAAGTCCAGTAATGGGACAAGACTGAGAAGGCAGCATCCATAGGTATGCCATAAGCTGATGGGGGGAGGCGGGGATGTCTTCAGTGTGAAAAGGTGCTAATGAATTTGTAGCTCCCTCAGGCCTCCATTAAATACAAGCAAGTCAAAGTAGATTGCAGTGCTAGTTTACAGTTCTGACCTTGAAATGATGGATACTACTCCAGTGCACAGTCTTGGCTTTTACTGCA
The DNA here is from genome assembly GCF_028500815.1 of Rissa tridactyla. Classification (NCBI taxonomy): domain Eukaryota; kingdom Metazoa; phylum Chordata; class Aves; order Charadriiformes; family Laridae; genus Rissa; species Rissa tridactyla. The sequence continues at coordinate 42,487,006 of NC_071469.1, forward strand.
ATGGCAGTGATTTGATTTAAAGCAAACACCTGTAATTATTGTGTTGTACTTCAGAAAAAGTATTCTGGACTTGTAAGAACAAAGAAATCTGAATGATGAGAAAGATACGCACTCCGTAATGGTTACAGGCTTCTCTTTGTAGTTGAATTTGAATAACAGGTATTTAACCTGTGAAGTACTTGTAAATAGTTGGAACCATTAAATGTGTCACTTGGATTGTAGCCTTATTACTTAGTCTGCAGAACCAGTGCTGTTCTGAGAAAGAGCTCTTTCTGCCTGAAATGAAGTCTGTCCAGGAAAGCTGAAAGTTTGGCTTAAATGCATAGGTGTTGTTTTGGCATATTATTTGTCAGAATTGCTTTATTCTTTTCCTCTTCCCCCCCAACCCCATTTGGCCCCCTTCCCCTCTTTTGGGGCCTTCCTTCCCCTGTCTGTCTTCTTACCCACTTCCCTTTATTTTTTGCACCTGCTCCCCCTTTCCAGTTCTTTGTAATATTTTTGTATGCTCTATTGATGAAAGATGATGTACAAATTACCATATTTAGTTAGACCCAAAAAAGCCAGTTTGTTGATGTTTAGGGGACTTCCAGGTGCATCTGCCTCCTTCAGTGTGCGTTGGAATGATCAGACAGACAGTAGAGTGCAAGATGAAATTATTCCCTTTCAGCTGTCGCGCTGTTGTAATTAGCTTTAAAAGGAAAATATTTAGTAGTTAGCTAGTTTTTCATAAGGGCAATGTCGAGTGCTAGAAAAGAGAGCCCAGTCTCCTTGAAACATTAACTGAATTTTTTTTTTTCTTACAAAACTCTAGGAATCTCCCTGCCCCCCACCTTATTCCCATTCTGTTTTATATAGATGATTTGGAAATGCAAAATCTCTATTCAGCTGTAATGTAGGAAACTTTCCATTTCATTTTGTGGATGGTGTTGTGGTTTTTCATTTACAGCAAAGCTACCTCAATTCAATGATTCTGAATTTGACAGAAAATGAAAACTTCTTGTCAAAGCTAATACCCAAAATCTGAGTAAATAAATTGTGTGTTTATGTTATTGTAAATGCCTCATGAATCTCTAAGCTATTATCTCCTTAGTAACAGGATCTCTCTGCTAATAAAAAATGCCAAGGTGTAGTATTTAACAGCTTTTTAAAATATATTGCTATAAATAGCTGGATTATATAATATAGTAGCATGTTTATATAACTTCAAATAACCAGGATGCTTTTTTCCATATATAAATTTTGTTATTTTTAAAATTCTGTTTGAAACCGGGCTTTTTGCACTGTGGACAGCAGTTATATTTAATAGAATATATTCGCTATTTCAGCTTTAAATGCATTACTACTTAAATTAATGGAACATTTTTCAAGGTCTCTTTTTTTTTTTTTGAGAGAGAGAGAAAAAAAGTAAAAACAGAAGTTCCCAATTTGTCTGTAATCAAGTGTTGTCTTCATCCAACACTTTAATAATATCCCCTCTTCTTTTTTTCTTTCTAAACTTCATAATCCTAGTTTTTATCATTTTCTCTCCACATGGAAGTCTCTCCATCCACGTATAATTATTTTTGTGGCCTGTTTCTGGATCCCTTCTCTTTCTTCTATAACTTTTAAAATAGGGTGGCCAGAACCCAAAACAGGTGAGAGTACCTTTGATTAATATACTAGCATCATAATGTCATTGTTGTGGGCTTTTTCCATCCTCAGCTGTAAGCATGCCACCATCCTCTTCGGGTTTTTGACTGCACCTATCCATAAAGCACCTGTTTAAGTGAAGGTTTTATCTGACTTTGTTACAGTTAATTTAGAGTCCTGATATTTATGTTTAAAAGAAGCTATTCTGTTCTTTCATATATATTGTGGGTTATGTGTCCATTGATACTTAATTATGCATGGTATTCATTTGCAGTATCTGCCTTCCTTCCTTTCTGAAGTCCTTTTCACATTCCTTCCGGTTCAGTTTCATTCCGGTTAGCCTGAGATATTGGGTGGTGTCTGAAAATTACTTCAGACTTTGTTACCACTTTTCATGCTTAAATAGGCTTTCTTCAGGGTTTTCTGGTATAAATTCCCTATTCCTAACAAGTTCGTCATTGGGAAAAGTACGCAAAATTATATATGCCATCTATATATGTTGTTTGCTTTGGCAGGTGAATGAACTCCAGGTAAGTTTTTACTTGCTGACATTTCAGCTAGGATCAAGGATGAGTAGGAATTCTTGTCTTGCCTGATGATTTTCTTTGATAATAACGAAAATTTGTTTTAAAACTTTTATTTTCAACGATGCTTTTGTTTTTTCTTTTTTTTTTAACTGAAGCTGATTCAACGGGTACTCACTCTCTGTACACAACGTACAAGGACTATGAAATTATGTTCCACGTTTCCACTATGTTGCCATATACTCCAAACAACAAGCAACAGGTAAGGTGGACCATGCCTACTTAAAATTAATTTTTCCTCCATCTCAAAAATAGCTGAACTTTTAAAAATGTAGGACAACTTTTATTTGTTACTAGTGAAGAAATAATTAAATAGAAGACAGTCCTATGGAGAAAAATCTGCCTGTGATGTACCTACAATGATCTGATTTGCTCATCTTCCTGACACAGAGAGGGCTAGTTTCTCTTTTGATACTTCTGATTTTTAAAGTGTTTAATGTGAATACTGTGCAATAATGTCAGTAATACGTCTGTGTTACATAAATAGGAGTTCATGTCTTATGTCAACAGGATCATAGTGCGTTTGATGTGATTTTTCAACCTTCTGCAGCAAAATCTGTTGCACTTTAAGGATTAAATTCAGCCTGAAATTTATTAGGTGAATAACTGACATTCCGGTACTTGTCATATAAATCTTCAACTGATTCAGTTTCCAGCTTGAAGGATTTGGAATAAAAAAAATGAACAAGAGTAATTTATAATAATGACAAATAAATAACTGAAAATTGTGAAAAGGCTGTGTTTTAACCTATGAATCTCTTTTTCTGTTAAAGCTTCTGAGAAAACGGCATATTGGAAATGATATTGTGACAATAGTTTTCCAGGAGCCTGGAGCACAACCATTCAGCCCAAAGAACATTCGATCCCACTTCCAGCACGTCTTTGTCATTGTAAGAGTGCATGGTCCCTGTACTGACAGCGTTTGTTACAGGTAGCTATCCCTAGTTTCACTGAAAACATGGAGTTTGAGTGCAAAGGGAGGTGTCATTCTTCTTTTAAATTCTCAGTAGGGAAACATAACGAAAGATAGGTGTCGAGGAGATTTTGGGTCATGTGAATTCAGAAACCTTTTTAAAAAGTAGACGCATATGAGTATGTAAAAGAAACACACCCAATGAGGAAATTAGTCCTGGCAGTATGTGTGTCCACACACACACGTATATGTACATATAGAATCAAGCATTTGGGAGTGGTTTTAAAATGCCATTTTCATTTCCTTTCTATTCTCTTCATTAAGAGTATGCTAGAAGAATATTTCTAATTTGATTCTTAATAATTCACTCTTTTTTTTTTTTTGCATCTGGGCTTATATTCCATTTTTGAAATTAAGACAGTAAAAAAGTATGACTAACCTTTCAGAGAGAAGCTAAGATCTAGGAAATATTTTGCCTTCATTTCATATCTCATTTCATTCCAACAAAGAAATTCCAGAGCATTATGCAACAAAAAAACCAACTTGGTGTGACCTTAAAGTCAATATGATTAAAATAGAAAATGGTAATGGATAGTAACTATAATAAAGAATTGCAAGATGAGATTCCTATTTAACATATTTTTAAAACCAAATTGAAAGCATATAGAAATAAAGTTTTTGAGTTACCCTTCTTTTTATGATCAGTAAAACTTCTTACCTTTGTTATGTCCTGAACTCTTACTGTATTTTTATTTTTAGATATTGACTGATATCAGCAATCTTTTCTAAAGCTTCTTTATTTAAAATATGAGGTGTCAGAGTAATTGATTTAGAGTATTTATCTTGAAAATGAGGTAGCCTTAGAATTTACTTGTCTTTACTGAAAGACAAACGTTCACCTAAGTGTTTCATTCAGTCAAGTGCTTATTTAGAGGAAGAGCTGAGACTGCACTGTCTGAGGTGGTATATTCAAGTTTTTCAAGTAAGTATAGTTTAAAGGCTTTCTGCTCACCTTAAGTTTTTGGTAAAGCTCACGTGGCACTTCTGGAACTGATGCTGAACTTTGTACGTGCATTAAACTCTCCTGGAGCAGACATGTTCATGTTGATGCCCATTTTAAGGCAGCTTATTGACAAATTCCACTGCTGCGTAATTTTTGTAGACGTAGCCTGTTCTTAAATTTTAGACTCTTACTCTGTATGGAAACTGATTTTGAAGTAAAGGGAAAGTAGGAAATACATCCACAAGGGCTACAGATGCATTTTCCATTTGTCTTGGGTATTACAAACACAGATAAAGATCTGCTTGTGGTTATTATTTTAAATAATACGACTGCATATTTTCCATTTCTTCCTTTTAAAAGGCATGGGAAAGATTTATACTTGCTATACTGTAATAAATTTAAATATCTCAGGATTCTATTTTGGACCTTCAGCCTACTGAATTGCTTTCATTTTTCAAGTCTTCACAACCACAAGGGCTGGAACCTTACTGGTTGCTATTAGTGAATAAAATTTCAGAATTTTAGCTTTAGCGATGCTATAGGCTTAAACTTTAAGGGGAGGGTGAGCGGGTATGAGAAAAACCTGTGAGTGTCGGTGTTCATTTTGATACAGGAGACCGCCAGAGCATTGTATGTTCTGTATACTGTCTTTAAGATTAAAATCCTTTCTTTTCTTATCCTCTCAGTGCAAACACTTGATTTAAATTTATAGAATTCCATTATGAAAAGTTTTTCTAGGAAACTTTTCAAAGTAAATTTGACCTCTTTTTGCTGAATTATTTGGAACACTTTCATAGATTCATAATTCTAGACAAAACAGGAAGCCGTATAGCATAAAAATGTACTGGAATTTATATTAAAAACTACATAAAAGGAATAAAATCAAGCACTGTCTTGGCCAGTGATTCTCCCTCTCAACTAAGATAAACAATATTTCAAAAGCCTGGCTTCTCTGTCAGCATCATTCACTTTTTAAAACTTCTCCTGCATATGTTAAAGATTAAATTCTTATGCCTGTGATTCATGATATTGAAAACCTAATCAAACAAAATGTCACTGGTAGTTTTTCATTACATCCAGTAATTGTGTTTAACGCTGAGGCTTCTGTCTCTTAACAATAGACCCTTTAGGGCCACTGAAGATGATCAGGAGTCAGATGGTTGCATCATGAGCACCCCCTGTTGTATACTTTTCGATATATTTGAAGCAAATATAACAGTTGATGACATCTTTCAGTATTAGTTGCCAGAAAACATAATTAGAAAAACCAAAACCAACAAAACCAAACAAATAAAACACCCCACCACCCAAAAACAGAAAATAGGGTTAAAGATTGTGTAACTTAATTTTTATTTTTGGTGTTTCTGTGTGCCCCCCACACCCCCAAAATGAACCCTTTACTAGTATTTCTGCAATCTCAGTTGTTGATTTTTGGGTGCGTTTCTCTGATTATGTTTAAGGATTCAGATAAGTTAGAACAAAGTGTGAAAATAATACCCACCAGTCTTTCAAATGAAACACCACATACATTTCTAGTGTGCTCAAGTTCCATCCTGTTTTTCTTTATGAAACTCCATTACCGTGATATTTTGGCCAAAAATAGTTAATGCTTTTTCAGATTCAGTTATAGCTACGTAGCAAATCATATTCAAACTGTTGGAGCGTTTCTTGTCTCAAAATTGTTGAGCATTTCTTGTCTCAAAATTGTTGAAGTACAGCGGTCAGTCTCTTCTTAGGATGGACTGCTAAGTGAATGATACTGGACTGGAATGGCAAATCTTCAGTGATGCCAAACAACTCTCATCCGCTCTGTATCAAAAGAGAATTGACCAGGGAGAATAGTTAACCTCATCGGCATTGCCTAAGGCAGTCTTTTTGTCAGTCCATCACTTTGTACAGGAAGTAAAAGGAAGAGTTGAAAAAGGAAGCATCTATTAATAATATATGTCTCCAAACTTCTAAGAAATTTCTTAGTTCAAGTGTTTTTGGAGTCTGCTTGTATCACTAGCTTGCCATATCAGCTACTGCAGTTTTCAGTCCAGAAATTTAAAACATGATTAGTAGTGTCATGTATATATGCATTCAGTCACCAGAAGATGATTCTCTCGGTGAAACTGGCATTGTGAGACGACTTTATTGCCTTTATCTTTTTAATGCTTCCATTTTATCTATATTTCTGGTATTGATTTTTACACTTACATTGCTTTCAGATGAGCCTTTCAGCTTTAGGTAGCTAAATTATAAGATAGCCTTTGTAATAGTATGTATTAGAAATTTTCTGTTTGTAGTGAAAACAAAATTCAGAACTGCCATACGTGAGTGATTAGTTTATCAAAAGAGCACAATTTTGCACTTGAAGTTCTCTTTAAGCTGTGGTACTGTGAATGGCTCAGAAATGCCTAGATGCAAAAATAAGTGGTAAGGGGGGCATAATCTCCACACCAACAAGAATAAAATATAAGTACAGGCATATTGCTGAGAAAAGGAGAGAAAAAATGAGGGCTTAAGGAAAACAGGAAATGTGTTTTCTGTATTCAAAACCCGGTGAATTTGCATACAGTGGAACACTCTGCTTCTTCCTTTTTCTTTTGTGTCTTAGTGTTGCTGTAACAAGATCCAGAGATGTACCATCCTTTGGACCACCTATTCCAAAAGGTGTCACGTTTCCTAAATCGAATGTGTTCAGGGACTTCTTACTAGCCAAAGTCATTAATGCAGAGAATGCTGCTCATAAATCAGAAAAGTTCCGTGCGATGGCCACCAGGACCCGTCAAGAGTACTTGAAAGACTTGGCAGAGAAGAATGTCACCAACACACCTATTGACCCTTCTGGCAAGTTCCCCTTCATCTCACTTGCTTCGAAAAAGAAAGAAAAGTCCAAGCCTTATCCAGGAGCAGAGATCTATAGTTCTGGTGCTATTGTATGGAGTGTCCATGCAAAAGACTACAGCAAGGGTATGGAAATAGACTGTCTCCTAGGCATCTCTAATGAGTTTGTAGTCCTCATTGAACACGACACGAAAAGCGTGGTGTTCAATTGCTCCTGTCGAGATGTGATAGGGTGGACTTCAACGGACACAAATATCAAAATATTCTATGAAAGAGGTGAATGTGTTTCTTTGGAGAGCTTCATCAGCAACATTGATGATATCAAAGAGATCGTCAAAAGGCTGGAGGTTAGAATGTATTCTCTTGTTTGGTTCCCCTTCTTTGCTTTCTCCTCTCACCCCATGGCAGAGTAAGGCTTCAATTTGAGTAATGTTTGGGATCCCTAAATCTGTTCTAATTGTTTATCATGAAATCTATACTTCCCTGCTTTTTATTTCTCAAATGCAATATTGCTTTCACTTTTATCAGATACCAACAAACCTCAGTTTGGTGTGTGTGTGTGTCAAAAATGTCTCAATATATTAAAACCAAAAAAAAGCAGGGCCTTCAGATGCATAAATTACTCCCACACAATAAGTACAGACGTGTTGCCTTATTTCTTTTCCTTGTTTTCCTTTCCTTCTCTGTTTTATAGGCTTGTTGTATCTTGTTTCAAATGAAGCTGTAATATCCTTGAGACTGACTTATTACATTGCCAGCAGGGTGCAGTCCCAATCACTATTGCAACCTTCAGATATTCTCAGAATGCATGTGATAAAATGCAGTGAATCATGGTATCTGTCTATAAAACATCTGTCCATGCTTATTTTTTATCCAATTAAGTTATGAAAGAATGTGTTATGTTTTGCTGTCTTTCCTGTAATTTCACAACTGTAGCTGTATAATGACCAGAAAAAAGGGGAAACCATGCCCTATTAAATTGCTCTTGAAGGTATTCATGCTCGTGGTACATAGAAGAGTTGGCATAGACCCCAGTTTACTGTGCTTGATAGCTGCCTGCCACCACATTCTGACTAAAAGTAATCTTACAGTTTGCTCAAACAGCTGGAGATGTGGAATGGTTGGTTGGTTACCGAAGTGTCAAAGATAAAGCAGAGATGCTTGTGTAACACCATATGGTTTTTCTGTTGTGTGCTGCCATGTATCTCCTAAAATTTATATGGTTTCAGTAAAAATTTCAAGACAATTGGATAATCGGACTCTACTGAAAATTCTAGCTTGAGTGATGAGACCCATTTCAGCTGATTGTGTACCCAGGACTGTGATATATATTCCTTGATCGTGTCCGACCATTGTCTTGAGAGTTGGTTGATTGTACAAAAATGGAGCCCTTAAACCTCTATTAGCACTGAAGGTCTCTCCATGCATTAAATTCTGTCTTCATTTCAATTCACAGCTCGTGACTAAGGGCTGTGAAACAGTGGAGATGACTCTGCGTAGGAATGGTCTGGGCCAGCTTGGTTTCCATGTAAACTATGAAGGCATTGTGGCAGACGTTGAGCCCTATGGCTACGCGTGGCAGGCAGGACTGCGACAAGGCAGCCGGCTGGTGGAAATCTGCAAGGTGGCTGTGGCCACTCTGAGTCACGAGCAAATGATTGATCTGCTGAGAACATCAGTAACAGTGAAGGTCGTCATTGTCCCTCCGTATGAGGACTGCACGCCACGCAGGTATTGTATAATAGCTATGTTTGGGCTGAAATAATATGTTGATTTGTAGGGTTGGGGTGAAAGAAACACCACAGAATAAGTGGTAACTTCCAAAAAACATGGCATGGTTATAATACAGTATCCAGTATTGTAAGGTGAAAAAGGAGGGCAGGAAAAATTGCCCATATTCAGACTAGAGACCCTACAAAATATTAATTGAATACCGGTTTAATAAAATCTGTGAGGAACCTCATGTATCCTTTAAATTCCATGGAATTTAACATGGAAATCAAACACCTTTTTGTTTACAGTTGTGTGTTTATGATACATCAGAATTAATTGTACATTTCCCTCCCTACTTTCCCATTTCTTGGTAGTTTGCAATGTCTGTGGATGTAATTCTTGAAAGCTAAGAATAGGCTTAAATTCTCTACTTTCACAAATAAGTAAGGCTGTAAATGATGAGAGTTTATCAAAGGTGTGGATCTGGTCAGAGAAATTGCTGCAGATAGTAATTCTTCTTTACTCAGTAGTAGATCTTGCTGCATCTCTCTGGCTTCTCATCCACGTTAAGCCTGAGGCTTGTGTCAACTGTATTATTGCTTTTATAGCTTTAAAATGTTGCTTGATCAGAAATAAGCAGTAATATGTGCTTTTTTTCTAAATTGGACATTAAGTCCCTCTGGTTTTCCTGAACTCACACTAAAGCTTTTCATAATTTTTTCTGTTCCCATCTGAAATCTCTGCAGTTGTCTGTAGCGTTCAGCCACATCACTAAATCTGATTCCCATATTCCTGACATCCCGTATTAATATCTTGCAAGTGCTATATGATTAAAATGGAATGATCTTTAATAGACTAAATTTGCCTGCAGGCTAGCTCAAGGTTTAGGCTAGATTTGCCAAAAAGAAGCAAGTACAGTTATCAAAGTTCAGTGTGTTCCTTGCAGTGAGAGACTGGCTCACACTGCTGTTTTCTAATCAGGAAATATCTTTGGTAGGGGTATATGCTAAATCTGTGTATCCTTAAGGTTGGGGCTAAACTTCATTGCATATTTATTACATTGATATGAAATTGTGTCTCTGAGCAAAGACCTTGTACTTGTATAAAAGAAGAATCCGTGTTTGTTTTTACTGTGAACCATATTAACTCCTTTTGCAACTGGTAGCAAAACAGGACCAGAGAGAAAAGGAGTTTTATTTGTCCTTTAGTTGTCACTGGAAAATTGAATACATGTCAGGGATTAAAATGAGCAGTGGCATAAGGTCACCCATGAGGTATTTGGAAAGCTTTTGTACAGTATTTAGCAGCCCAAGCAAATGGAAAGTTCAGCTGCAATCATAGCAAAAGGATTAGAGCAGAAAAATCTGTGTGGAAAGCACAGATCCTATTATTCCTGAACTAAATTAAGTACAGCCAAAAGCAGGCTTAGCTTTAGTATATCCAAACCCATAGCAGAAAGACAAATTACTGTACTTCTTGAAATACTATACTCGGCATCAGTGAGTTTTGTTGTTGTCTTGTAGTGAGCAAATGTTCATGGTGAGTTATTGCCTAGTTATAAAATTTCATAAAGCAACTCTTTATCCTGCTTGCTGTGTCCAAGATCATTAAGGTTTAGGAACTGTGGCTTGAATTTGTAGCTATCCTACATACATTACCAGAGACTCAACTTAAATCTTTGCACAAAGTAATTTCTCTTTTGGCAATCAGTTTTACAAAATTGGAGCCCTTTCGTTGTGTCCCCTGGAGGTCATTTAGTATTTCAGTAACTTCTACAGACCGTAACTAAAATGAAGATCAGTTCTGCTTGGTATAGTACATTCATATGAGAAGCAGTCCCTATCCTAATAAATCGGCTGGCATGAAGTTGGAGGAAGAGCAGGGGTGCCATTAGATAAGATGGCTTGCCAGCAGGCACATGTACAAGGTCAGTAGCAGATACAAAAATATATCCAAATACCCTGATTCACAATCTAATGCCCTACACAGAGGCGGGCCTTCTTATGGTTATATCTCTACTAAAAGATGGTCGTTAAAACATTGCCACTAAACTAATTTAGTGGACTGATTGCTGACCTTGAAGTTAAGGACACAGCAGCAAGAAGATATTGTGTATTCTTGCTTCTGAAACTGTAGCTATCTCTGGGGAAAAAAAAAAAAAGAGAAACCCAAACAACTAAAGTATGTAATAGCTAGGAAAAGAGTAGCAGAGACTTAAAATAGGAAGAGAACAGAAAAAACAAGAGTATCGAGATTTTAGTTAGGTTGTGAGTGGACTTTGAAAACAAATCTCCTGATCATCTCCATCTACCATGGAGTGGTTCACATCACAGAGTGCTCTGGGAGCACACAGACATTTCTTTTCAGATGAAGCTGAATTACACGTGCCTCAGAAGCACACCTCCTGCCTTCCAGCTGCTAACTTAATCTGCAGGTCAAGACTAGAGGATAGACCAAAGTAAAACCACAGAATGTGTGTAGTGTGGACAGCAGAACCTCAGCGTCCCCTTTCACTTCGTCTGCTCCTATTAGACCGCACAACTTGCTAATGTCAGCATAGCAGGATAACAAGTTAACTGTTTTGTTTTGTAGCTGGGAAGGGATATTGATATCTCTCAGCACTAACAGTGTAATCACTTAGAGGAAGAGCTAGAAGTAGAAAATTTTGTACTGATTGTTTGTTTTGCTTTCCCATTAGATAACGATGTGTGTAAATAAACAAAGTAATCACAATAAAAAATTCACTTAAGTAGAGGTATTTACATTCGTCAAGAGAAGTACCAAAATTATCCTTACCGAAGTTCAAGGTCACATCTACTCTTCAAATCCCCTTTTCAATGTATGCGGAAGTTTGCCCTGCATCTTACGTGGACTGCATTAGCTTATGTCCTATTTTACTCCAATTTTTATGCTGTCCTGTTCCTGTACATCCTCAGGAAGCAGAGGGCATCATTTGGGCTTGGCATCCACAATTTTTAGCAAGTGTTTTGTTTTCATAATGTGCAAATTTATCAGCTGAGATACTCCAAAGCCAAAGATGTTTAAAAATGAAGTGTAATGCATTATTTGATGGAAATATTGTCTTTTCATGGGTATCTGTGCATCAGGAAGATTTATCTCAAAAAGAACAAACATTTTGTGTCTTATTTGTCTGTGTGCTAGCAAATTCTAAAGCCCATTACTTCTTTAAATTAGGAAGGGGAGATACCCTTCTAGCAGATTTTTTTTTTTTTTTTTAGCTTTTATAACCAATAATCAGCTGAATAGTATCAAAACTAGTTAAATACATGTTTCTAAAAAGCAAAATCTTACAGGTACTGTTTCATAGAATTGATTCAGCTTCTGTCTTCAGGTTTCTATCCTTGTGAACAGGATATATTTATTTTATTTTTTACAGCAGCATGTTAAATTCCTTCATTTCCAGGAGTTCTTCAGAAAACTACCGTATGCCAGTGATGGAATACAAAGTGAATGAAGGAATGTCGTATGAATTCAAATTTCCCTTCAGAAATAATAACAAATGGCAGCGAAATGCAAGCAAAGGACAGGGACCTCATGTGGCTCAGGTACCATCCCAGATACAAAGTCCAGTAACATCTAGGATTGCCTCTGGAAAAGGAGAAGGGAAAATGCCACCCCCAGAACGAGCAGCCAACATCCCACGAAGCATCTCTAGTGATGGGCGCCCGTTGGAGAGCCGGAGGTACGTGTGTTCTTCACTAATGGCTTTACATTGCTGCTCAGAATCATGTCTGGAAAAAAGCACAATAGATATTATCTAAGTATCTGAAGACTCCTTTTAATCTTGGTTTTAATGAGCCAAAAGCCAACATGAATATGAGCGAAACAGTAGCCAAAAGGAAATACCTTTCCTGGCATGATTAACCACAAAATGAAGCATTATGGGATTGTTAGGCTACATTTCCCTTTGTTGGGTGGTATGCTAAAACTGCTGTATGGTTATTAAAGTTTTAAATGAGTTACAATTGAAGTTTTAGATCTAAGTGTTCCTGGACTTCTGGATTTTGAAGAAGTAAATCAGAATTTTAGCTTGCTTATAGACTTGGTGGAATCACCTAGAGCTCCCAAGGCAGCAATAGCATCCAACAGGGTGTTTAGCAAGAGAATTAGCGTACCTAAACAGCAAGAAAGCAGAGAAAGCAAATTTATCTGATTTGTGAGTTTCTGAACATTTTAGGCCAGAGAAGAGATTGGTTTAAGTTTGCATTTCTCCAGGGTGATTTGGGTTTTTTGTTGTTATGTCTTTTTTAAACAAGAAAGTGATTATTATTAAGATAAAAGGTATCAGGCACATCCTGTCACAGTATTTTCATTCTTTCATGGAAAAAGATGTATTTGATAGTATTCAAATGAACTGCCATTGTTTTGATTATCTATACAAATCTGTCACTGTCTCTGCATTTACAAAGAGATCTGTTGAGGGAAACAAGCTCATAGCTTGTATTTCTTATTTTGAACAATTCCTTAAAAAAAAGAAGCTGTAGACAGATTCTAATCACACTTTACGTTGCTGAAAAATATAAAGCAGTGGAAATAAGATGGATATTGTAGAAAATTTAAAGAGTTCTAATGAATTAACTGAAAGCATTTTTCACATCTTGAAGAACTGGGGATAAAAAAGAACAGTTCAAAGATGGTACAGCCAAGACCAAGAAACTACCAAGGTGAAATTGACATTTCGGTGTAGGACACCTTGTTAAGAAATTGCAATAGTTGCTAAAGACTTCATTTTCTTACTTTCTTTTTTATTAGACGCTACCGTTAGACACTATCATACTTCTGCACTCAAACTGATTAGAGAGTGCCCCCCCAGTTGTAGCTTTATTTCAGTTCAGTAGATGTGTACTTAAAGCTCCCATCAGCGTGAGTTGCAAAAGAAGATTTGCAACACTGAAAGCACTAATAATTTCACAGACAACCTGATAAATTTGTCTGTGAAAAAGGTTGCAGAAGCCAGCGAGACACCAGACTTAGCTCTCTAATGGTATATTTGGACCAACATAAAAACTGCGTGGCTTCGGGCCATGTCTGCCTGTTACAGCTGAAGACAGGCAGATGCTAAATTTGAAGGAATAGGAGCTGGGGTGATGGGTTTTTTCTGCTCTCTCCAGTGCTGTAGAATGTCACTCTGGAGTTATGGAAGGCGTAGCGATACCTGGGCAAAGTTTGAGGCAGTGGCAGAAGATCAGATGCAGTTGAGTTGCTGTTTTTTTCAGGCACTTCCATCTCTCCATGTTATTAACCAAAGAGCTTTGTCTGGAGTCTTGAGTTGGCTGTTCCCCAACTCGTGCCAAGGAGATTGAGCCTTTGGCTGCACTGAGAGATGGGTTATTAACAACTGTGGCTTTCTTCTGCATAAAATCCTATATGGGCAACACCGCACACCTAAAGCATCCAAGATTTTGCCAGTCACTGAATGCTTCTAGAGGGGGGTTACGGCCTGACAAATGTTTGCAAAGTGAAAATTAAATTTCCATCTACTCAGCATTTGTTTTCAAAAAGTGAAACTTTGACTTTCCATTTCCTTCATTTTCAAGGCATGTAGCTGGGGTTTTTCTCCTCTAGACATTCTTTTAAGTATTTTCATTATTATTATTCAAAAAGGGTTCTATTGGATTTTTTCATCCTTAAAAGTATATTATCAAAGTAGCTTTTAAGTTTGGCTGGGAATTTTTTTGGATGCCTGAAAAATGTCTTCTCTCTTATCTTTCTGGTCTGCTAAACATGTTATTCTTGGCTGGATCAAGTTTAAATATAATAGCAGCTGCATAAGGGTAACATGTTTCCAGTTAAAGTGAGGAAAAATACATTTTTGTCATTTTAAAGGACTACTGGAGGGGGAAAAAAAGGCATTAAGCTTGCTCCAAGACTCATTTTTATTTTCTCTGCATGATAAAAGAAACCTTTGCTTTTGGGCAAGTTCAGATACTTCTATTCTCATTGTGTAAAATCTCTAAAATCAACAGAGATGAGATTTGCGTAGCCCTCTTAACTACTGTTTCATTTGATTTTACACCACTAACTTTCATACTTTCCATAGTGTAAAAATCAGCTATGAGGAGGTGCTGGAATCTGAGTGTTTCTGGTGCAGGTCACAGCGATGGTGTTCTGCTGGCCTTTGCTCCCTACGATTTATTCTTTGCTCAGCTCTTGGTTGGAGAAACGGAGGACCAAGGATAACCTTATAATATGGGTACCGGAATCTGTACTGGTGGTCCCTGTGATCCAAAAAGGGCCCTCATTAACATGGTTATAAACATGACCCCACCATATACAAAATGGTTACTTTGCAGTAACCAGTCTCTGCAGTATTTATGTTCTAGATAGAATTTTAAGGAGTTTTTTGGAAAAAAAGCAGCTGTAATTACGGCTTATTAGCAAAGCAGTACAGATAGCCTAGATTTCCTTACTACCATTAGAGCTTCACTTTCGAAAAGGAGGTACTAGCGAAGTGTCAGTGGGGCTGGAAACTTACCTATGAAGCTCAGCATCACTAAGTCATTTCAGTACAAAATTAAAGCTGTAAGCTCAATTTTAATCTTTGGTTGTGGTCTAGATATCACTAGCTATCACTTGTGTCTCTGCGGTGCCAACCTACAGTTCAGATTTGCTGATGTTTGATCTTAATACTTAGTTGGAGACTGGAGTTGGCATTTATCCCTCTGTGCTCTGGCCTTTTGACCGCACGTTCTTCATTTAGGGAGCCAGGCGCAGTGACGGTGGTGGCAGACCTCGTCTGCCACTAAGAAACAGCAATCTATAGTTTGTGATCTATGTTTTAAGGGACGTGGCAGCTGAGAAAGCCGTAGTAAATTCATCCATGTGTCTCTCTGAGTTCCGAATCTGAGATGATTTTGGAACTAGCGCTGGTAGCCGTTGCCCAGGAGAACAGAAGGTCGGTACCATCGTTAGCCATAACTCCAGAGGGTGGGATTTCAAAGAATGAAACAGAGGCATTATAATATTTCTGATGTATCAGACCTGATGTGGTACTCCTTTTAATGGTAACATATCAGCAATAAATCCATGACTTATATCAAGTATTCAGAAAAAAAAAACCTGAAGTTTTGAGGGATTTAGTTTAGACAAAACCAGCCTAACAGACAAGGGTTTCCCTCTTTGAGTACAAAGTGTTCTCAGAGTATTGGGAGTACAGGTGTAACCCTCTTGGCGTTACCTACTAGTGATATCTGACTGATGATCACTTTGTATAGCTAGCGTCTCTAAATATGAATACTGAGTGAAATAATAATTTTTGCCCCAGTTGATATTTTCACTTTAGTCCATTTAACAATGTTAAAAACAGATAAAAGCTGCATTACTGGTCCAGAGAACAGGGGGACTTCACTTCATATATGGGAACATATCTTGCCTCCCTGGGGGACCTGGTATTGTAGGTGGGAGAGTAACTTGCTTGGCAGTCTGCTGAGAAGGCAGACAAATGCCCAGTCCTCTGCCTCATCAGCAGAGTACTTAAACTTGCCTTTATTGGTTTGTCCTCATGTATCCAACTCACTAGCTTATAGTTCAATTCTCCCTGTTTCTCATACTATCCTGGGTCCTTGAATGTATTAATGATTGATGTGCATATTTGTAGGCAGGAAAAAATAACCAAAAGTTTATAAATCTTAAAATGAATCTCTAATGTTACTGCAACATTAAAGACTGAAAAGTCTAATAATGCAAATGCAATAAATTCCAAGTTATGGCTTCTTTCACAACATTAATTAGTCCACACGGGACCCTATGAAGCCTATAACCCAGAATAAATATCAGAGTGATACCATAAACCACATATATGTGAAGTATGTCAGAGCTAATGTTATTGGAGAAGATGTCGTTTTAGAGCTTGATATTATTTTTTTTTCTCCTCCCAGTTTTCAGTTTTTGTTTTGTACACTTGGTTTCCAGACTTACTAAGAAATAAATGTGCAGGGAAAGGAGATGAGATAGTGTTAGATGATAATCTCTTCTTAATTAACTTATCGTAAACTGGAACCAGTCTTAACTAAAACTTGATTGAACAAACGTTTGGGAAGAGTGTGAACCAGTGAGCAAAGCACGCTGCTGGACTCATGCACTTCACGTGCACTTCAGTGCTGTTCTGGATGGAAGCTCAAGGCTCTAACTTGCAAATTTCTGAGCACAGTCAATATTTTAAACCAAATGGAAAACTGAATTACGGCATAACTGCAGTCAAGCACTGGCTGTAAAATTCCACTGCATGGAAGTATCAGAACAATACTCATTGAGACTGCTTCTAAATCTTATTGAGGACTTTGGAGCACAGTCTTGCCCTACACCTGCATGCTTCTTTGAACGATGCCTGTGTGTAGTCAGTGACAGTAACTGTACCAGTAGTAGTTTATGGGTTAATTCCTGCAGATAGATTCTAGTTTAAACTGTTTCCACATGATATAAAAATCCTAATCTGCTGCTGCCTAGCTTTGATCAGCGACGTTTTTCCTAGTATAAACAAGCAGGTGTCTGTGCTCATCTTGCCACCTGTCAAGTGAGCATTGTGGCACATGCACTGCCTGCGTCACAGGGTCTGAGGATTTCTTACTTTAAAGTTTTTATCACATTCGTCAAATTAAAACATGTACTAACATGAGATTATATATTATGCATTTCCTACCGGCACCAGGACCTAGAGTTGGATGTAGCCGTGGAAAAGGAAAGGTTTGTTGGTGCACCTGGCTGGATGGCCAAACTCGTGTGTTCCAAAAACACCTCAGTAGAGCCACGCTGTGTCATTTCAAGAGTTGATCTCTCCTGTTTGGCAGCGGCCATCAGCAGGGACCAGGGAAAAGCATAAGAAATGCTTACAGGTATAAAGAAAGGATCCTTACCAGGTCGGACAGTCACCTGGCTGGCTGCACTTTGAGATCACCTGGGGCCAGATGGACCTGTACTGCTGTGTTTAACAGCTGTGGATGGCAGCTCTTCATCCAGGGGCCTGCTAATTGGTCTCTTGATAGTTCCAGGTCTCCTAATTGTTCTTTTGTCACGAGGGATAATGAATAATCGTTGTTTACTTGGTCCAATATAATTCATGTTTGGATGGATTGAAGCAGATATGATAAAATTCTCTATAATCTGTGGAGCCATATAGGCTGTTCAGTGTTTCTTCATATGGAAACCAGTTTCTGTCTCTGGTTGTTCCATTGCCTACGTCTAGATCTTTTCTTGTTATAATACATATTTTCTGAAATGCAATGGTCAAATTGAAGAAAAGTACTTGAGAGGGTGTACAATGTGGTGTGAGAGGGTACAATATGACAGCATACCTGCATTTTCTGTTTCATTCGCTCTCCCCCTTCCCCAAAATTGCCAATGTTCTTTTTTTCCTTTTTGAACGGTTTGGTTTCCTATTTAACATGAGAGCATTGAGTCAGTGTTTTCAGAGAACTGTCACATCTTGCGGTATTATTAGGAGTGCAAAAATCAAACACGTGGAAGGTAAGCATGCCAGAATTAAGATTTGCTGTGCAATTTTATTCAGAACTCTTGTGTAACTGTATTTTCTGATACTTCCTTTGATTAAATTATGAGAATTTCTTTTAACAGAGTACATCTGCCTCATTCAGTTCACACAGTGAATGCAGCTCATTAAAAGAGCTATTTAATATTTTATTTTCCTCTTCATTACTCCATCCCTTATTTACTGGATGGCATTCAAATCCTCCTGTAAAGATGCAATTATTAATTCCCCTCTAAGCTTTACAGTGGTGCCCATTACTGTAGTTTCTGAATGCTTCACGGGTATTAATTAAACTTAATTTTCGAAACTCTTCTGTGAGAAGAGATGTCTTTGGCCCTCTTCAGATTAAGAACAAAGGTAGAGACAGAAATTATGTTCTAATCACTTGCTGTGTCTTATTTTGGGCATCTCATGTTTGGAAGTGTGCCCAGCATTGTTAATGTTTTATATATTCAAATTACAGCTTCAATTGACTTCAGCTGCTTCCGTAAGTTTTCAGCTCAGAAGTAAATCGGGCCTTGGAATCAAATAAGGCCTTTGAGAAACTTGCAATTAGTGACAATGAATGAAAGATTTTCTTTAACAAATATGCCAGTGGTCATATCGGAGTGCTGCAGCAAGTGCAAGATCAGAATTCAGTTTGCAAAGCCAGCGCTGAAATGCCTTGACTATAAGGTCACCCTTCCTTTTCTGCCAACTTCTGCCTCCTTTGCTTCCCAGCTGGGCAGCTCTGGCAGGAGAAGGTGTAGCGCGGAATAGAAGTGCATGGGGCAGAGGTCCTAAGGGAGAATGCACCTGTGTATGGTCGTGTAACTAAAGACTGCCTTAGGCCATAGGCACAAAGTGTGCCAGACGGACGTTTTTCTTGTGATGTGTATATTACATACCTATGCATACTGAAGACGTGAGGAAAATTACAGCTAATGGCATGGAAATTAATTTGTTAAGAGCGAGGTGGATGCTTTCGATGTCTGTGTTGTCATACTAAACACAAAAGTATGCCCATCCCACTCACTGCCTTCACAAAAGATGATTTTCTTCCCATACTTGGCAAGGCTCAACCAGTCCTTTCAGGATGAACTAGATCTGTTAGAACTAAGTCATGCGCGGTGTAATCCCAGTTCAATTGTCTGCAATGTAATTGTATCTGTTTAATGCAATGGACGCTTGGCCTATTTTTAAATTCAATTATGGGACTCAAGCGCTTAACCATTTTGGAATTTCTTCTTAAAGCTGTCTTTTGAAATAGATAATAGCTTGTTTTAGTTTGGTTTTTAATTATAAATAAAAGAGAAGCACAGAATATCTTAACTATAGGGGCGTACTGCTAACACAATACTCCTTTTGTCTTGGGAAGTGCCTTTCATCAATAGATTTCAAAGCAGCTCAAAAAGTCAATTCGAACTAATTTACTCTAAAGTTCTTTTGTCTTATTTATGTTTCACATAAAATTAAATGTCTCTCACTATTAAAGATTTTAGTGCTATTGTGACCTGTACCAACAAAATGTATTGCTGCTTTAAATAACAGGATGTCCTACCTGACTGGTTGTTCAGTGCTGTTGTTCAGATTACATTTATAATACAATTTTGTTTGCCCTCGAGGTCTTTCATCTTTGTAAATGAGTTATAACTCCATGACATAGTTCTGAAATCTTGACATTCCTTCTGAACAGTGCTGTCACTTTTTGGTAAGGCACAGGAAGTAAAGAAAAGGCATAGCTGAGTCTGAAGTGAAAATGTAAGCATTTTCCAACAGGAAATAATTTTAGAGAAATTATTCGAGAAGTAATTGGTTTCCTGGCCATAAATTCTAATTTAGTATTGGGAAAAAAGGTCACGCTTTTAAACTGTGTGTTGCTCTGCAAGCATAATTGAGTTTAAACGTGTGTGCCCACACAGGTGAGTGAATGCTATTGAAAGCACATATTTTCGTTGCCTGAACTGTTTTGTTTTTTTTTTTCCTCTTTATAAGAGTGTCACTGGGAAAATGAACTGCTTGGCTTATGGCTCCCCGAGTTTCCAACTCTTGAACTGTGTTCTTTGCAATCAAATGTTTCAGAATTGTTGCTTGATAGATGTGAGAAGTTCAATTTGGTTTGGTAGACTAGAAAGGAATTGCTGGATTTGGTATGGTACTTGTGATGGTCAGGTGTTAGATCATTCCTTTCTTGTCTGGGAAGAAGAGTTATTCTTAGTCATATGCGCTTTATGAAATTCCAGATGATCAAGATGTTTGGTCCAGTCCTACCGCTCTTTCCATTTTCAGACTTTATTTACTGCTTTTTTGCAAAGTGTTGAGGGGGACAAGTGCACATTTGATACATGTACACACACCCAGTCTTTGGATATATACACATACATAAGTAACATTAATTAGTGCAATGTTTTTTTCATTTTCAAAAGAGTTTTTGAATTTTAAAAGCTCTTACAGTATTGTGATGAGAGCTGGTTAAAATCTGCCACTCCTTTACCAATTAGGCAGCTGGGCTAAGGTATTGTAAATCCCCAGACCCCAGTTGTCTACCGAGACAACTCCGCGTGTTTCACTGAAGTCAGTATGCATTTTTTAAATGTTAAAAGTTAAATTGCTATTTAACTCGTGTAAGTTATAGTATTTTTCCCAGTTAAAATGAATAAAGGTTTGCATTCACAGTAGGATTTTGATGTTCATGGATGGCGTAATTCAAATTCCACTTAAATCACTGCAGAAGTTCTCAATGGCTTCAGTTACCACCAAGTAGAGCAAAGAACTAGCTGGCAGCAGTGAATTCAGTTGGGGTTTGGGAAACAAAATGCACAAAGGAGAAAATGATCTAAAAAAGCCTTTAACTACAGAACAGGATATACGAGTTGAGCAGTATAAGCCTGCTGCTTCCAGCCATTCTGCCCAGGTACAGGTGTTGCAATTCTAGCCCATTTATTTGCTGTGTGGTTATTCCGACAGGAGAAGGCTTCATGTGACTCAGGTCTGTATTTTCAAACAGAGTTCTGATACATTGAGATGTTTTTATGTTAGAACGTTAAGTTTTTAGGGGGTGGGGTTAAGGTATTTATAAATCACGTTACATTTTTTATTCCTTGTGATTTAATATGGACAAGCTTGACGGCATAGAAATAAGCTTGATACTCTTGGAAGAGTTCACAGAGACGGCTCACTACAGTTAGTTTAAATTTCAGGCAAGTGTCTGTTTTGAGAATTAGAAATATTTTTACTGTTTGTTATTTGTGTGAGGAATGTCATGCTTCATTATTCCTTACAAGCAATCTGTAAAAACAAATCAAGACTTGAGAAAATGGGGTGTTTTCCTAGTGTGTGTCGGGAATTTCTTCCCAGACTTGCCTCTCTTCATTTACTCCTCTGCATTCAGCTTTTTAGAGCTGATTTTCCATGGTTTCCAATAGGTTAATAAGAGAAAAATGTCTGATCCTTCAACTGACTTCATTTCTGCTGTCTCCATGGTGCCATGTTCTTTGCTGATGTGACAGTTTGCATAATGTTGTCCTTCTTGCTTTGCGCTATGATGTTGCTGTTCAGTATTGCTGATTTGACTGGTTCATTTGCTCTGAACAGGTTGTCTCCCGGTTCCGATGTGTACGTCACAGTCTCATCCATTGCCTTAGCAAGATCGCAACAATGCCGTAATTCTCCAAGCAACTTATCATCCTCAAGTGAGACTGGCTCTGGTGGGGGCACATACAGACAAAAATCTATGCCAGAAGGGTAGGCACCAGACTTTTTTCGTACTCTTTTTAGGCAGGTTTTTTGTTCTCTGTTACATTTGTTGTATATTGAACTAAAGGAGTGCTTACACAGCCTCCTTTCAGCTGTTGTTTATGTGCATTAAAAACATGCTTGTTTTCAAAAATCACCGTCATGCTTCTTGGAAAAACTGTTTTAAAAATCCCTTACTTCCACCTTTTCCCTTTGCGACCTAACCTCTCTCTCTGATCCTAGTCTACAACAGCTCAGGTTACTATACAAAGGGACCTTAATGTATTTAAAAATCTTCAGTAAAGGTACTGGTTTCATGTTGCAAATCGCTTCATTTTACAGGCTTCGATTCTAAAATAAAATAAATTATCTGTTTGGGACTTTGCAGTCTGTGCTAATAGTTGGAGCAAGGTAGCGTTGAGTGCCACTAAGGCTTCAGATGTGTAGGCACAAAAGTGATAAGGAATCCACAGCTGGCATTTTTTTCACATATTCAGAGTCATCCTCTTTTAAGGTGCTCTCTTCCAACTTCCCAGAAATCTTCAAACTCTGAAGTGATCCAGTGTCAACGTAAGGGGCAACTTGTAGAGGAAGAAATTAAATCTGTATCATTTTCAGAGAGCACTGAAAGGAACAATAAATCAAGCATCTCCAAGTAGGGAAAAAAATAATTGGCGGCAGAAGAGCTGTCTACCACATTCCAAATTACTTCCTATAGAGAAGATGAAGTGTCGAAACTGCTGATAGTTCACACTGCAGATCTTCTCTCTGAAGTCTTCTTGAGCACGTTGCAGGTCATTGTGTGTAATCCCATTCTAGTTTGGGTCTTTTATAAGGTAGAAGTGTCTTTTTCTCTATTTAAAAAAAAATAATTAGTAGTTTTCAGGAACTGCTTAGCACAAGGCACTGTCTTGTGCCTGTTATGGGGACAGTGCTCTGTGTTGGGCCAGAGAATGCTGTTCTGAGCATGTGTTTGAACAAGGGCTACTTCTTGCTCCAGAGCACTGAAGCTTTGTCTTCCCTGTCCTTCTTGCAGCTCAGTGTGAGGCTTTCTGAAAAGACCTTCTCTTCCGTGCTGCATGCCTTCATAAAGGCTTTGATTCATGGGAATATCAGGCCTGTTCAGGTCATTATTTAAGTTTGTGCTTAAGTCATGCTGACTATTAGGAGATTGGCTCTGAAGCCATTAAACTTCGCTGTAAGGAAACTAAATAGAAATGTGTCCAGAGCTCTGCAGCTGGAAAAAGCACTTAACCTCTTTATACACTGCGTACTTCCAGGCTCATTCATGCCAGCAGCACTTGTGTTGCCTTGAATTCTGAAGAGCAGCTTGTGCTCCCGATATCTTGTCTGCTCTTTTCCAACTACGTCATTTGCTCTACAAAAAAGGTATTGCTGCCATATGTCCTTTGACCATCACAACCATAACAGCTTGAGTAGGAAGGGATTTTCAGACACGCTGGGATTTTTGTTTTGAATTGGCCTCAGAACACACCAGCACCCATCCCAACCCTTTTCCATCTTTTAAGTCAATTATACACATACGTTCACTACAGCATTCTTTGGTTCAGCAGAGATGTGTCCTAGAAACCTTGCGTATATAGTCTTTTTGGTTTTGAAGTTTTAATTTGGTGCAAGGAAACCCTGTTTCAATGGAATAATGGAAGAAGTAATTAATACGTGAACTTTGCGTGCTTCTTATTGGATGCTTTTTTTTAAGAAAAAAAAAAAGAAAAATCACTTATTAAAGTCCAGTTATTTGACTATTATGTTCTATTCTTATAGGAAAAGCATTTTGCCTCTCATACTGTCTGTCCATACACACGAATCATATTTACTCAGGACTTTCCAAACATTTTCTACCAGGCTAAATGGAAAACATGAAAAATGTAATTATGCAGGAAACTTTCCCTTGCCTCAATAAGTAAAGTAATGTGTCACGTTACTAAAAATCATTGCAGTTCCCTGTCCGTCTTCTGTTGAGATTTGTCTGAGAGACCAGATTCAGGGCAGCGCTGTAGCGATGTTTGATGTACCAGGCAGAGCTGTTCAACAGTCAGCCCGTATATCTTGTTAAAATAGGGGAGAGAGATTGTAGTGTTCAATTGCTAAGAAGTTGGAGAGAAAGATGGACTGGAGTAGGGGCCGAGGGGGCACCACGTCCTGAAGGTAATCTCCCCCAGGTGAGGCTCCAGTGGGCTCTACGTCTGCCAGTCCCTGAGATTTCCCAGTGCAGGAAATCTCAACTGCATAATTTGTGTATGCGTTTTTTTTTTGTTGCATGATAGATTTTTGGCCAGATTTGGAAAGCATGGGTATGAGTCCAACGTCTGTCAGACATCGGTAAGAGCAGTAACTGCTGCCTCTTCCAGATTATTGGTCCATATCCTGAGTTGGGTATGGGCAAAAACTTCACTGACTTCAAGAATTTCCAGATTGGTCTTGATCTATTTCTGTGCGTTTTGTATACTTATCCTGTGTTACCTGAAGGTATGTATATGTAGTAATGGGCTGCAGAATGTAAAAACGAAATTAAAAAATACTGAAGTAATGAGTTTCTTCTTATGACATATATATAAAATTGAATATTTAAACAGTTTCACTGATCTTATAATCCAGATTGATTTCTCCTTTGAGTTTTTTGGGTTCATTCCTACATACCGTGTTAGACTATATATTTTATATATTTAAGCAGTATAGAATATGGCGCCACCTGCATTTATTATTCCTGCTTTTAGATAGCCCACTTCGTGTAAAAAGAGCCATCTAAAGACATTTCTTGCTCCTTAATTAGTAGAGCAGTGATTTTAATGAAATAAAATGAGAAACGTGGTGATTTTGTGTATCTCTAATCTTGAAAAAAAGATCCCACTCCATAAAATATGCCAAATGCAAACCTGACTGCTTTTATACGTACGAACATTATGGGGTTTAGGTAAGAGGACAATGCTTAGAAAGTAAAATATTGGTGCAGCACGATTTCATAACACCAAGGTTTCTTGGGGTTTGGGCTATTTCTTTTAGATACCAACTTCTAGTTATTTTATCCTGAAAAGATATTCTTCCCAAAATACAAGTCCTAAAGTTTGAAAACTACCTCAGATCAGTGTTTAAAGATTCAATCAGCTTTTGAAATGTTGTGTTTGGACTTTTTATGTACCTGTCGAATTGGTATCAAATTCATCGTGTTTGATTTAGGTATTTGATTAAGTGAAATCCTAGCTAGTCCGTGTGAATAGAAAAGGAAAAGCATTACTCACTTCATGCAATTTCAGTGTAAATTGTTTGCATTCAGAAGGCAAATATACCCAGGTTTTCTTCACTTTTTTTTATTCATCAAACCGTATGTTGACTGTACCAGGGAGTGGTGAACAAAAAGGGGAAGTAGGGTCATGTTTGGTTAAAATTTAGAAGGCCCGAATTTCAAAATGTGGCATTTTGGAGCTGTGCTGCATGTACAGGCATGTTCCAGCTGCTTGTCTTTAGGGGTGGGAGTGAGATGTTGTTGTTCTGAGTCATACGATGTTTCTTTGGTGGGTTCGTCTGAGTTAACAAGTACATGACCTTTCAAATGGCACAACCGCATTGAACTTGTTCTGGCAGTTTGGCAGATGTCCGTTCGACATTGGAGGTCGTGTGGGGCAGTCTGTAGCGAGTTGAGTGAGTAGAAAGCACAGTTTGAGTATTTTATTTTCTGTTATTACGTTAGCCACTTTGAGATAGAGAAACTGCTTGATATATATAGAATATATCGGCTCGTAATTCTTTTGGGTGTTACTCTGTGCATGTAGAGTTTTGGGAATTGTTTTGCCTTCAGGGTATGTCTGGTACAAAAAAAAAAAAGCACCTCGGAAATGCATTATTCTTGACAAATTCTTAATGATTGATCTGCTAATTCTGAACTCAGTTATAATTCATATAGACTTGTAAGTGATTTTTATGCAATACAGAATTATAGATTTAATTCTTACAGGCTTTTAGGCATATAGGGCATGTAGACAGGTATGGCACAGGGGCACTGTGTGTGTCCTTTGTCATTAGATCGTTCTCCTTGAGTTTACTGTATCTTCATTGAACTTTCCAAAATCCATCTGACTAATCCAGCAGGATTTGCAAACAAAGTCCATTGAACGCAGTTTTCCTTTTGCTCTGTATGCTTTCTTCTACAGCAGTAGGTGTACTTGTCTCACTGCTTTCCTACAACTGTATTTAGTTTACAATAACCAACTCAAATTATTTTATGGTAAAATAACTTAATAATTTACAGAATATATAACCCCCGGGTTTTGGGAATCCAGAACTAATACAGTCAATTTTATAAACACTTATTTAAAATATCTGGCAGTGCCAAATGAACCTATATTGTTTGTATATATGTCTGCGTCACCTAGGTATGACCTTACTAGTCTTTTGCTTAGAACCCAGGAAAGTGGCTGAGATCCACGGGATTGTCCCAACAAACTTTCTGATGCTCACGTTGACTAGTTCGAGGTAGTGCCTTCCCAGTTAAAAGGATCCATTCTTGATATCTTTTCCCAATAAACACACCTCATTTCCATATGTGGCTTTTATCCAAACTTTTAAGTTTTACTCATTGTGGTCAATTTTCTGTAACCGTGTAACGGTCTGGTTACCTCTCCATGTAAACATCTATGTAAATGAAGACTAATAATTTTATTTCTGGATGTTTTGGTCTGTTGTTTTGGTGTGGTTTTTTTAATGCTATGCACCGTAACCAGATGTTCTTGATCAAAGGTGCTCAATAAATTGTGTACTGTAATCTTATACATTAAGGGTGCTAAATGGGTCCTGAGAGTTGGCACAAAAATTAAATGGAAAAGCATTATAAATCCCTCACTGCTTTGTTTTTTGGGATGTCACAACAGGTTTGGAATTAGCCGTAGATCCCCTGCTTCCATTGACAGGCAGAACACGCAATCCGATACAGGTGGTAGCGGCAAATCCACACCCAGCTGGCAAAGAAGTGAGGACAGTATCGCTGACCAGATGGGTAGGTAATTAATTCTTTACAATGAGCAAGTGGTGCTAACCACAAGGTGACTTTGGCAATATCTCTCCATGCAGAGAGAAAACCCTCTTAAGCACCGTGTTTTCAGTGTCTTTGAAAGTTAACCTTGTTCATCAGGATGAATAATTAGGTCTGGAGCATATACTAGCTTCTCCAGTCTGTTTCCTTGAGATCTATGAGCATCACCTGAGAAAGAACTGATTTCAGTTCTTCATTTGATTGCAGAACTAAATCTACCTTAATGCTCTTACCCTGAAACACTCTGTCTGTTTAGAAGAGGTTGGGTAGGCACACTTACTAATTTGTCTTGCTGGTTGAGGACTTGTTTGACCTCACCTACTCTCCCGAGTGGCTTGGCTTAGTTTAATTTTTGTTTAGTTTGTCTGAAGCGTTTGTGATGCACCCTTTCAAATGGTGCTATATAAATGCAAATTGATTGTTTGATCATTGAAGCTATAAAAATACCATGTACAAAAATGTAAAAAATGCAATTAAAGTTTAAATAGTGAAGTAAATCTATAGCTTGGTAATCGCCTTCCGCCAGTGTATACATTTTCATTGCAGTTGGCAATTAAGCTGTCAGCTGAGGGAACATATTAACTACATAAAACAGCTGGGTACTGAGAATTTGCATTGTTAAGCCTTCATTTGAAGTTTCTGCACATAGACCTTTTGCTACAGCTATGACTTGACTTGAGTGGATACCGATGAGATGACACCCATGAAATGTCCTGTCTACAAACAACATTGATCCAACATGATGACCGTGGTCAAGATTGCTACATTGGTTTTTTCTAACTTTGTTACCATAGATTAAACAATTCGATAATTTTTCTATTGTACACATAGAGCATCATTTTACTGCATCACAGCTTTTGTTCCATATAAATGGACTAGAGTTGAACACAGAATAAGGTTCAGTGAGATCAGCAGGAGTTTAAGGCAAATGGCAGCCTCAAGCCCCGGAGATGTGCTTTGTTCACATACCTTCACAGCCTCAGTGAGCTGTGCCTTGTTATTGGAGCCATCTGTCAGTCCCTCCCTCACAACTCCCCCCCATACCTCTCACTGAAAAGCTGTGATTATACTCATCTGCAGTTCTGATTTTGACAGAATGATTTTTAATCGCATATGTTTTGATACTGTTGTGATGGTAACGATGCATGTAAAACTGATCTTTTGCTCAGCATTACTTTTGCAGACCAACAGTTGGGTGTTGATGCTGGCACTGCGTGGAGCTGCCAGCAAGTTCTGTTGTACAATGTCAGGTGTCACCGTATTAGCAAAATAAATAAATAAATAAACAGGAAAGAACAGGAAAAATTGTGTGGTAGAAGCGATGGCTCTGGCATTTGGCAAAGGCTGAGAAATGCATACTGACACATAATCCCTTTATTTTATCTCTTGTGTATTGTCCTGCATTCATAGAGTCGCAGTTGGAAGCTGCATCTCTAACTGGAGACTTTATTGCCAGTCTGGTGAATCTAGGTGAAAGTTTGGTTCTTTGCCAAATAAGCACATTTCCACTTGGGATAATCTGTCTCAAGGTAAATAAGGCATCAGGTGCAGTGAATCCCCACACTCACTCCTTTGTCGTCCATTCTTAGCTACAGAAGACCTTTGTTCTCTGTGCACCAACACTGCTTGCTACCACTTGCCGGGGGAATCAAGTTTTAATTTTTTTTATATTTTTTTTAATATTAAAAAAATATTAATTTGTTTTTTTAAAAAGCTAGTAATGCTGCAGATCAAGGAGAACAAACTGAACTGTAGTTGCGTTGGGGAAAGCACTGCTAATTTCCATGCATATTCTTAAGTACTTGATGTTCATACGCACATATTCTATTTAAAAATCAGTGTTTTTAGCAGTGCGGAATATTGCATAACCACAGGAGAGAAGATACATATAAAAAGTCACAACTCAGAGAGGCTCTTTAAAATACTGACCTTGGGCTCTGAGAAGGCACTTACCTGCCTGATGGGCTGTGTCTGAATACGCTCTAGACCTCCATAGTTATCTCCTGGGAAAAAATAAGTTTAACTGTCAAAGAGCACTCCTCTGAGCGTCCATGTAAGACAGCGATAAGAATTCCATACACTTTCATCAGGTTTAGTTTAATAAATATTCCTTTTGTACATCTATGCAGTTTCCACATTCACAGCCATCAATTTTTAAGGGAATATTGTGATTTCAACAGATTTTTGCTATCTCTTCAGTTAGAAAGTGTTTATTTAACTCACCTTAACTTTGACAGGAAATATGTGTACTAGTTGTGGAGAAAATGTGATCACTGTAGACTTTCGCTATTGTCCTGCCTTGCATAGAATACAATTTAAGGAAATGTGGATCTTCAGGTTTTTTTAATCTCTTGTCCACAAGCAACGTGCATGTAGAGATACAATGTCAATACACTGTGAAAAATGAATATTCTGCTGTTTTAATGCTCTGATACAGTGCTGTTGGACAATGGGGGCATGGTACCATTCAGGTTGTTCTAACAAAAGCCAGGGCGGTGGCTGCTGGTTTTTCATGAAGTCTTAATGATTTACGCCAGGCAGGAATTGGGCCCTCACTTACTCACCTGTCTTGTTGTAATATGTTTGTTTTTTTTTTTAATTTGGAATGAATTTTGTATTAGGTATCCAAAGTTTTTTGGCTAATGGTAGTCTTGGGAAAAAATGCAGTGTAAAATTAGGTTACGCATTTTCTTAGCTTGTTGCACTGCGTGTGCCCTTCAGTACATCGTTGTGTGCTGTATTGCAGAACCAACGTGCCATCTCCCAGCGGTATCAAAAGTACTGCCATCCTTCAGAGAAAGCCCCAGCGGAAGACTGATGAGACAGGATCCTGTGGTTCAC
Source organism: Rissa tridactyla (assembly GCF_028500815.1). Classification (NCBI taxonomy): domain Eukaryota; kingdom Metazoa; phylum Chordata; class Aves; order Charadriiformes; family Laridae; genus Rissa; species Rissa tridactyla. The sequence continues at coordinate 42,516,784 of NC_071469.1, forward strand.
TTGTCTCCAAATAAGCAGGGTCATGTAAGTTACCCTAAAAAAGGAATTAATTTAATGTTTCAATGCTTCATAAGCTCTTGATACCAAAAGTGTTGTTCAAAGTTATATTTAGAGTGTCAGTTAAGAAAGAAAAAACATCCTCAAGCCCTGTTCCTTACTAGAACATGGAGGAAGGAGTAGAGCAGACCTGTTATTTTCTGAATCCTACAGAAGCTAAGCACAGCCTACTGAAATATTTATTAGTTAATAAAAGTTTTGTTGCCAGTTGAACAGCAATGTCTTGTCTGTTGTCTTGTGATAAGTAGAGGATTTGTGGGAGTTTGCAGAACTATTCCTAGGCCTCACATGTGAGACTTAAAGTTTACTAATATATTTCTTAATGCAAGACTCGGAAAGCTGCTGCTTTAGAACAGAATAGTGATCTTGCTTTTGGTTTTGTATTTTCTCCACTTTCCTCATCTCGTGCAACTTCATTTCCATAACCTACCTTGCACAGTGTTGGAAGACTTTGTCTGAAAAGTCTGCTGGAATCCTGCTGGAAAAAAGTCTTTCTTGTTTTATTTCTGTTTAGTGGCTAAGTGGTAAATTCTGCTTTTCTGTCTTTGCAGAGTTAGATATTTACACCTTTTGGAGACTGTCGCTTCCTGATTTACAAACGGAGAGATAGATAAATGCAGTAATGGTCATAAATTCAAAATGTCTCGAAGATTATTTAAGTCACTAGACTCAAAACCCCCACCCTTTAAATTACCTAAAAAGCTGCATCACTTGTGTTTTTTTATTTATTTGTACAGTCAGCTAAAATACAGAGTTGTGTTGCATGATTATGCTGAAAGTATTAGTTGCATTTATTTAGGTGTGAGAAAGTCTTTAATTGGTTCCTGTTACTTGCTCCTGCTTACCAGCATTCTTCTTTCAATACAGTTGGCAGTGTTGCTTTTAGGATATTAATTCATAACAACACATCTTTATTATTTATTAAAAAAGAAAAAAGAAACACAAACCACACGCACACACCCCAAAAAATCCCGACACCACCACACCTGTCTTCGTATTTTTAGGAGCACAAACTAGTTTTTATATTTAGATTGTCCTGTTTTCCATGAAATGTATTTGACCGTATAATGATGTCATACATAACTCATTAGCTTGCGTGCAAAGTGCAGTGCTGGGATTATTAATGCTTGCGTTCTTCTCATTTAGTCATTGTTAAAGTCTTTATTATGTGGACAGATGGATGGGGGGGAGTGATGCAGTTCGTAATGAAGAGCACTAACTTTAATTGCAGATAACTATAAGTCCAGGTCAGCTTAATATTCCGCCTGTTTTTCTGTCAGTTCTTTCTTTAGTATAATAAGAAATGCAAATGCTGAAACTTCTTGCTCTCTGTCCACTGTACATCCACTGTCTGTTTTCCCTCTTTTCCAGTGAAAACAGAAACTATCTGATCTTTTATACTTGGCTGGGATCTCTGCCTGTGCCTGTTCAGTAAAACTCCAGGGGCAGACAAATAGGAAAGGTGGTTCTAAGTCTCCTTTCCATCCCTCCCCTTATTCCTGGGCCATCTGGTCACCAAACAAGGCCACTGTCTATGAAAAAACTGCTCTGGTTCTGATTATATAGGCGATCAGAGCGTAGATAAATTCTGTAGATGGAAACTAAAATTAAGGAATTCAGATGGATATAAATAGCCCAAAGGGAGGTGAGCTACTAAGCAATGATGAGTGTATGGCAAGACATTCTTCCTATAATGGGATATTCCACCGGTGTCCACTATGGAATTGAGGGCTTCCGGTTTCTTCATAACAGCTGTCTGTAACCGAGGACAGAACACACAAACCAGCCAGACGCTGGCATGCGCTGGTGGGACAACTTCAAAGCACTGCATTAAAGCTTCCTTTCTTGCAATTTTGCCTTTTGGAAAACCATTTCAGATTAGTTAAACGGCATTTCAGTGGTCATTTGCAAAGAACGCTCCTGCTAAGGAGGAAATACACCCTACTACAAAGGGGTGAGAAGAGCAGTGGTTATTTTGCCCTGCTTTAACCTTTTGATAGGTAATTGGATTATTAAAATAACATGTGCGCTTTCTGTGGATTAGTTATGTTTCATGTTATAAAACATTGGATTCTTAAAATCAGAATATTTTTAATTATAGTGGTTATAAACAAAGGCAAAGTCTACACAGTTCAGCCAATTTCATTGGACTGGGCTGAGCAGAATAATGTAAAGACAAAATACAAACAACTCAGGCTTTCCCTGAATACTTAAGACATGGCTTCTATATCCATATGAAAGATTTTTTTTTTTTATGTGCACCCAGAACAGAGCACATGCATTGTGTCGGAAAGAAATTTTTAGAGTTTATTACTCTCGTCAATGTACCTATCCAATACCTCAAGGGTAGAAGAGCTCCTTTTGTGCAGTGGTGACTTCTGTAATCGTTTATTTCCTTTTCTTTTTTATTGCCGTAATTCTGAAATAAACCTACAAGTGTTGGGTTTTTCTGATTGTTGTTGCTTCTGTAGTCTGACAGCCACTACTCCAGCCATTCCAGCAGCAATACTCTCTCCAGCAATGCCTCCAGTGCTCACAGTGATGAGAAATGGTACGACAGCGGAGAGCGCACCGAGTCAGAGCTGAACAGCTACAACTACCTTCAAGGGACTTCAGCCGACAGTGGCATAGATACCACTTCTTACGGACCTAGCCATGGCAGCACTGCCTCCCTGGGAGCAGCAACATCTCCCCGTACGGGGCTAACAAAGGAGAAGGTGGCACCCCTGTGGCACAGCTCCAGCGAAGTGGTCTCCATTGCAGACAGGACACTGGAAAAAGAGAGCCACATAGACCGAAAGACCGAGTCTTCACTGAGTCTGGATATTCACAGCAAGAGTCAACCAGCCTCCAATCCTCTAACGAGGGAGAATAGTGCTTATAGTCTTAGTGATGCCGTCTCGCATACAAGGTAATTTTCACCTCTTATGAGATTGAACCCTCCGCACTCGTTTTCCCATTCTCACTCTCTAGCCTATCAACAGTGAGAAACTGATGTTGAACAGAGGTTTCTACTTATGCTAACCAGTGTTTTGAAAGATCTCGCTGTGCAGAATGCTTGAAAATTAAGACCACCTTTAGTCTTCGCATCTGCTACTGCTTATGACAATAAAGAATGTCTTTGAGAGCATATTCCATACTGCTGCTACTAAACTAACATAAGACAGACAAGTCTGATGTGTTTATAAGGAATATATTGCAAAAACTGCGGTTCATATATGGATCAGAAAGGAGATGAGTTCATTTTATTAATGAACATAATATTTAATATGTGTGTGTTTAATATGAGGTTCTTTTTCAGTATGCGTTTCAGATGTTTTGCATTTTTTTCCCCAGTCTTTGTTTAGAAATCTGCCTGCAGTCAGTATGATCAAGGCTGAGAGCAAGTTGCTTGGAAGTCCTAGCGTGTAGATTTTAATCTCATTCTGCTGCAAGCTTGTTGGTATGACACATTGCAGTCACCTTCCCTTTCTCCCTCAGTTTTGCCACTTGTAAAATTGGCAATATCAAGTACATGTATAATGTGCTTGAACACCTCAGATGGAAGATACACACTTTACAATTTAATCAGAGCTGCAAGAGGCAGAAAATATTTTAGACCATTTTCCTAACCCATTTCCCAAGAAGTATTCAGTGCGCTTTTTGAAAAATACTCATATTGTATCACATTAGCAACAAGAAAAAACCACGGGTCTTTCAAGGAAGATGTGTGATCATCATAATTTGTTGGCCTTGCAGAGCCTGCGTGTTGCACTTTTATTTTTAAGGCACATCTGTTTTGAGTGTGCAGCTAAAATACCTACAGGCTGTAAGTCTGAAGCAATTTTTGTTAATTGTTTCGAGCAAAGCTACGTTCATACAAGGCTAGATGTTTATCAGACAGTTTTAACAACTCCTCATACAGTAGCTGCAAATAGGGGGTTGTCATAGAGACTCTAATGCAGTGAACGGTCTCCATGTACTTTGTCATGGTAATTTTGACTAAACAGTCTATCAATGCTGGTCCTGCTCTGTTTTTCTGCCTCTTGTGGTTGGCCATTTTTAGCACTAGAGCTCATGTTCAGTTGGTATAAATCCCAGCCAGGTCTTTGAGACTGGTGTTTCCAGTAGCTGTGCTTGCATGAAGGACTTGAGCAAGTCTGTAGAAAAAACTATGCGGAGGGATTTACTTAGATTTTGGGCAATGTTAGCATGTGCCCCTTTTTTGAAGGTAAAAATCTATATGGTGGTCATCTACAGTTTTATACCTTTAATTTTAAGACAAGTATGTTTATATGCATTTTTTTAACGTTCATTAGAATTTGCCATGTGCCCTGTGATACTTGTCTGAATGTAACTAGCAGTAGCGTTAAATGTGAGATTCTTGTACAAAATGCTGATTGTAATAAAGTTGTTAGTAGCATTTCCATTTGGAAGGATTTTTTCAGAAGTGACTTAAAGAAGCCTGGAAAATGTACATGTAACTCTTGGAAGCTTTATTGTAAAGGTGTGCCTAATGGCATCTTTGTACATCTGAGGTTCTGGTTTCCTCTTCTCTGGACACCCAATAGGGTTAGTTCAGTAGAAAAGCTGAGAAAATTTAATAGAAACCTGTCTTTGCAGGGCAGGCATACCCTGACAGCTCTCATCTTTGTCTTCCATGGATATACTTTTCAATTTGATTGCAAACTTAAGTCCAGGATGCTGTCTCATTGTTGATTATATGATAGCATTGTGTCTCCAAACATGGTATTTTCTCTGGTTGATTTGGACTAATTTATGTGATGATACTGAAATGATTCTCTAGTGGTTTTGGGGGGCTGTTACTGAAATTTCCAGATAAAGGTTCCCCAGGCTTTATGCTAGAGAAAAGCATTGGGTTCTTTTTTCCAGTTCCATTTAAAAATCAGATGTTAAGAACACAGCTCTTTGGAAAGAGGAGTAGTAGCAATTTGTAGAACACATGTAAGGGCATGATACTTGAGAAATACTGTGATCCTTGCACCCACATCATTTATTTTGGTGGAGAAAAAAACAGATTGACTTGTGTTCCTTCTTTATTATTTCTTATTTTTGAAAACTAGAACATGTGTTTCATGCCTCACAATAAAGCAAAGGCACAGTCTGGGCTAAAAAAGCTTTCATTTTGTTTCTCATGACATCCTCTGTTGGTGGTTGCGCGCTGAACAGCAGTGCGGGCCTGAGGAGACCCTGGCTCCAGCTGTTTGCTCCCAGCTCTCCCATAGCTCTTTCTATGGAGGCACAACAGCTTGGAGCTGGAGGCTTGTTGAACTGGCACTTCCAAAATGTAACCACAGCTGCCTGCATCAGGGAGGTGAAGGAGGGGAGGCTAAAGGATGATTCTGAACTGACTACTTTTCGTGAGAAATGAACAGCTTAATTGGTGTGTTTCTCTATCAGTTTCTAAATTGTTATCCGTTGTTGCTTCTCGCTTCTTTACCTTTTGCCTGTGGATGCCAGAATGTCTGTAATGTCTTTAGAGTCGAATTTCTGAGCAAGAAGAAAAGGAATTTGGCCCTAAAAAGAACTCGGTGACAAAAGAAAAGAAAATAACCACAAATTAGAGTGTTTGTGTCTGTAGAAGACAGGAGCGATAATTAGCGTTCAGATCATTTGATGGTGCATAAAAGAACTTGTACCTGAGAATTGGTGGCAAAATGTAAATTATAGTGATTAACTTTTACAGCAGAGCTTCTGGCTGGGTTTTATTTTTCTTCTCCACCCCCATTCCCAAAGTCCTTCCTGATGATTGTGCAGATTTCTCATAGCATCCCAGGAGAATTGCATTATGTAGGCCAGTAATTATACAGAATCATTATAGCTGAATGTCATTAAATGAAGCCATATGCGCTGATGGCATGAATTCCCTAGGAAAAAAAATTAAATCAAACTTTCATTTCCACCTAAACTACATGACTTCTTATGGTCCTCTTACCAAACTAAAAGGAAAATCATGACTATTTCTAAACAAGTATCTTTTTCATTACTTCTAATAATTTTAAGATACTTAAAATATTATTTCATGATTGTAGAATACTTTTATGAATGGCTCATCTGCAATTCTTGCAGATTGTCATGTAGTTTTTGGATTTTTCCTTAATCCTTGATGTCTCGATAATTGAGATGGGGAGGTGGGGGACCAACAGTGGCTATCTCTGTGTCCTGAGACTGAGGACTGAATTTCTTCCAGAAATAATCAAGCTAATCCAGGTGTCTGTTACAGCGTGGGGACTCCTCTGCATGCTTCCTGGTGTCGAAGACTCTTAATAACTTCCCATTACTACTACAGTGCTCCAGCTCCGATTTAGTTTTTCTAGACTTTATCTAAAGCCTTTCGCTCTCCAGATACGCTCTCAGTTAACAGGTGTGGCGGTGTCCCATTGCCCTGCCTGTCTTTACTTGTAGGGTGGAAAGCTTCAGTCGTATCCACAGGTCTGTGCATAGTTCCTGAAGCAGAGCATCCTCCCAAAATACTATATTGGAAAACCACAGCTCAAAACATGCAATGCACTTTAAAGAAAAGTGTATTTAAAACTGTATGCTAATTTTCTTGCTTATTTGCTGGGCTGCTCTTGGCATCTATTATATGATACATATTATAACAAATATTAAAATAATAATACTTAAAATACACAATGTGTATACACAATATTATATCTAATTATGTGTTATAATTATTTTAATATATACATATGTGTTTTATATATAGGTTTTATGTAGAGCATACTGAACATCATTTTTTACCCTGTTTGCCTAGTAATATTTAAGGATCAACACTACCGTCCTGTCTAGTTGTTGGTGGTTTTTATCATGAAATGTTTTCTCATAACTAGCACTTCCTTGAGAACTGCCAGATAGGTTAAAGAATTCTGAAACAAGATCAGAACTTCGCGTTTCTTACACTGAAGCAAAAGACTGCTCCACTTCTTGAGTGTATTTAGAAGGGGGCAAAAATGAAAAAGAAAATAAAGAAAAGCCCCATACATTTTCTTCAACAACGTGCATCTTCCCTAAATCTTGGCAGTTTAATTTTGTGGTGGTGATGCCTCACAGATGGGCTGGTTTACTCAGCATGTGTAGGAGTTTTCTTTTGGTATTGAAAAAGAAGGGAGAAGGGGGAATGAAGAGAAATTTACTGCCTCTCCCCCTAGCTCTTATTTTTCTCTGCTTTCTTGCCATAAATTATGTTTACTTATATCCGTTACGAGTGTTGTGATGTGCAGCGCCAAATACATGGGCTTGATAGACAGGAAAATCTCTTCCTATATTTTCCCGATCTGCCACCTTTTGTATAGGCCTTTCAAATGTACAGATGGAGGGAAGAAAAAAAAAATAATTCTATGATACAAAATCTGTATTATTGTCATTTGATCTGCATACGTATGGGGAGATGCATCTTGCCCCTGATGTGAGGGACTTCCCAGCCACCTCCATGTACATTAGATGGGAGCGTGGGCTGCAGCAGCCGGTGCTGTTTGAGGTGGGGAGACCACAGTCCACTGGGACTCCTCATTAAATCCACAGCACTTTACTGTTGGGACTCATGGTGCTTAACTTGAGCCATATGAAAATGAAACGTAGTTAAAGGTGACTTTTTAGACGCCATCTGTTGTCAATAGAGAGTGAGGAGTAATTCCAAAGCATTAATTCTTCCTGTGTATCTGAGACACCTAATTTTAGATGAGGAGAATCACCTCCTAAGGATATTTCTCTATTGACTACAGCAGGAGCCAGACTAGTGGCATAGATTAGATAACTGACTGCTATAAGGCTAAATGTAGGTGAGACTATTTTCCCAGGTAGCAACATAAATTTAACCTTAAATTCTTTTTTGTGTTTCAGTAAGAGAGAGAGATGTGAAAAAGCATTGTTTAATCAAGATATGAAAAGAGTGGGGAAGAATTTTCGGTTAAGCTAAGAAAGAAAAATGACTTTATTCAGCCTTCCAGCTAATTTTTATTTCTCAGTCAGAAACCGTTCTTTACCGCGGGGCCATCTGTTTCAAATTCCTTCCTTGCAGTGTTGGATATGGGGATGAAAATGTGGCTAAGTTGTATAGAGAGCTGATAGAAAACTGGTCTCCAAATATAAAATGCTATTTCAGTAATAAGGCAGTACACAAAGTTTTCCTATAGCTCTACTAAGAAATGCCTGACCTTTTAAGGTTGTTATAGTAAATATTGTCTTAAGCCCTAGTGCTCCTGGTGTTATGCAAGATGCGTCAGTTTTGAATATCAGCATAACTGAAGAGTAGCTCCCATCTAAAGCCACACTCCATCTTCCAACAATAACCTGCACTTGGTCAGCCCAACTCTTTTTTCTGTCTAGACGAATTGTGATATATGTTAGAGGCCTGCTCAGACTTCTCAATTTAAGAGTCTTTTTTTTTTGGTTTTTTGGTTTTTTTGGTTTTTTTTCAAATGGTAACTGCTTTCCAGTCAAAATCCAGGAAGCCCTCTTTTGAAAGATGTGTGGGTTTCTTCTTTGGTTTGTTCTGGGGTCTTAAAGAGATGTTTCCTGTTGCTTAAGTTCCTTCAGAATATGTTTTCTTCCACAGCCAGGAATTCCAGCAACAAATTGGACTTGGGTTCTTTTTGCTAATTCAGCTACAATCTCTTGTGTTATTTTTAAGGTGCCTAATGACAGTGAACCCTAGATTTCCCATTTGTGAAGGGAAACAAGGGGTCGGTGGTATATTGCATCCTTAAAGTTGCTTACAAAATTTTTCATTACTATGTGAGATGTTTTGAATGAAACATTGGTGGAAGGCCCTTTAAGAAGAGCAGACTGATTTTGCTACTCTACCCATGATTGAGTACTGCATCCAATTCTGGAGCCCCTACTACAAGAAAGATATGGACGTGCTGGAACGTGTCCAGAGAAGGGCCACGAGGATGATCAGAGGGCTGGAGCACCTCTGCTATGAGGACAGACTGAGAGAGCTGGGCTTGTACAGTCTGGAAAAAAGAAGGCTCCGAGGAGACATTATAGTGGCCTACCAGTATCTTAAGGGGGCCTGCAAGGAAACTGGTGAAGGGACTTTTTAACATGTCGGGCAATGGCAGGACTAGAGGGAATGGATTAAAACTAGAGATGGGTCGATTCAGACTGGATGTTAGGAAGAAGTTCTTCACCATGAGGGTGGTGAGACACTGGCACAGGTTGCCCAGAGAGGTGGTGGAAGCCCCATCCCTGGAAGTGTTCAAGGCCAGGCTGGATGGGTCTCTGAGCAACTTGATCTAGTGGGAGGTGTCCCTGCCCATGGCAGGGGGGTTGGAACTAGATGATCTTTAAGGTCCCTTCCAACCCTAACAATTCTGTGATTCTATGATAAGAGTAACATCTTGTGCCCAGAGTTCTGCTTTAAAAATCAAGGTGCATATATACACATTTGAGGCAAATTTTGTCTTTATTATGTTTTTCTCCTAGTACCATGAGCTCACGACATTCTGCCAGCCCAGTTGTTTTCACCAGTGCCAGAAGCTCACCTAAAGAGGAGCTTCATTCTGCTACTTCTCCCCAGCTCGCACCTTCTTTCTCCTCCTCCTCTTCCTCCTCATCTGGTCCTAGGACTTTCTACCCTCGCCAGGGTGCTACTAGCAAGTATCTGATCGGATGGAAAAAGCCAGAAGGGACAATAAACTCAGTGGGGTTTATGGATTCAAGAAAGTAAGACTGTTTTTTGGTTCTCTTTTTTGATTATTTGCTTTAATTGTAAAGAAGCATTGGTATCTGTGACACTTCTCTGTATAGAAGAGCTCAAGTCCATTTAATCGAACGCTTAGTCTTCTGTAGAACTTAATCTGTAATCTAGAGTTCTGCAGTTAGGCTTAAATATTTGATAGTTAGCTAATCTCGTTCCCTGTTAAGTTGTAAAAAAATTTTTTTTTATATCATTTCTAGAGAGCTGTATGGATTTCAGTCCTATTAAAACTTATCTTTCCTTGGGACTTCTTAAAGGGTACTCCAATTGCTATTTGAGCAAATATTAAAAATCCTCTTAACGTAGAGCCTGAGTTTTCCTTAAGCCTGTCATACATGCAGTAGTGCCGAGCGTGCTGTGCATTAGCTCTTTGGCACTCCCATGTCGCCTTGTTAAGATTGTTGCCAGTATCCAGTCTAACTGGCTTAAAGCAAGCCAAGATCTCTCTCCGTTACAATATGCAACCATCTCCTTCGGAAGAGAAATTGAGAAACAGCTTACTAGCGAAAGTATTGTTCCTTTTAAGTCTAGTATGACTTGGAAAGCAAGTGGTTCAGAAAACCCATTTCAAAGTAATTTATTCAACCCTTCTTGACTCTTACTGGGTCAAGCACAGTAGCCCTAGATGATGCCAATAACTGGCTGTCAAAAGGAGATGGTGAATCTTTGTGATAACTGCATTTATAGAAAGCTAGTTAAAAGATTAAAGAAACTTAGGGATTTGCTGCTTTTGGGCTCATTGAAGACATTTATATTTTTTAGTTTTGTACAAAATACACAATATTTTAATAAATTCAGTCCCTTATTGGGAAAATCTATTATGATAACCTTTAAGTGTATTGCTAGTTGATGTTTTTAAACAAGTTTATTGCTTCAACAGGTATTCATTAAGATGAGGCTCTGCTGTATTAGTGAAACTCCTTCCCTCCTCCATGCCCCCTACCTAGGTTTTTTCTTTGGAAATCTTGAGGGTGCTATAATTCTTGTTTCATTCATGCCTCCTGCCCCAGGGCTTTGAGACCTGAATGTGTCTGTTCCATTTCATTTAAGACGTCACCAGAGTGATGGCAATGAAATGGCCCACCCTCGGCTGCGTGCTTCAGCAAGAGATTTACGAGCATCACCCAAACGAGCATCCAAGTCCACTGTTGAAGAAGAGCTGAAGAAATTGATAGATCTTGATAGCCCAACACCTGAGTCCCAGAAGAATTTTAAGGTATGTTAAAGAGAGAGTCTGTCATCTGGCTATCTCTTGTCACAGTTAAGTGAAATCTGGGAATACCTGAAGAGCATTGCACAGGTCCTCTTCTGATGCAAGTCATAGTTCTGTTGTTACAACATAGAAATGTGTAAAGCTACACTTTGTAAGAATGTGATGATTCAGTTCATTGCTGCCTAGGCATATCAACTAATACAGCAAATGCTTCACAATTTGGAAGAGGCTGAAAGCCATGAAGCTCAGATTTCTGTGTAGAAAATGCTGAGTGCTTTCAAAGCAGTCAAAGCTGAAGCGTTCATTCATACAGAGCTTACTCGGTTGGACTTTGCCTTGGACTCGAAGAGTTTCTCAGATAGGATCTTTTCTATTCTCACCCATAACAGGAAAATAGAATGCAAGGCATTCCCTGAATTTTCATTACAGACAAAAGGTCATCCATTTGTCACAGACTTACCTACCACAGAAATACATTTGGAGAACAGTTCCATTATTACAGTCACTGAAATATTATCACAGTTTTTTGTGCAAATTTAAGACTAGTATGTCAACTTGCAAAGAATATTTAGGACTTCTGGCTCATGGAAAATCCTGTAGTGTTGTCTTACGGATTTGAATTGTTCTCTGATTGCACCACAAGGCAATGACTTGTTGACAGTATTCAAACTCCTTGCAAAAAGCACACTTTTATGCCTCTAATCCTGTTACTATGCAAGGACCAAGAATGCTCCCTAAACTTCAGCAAATATTTATACAGAATATATAGTTAGAAACATTTCCTGATGTGTTTCAAAATGTGTATAATAACAGAAAAGTGCATATATTAATTTTAAAAAGCCATCATTTTGAAGAAAACTTCTTCCTTTCTGCAGTTTCCACGTATAGTCAATGTTTAACAGCTCAGGCTCATCACCTAGAGCCCAAACGGTTTCCACAGCAACCATGCAGAAGAGAGAGCTGCAACTTCTTTCTTTGCTTGTAAAAACCCAAAGTGGCTTGTTAAAACTTGTAAGTGCTAGGTTCCATACACAGATTATTTCAGATGTTACCTTTGAGGATGGAGAAAAGAAAAAAACCTTGCCAGTGGCGAGATACCTTTTTCTTAGGTTTGTGGTAGTTCTGAGTGGAGTGGGACATGGGCAACATGAGCGTCTCCTGTTCGTTGTTTTGAGCAAGGGGATTGTTCTCATTCCAAGAAATTCCATTCTGTTCAGAGGTGACCTGAAGACTGTGAGAAGTGTCTGTGTATGTTGTTTTTCTGCTTTGGGGGTTAGTGAATCAATTCTTACCCTGATCTTTATTTCCTCGTGACTGCAACAAGTATGTTAACTCAGGTTACACTTTTGTTAAATTTCAGCAAGTTAATAACATTCTCTCACACGAATAAATTAAATCTTTTCCATTTTAAAAGTAACTGTAATTTCTGCCCACTGCATGATTTATCTTCCAAAAAAAGTTGCTCTTATGGCATAAATTTTTTCGACAGTTAAAAAAGAAAAAAAAAGAAAAAGAATTATAATGTCCTTCATTAGTTCACTGTACAAAGACCAAAAATCATCCTCCTTCCTGTCTGTTGGCTGCCAAAGGCTTTGTTTGCTGGTAGAGTTTGTTCTAGGCTGTGATTTTGTGTGTCTTGTGCATCTTTTTATTATCTTCCTAGCCTTGCTTATCTCCTTACCTACTACTTATGCATTATGTCTTCTCAGACAAGTCACCCTTCTTTTTCTCTTCCCTCTGCTCTATCACCATTGTGTTGCCTCTATTCTGACTCCATCAGATGGTCATATCTGTGCAGCCTTTTAATCTCAACGTCTGATATTAACCGGTGGTTCCAGCTCCTAATTCTTTAACACTAAGTGAACTATACCACCCTTGAGTAAATGCTGCTCGACGTAGCAGCTCTTTCTTTTCATTTGCCACTTCAGGACGGGTACTGGGAGATTTCACTGGATCAGAACATGAACCTGCTGATAGAGCTTTTAGATTTCAGGGAAAAAAAGCAGCTTGATTTTCAATGTATCATAGTGACAGCTGTGTATCAGAAGTTGTCATTTTTTAGTGTTAACTGTATATGCAAGGTTCATACTGTCATGGTCGTGTCCTGCGGGAGGCAACGCAGAAGGGAGGATTTGATGAAATAGAAAGTTGGCGTGGGACATGGCTTCTCTTTCCTTCCTTGTCTTTTGATGATAGCAGGTTTTTGGAAGTAATCTTAATTGTTTCTGATCCTTAATCATACAACCAAAACATGCAGCAGTCTTTTAATATTATTAAAATTTGTAACATTTTGGCAAAAGAAATGTCAGATTGTCTTCAACTGTACAGTACCAATAGACCCTCCTCCATGTTCTTCTCCCACCTTATAGCGTGGGATTCTGATCACAGGAATAGAGTACCGTCTGTTTACCTCTTTCTGAAAAGAAAGAACTATTTTTATGTGCAAATCGGCAACTCTCTATAATGTTTAATCGCTCTTCCTGGAAATCATATTATCTCCTTTTTTGTTTAAACTTGCCACCAGAGTAAATGAAGGCAGCGAGGTCTTCCTTTCTGTTTGCCATTTTTCCATGACAGCCTCTGGACCAGATTTCAACGAAACCATAAAGAAATGTTATGTCTTGGAGATAGTTATGTTGCTACACGTTTCATGAAAATCAGTGGCTCTGCTGATGGGAATGGTTATGTGTTCTTTGATAGCAGCTCACTGTCACTGGCCAGAGTACGTAACTCCAGGCTAACCACAGCATTCCTTTCTCCTTTGTGGAGCATGGAGGAAGCTGGGATGATGGTGGGGGTAAGGCACAAGTTCTCTTACTCATGGGACTTATTTAGTTAATTTTGATTCAAATTCTTCTGAAGAATCAAAGCGGTGGTGAGTGTTCCTAGTTGTTCAGTAATATGAGGCTTCTGATTAGTTGGCATTTGCTGGTGTTCTGCCTGCAGGAAGGCAGCCTCCCCCAGGCACGAGGGAGAGCACTGGTTTATGCTGCGTTCAGTCTGTTTCTGTAAACATTATCTCTGCTACACGTCAGCTTTAGAACCCATACGGCTGCCTGAGGTTTCCACTTCAGGAGAAGTTTGAAGGGTTTTTAAAAAGTAGAATGTGAGATAGGCTAAAAACGACCTATATATGTTATTTAGTTATAATTTACTTCAAAGCCGATTCCTTTACTTCTTTTTCCTATCCACTCTGAAAAAAATACTATGTTAACACTTACTTTCTTATGTAAAAAAACAAAAAGTTTTAAAAAGTGATTTCAACATAGACTGCAGAAGTTTCTTTATTGATTTCTTTTTTTCTCATTTCTTTTTATTTGTTTTTATGAATGTATAGTCACACACTCTGTCCTGTCAGTCTCCCTTTCCCAGCACTCCTACCACAAGGCGTGCCTTGCAAAGGACTTTGTCAGATGAGAGTATTTACAGTGGTCAAAGGGACCACTTCTTCACCTCGCGGGCCTCGCTCTTGGACCAAGCCATGCCAAATGATGTCCTATTCACCAGCACATACCCTTCTCTCCCAAAGTCGCTGCCGTTACGGAGACCATCGTATACTTTGGGAATGAAATCACTACATGGTAAGTGGATTTCCCATTTTTTCTTCCTTTCAAAGGAATCCTTTGTGAATCATGTCAAGGGATAATGTTTATTACAGCAATTAGTACTTCCATCTTGATTTTGCTAAAATAAGGAGAGTCAAGTCAAATGCCTGAAAATATAAAATAGGATGGGAATTTTTTTTCCTCGCTTCAGTGGGTATAAGACTACATGACTGGTCATGCAGTTACCTTGTGGAGGGAGCATAAAAATTTGCCTCATTGGCTGTAAGTTTTCACCATGTCTTCCAGGAGTCATTTGGACCAATGGGCAAATAATGTGTGCCTGGTTATCCACCAGTGACAACTTCAGATGTTGGTTCCTTTAGTGTGGGATTATGGGAACAAAATACTATTAGGAAAAGAACAATATAAAAATGGATAAATACTAGTGGACATTCGGACGTACTGCTTTTATTGCACCAACTGTTCTTAAATTCACGCCCTTACCCTATTCATTTTACAGGACTCGAGTTACTTATTTTAGGCACACATCAACAGCTACCAAGAAAAAGTTACTTGGTAAACTGCTGTCAAGAAGGCGCTCAGCTTTCCCCCATTAGTTAACTGAAAAGTCTCAGTAGGATTATCTGATAGGTTGTGTGTTGCTGCTTGTGAATGTCTCAGTTGGTGAGAAAGGGAATTTTCACAGGTTCCTGCTGTACCTCATAACGAAATGTGTACTAAATGTGTTTTCCAGAAATAGAGCCAGATCTCACAGTGTAGGATTCTGCAATGTTTGCTGAAGTAGTACATATCTGCTCTGATTTATTCATGTTTTAGTATGTTTCAAGAGGAAAACACAAGACTATCAATAGATTCAACTCACTATAGTGGGTCCTAAGCACGGTCTGTATTTAGATACACAAGATACATTTGACAGTGAAGGCTGCTGAAGAAATCTATTTTAAATTCTTTTCATCTGTCTGTGATCACCAGGCATCAGTTTTCCGTGTTGAACCTGACATTTTCATGAGCTGTTGTTTCTGCATAACATCTTTCTTGCATAAGAGTTAGGAAACTGAGCTCTCTTCACTTCTGGTTTTTATATGAACTAAAATAACTTTGAGTCTTGGTTACCCTTCTTAACTGGCTGGTGGATTTGGCTTCTGAGGGCTTGGGGTCAGAAAATTAATGATGCCATCTGAGTAGAAGTGGAAAGCAGCACTTGGTCTCTTTTTGTTTAGATGCCTGTATTTTTCCAAAAGAAAACCACAAAACCTTTCACTCTCATGGTCTTTTCCACACCAAACCAATTACTTCTGCTAGCACATAAGCTTTCTACATTTGTCAACAAAATAAGATTTTTCCATTGCCTACAAAATGTAGGACTTGCATCATTATAGGACCAGCTATTTGAGTGACACTTGAATTGTCCCCCACACACACTTGCCTTTGCTGAGAGAAGGATTAAATAGAGTTGGCTATTTAATATCACAAGTACTTGTTGGCTTCCAGCTATTCAAAATTCTTTTAATTCAAAGATCTTAGTAATAAAGAACAGCCATTCCAGAGCACCTTCATTTGTGTTGAAGAGGGAAAACAAAGAACTAAAAATGTTATTTACTCATCTGTCTTAATTAACAATCGAACTCACACTTTTAAAACAAGACATTTTTCAAATGGTTAATTTTTTCTTCTAATTCTGTGTATCTCTTCACTAATTATAAATATTTTCATGTTAAGAACTTCCCAAATAACTGCCCTCTTCTGGGGAGATAATACAAGAATCCTCAGTGTTAGTACTGAGCTGAACTTGCATTTATAAAATGTACAGAGCCAGACAAATGTACGCACAGAGAGAGAAAAAAAAATTTAAGATTTTTGAGCAAAGAAGTGAATGCAGTGTAGCATTTCTGGTCATTGTTTCCCAGGCAGCAATATTATTTAGCTGAATTTATTAAAAAGTTATATTAGTTATTGAAGTTCCATTTTTATTACACTGTTGGGGAGGGGGGACACAAAAATAAACAATACAGCTAGTGGCATTTGTCTTCCAATGGGCTTGTATCCTGCCCACCACACTGTATTTCTGTTCTCTGTGGTCCAAATGGACTCTTTCCTATACTCTTCTCTCTGCAGCTTCTTCCCAGGTGCCCAGTCCATCTTCTCACCCCTACAGCTCTGTTGTTCTAATACCACCTACAAATTTTTCAAAACTTTCTTTACGCCCTGACAAGAGGGCATGAGGAAGAAAGTTGTTGCTGCTTCTGTGCTTACACATGTGCTGACTGATGAGGCATTGCACATTTTTTGATTGTCCGGCCAGTAAACTGAAATAAAGTAGATAATTGCTGCTTCACAATCTTTCCCTCATTAGTGGCAATAATTCAGGTGTTTCCCTTTGCTAGGCATCAGTTTGCACAAAAATTACAGGGCCTTTACACCCTTCTTTCAAGCTTGCCAGTGTTTTTTCCATAGCAGGCCATGTACCAACTTAAGGGTGGGTGTGGGTAGTATTTTTCAGTAAAGATCACGAGGTTTCGCTAAACTGCTGAGATGTGCAATGCTTTGGAAGTCATTTTAAGGGTTTTCTTGTTCTGATTCATCTTGGAAGGCCTAAGTCTGCTCCCATTGGTTTATGAGGTTGTAAAGAGAGGAGGGAAAAAAAAACTACAGTTTTTGTATTTTTATAGGAGCAAATAGGTGCCAGGGAGCGTAGAAGCTGCAGAGCTCCAAAGTGTTTTCAGCTTGTGCAGAGGCAGAAATTGCTGGGTAGAAGAGTACCAGTGCTGGCGGCAGGCAGAGATTGGCTTTTGATGTGCTAAGCTGCAAAGATTCAGGCAGGTTAGGAGGGAGCCGAACGTCCTGGTGAGGAGCACTGTTTCAGAAAACTGGCTTGTAACATGCTGTATCTGGTCAGCTACAGTTGATCAAACATTCTACTGAGACCTGGTTCCAAAAGTGCTATCCTAGAAAAATCTGAAATAGGGATGCATTTAGCATTAGGAAGGGAATTTGGGAGTTTTTTTAATGAAGTTCATAATTTGTTCTGTGTTACTCTAGGAGAGTTTTCTGCTTCAGACAGCTCCCTCACAGATATCCAGGAGCAAAGACGGCAGCCTATGCCAGACCCTGGTCTTATGCCATTGCCTGATTCTGCCTCTGATCTGGACTGGTCAAACTTGGTAGATGCTGCCAAAGCCTTTGAAGGTAAGCTTTCAGAATATAATACTTAGAAAAGATGGTCTTTGTGCATGCTTCATTAAGGAATGGGGGGGTTGGTTTTGGTTTTGTTTTTAATATTGACTTTTGCTTTTGCTGTTACTGTTTCTACTTAGTCTGAAGCTTAAGCTCATTTAAAATAGCAACTCAGTTCATAACAGCCTAAAACTTTGTATGTAATACTCAGATACCATTTCTTCTTCATACTGGAATCCCTCTGTGCTACGGTTTTGCCAAATCTCTGTGAAACTGGCTAGTTTTCATTTCATGCAGAGCAGTTGCAGACATCACAGCTAGAGTGGAAAGACATCTGGCACGGAAGTGCAAAAGTAAAGTCAAATAGCAGGGGAAAAGCCTACGAGCACACTAATGATTGCTTGCTTACTGCACTAGCAAGAAGTTTCTGCAGTGCAGCTGAAGTGCGCTGCCAAGGTAATTTGGGAAATATGCCTTGTTGGCATACCCTTTTCCATTGCCATTCTTCCCTTTGCATACTCTGAATACATAGACTTGCACCTAAGTGTCGTTTCATCCTACGGCACTTTCCATCTCCTTGACACTTAGTAAACTGAAGAGAACTGTAAGCTGCCTAGATGTATTTGAATTTAAAATTAAATACGCTTCAGCCCAAAGGGAGTTTACCTTACAGTCACTATAATCTGATGGAAAAGTCTTCTAAGTGCATTAAGCAGAAGTGCCTTTTCCTAATCTCTGCATAAACGCTGTCCCACCTTCATCAAAGTGTTTTGGCTGATCCTGAATCTTTTAGACGTTATTCTGCATGGTTGGAGAAGGCTGTGAAGTAACTTGCTTTCTTGGCTGTTCTCTGGTAGTAGCCATATACATCATTAAGACAGCGCACGTCAAAGCTGGAGTTCAAGATGTACATGTGTGCTCTGCTCTATTGCCATAGGAGTTGTAGGATCAGCATGTCTCATATTTCTGCTGTGCAGTCTTGGGAAAGAGTATTTGAAGCAAGTCTTATCCTCAAGAGGAGATGAATTGGTAGTGATGGTTTTTTCACCACCACATAGGGATGAAACCCAGATTTTAATGCGTTTCGCTGTGGTCGGCAATTTCTATTTAAAAGATCCCCTTTTTTGGTTAGATTTATTTGGCTGTCCTCATTAACCTGAATCTCTCGCTTTTGTAGACGCCAAACTCACTTGTATTTCTCTCTAGAAGTGTGAACAGAGTCAGTGTGGTGAAGGTAACAAACTGGCAGGTCAGATGAAGAAAAGCTGGGGTAATGTGCTGGGCTGACACCTTCACCGCACTGCTGTTATACTAGGATTTGACTTGGAGAGGGAACAGCTGTCAGATGTCAGTATAATCCCAGTCTCTAGTCTCTGCCAGGTGCCAGTAGGGATTGACAAGTACCAGGCAGCCTAAATTCTGATTTGTGATTCTGGACACCTCTGTTCTACGTCGTTGGCTGGCATCTTCAGCACAAGCCCACAAAGTTACAGATAGTGATATCCGTGGTCAGGTGAAACAAAAGCTGCTTGGATCTCTGAGCTACACCAACCTTCAGTATTTTCATTCAAAGGAAAAAAAAAAAGAGAAGCCGGAAAAATTCCATCAAATACCAAGGCATGTTAATTTCAGCCTTGTTGAAAGCAAAGAATAAAAATTTACCAAGCAGAAAAAAACAATACTGTTCTATTTCCAGCAAGAGGCCAGCAGCTGCTGTGGGAGAGTTTATTAAACTAAAAAGCGTTTATGTTAGTGTTTGTACTAGGAAACTCCAGAGGTAGGGATGGTGGGTAGTTTACAGTCACAACTCATGTGATAGCGATTTAGAGATGTGTTAAAACAGATGAGCAGTTGTTACAGGCCAAAAAAGTATAGACAAAAGGCAGCAAAGAGGTTTCATGTTTCAATCTGAAAACATTGTTTAAGGCATAAGGAAAAAATTTTGGGTACTGAAAAATTACATTGGTCATTTTACTGGCCGCCTGTAAATTGCGCACAGTGAGCTCTTCTTTCCTCAAAAGGGATCCTTTATGAAGTGAAGGAAGCTAAATATAGTTACTGAGTTATTGAGTAGTGTCATTCAGTTGTGCTCAGGAAGTTCTGCACAGCTCTTCTTGTTCCAGCTTGGCTTCTTGCCTTTCTTGGAACTGGCCTTGGGTGGACTCTGCGAGCGCTGCTGGGGTATCTCTGCTTTGCACTCCCTAGCATCTCCCTCCGGGAGAGCTGCTTAGCCTGAGGGTGATGCACGATCTGCGTGAGCTTCCACTGCTGTGCCAGAGCTAGCGCTCGCTTGTTGAATCCCATACAGTGAAGAACCTGGCACAAACACTTGCAAATGCCAGTTTGCTCATGTCAAGTGGATGTTGGTATGTCATATCATCATCTTCTCTTGCTTGAGACAGACTTCTTAGATTGCTTTGAGATCCTGCAGTGTAGCTGTTGCGCTGTGCATGAACAGATGATCATTACTGCTGCCATTGTTTTTCTCTATATGTTTGCTTTCTCAGTTCAGCGAGCTTCATTCTTTGCTGCTGCTGATGAAAATCACAGACCTGTGAGCGTTGCCTCCAGTAGTGACCAGGCTGAGGACCAGCTTACTGCACAGATAAAGCCTTATACAGGGTAAGTAGATACACCAGATACCCAGGCTTCCTCTGCTACAAACTGAGGAAAAGAGTAGGAGTATCTTTATTTGGAAGCCATCTTCAGGCTTCACAGAACTCTTCATAAGTTCTCATGAAGATGGTGGTGGGTAGTGAAA
Organism: Rissa tridactyla; assembly: GCF_028500815.1. Taxonomy (NCBI): domain Eukaryota; kingdom Metazoa; phylum Chordata; class Aves; order Charadriiformes; family Laridae; genus Rissa; species Rissa tridactyla. The sequence goes on from NC_071469.1 coordinate 42,537,258, forward strand.
ATAGAAGAATTGTAAGTACAGTTGAACCTTTTTGCAGGTCCGTTATTGTCTGAGATGTTCCCGAATGCTTCCAAAGCAATGGTAATTCAAAGCACATATGACGAGTAGAAGTAGAGAGAAGTCATGTGATGGGATGGCCCCAGTTAATCATGAGTTAAATTTGTTCTGTTGATTAATGTGCTGCATGTGTCCCATGTACTCTTTGTCAGGTTCTTTTTGTTCATTTTGTGAATTCTTAGTGTACCTGAGTGCATACCTACATAAAGCCGCTTGGTAGAGTCAAGGCTGTTAGCTGCCCTCTGTGAAGACAGTAAATCATATTCTTGTTTCCTGCTTTCAACAGTAAAGAATCTCCTCCAACTCTCGCCTCTAAAGTGGACCAACTGGAAGGTTTGCTGAAGATGCTGCAAGAGGATTTAAGGAAGGTAAACATTTCATCTACGGAAAATCTGTAAGATACATATTTAGTGCTGATAGGTGATGCTAATAACTGTGGAATCCTGCTTTGCTGTGTCTGAGCCTGTGACAGTCTCGTCCTTGTATAAGACGACAACATTTCTTTACTACTTTTCTCAGGCCATACTTCTCATTATTGCAAGGTTAGGGTGGAGTGTCTAAAGTAGCAGGCATCTGATTCCTGTGCTTAAATTCGGAGGGTGATTTGGAGTACCTCCGCTCCTAATTCAGGTGACACTGCAGAAGGCTTGAAGTTAGTCTGTGTAAATATATCCTGCTGATGTTGAAAAGTGAAAGTATTATCTAAACATATAATTTCTACTGTGGAAACTTCCTGTATTGTCTTACTGCCTGCTTTGGTCCAAGAAGGATCTACTGTGGTCAGATAAAAAGTCTCTTAGCTGGGGAAGTATTTGCAGGAGTATTTCCTATCCCTTATTTAGTTGACCATCAGCAGTTGTACATACAAAACACGGCATGCCCAATTTTATTTCACCACTTGGGGACCCAGCTTCTGTATTAGAATGTAATATAGAGAAGTCATGCTCATTCAAGCAAGAAGTGAGGAATGAAATGTCACAGATGTCCCTTATATATAAAAACCATGTGTTACCGCACAAAAAATCCATATAAAAAATGAGACTCATGCTCTCTTAAGCGACTCTTGCCTCTCTATATAGGTAGGAAGCATGACCTAAAATTTCCACTAAGATCTGTATTTTTCCTCATGCCTAAGGAAAAAGAGGACAAGGCCAGTCTTCAGGCTGAAGTGCAACATTTGCGGGAAGACAACTTGAGGTTACAGGAGGAATCCCAGAATGCAACCGAGAAACTGAAGAAATTCACCGAATGGGTTTTCAACACAATTGATATGAACTGACAACAGCGTACGGGGCAGGAAACTATCTGTTATGAATATTATTACTGGGACTTAAGCTTTAATGCCACCTTAATCATGACATGTGAAAGTATAGTCAGAGCACTTCTCTGTCCTTCATCCTCCAGTAACCCTTTTTTGCATCTCTGCGCGCACTCAGAACAATTGCAGATCAACAATCAGTGTCTGCCTTTTGTAGAAAAAAACAAAGTAAATAATTTTAAAAAGGTAAAATAAAAGTTTAACTGCTAAAATGTGAATGTCTATTTTTTGCACATTGTCTCTTTATCTGTTATGTACAAAATGATTTGGAGGCGGGATCAGGCTTGCTGTTCCATCTGCCTCTGTTTCCATTAACTCCTTTCTCTCTGTTTCAGGTAATCTGCTTTTCCTTGCAGCTTTGGCAAATATTATGACATCTAGAAATTTAGAAAGAAATGTTTATTTTACTGCTCTTCTTACATTGTTTTCTGAAGTATGCCACAGACAAGGGGATGTAATGCAATGTTTTAGGTGTCTCCTTAGCAAATTGCGCTTGATTGCTAGTGCTACCTTCCCATACTTTACAGAGAACGCGTGTCCATCGTGTATGGTACAGTACAACCAGCGTCATAACATTCGGAGAGAGACTAGAGACGGGAGCCATGGGTGAGGCATATTATCACACATCTATTGCATTAGCATTTCTGGTAGCCTTTGTTTCCCGTGGAAACAATGGCTGCAAGTAACTTTACAAACAGCAAAACTAGGCATGCTGCAGTTCATACTGTATCAGGCAGGCTGAGAGATACTGAGTACTGTTGCTGTACCGCTTAAGTATAGTCCCCTTCCCTTCCAGGGGAATCCGGTACTTGCATATGTGTAGAAGACTTAGGCTGAAGTTGTAAAGAGATTAAGATTTCTTTCCCCTGACTTGTTTCCATGAAGCCCCACATAAACCATCTCCATGCACCTGCCCTCCCATTCTATTTCTCTGGACTTCTCAAATCACAACAGATTTGAGAAATGTTTATTCAGCTTGTGTTTTATTACACGAGAGGTCTTATAAAATCTTTACTACGGTAGGCAGAGGAATATGTGAAGGTGAATTAGAGAAGTATATTTTTCAAAGTACTGGGATAGGATTGGAGCTCTGAAATCCCCAATCCCCAGTGAAAATGTCTAGCATGAGATTTCCCAAACTGCCTCATGCCAGGAAAGTTAATTTCTTGTTCTTTGAAGGAACAGCTAACTTGCCACAATGTGTTACCTCTCCAGAAAATACCTTTTGGGTGTTCAGAATACGACTTTCAAGCAGCGCAGTCTGCACAGGCATTGAACTGTGCAGCATGCTGAGAAACCTTTTCTACTCCCTTCTGAGGATACAGTCACCACCCTAATTAATATTGCCTTGCATAAAGTGCAGTATATTTAGGGGTTAATTTCAAGAGCGTCCACTCCCTCCCCTTTACCACATTCTCCAATAGACAGATTAAAATCATCGGGCATAGTCTTGTCATGGAAACTTCCATGCTCTTTTCAAATCCTTTTTTCATGCTCTTTAATCTTGCTCCACGCAAGTACACACTACACTTCAACCTCAAACTTCATTTGTGATGCTAATCCCCATGGAGTTCTTCTCTAATGTTTTGTCATGGAAATGGATCTCTTTGGAACTATTTCTGGAGTGCTTTTGTAAAGGTTTAGAATGTCTTGGGTTTTTTAATGACTTGTATGAAGGAGATTTATATAATGCCTGATATTATTTGTAAATGGGAAATATTGCTAACATCTCTGAGCATCCTGAAGTCTTGCTTTTATTCTCTTTTATTTTTAAGTTTGGTTTTTATTTTATTTCAAAAAATATTTTGGGACTTGGGGCAGACTATTTATTAGAGTTTTGCAACAGAGTTCTTCTTGTATGATGCCACTGAAGGCTACTTGTAAAATTCTGACAATAAAACTCATTTTAAAGGCTCTTCTAAACCGTTTTCTTCTGATTTTGTTGGGTTTGTTGTTTAAGACTTTCCAGAATGTACATTTCTTTCTGCTTTCTTCTTCTACCACTTTTCTCAGTGCTTGGCGAAAGAAGAGTTTTGTTCTCTATCAGTTTTCTACTTTTTATCCCTTTGAAGGCCGTTACTCGGTATGTTTGCACGCCCTTCATCCCGTGTCTTTTTACTTCTGTTACTGCACAAATGTATTTTCTTCCTCCATTTACAAGGTTTTGCTACCTTTAACAGTGACTCTGAGCTTCACCAGACTGATACAGTAACAGAGGGGTAGTGCTTTGTTTATTATTTACCAGGAAAAATTGAAGCTGATTTAGGTCAAACCCAACCTTGCCGGCACATCTGCCCAAGAGTACACATAGCTTTCAGCATCCCAGAGCCAAACCTGTGAGCATGCAACAATAGGAGTTCAGTTTGTTTTGTTTTCCAGATCTCCTCCGTTGACTTGGGATATGACCGTGGACATGTTTTGAACAGAGCTTTTTTTGGCCCAGTGGATCACCGTTCTGCATGGCTCAAAAACATGGAACTAGGTTGGTCTGCAGGAAAGCATCTTCCAGGTTCACCGCATGGGTCCTTAAAAGGCACTTGGGGAAAGAAAATCTGTCTCTTTCTATCGGTGTAGTACTCGACCAAGAGAGCTCTGACGCAGCAAGAGCAAATAGAAGCATCTGATTGAAAAATAGGGGTTGAATCTTGGAAAGAAAACTAGATGCTGTCTTACCATTTGTAATTGGACACTGGTAATTGAGTTGAAGCAGAAAGTTTCCTGCTGGTCAAGGAGCTGCCCTGCCCACACCCATAATGAATTGATGCCAGAGGTTCCCACACTCCACCATGCACACGTGGTCAGCCTAGACCAGGGCAAGATCTAACTTGCAGGCATCTCCTCACAGCCTGAGTAGTTACTGGCCTAAGCAGAAGGCGGGTGGCTGTGGGAGGAGCGTGGGTAACAGGGGCTGCCTTCCCATTTCACCCATTTCTCCCAAGCAAGTGATGTTTTATATTCCCAGAAACAGATTTGTATTCCTTGTCTACGTTTTCTTCCTTTTGTGGGAAAGGTCCCCATGAATGAGGCACAACTTGGGAGGGTTGTCTTGTCTGTTTTTAAAACCTTTATGTAATTCTTGTTTCCTAGTGCCGCCTTCTGGGTAGACAGTTAACAAATCCTGTTTTAAAGCAGTCGGCTGTCTCCTAGCAGACACTTCAGTATGGTGTTAGTCCTGTATGTGCGCAACTTGCTTTGCTGCAAGACAGCAGGGGAACAGGGGCGGTTGCTGTTAACGACCTGGTATGGCAGCCAGAACTGTCCCTCCTCCACTGCTACAGCTGGAGCAGACACATGGGCTTTGCTGAAACAGTTACTAATGGACAGGAGGTGGGCAATGAGATGATAAGGCTTGTACAGATGCCCTCACCTCTTCCTGAGATTAGTTGTGGTGAGCAAATCTTGGCTATGCTGTTTGAGGTAATGCTGGAAGAGAAAAAAGCTTCTAGAAGTACTTCCTTCAGAGCTCTGCAGTAAGAGCCCATTCCACTAGTAGAGGCTTCAGCTTCAGCTGGGCGTGAGGGGAGCGAGGCTGAGGAGTTTGTGCGTTGGGACTTGTTGGAGGCCAAGGTGTGGATTTGGAGCCCCATTTCCCCAAGGCAGGTGGTGGCTGATGGCAGCTACCTACACTGCCCTTCTGTGTTAAAGACTGGCTGCAGCCACTGGCTGGGAAAGGCAGACCCCGTGTTCCACTGCCACAGTCTGGGGGGGTCGTGCTCAGCTGTGGGGAGACCCAGCTGGCTGCCAGGGGCCCTTGGGGGTTTTGCCCCACTTGGTATGCAAGGTCACAGCAGGCAAGTGCCTCTCTCTGGCTTCTCCTGCACTTGCATGGACCTGTCTCCCTCCAGGTGATTTCAGTGTGTCACAGCCAGCTTGTGTTTCTCCCACATGTTTGGTGTCTGAATGATTTAAAGTGGGCTGGGCTGTTTGTGGCACAGCGAAGTGGCCAACTCGAGTCAGAGCTCCTGCAGGGAGTAAAACTGAGGTGCTGCAGCAAGCTGCATGGCCTTCCCATACCTCAGGGCTGGGGGCTACAGAATTTGTGATCTATCACAAGGTAACTCAGGTTGGAAGGATCCTCAGGAAGTCTCGAGTTCTCCAGCCTCTCAACAAAAGCAGGATCAGCTCTGAGGTCAGACCAGGTTGCTCAGGACTTTATCCAGTTGGGTCTTGATAAAAACCCTCCAAGGATGGAGTCTGGGCAATGCATGACTGTCATCAGGAAAAAGTTTTTATCAGTGTTATTAGTAGAAACGTGTAACCTCAGCAGCAGTTGCAGGCTACGTTTTGCCTACATTCCTCCAAGAGCTCATGACGCAGGAGTCTGAACCCTCCTTGACAGCCTGCAGGCCGTCTCCTGCCTGGGGCCAGCAGCAGAGCACCCACATTTGCTTTCCCTCTGTTGAGCCTGGCAGGAAGGAGGCCCTGCGGCTTGGAGTGTGCTGAGCTTGCTCCCCTAATGAACTTCCTACAGTACAGTTCTGATTTTTTTTTTTTTTTTTCCTCTAGGGATTTCTCATTTCTGTGCTCAGTACCACTTATCCACGCTTTAATCAAGGCCTGGATTGAGCCCCCTGGTTCTGCTTCACTCTGCACTGCCTGCAAGCAGGAGGCGGGGACGCACAGCTGCCAGGCTGGCGATGCGCTTGGCAGCATGTGGAGACCTGTCAGCTTTTGGCACACCAAGAAGTCAGAGACTGAAACTAGGATGTGTTCAAGGACTGGGCCTGAATGTTCTTTCCTAACCTCACGTTGTGATGGTGGCAAATGCCACCAGCTAGTAACTGAAAAGAGGTTTCATGCCATGGGAGCAAAAAAAACAGGGACTCGTCCTGGTGCTGTTTTAAACTTTATTCCTGTTCTTTCCTTTTGCTTCCTCCCACCTCCTCCTGCACACTTCTCTTCCAGCAGAGTTTGTTGGTTTTGCCTGGTGGCTACTGACAGGTGTTCTGGTGCAGCAAGAGTGGCTGCTGGGCTGGTCCTGCGTGACTGCCCGCGGCTGAGACTGAGTTGAGCAATGGAAGCACTTGGCTGAACAAATGGGCGACTGCTCGCCTGGTTTTTGTGAAAGGGGTCGAGGCGCATTTGCATCATCTTTGCATCTCGCACACAAGATTGAGTTTACTTAACTGGAGCTGGGAGGCTCAGCTGGTAACTTACCTGTATGGAAAGAGCAGGCTGTGCCATGCCCGAAGAGCTATGTGCCAGAGGTGATGCCGCGGATGTGTCTACCCACAGGAGCAGAAACAGCCAGTATGCGCTTGCCTGGCACGTTGTGGCTCCGGGGTTTCAGCTCAGCCCGGCTCTGCTGTGCCAGCTTCTGCTGCAGGCATGGCATGGATGGCAGTTTGGGGAGATTTCAGTTTCTTGTTTCCTGCCTGACCCATCACATTTGATGCTAGTAGTGGGATAAGATAAATACACATCTATTTGCTTTTAACATTCTTTGCAACACTTTTTTTTTTTTAAGAGGTTAGGTTTTTTCAAGCTGTGCACAAGCATTTGCCAAATGCCATTCCTCCTTGTGCCTGCTTCACACTGGTATACACGTCAGTCACCACAACTTGCAAGTCCTAATAGTATTATTGACTGGCAGATTGTTTTATGACCTTTCTTGCTTTACGTTTTTCCTCAGCTCATACTCACCATGCAGCTTAGGGAAAAGGAAGGGGCAGAGAGGAGTACATAGAACCAGCTTCTTGCCTACTGAGTATTTTCCTCTTAATGTTGATGCTTGCCTGTGTTTTGCCATATTTAGGACTGTTGAAACTGGAGAATTTTGCATGTGTGAAGTTTTCAAGAGGACTTGGAAGTCCCTCATGGAGGGCAGACATCTGAGAGCTGCACCATATTCTGCTGTTACGGCCCAAAACAAGAACTTGCCGCCTCTTCTTGATGAGAAGCTTGATGAGGTTACACCTATAGCATAGAAAACATGAGTTTCCCTCTTGCCTGTGATTTCTCTTTCAAGGCTTCTGCAGCCTAAAACCAACACTGAAACTAGCATTAGTTCCACAGCTCTGATTTGTTTGCCCTGATTTCCCAATTAGATTTCAGCTGGCTTTCTCCATTAAAAACCTGTAGGTTTTAGCTAGATTTGTTTTAACTGAGCCATCCTTATTAGGCAGTCAAACCACAGGTCGTATCTCAGCCTACGTAGAGCAGACTCATCAGAATCAGCACGTACTGGGTTGAGTGCGCTACCGGCATCACATCATCTTTGTGGCTGGAATGGGCAGAAATGATGGGAAGTGCCTCAGAGAGGTGCTGGCAGGCAAAAACATCCCCGTCTGAGGTCAAGAAAAGAAAAGGCAGACAAGTTCTTCATGTAACAGTCAATAGAGTAGCAACAGCCAGCCTGGACAAGAGCCCTGGAGGTGTTTTCCCAGCAACCCAGTGGCCAGCAGAACAGGAAAAACCAGGGCTGCTCTCTGTGAGACTGCGACCATTTCACTACAAGAGAAAAGGGAGAGGCAGAGTGAAACCCTGCACATAAGCACACACCAGTCTCTCTCTATTACTGAAGTGTCCCGAGTGAGAAGTGACAGAGTAGTCTTGGAGCAATTTTGCTTCAGCTTCATGAAGTGGTTTTTTTGGTGTTTGGGTTTTGGGTGGGTTTTTTTTTTTTTTGGCGGGGAGGGGGTGGGGGGGGGAGGGAAGGGCAGAGGGTGTTAAGGCAAACTGTCCACTTGCGGTCTAGTCTGTTTTAACATTGACTACATTTTAGTGGTATTATACAGGGCAGACTTCAAAAGATCAGTTGGCAGTGTCTAAACACAGAGGTAAAGGCTGTTATTTGTTTCACAAAGCGCCAAAGTAAGTGAAATGCTGAATTTCTGCTGGCTCCTGAACTTCACCTCTGCCCCATGTGACAGGGAGCGACAAGGGTTTCCCCTTACAGAGCGTTGTACTTGTGGGCTTTGTAGCCATGATTGTCTCAAAACAGAAGGCTTGAAAGGAAGGGCTGCACTTTCAGAAGAGCATCTCTGTAAGTCAGGGGAGAAAGCAGAACCTGAGTCCTTTTTGGAGACTACAGAGAGCGCTGGAAAAAGGTTGGAAAGCAAGAAAACGGGCCCAGATTTCTAAAAGCCACAACAGGGCTGATGGAGCCTGAGTGGGATCTCCCACAGGGGCTGAGCAGGTGAAGTGCCCAGCCAGCAGCAAGCCCAGGAGCCTGCTGGGCTTTGCCCCAGGCGGGATACGTGTCCTCACACCATGGCTTGAGCCAGCATGAGGGATCCTGTGCTCCAGAGCCAGCCTGCTGGGCGCCCGCTGGGACGGCTGTGCTGGGGAGGCCGGGTGCCCCTCTCCCTTGCGAGCAGTGATGAGCCGGGGTGGCTCACTGCCTCTGCTCACTGGGCAAGCGCGAGTCCACGGGGGAGTTGTTCCCTGCACATCCACCAGCCACTGCGCTTTGGCTCTGGCTTGTATTTTAGCTGCACACTGTACTGATGGATTTGGAGGAACATTTCTGGGTTTGTTATGTTGCAGTAAGAAATAAACCAGGAGTGTGACTTAAATGAAGCTTACTTAAACAGTTGCACATAATTGCTGTTGGATGCACAGAAATCCATTATAGAAGGTTATGTTTTATTCTGTCCTGTGCTCAGACTTTTTACATGTTTTGCTGAAGAAGGATGCATTGATTCTCACTGAAGCATGCTCATTTGCAACTAAACATTGACCGTTTGTACTGTGATAACAGTATATTTTCTTAATCAGGGGATAAATTAATTGCTGAAATACAGATTGCTATATGTATTTTAACAAGTCGTGTTTCTGATGTCCACATTCATATGTCAGAAAATGATGGATGATGTATTCCTTTTTTAAATTTGATTAATTTACAAGCCTGGCCTATGTCTGTTTGAATGGAAGTAGAAACTTAGTATAACAAAACAGGAAATTTTATCAGTTAAAAAGAATAATATTAAGTGAGATATAATAGAAAACCAAATAACTTTATTAGACCTTATTTTTGTTTGAAATGAAAAGGCATTATTTTTGGCTAGGTAAGTGAAATGATTGATCCAGATGCCCCTGTCCCATAACTTTTGGAATTGCTAAATCTTTTTTTTTTTTTTAATAGATTAGAAAAAATGAGGATAAACCTTTCTTCTTCAGTTTCCCATTGGTTTCTCAGCTTTAAATGAGCTGATCACTGCATTACTCTAATTGGAAAACTGAAATGAGGATTATATGGTATGCACCCGCATGAGGGGTACCTGTCAGACAAGATGGGTGTAGAGCTTCAGCAAACATTAATTCCAGGTTCTTAGTCGGTGTTTTCCACCAGTTCATTGGATTACCTGTTTTTTCAAGTGTCAGTAAAAATGTCCTGTTGGAGTTATAATTTCAATACTGTTAGCAGGCTGTAGTGTATTTCATATGTACTGGTCTATGCTGGCTTTATTTTAAAGCCATAGGATCAGGAAGCTGCATTTACACACATGAGCAGTGTCAGGAGCTGGGACTGGGGAGCCAGGGTTGAAAGACACTTCCCAGATCTGTCAATGCTCTGATGTGGGACTGGAGGGGACGGCACAAAGCTCCCCTGCCAAAGTACTCCGTAGTTCTGCACTCCCAGTCTTCAGGGCACGCGCTCATCACTTAACTGCTACTTGTACTTATGAGGCCGAAGCCTTGTATCTAAGGCATGACCAAAAAGCACTTCCTACAATGAATTTACGAATTAAGGCATTCAAAATTAGTAGCAACCTTTGCGGACATCTTAATTTCAGTGACATCCACTTTCCTAGAAGTTCTCTGCGGTCTTGGTCTGATAACACAAACCAGGAGCTACCTGGCAAGCAAATTGTGGGATGTACAGTAATCCATTAATTATTTGTTCATACAAGGCTTTGGTAATCAAACTATTCAGTACTTGTCACGCTATTTATCAGCCAGTCTTGCGGAGACTTCTTAAATTGTGATAGCATGTTTGTGTTTGCCTGCCATGGAAAAATGCGTTAATGCCAAATCAATTTGTTTTCACATTTTCAGGGAATGATAGAGCATCACAGGTAGAACCAGACTGATTCTGAAATTAAAAAAAAAAAATAAAAAATAAAAACGTAGAGACATAGGATATTATGCCTCTGGCCTGTCTGTAGCATCTATATATTTAACGCCTTGCTGATGGCAGCTGAAAGTTTCTTGTGCTGCTGTGTCTATGCTGTGAGCTAGTTTTGGTTCAATTTCTGAGACCAGATATATTAATAAATTCTTATTAAAATGAAAAATAAATCTGTTTTTATTTATTTGACATAAAGCAAGTATTGTACTTGATCTGAAGCAGCACTCCCCATCCAGGGCACATACAAACTGTCAGCAGGTTGGTAGTAGTGGATGAGGTGGAAGCCAGCCTGGCTTGGTGCTCACTGGGTGTTTAGCTACAGATACAAGAACAGGGCACATGTACAGTGTTATTCCCCTACAATATACCTACAGTAAGTTGGTTTAGCGACTTCCTGACCATAGAGGTCATGACTGTATGCAAAAGCCCCCAGTGGATTTTCTTTCGTTTTACATCTTTCAGAACACGTGTAAGCTTGTAAACTCCCTGTGTCAGTCCCACAGCGACTCTACAGCTAACCCCCCGTTAGCTTATGCTGAGTTTCCACCCAGTGGTTGATGTGACTCTCCTCAGTTTATGCAAGCAGGGACAGCAAATGATCACTCCTTATTTACTGTCCCCAAACAATTCATGATTTAAAATGCCTTTATTGTATCGTCCTTCAGTTGTCTCTTTTCCAAATTTAGTCTGGCCTTAGTCTTACTTTTTGTATGGAAGCACTTGCAAATTTTTTCCTGTTGCTCTTCTAGCCCTTTACCTTCTGCTAAGTCCTTTTGCAGATCGCAGGACCAGAAGTGCATGCAGTCTTTGGGATGCCGACGCACCACTGTGTTATCCTGACATTATCCATCCTGTTCTCTACCCCTTCACAAAGTATTCCGAACACTTCATTTTCTAACTGCTACTGAACATAAACTAAGTTGATGTTATTTCTAAGAATCAGCTCAAGAGCCCATCTTGATGTAATGAGGTCAGCACTACTTTTCCCATGTCCATTATTTCGAATTACTAGTTTGCAGTTTTTCTGCTGTTTTCTCACCTTGTCACTTGGTAGCATATGGTGGTTTTTCAGCTCTTCACAGCTAAGCCTTCTGTTTTTACTCAACATATCCTCATGCCACCAGGAGGTTTGCCACATTTATTACCCACTCATTTGCCAGGTAATTTACGAAGTCCACCGAACATCGCAGCCTTCAACACTCATCCCTCTGAAGCTGGCTTGGTGAACTCCCTCCATTGTGAAAGATTGCTGGTTATTTACACCTTTTATTTCTCATCCTTTAATCATTCACCCATTCTTTATCCCATGAGAGTTTATATTCCTAGTATTCCTAGAGAACCTTTGGGGAAGAAGCTTCCTTCACGGCCCTTCAGTAGGATAGGCAGGCGCTTGTATGTACTGAGTCTTTCTTGTCCATGTACTTGATGTCTGCTTCAAAGACCTCTAATAGTGTTTCCAGCAAGAAGACAATGTGGGAGGTGGAAAGGGAGAGAGAGGGCGAAAGTGCCAGTAATTACCTCCCATCTACCAAACACCCCTGTGGGTATAGAGTTTGTCCAGGATGCTGAAAGACTCTGCTGCGTCACCTCCTATCTCTAAGGGGATTTGGTATTGCATCTCCCAGGGAAGCATCCTAACTATAAAACTATTAGCTTAATGTGTATTTTCTCCCAGCTTTTCTTGTTAGATCTCTTTCATTTGACTTAAAATATGCATTGACTCAGGGATGGGAATTTCTAGCCTGGTCACTGTCATTTAGGCTCCTTTTTATCCATTGCTGTTTCGGTGAATATTCCAGTCAAAAATGGAACCAATGGCAATAAAAAAGACTGACAGCAGAATGGCTTACAGCCCACACATGAGGATGCTTGATTAAGAGAGTGAGAGTTGTAGATCTGAAAAGGCTTGTGCTGGCTTTTGCAGCACTGCCAAATAGAGACTTCAACCACCTTCTTCACAGTGAAGTCCAGATTCCATCATCCACCTGCTCCTATTCCTCCCAGAGAACACCTTAATCTATTGAACAGTCTTGATTTGTCTTCAGACACTTTGGAGGGATGATGTGCATGGGGAAAAGCTTGGGGACAGAACCACTGGATGTGGGAGCAATGCAGGGATGTGTGTGCCCAGAGCTCCTAGGACGGGGAAACAAATGGGGAGCCTAACATCTAGCAGGCAAGTTGGAAGGAGACATCCCAAAACCAGGGAGGATTACCAAATCCTGCAGTGCACTTGGAGGAGAAGGTGGAAAATCCAATAAAAGGAAACAGGATGGGGAGAAGGCAGGTTTGGGGCACACAGAGCTGTCACGGGGGAAGGACCTGCAACTAATCCCTGGAATGGAGGACAGGACAGCAGGCAGAAAAATAGGTAAGGGGGTGTGCTGAGGGACACAAAGAGTCCCTAGCTGGTGTGATGTCCTGGGAGCCCCCTGTTAACACCTCACCATGTCTGAGGCCTCTCAACACTCTGACAAGCTGCAAGCCAGTTTTCAGCCCCACTTTTGGCTGAAAGGAGAGGTCAGTGCCTGGGTTATCTATTCAGAGCATTTGCCTTTCTTCTGGATGTCACCGCTCTGAGCAAGCGCATTGTGGATATTCACAACCCCTTGACCTAGCCAGATCCCAGCACGTGTTATGGACAGCTTCTCCAGCAGAGATAGGGAAAACAGTGATGAACATTGCCAGCTGATGGGGAAAAAAGGATGTGACTGAAACTAGGTAGGTATAGGAGGATTATAATTAAGTCAAATGGCAGTTGATCAGCAAGGAACTGTTTTCCCTTTGGGCTTGCAGTAATGGTGTAAAGCTCTGGACAGCAGTAGAGAAGCACTTGCCTAGCACAGCTCTTCAGCACGCCTGACATTAGGACCTTGCAGGTGGGAAAAAAAATCACAAATCTCTCTTGCCTAGGTAAAACAAAGTACTTGCACTTACCCTACAGAGACTAATCCTGCTGTGTTCCCCAGGGATAAGCTAGGCCTAATAAGATCTTTTCTGTATACCTGATGCCTGTGATAAAGCCAGAAACTCTCAGTAGGGTATTAGCTGACACAGGGATACTCTAATGCACTTTGTAATTTACTTTTTATTCATGAGGTCTGACAGCTGTTTCCAAAATGTGCTTCAGGACTGTTTGGGCTCCTTGGAGAGGTTTCTTCTTGCTGTGTCAGGTACTTTGGGTATTGAGAGACAATGATAAAAATGTTTGTGTGTGGCAGCTTTCCTCTGTGTTTTTAAGAAGGCAAAAGATAGTGGTAAGCTATTGCCAAGACAGAGCCAGCAATTTGGCTTCAGGATTCTTCTACTAAACCCTTTGGCCTCAGATAATAATTTGGACCTAACCGCTTCTCCTGTCAGTGCTATGATTTCTTCAGATGTACTCAGTGCTCTTGGAAATTGCCTGGTCCAAGTGGCTTTCTGAGTGCCACAAGGCTGCTTCTGTTTAACTCTCCAATTGCTGCAGTTACCAAGCAGCTAGTTCTGGGAACTGCCTTGCAATGGCTGGGAGCTGCTTGGATGGGGGCAAAAGCCCCTTGACTTGGGAAGGACTTTCAGCAGCGGAGAGGGCCTCTGGTCCATGCTGGCTGAAGCTAATAGGAAGATCTACACTGAATTCAGGATGTGCCGGCTCACATTGGGTAGGATTTTGGCAGCTTGCGTGGCTGTCAGATTGCGACATTGTGTGCCTTCAGTGGCAGACAGGAACTAGGAGAAGAAGCGCAGATTGTGGCCTGCCAGGCAGCTGGGAGGTAGCTTGATGCAGTAGGAGGGATCAGACATGGTTGAGAACACTAACTTTTGTAATGATGAAGAGGAAGGTGGGCAGGAGCCACGAAATACTAGTCTTGTCTTTAGCATGTTTTCCTGACCATAGTCTGAAAACAAAATCCATTAGAAAGATGGAGAATTCAACGCCTGAGAAATGCCTGACCTTTGCCTAGCAATTTTTGTAGATCTAGGGTTTAGGTAGAGGTAGAAACTTTGTTAGAAATGCTAGCTTTTCTGTAAGTATTTGTCCTGAGCTGGAGAGGTGGCAGAGGGCACTCTGGACCAACACACAGGGTGCCATGTGCTCTCCATTCCCATGGCAGCTCAGTTAGGGCTTCTTCCAGCCAAAGCCTACTGAACACAGGATCTTTGACCATGACCACAAGAAATCAGTCCAGGTCTATCTGTGGGACTTCTGTATAAGCACACTTCCCATACTTTGACCAGAACATGTCTACTGCATCTTAGAGATGTTGTTTTGTAAGTGGGCCTGCTGCTCTAAACCAGGCTACTTTCAGCTGTTGCCAATTCAGCCTGTCTAAGGTTTCAGGCACCTCCGAAGGCTTCTCGAGCTGGCCTTGCCTGGTGCTCTGTCCTCTTACCTGTCCCAGACAATCGCCAGTCTGGGTCTGCATCCACACGCAAACTTACCTGCGGGAGACACGCGGCGCTGGACTGGGAAGCAGGCTCCACGCTGGATGGGGTGAGCGGTCCTTCCCTCCCTGTGCCTGACACCCCTTTGATGGCAGACGGAGGGGCTCCTCTCGCAGGGGGTCGGAGAGCCTCGCAAGCAAGCGGCGTGGAGAGGCCCGGTGGGGAAGATGCGCGGAGCTGCAGAGAAGAAATGCCCTGATAAGCCATGTGGGGGGGTTCTTCCCCTCCTGTGAAGTAAAATGAGAGAAAAGGGAGGGAGGCTCCTACACTGACCCTACGGATGAGGAGGTGGTGTGGCCAGTTTGGTCAGTGACAACGGGCCTGTAGGAGTTTGCCCGAGAGACCCCTCTACCTGGAGGCTGGGCTGTATGCCATGGAAAGTGCTTTGGCCCAGAAGGAGTAAAGCCATGAGATGCAGCGTCAGGCGGCCGGAGCCCGGCGGTGAGGGGAGCGGAGCCGCGCCGGTGCTGAGGGGGCCCCCGTGGCAGCCCGGATCGTCGCCCCGCTCCGGTGAGCCCTGCGCACCCGCTCTCTCCTCGGGCAAGGTTTCCGTGGCTCAGCCCCCGGGCTGAGCGCTTCGCGCGGGGGCGGGGAGCCGGGGCGTCGCAGCTTTCCAGCAGGGAATGCGGCCCGGCCCGCGTTTTCCACCCTCAGGGAAGCTCCGCAGCGGCGGGGCGCGGGAGGGAAGGGCGCGGGCGCCCTCTGCTGGCGCCGGCCCCCAACCGCAGCGCCCGCGCCGCCCGGACGGGCGCCCGGAGGCGGCAGCGGCCGGGCCCCGCTGCCCCGCACCGGGCTCCGCTGCCCGACCGCGGCCCCCGGAGAACCCCCCCGAGGCTGGAAGTCAGTGCAGGGAGCCCAGCTCGCCCCGACTATCTGCTCTTCCCGCTGGAGGCCAGGCAGGGCCGAGGCGTAAGGTGCTGACCCGAGGCCCCGGGCTCTCCAGAGCCAGGGCGTCTCTCTTGCCAGGTCACGGTCCCTTCATATCCTGTCGCTGCCTTCTCTTTACACACAGCCCCTCTCCCTTTGGTTGGTTTATTTGCTTTCCTCCCCTTCTGCTGCTCTCGTTCCCTTTCTTCTCGGTCCCTGTGGGAAGAGCAGACACCGGCTGAACATCTCTCCTTCATGGTGGTTGCATCTAAATGCATGTTAAAACCAAAGAGCGAAACCCCGAGCTCCTCAGGGCTGTGCTGACGGCGTTGACTGTGTTGCTCTTGGGATCGGTTTCCAATAATCCCCCCTCCCCAAAAGTCATCATCCACTTTTAGCATCCAGGAGGCTGCTTGTTCCCAATGGGCAAGAAAAACACTAGTATCTCCCCGCTCTTCTACCTGCAGAGCTGGACACAGCCCCTCTACATCACACCTAGGTGAAAAGCTTGGCCCCTTGGTTACAAGGACAGGCAAGTGTTCTGGAGGTTTGTGCTTTTTTCCCAACAGGGTGGTCATTTTGGGGGGAATAATCTTGTGCAAGTCATTTCGCGTCTCTGTCTCAGGTTCCCAGTGAGCAGAACGGGTACAGGAGCCCCACTTCCCTCGTGATGTGTTTTCAAGTCCGCTTATAAAGAGGCTTCTATAGGACCAGCACGCTCTGCTAATGAAAAGCATTGCACAGGAACAGCATCACTGCTGGCCTCATGGAAAGAGCTGGGGCAGCCACACACCTGGGGGCTGCATTGCAGCCCAGGGTATCGTAATAAACTCTTCTCCTCTGTGGGCCTGAGTGCTGTCTGCTGGGAACAAGCTCACGTTGCTTACAATTATAGTTTTTAATCTATGTGTCCACACGTTATGTCAAGCATGAAAGTTTCAATTTCTTTCTTTAAGAAATCAGGGCTGATTTATCTTTGGTTTTGCAGCTGTGTTTCTGAGGGGTAACTGTTTTTCTCAGCTAGTAAATGCTATTAATATTACACAGCTGTCATGATAAAGAAAAGAGTATGCTGGTACTTTGGCAGAAGTTCCCTGGTAAAAGAAAGCATGTCATGGTCTTATTGCATGATTTCCCTTTTCTCTTCTTGTGTCACATCTTCCAGAGATGCAGGCTGGAGATGAGAAAAATTGCACATCCTGGTCTTGCAAAACCCACTCTCATCTCGAGAATGCTCCTTTAACTTTTTATAAGTGGCAGCTCTGCTTAGTCCTTGTTTCTCCTCCTACCTTTTTATGGTTGTAAAGTGTTTTAGATGTGTAGTGTGGTTGTCATAGGCCATTTTCCTCCTGCTGTGCTGAATCAAGGCTGTAGACAGCAGAGCTTCTTCTCAGCGGGTGGAATCAGCTGTCAAGTGATAAGAAATGTGCGGTTCCTGCTTTTTACATCCACTGTTGCGGGCTAATGGATGTGGTCGCTAATCTTAGAGCAGCAGCAGATGCAGAAAATAGCTGGCTGTGCCTTAGTGTTTCTTGGGATGAAGTTTTCAGTTGTTCAACTGGGCATAAGGTGGTGGTGGGGTCAGTTTAACCTATAAGCATCATCTGTAAAATTGCTGCTGCAAGTCTTCCTCATCAAAGAAAACTGCTTGCTGTTTTTTGAAACTTACAACAAAGTTATGTAACCATGAAAATAATGCTGGAATGTATTGTCTGTAGATGAACAACTGGAAACTTGGTTTGCTCACAGGGTTTATAAAATAGAGCTTTTGCCACACATAGTGGGTTCTTCCCTGGGGCAGCTGGCAGCTCACTGGACCCAAGGAGCATCCAAGCGCAGTGTGAGGCTGCTACTGCTGCCTGGGACCGTGACTTTGCAGCTACAGTGAGCACATTAATTAAGAAGAAAGGGCAACAGGAGGAGGTGTATCCTCTGTAGGACAGTGCCCCAATAAAATCCTGAAGGCCAGCCCATTTTTCCTCCTGTGTATGTCTCTTGCCATCACTATCAAATTTTTTCAGCCCTTTTCCTACAGCAAGCTCAGAGGTGAAGCGCTCGGCTGTATTCAGTTGAGCAAGCTGAAAAAGAACAGGCTGCTTGATGCGTGGTGAAAAATTTGTCCTTACAGATTTGGCTGAAGAGCAGTCTATCTCAACGGTCCCCCCAGGGCACGCAGAGCAAAGCCAAGGTGCAAGATTTGGTGATGGGGTGGTATGTAGTATACTCTAGTCTTCTCGGCAACAAGCAGCAAGCATCAGAGACAAAACTGCATTTTCCTGATGCTGGGAGCTCATCCTTCTCCGGCACCTGTCTCACTTCTGCTGAAAGGAAACGTGTGTCAGGAAAGCTGCAGGTACTACCAAAAGCTGACTCCACTCCTAACTTCAAAATAAAGGCGAGTCAATACCAACATGTAGCCTGCCAAGCCAGTGTCTTTCACTGATGAACTTTGCTTCTTTCATCCTCATTATCTTTCTGCTTGTAAGGCAAGTCTTGAGGGTCTAATTTGTGTACTTGATGCCTAGTGAGCAAATGCATGCCCCCAAAGTCCTGCTAACGTCATGGTGGGAAAGAGGCAGTAGAGTAACTTAGCAGTAGCAACTCATGCAGAGTCCTGTCTGTCCTCCTGACAGCTGCAGCACTTTGCACCGTTACTACTGCCATGATGGCACGAGGTTGTTCCTTATCTTGTGTAACGTGTGCAAATGCTGCAGTCCAGCAAGGAGGACACAGGGTAATTAAACGCTGAAGGTCTTTCTAGAGAGAATGACAAATGCTCAGCCAATGCAAATTATTTCAGGTTCCCTAGCTGATCTTCTCAGGGAGGCCATCAGCTGCACCGTGAGGAACCAAAGGACCTGCCAGCAGGCCAAAGGTGATGCAGTCAGCAAGGCTGGTCCAGAGATCACATTGACACTCAAGGGGACAGCTTGACCCACATCATCTCATCTTCCTGCTGGGCTCGTTCTTTGGACCAAAATGGACTCTTTGGCCACCTCTGGCAGGTTGCATTTCTCTGCCCCACAGAGCTCTCAGCGTTTGAAGCCAGGTTGAAAAGGCTCATCAGTCCCACAAGAACTTCTTAGGCAGTGCATAGCCAGCACTGCACAGTATTACAGAGCAGAGAACACGTGTGTGTGCAATAGCAATTGGGAGGCCTTTCACCTTCCTACAACCATTTTATTCATCTAAGCAGTAGCTGCGGAGCAGTTTCATAAAGTCTAGTGCTGTAGGGCTGAAATGAATGTGTTTCATGTGCATCCTTATTGCCAAGGTGAGTAGATTATTAATTATGCAAACACAACAGTTATCTTGAGAACATGGTCCACACCGTGTCAGCTAGCCCAGGTTGGAAGCACTGTTAAAACCTGATGTGAATGTGGAGAGGTGATTCCTGCTTAAAAGCTTGTTTTAATGCTGTAGTGAAGGCATGCTAGGGATGGGTTCCCCTGGCTCATTACCTTCCTCCCCTGGCCCGCGTCTTCTCAGGGGTGAGAAGCCTGTCCTATGTGAAAGCCTAACCCCAGGTGGTTCCAGGTTCCAGTGCTCCCCTGTCCCCTGCAGTGGCATGTTCAGCGTGTTCCCAGCAGCCCGGGGGAGGCAGAGGAGGTGATCAGAGTGACAAATGAGAGTAACAGTGTGAGCAAAGAAGTTGCCTGATGTTGCCAGGCCCTCCATGCACCCAAACCTGAGGGAGGAAGGCATCAAAGAGCTCTGATCTCGATTCCTGGTCAGCAGAGAATAGTACCTGACATGCTTTGTTACGAACTGAACTGAACCACGTGCTGCAAACGCTTGTTCTGCCTGCCTGTTGTAAGGCACTGGAGATGCTTCAAGGGGGCACTATCAATTATAAATCTGTGCAGCACCTTGTACAACTCAGGTGAAGTTTCCTGATGCTCTCGCAGCCATTGCAGTATATAAAGCTGTCAAATAATAATAGTAACAGCGCTCTGCTCTACCACAGGAAACAGACTAATGTTGTAGACTCTCGCCTAAAAATACAAGGATTAGATCATGAACTAAGAGCTGTTTTGGCACGGGGTGCTCTGGAGCCATTCTAGTCTCCTGCAAAGTACATCTGAAGGTTGAGTCTTAACTGGCCAGTTTCTGTGAGGAGCACAGCTCTTTCCATCCAGAGCTGTTTGTGTCACAACACTTTTTAAATCTCCCTTAGGTTTATCCCTTTGCAGAAAGGAATAGGCAGAAATCCCACTCTACAACTATTTTTCAGTAACCTGTAGTGTTCGGTGGTTTATTGTCCAAGTTTACCTCCTTTGAAAATAGTCCTCTACTTATGTTCAACCTTAAAGTATTTCTCTAAACTAGATATCCTCTGGCCTTGTCCCTCCTTTGAGTTATTATCCTCTCCCCGGGGGACTCGTCCGTTAACATTTCAGAGTTGACATTAATGAGGCTGGCCTGGACTGCCTGCCTGGGTGAGTCAGCAGAGCAGGAGCACTTCTGCCCGGGCTTCACATCATCTGTCGGCAGAGCCACTTGTAGTGACTGATACAAAAGCCTGCCTGCCTGTGCCTGGTCCTAAGTGCATAAGAAGGAAGGGTCAGGGCATGAGCAGAAGTGATTTTTCCTGTCCCTCATCTATCAGTAGGTTGTGGTTCTGCTTTGCAGGGATGTGTTCAACACAAAAACTTTAATATACCGGGCTACTGAAATTAAGGACTGCTTTTATTCACACCCAGCTTTCATGGGGTGACACTAGCACAAATACGTTTGCACTCTGCTACTTTTGGTAGCCTTCCCTGTCCCAGCTGTGGTGGCTCCATCATTCCCTTGCCAGGGCTATGTGCCCCACGTGCTCCTGGTTGACCAGGGCTCTTGACCCACCGCTGTGGGTCCCCCCACCCCCCGCCCAGGGACCCTGGCTTTCCTCATCTGGCCAGGGCAGAGCCCATGCAACAAACCAGCATCCAGCTTCAGCTTCACAAGCAACAAACTGTCCTGGGTACAGCTTTTCTCTGGGTTCGGATCTGATTTCCCAACTGCGTCGCGCCACCTGGAGCGGCTGTCAGACGGGGACATGATGGGATGTGATCTCCCCCAGCTGAGGGAAGGGGGTAAGCATCCTTCCCTCGAACTCCTTCACTGTTTCGGGGTTTCTACGCTTTTCTGCTGAGGAAGCCTGTGCGGTGCCTGCTGCTTGCACCCACTGGGTGGAGCCGCTCCCTGCTTAATGCCTGCTGGCTGCGCATCCCTGGCCAGAAAGGTTGTGTCCAAAAATCGCAAAGAAAGCAGAGATGGGGACAGGGTAAGGCAACGCTGAAGCTGCTTCTGGCCAGCTAGGGACAAAGCTGAATATTACCAGAAAAAAGGCTAGCAAATGTGTTTGTATAAAAAAAAAAAACGTGGGAAAACCAGTCTCCATGAACAGCTACCACTTAATTGGGAGCGAAGAGGCCACTTCAGGGCCTCAAACTCCCTTAAACTCTGTCTTGAAAAACAAACAAGCAAATGTAAAAGCCTGGGTTTTCCAAAATATTACCTTTGCAAGTTCCACAACAGCCATAACTTAGTGCTGTAGCACTAAGGCAGAGCATCAGTCAGAAAGGGCTCCGTGGCTATAAAAAGAGCTAGTCAAGATTGTTTAATCCAAATCATTTTCTGTAAAATTTGGCTATTAAGGTGAATATTTAGGGGGGTGTTAAATGTTGGTTTTAGGAACAAATTAAAAAGTAAACAAAGCAAAGAAAATCAAAGCATTTTGACAGGAAATAGCTTAAACATCTGAACGTAGGGGGTTTGCTTCATTTGTTTGCTTGATAACCCCATTTCCTCCGCTTGTTCTCCACTTCAGGAAAAAGATTGCAGGGAATTTTTTAAAATGTTGGCTACCTGAGAAAAATCAGCTTGAATATGTTTTCTTCATCTTTGTTGTGGTTACTACAAAATAATGAACAAATTCAAAACATATTTCTTCTTTCCACAGTAGGGGAAGGAAGACACCCCCACATGCATTGTCACAGACAGCAGCATTTAAAGGATGCTCGGGAGGTTTTTACAATTATTTTCTTTCTTTTTCCCTGGAGCTGCACAAAGTATCTAGAGAAGAGCCCAACGGGAGCAAATGATGCTGCAGCTGCCATCAGCTCCATCCCATGGGCAAGGTGTCCAGCAGAGAAACACAAAAGCATGACTCAGGATCCCCAGGGCCTGCTGAGCACTGCAGGATGGGTGGTAAGGAAGTTCAACTACATTGTCGTTAAAGAAATGGCACTCCCTTTATCCCTTTCTTTTTCTGGGTAGCAGCTATGCATCTATTATGCGCAGATCTCTTGGACCAGTCATCCCTTCTTCCAGACCTTTCCTCTGAAGCAGG
Organism: Rissa tridactyla; assembly: GCF_028500815.1. Classification (NCBI taxonomy): domain Eukaryota; kingdom Metazoa; phylum Chordata; class Aves; order Charadriiformes; family Laridae; genus Rissa; species Rissa tridactyla. The sequence continues at coordinate 42,559,335 of NC_071469.1, forward strand.
TCTAGCCACAGGAGGGACAACGGCCCTGTGGGGGAAAGCCTATCCTATTTTCCTCTAGTCCCCAGTGGAAGTGAAGGTCCCCTGAACTCACACCCTTCCTGTACATTTACTACTCTGCTTTGCTGAGAGATGCCTGTACCTCCTGTAGGGATCTGCAGTAGGTGTCTGTGGGATGGACAGGCTGATACAATGACTGTCCTGTTCCTGTGACTGTCAATATGGAAAATCTGTCTCAGCATCAGCCCAGCCCCAGTGAGATGGTTGGGTTTTTCACGGACTAGGTCAAATTTTTCTGGTCTTAAACAAGAAGATGTGGTAAAGCTCTGCCTATGGGAGCCCATCAACGTGGCTCAGTTAAAAAATATCTTAATGTCTCATTAAAAAGGTATAGGTATCAAAGTCTCTGAGGTGTTATGAGTCTTCATTAACACCAGTGCGTATTCTGGGTCCAAAGCAACAACTGTCTCTCCATTATTCCCTCAAACCCCCATGTTTTTGGGATCTGCTGTGGCAGAAGGACCACAGAAGATGAGAAGACATCTGGAACTAGAAAATACTTTAGCAACAGGAGTGCTGCTGCCAGATTCTTCTGGCCTAGCAATGTAAAAAACAGAGAATAATTTTCTCTTCCTCACCATTGCATTTTTTTTCAGTGCCCGGTGCAAGCCAGAGAGGTGTCAGTCCCTTTCTCAGTTAAACTTCCAGCTTCCAAAATGGTCTGACCTGTTCCTTATCCCTTTTATGCTGTATGAAGTTCTAGTAACATGGGAGGAAATACAGCCCAACTACAGCTTTGATCTAACCTATTTCAGAACAGGGAAAAAGCTAATAGCACTTCTTTAGCTGGAGTGATCAAAGTGGAGACCATGACAAAGATCTGCTCTATGCTTTGGAATAATATTTGGTGTAACTTTGTTGCACGTTTTTGTACCGTCACACATTATGACTCCTGGAGGTAGATTTTCCTGAGGAGGGAAGTAGGAGGTAGACATAACTCATGAGTGGTTTTTACTGGAATGAATGAATACGTGAATGGAGTTATCCTAGCAGTAGGATGGCAGACCCATGAGTAGACAGCAACTCTTAGTAACCCGTAGCTGAAGGAGGCAGAATGTGCTGAAACCAAAAGAAATGGCATATCAGGGTGCTGTGTAGGAGCTCGACTGCTCAGAACAGAGAGGGAGATGGGATTCCGGGTGCTGGGGAGTAGAGAGGCAAACAGGAGATGTAGTTCAGATCTGAGCTTGCTTTATGGACCCAGGGCAGCCAATATCTCCTGTGCAGAGAGTAAGCAGAGCCCCTCCCCATGATGTTGAATGATCTTCTGACCGTTGAGAGATGCATTTTTATTGTCACAGAATGCCTGTGTATCAACACCTTCATTCATCACTTGTTCAAGAAATTTGGTTTCTCATTGAGTCCTCCTTGAAATGCCTGGTGCAGGCGAGGGAGGACAGCTTGTTAAAATTCTTTTGCTGTTTAATTTCTTTCAGTGGATCCTTCCCTGAAGAGCTTCTAATGAGACTGACCTTTATTAGCTAATTAGGCTCATTGAAATGGCACAATCACATTTAGTGTTTTTTCCTTCTGTGCGTATTCCAGATTAAGTTCTCGTCATTAGGCAGGTTGGAAGGGGACTTGTAACCATGTGTGGAGGTCAGCAGTATGGAGTCCACCCCACATCCCTGCCCCAGCTGCAGAAATTGGCAGGAGAGCTGTGCCGCATGCTGCCAAATAACAGTTTTGGCTACACTGTGGTAGTATTGACTTAATTCTGTACCTATTTTTAGCAAGTTGCATGCTTACGTATGTGCAAAACAGTTGCTACATACCAGAGACCAACCCAGAGTTTACAAATAAATTCAGCATTAACAGCGTGTTATAGCAAAACCATCCTGTTACAAAAGCAGTCCTGTCCACTAGCCTGTGCTGTACGGTCCTGCTTGAACAATGAATGAAAAAAGGTCTGAAGGTTTAAGAAATATTGGAGTCTCTTCGAGTTGTCATTCAGTCTGGCTGTCCCTATGGAGGCCCCAGATTGGTTGTGGTGGGCACTGCTGCCAATCTTTGGCTCTTCCAGCAGACTCCTTCCTGATTTCATCCATCTTTCCCCACACCTGGAGATGGAAGTGGCACATGAAGCAGGGCAGCATGTAGTACTAGCCAGCTGGGAGAGTAGTAAAACCACGAGATGACCTCAGTTGTCAGTTCCCGATTTTTGCATCACCCTCTTCCACTTTGGGAGCATCAGTGGCGTAACTGCTGAACCATACACCTTTATAGGGGGCAAAAAAATTATAGCATCCATCAGATGAAACTGAACCTGCATTCACCTGCCAGTTTTAGAAAAGAATTCTTACTACAGCATTAGTCCATGCCGAGGAAAAAAGAAAAACGAAGACAAGGTTTCCTTTTGATCATGACTGTTAAATGAAGCATTTTGATGCTGGTATTGTTGATTTCTTAAGGACTTGTTGTTTTCCTGAAGACCTAAGCATGAATCAGTTTTATAATCTCAACCTTGGCAGCTCTTGCTGTTTGAGAAGTTTGAACTGCGTTGCAGACGCTGTCGCACACGTTTGTGGCTGAGCTCCCCCTAAGGATGAATGGGAAGTATTCCTGTGCTCAAGGCTCAGTCCCAATAAATTGGTTAACATTTTAGCCATCCACCAAAGTGCTTAAACACATGCTTAAACTTAGGGGCATTGTAATCCTCTTGCCTTGCATATTTGACTGTCTTTTTTCTACACAAGAAGGACAACTCATAACAATCAATTTTAATAGGAAAGTTTTCCAATAAAGCAAGCCATTTAAAAAAGGAAATTACAATAATGTAAGAAAATCTTAGTAAATGGCTTGTTCTTAATAGTAAGTGCCTCTGCTGTAACATACACATTAAGTGAATCTTAAGGGAATTAAAGTAATTCCCCAAGGTCTCATTTTTTTTTTCTTTTGTGCAAAAGCAAACTGTATTTCATTAATGTTTTATATGTGTAGAATTTCCATACTGCTTCAATCTCTGCTTATTATCTTGTGGGCTAGATATGGTGTTGCTTTATCAGCCTACCCTCCCTCCGTGCTGATCTTGAGCTGCAGGACTGGCAGCATCCCCTTTGAAGAGGGATGTCAGTGAAAGCCACTGCCAGTTTGCAGCTTCTGCCCACATGCAGCTCCAGAACCTCTTCACCGGTCTCTCCTACTTAGGGAGTTTTATGTGTTGCCAGCAGACTTAGCATTTGTCCACTGTCAGTAAGTCAGATTTATATTTATATGAATTACTGTAGCAGAGAAATTAATAAATGTAGCTCCCAATCTGCTTTCTGGAGGACTTTTGCATTGTTAATGTCCTCCCCCTCTCTGCTGTGTCCGCTCCTTCCCTCCAGAGCAATGTGGCAAGTGGGATAAGGATAGAATGGCTGAGCCTTGTATCAGCTAATGACAGGCGGCAGAAAATCCAGGGTATTCTGGTGAGATGGCTTGTAGCATGGTCCAATTACTGCAAGTAACCTTGGTAGTGTGCAGTTAGTGCAACAAAGTTACTAGACAGTTTCTGTGAAATTTCTTTATTAGAGTGATTGCTATGATTTCCCCAGGACTAGAAGCACTTAAGGAAGCCTTCCCAGCAATTTTCTTGCTTAGCAGCTCTACTTTTTGGAAAGGCAACAAAAAACCTTGTGTTCACGGAGAGGGATGAAAGCATCGCAAGTCTGACAATAAATCCAGACCTATTCATGACACGATCCAATAACTGTAGAAGCCACAAAGACTTCCAAAACACCCTGGCAGGGTTCTCCCCCCGCAGAGAGGGGAACTACAGCGTTTGCCAGAGACAGTGGCTAATGCTGGTTCCTGGCAGCCTGAGCCATGGTGAGCAGCTTTAGAGCATTTTACTTACTGCTGGCTAAGCCAGGGAATCGTTTCATATTTGCATATCCTCCCCAGAAACAGAGAGGGATGGATTAAGGCATACTCTTGCAACCCCATCCCCATTCTGGAAGTTGAGATTATTTGCTCTGAATTAAACCGGCTCAGAGACATCATGCTGGCGCTCCCTGACGCAGCTGGGAAAGCCGGGCACTGTCATGAAGAGATGTCCCCACTCACATGCCTGGTTCTTCTGGACCGGTAACTGCTACAGCTGCATCGTGGGGACTTCTGGGTGTGCGGCACCGGCTCACTCCTGACTGATGTGCCATCACTTGGGAGCTCTCAGAAATGTTTAGAACATAGGCTGGTTTTATCCTCTTTTCAGAGTTAGTATGAAATTCCTTTATGCAAGTTTAAGCTATGATATGCACTCGTTATCTACTAGCCACCTTTGCGCTTCTCAGAGAAGTGGAAGACATCATCTTATTTAATAAGTGACCTGAAAGATTCTCCTACAAGACCAAGAAAATTGATGGAAATGGTGCTTCCTAAAAATATGGGGACAATGGCACACACTGTCTATCATAATTTGTGCTCTACACTCACTGTAATTCAAATTGACCACTGTAGCAAAAGAACTCATTGCCCTGTGACTCAAATAGATTTTTTTTTCTTTTTTTTAACTGTTATCTTGGTAACAAACACTCCGCTGTGGCTATAAAATACAGAAGATGATCATGATCTACAGAATACGTTATTACTCATTCCACAGCTCATGTTGCTGTTGCTTGTTTGTGACCTGAATATGGTCACTCAGCATAACTTCTTAATAAAGACACCACAAGGCAGTTAGAGATGCCATTCACCACTGTTCATGGGCACAACTCATCTTCTTAATACTAGCAAGTATCCTGTTTACACTGGATTTTCCTGACCAACGTTGGCAATGACAGGCACTGCTGATTTCTTAAATGGAAATGTGTATGCTGGGTCATCCATGTCTTCCCAGTGACTTTATTGCTTCAGCGGAGCTCCCTGTAGGAACCGTGGACAATTCTCTGTGAGGATCTTCTGTGATCCACCCCTACCAGATTAATGCTAATTGTTGCCTGGGTAAGGAGGAGGTGGAGCAGAGAATCAGGTTAAGGGACACTTGTAAGAAGAACTGACAGGACTTCTGTTGGGATTTGTATTGCTCGTGTTGTTACTGCAGTAACTCCCACTTGGATGTATGTAGATTTTGGAGGTGATAGCCTTTATTCTTGCTCCCTTTCTCGTTGCTCCTTCACAAAGTCTGTTTGCAAGGAGCCCCAAAATAGATATAGCTGCTGACTGCAAGGTGTCAGCAGAGCTTTTGCTGCTTCTTGTAGACAGAGCAAGATGTGCACATTGCTCAATCTGAACATACATCCCAGGACACAATACAAACTGAGCTCTGCAGAGACCTGAAACTTCACACTAGCATTCCTCTTTCCAACCTTTCTGTTTTACTCTTGTCTCTTTTTTATCATTATTTCTTTGCTTTTTCATCTAGTTTATTTTATATGAGTGTAACTGATTTTGCTGTTATCTTAAATATCCTTAGGCTTTGGACTGCAATTAGTGCTTCAGCTTAGTATATTTGCTATCTTTTATATTTATAATTTTTCTGGATCCATTCTGAAAACTGTATTTCAAGGTTATTTTTTTGAAGGGGTGGTGGAGGCTGAGTACCAGAGATTCTACATCAAACAATCGCAGTATTTGCCCACTGTTTGGATAAAAGCTGTAGAAAGCCCCAGGGATTTGTTCTGGGAAGTTGTGAGCAGCCATTTCCAAGACATATCGTCATATGGTTTTGATCTGCCTGAAATTTGTTTGAAACTCATTTGAAATCTGGACTGGTTTTGAGGTCAAACTATAAACCAGCCACTCAATAGTTCAGTAAAGTGTTGAAAGAGCACTTCAGCAATCTGAGGCAAAATAAGGAGCTTTGAAATATCTGATAAAGCCTATGATGCCATTGGTTTTTCTCACTGTAGTAATGATGTAGATTGTCTATGCAAAGAAGTCTAGGTTCCTTTGGGGGTCAAGATCTAGGTCTTGAATTTCGGTTTCAGGGAGAGGAAAACATGAAATTCTCCATCCTGAGATGTCACATTAGTATCAGGCACATAGTTTCCAAAGTCTGATGTTGTTTAATTAGGGTGATTTAGTATTTGCTGGCTGCCTGCAGTATTTGGCTGGGACTCCAGTTGCACTGTCTCATGCAATGAAAACGACTCAGCCCCGGGCGTGTGACTGGCCGGTGCACAGTGCTGCTCCGAGATTTCACCATGGGGCCCACCCTTCCTCTGCAGGACAGCTGGGCCACCACAGTCCTTTTTGGCAGCACCTCAGGGAGCAATGCCCGCACCGGGACTGACCGTGCAGCAACTCAGTGTCGGCAGGCTGAAGCTGCCTGCCAGCACAGAGCTGAGAGGGAAAAAGTTCCCTTTGTCCTTTGTCATCTTTTCCACCCTGCAAAGAAAATCTGGCCCCGAAAGCCAACAGTGTTTGATGTGGCAGCAGAACTGAAAGCTGGACAGGACCTTTGGGATAGGATGGAGCGGATAAGCTGTCTCTTGTCAGACCTATAAAGGGGCATTAAAATCCCTCGTTCATCCTATTTGCCACCACTAGCTGGGATAACACAGAAACAAAACTAAAAAAGGACTGTGAATCATTTTAATTTTAATTAGGGCACTAATGCTTAATAGAAGTGTAATGCAGAATAAATTATCTTTAGGTCACCTCTTAGGAGAGCTCACAGGTGTCCCCTGAACTGGAAAAGGATGGTTGGACCTTTTTTCCCTGCATACACTGCTTAGCCCTGCAGTCCCAAAGGGCAGTTGTCTTCTCCCAGCTCCCTGGGAGCAAGCTCTGCCCTCTTTCTAGCACTGGCAGTGTTAGCTCTTAAATGTCAGGAACGAGTTCAGCAGGGGGATGCAGGGAGCCAGTTGGAGGGCAGCGCTTGCCTGGTCTGCCCATCTCTGCTCTGCTATTTCATCTTACACGTCGCCTTGCTCTCAGATAGTGGTTTCTTATGTCTGCGATGAACTTGCTTCAGAACGGACCCCACCAGCACTCCATCCAGGGATGGCTGTCCCTCTGGCCAGCACTGCCATCAGCTTTCTGGAGCTCTCCCGTGGTGGTTTTGCTATTCAGATAGTTCTCTGAAGGGAGAGCCATCACTTTACAAATTCACCTGCCTTCCTCCTCTTCTTTTACCCTGTGTAATATAATGTGCATACATATATATGTGTGTGTGTATATATATATACACACATGTATACATATGCATACATGTATATTTGTCCTCTTCGTGGTTGCCAAGGGCAGCAGCAGAAGTTTACCACTGTTTCAGCTGGAGCTTCCCGCAGGCCAGTAAGTCCTGGCTGTGTTTTCTCCTTGTGCCAATGAAGAGCCACAGGCTTCACTGGCTATAGACATTGTTTATATCACGCTGATTTGAGCAAGGGTGAAAAAAGAAAAAGCGCAACATTTTCCTAGTCTTCACCAATCAATCAGGATTAACGTGCACCGGTAAAATGATGGGGGAAGCTGGAACACTAAAGAATACTAAAGGACACTAAATTCACCAATAAATATTTAAAAGTGGATGATGAAATACATGTGTTTTTCAGAAGAAAAACAAATCTTTGCAGCAAAGGGTAGATTGGGGGAGAGGGAAGGAAGAGGAAAGAATGCATTTTTGTTCTGTATAATTTGGGACCTTTGAAAGAAGGACTATATTTCCTTTTGTGATTTGTGTAGATGGGCAGATAACAACCTCAATGCTTTAATTAACTGTGCTGAAAGTCCCTTCCATTATTTAGATCTTGGATTGTGTATGCATTTTTTTTGTCTCTGCTTTAAGGGGCAAAGAGATTCTGCGCGATCTGTCAGTTTGCTGAATGGCATTATCTCATTCCACACTTATGACTACAGGAATGTGTTTTAGGTAAATGAAGAACAGATTTTGTACCCTTCAAAAATCCTCTCTGTTAGTTCCAGGGTCTTGGCCAAAGGCGTTTAAGTTGTCGATGCAAACAAATCATCATATGGCTGTCCTGGCTTTACAGGACAGATAGAAGGAAAAAGTGACAGGAGCATGTTTTATCCAGTAGCATACCATTTTACTTGAAACACACATCTCTAGAACGTTTGTTGAGTATAAATGTGACATGTTTTTCCCAGCTACCATGTGTGTATGCAGACTGGCACTTTGATCGTTTTTCGTTCTTGTGTTGGTGTCACTCACTCAAACTCCATACACAAATGCGTTGACTCTTCTTTGTCATGTAATCTTTATATTTGCTTACGCTTATGGAAAATAGGTTTGAGCACATACATACCTATTCAGAGTTTTCCACTCACTGGAGACGGAGGTCGTGTTATGCACTCAGTTTGAACTCTCTTTGCCAAGACAAATGTCAGCATAACACGAAAGATGATGGAGAATCAGATAGTAAAACCTTTTTGCATTAAACAGCTTCTGTCAAGTCATTTTATTGCCCTGTCACCCGTACACAACACACCCCGCAGCTGAAGCATGTGATCTGCTTGCTAGCCTTAGAACTGGTACGAGTTCCCCTACATGCTTTTAGCTCCATAGGTCAGGCAATCCTTACCATCAGCACCTCACCTCGTGAGACCTACCTATGCTTTGTGACAGACACACCATTTTTGCCAAAAGGGTTGGTGTTTCTTCCAGATCACTGAACACACTTACACATACACCCTCCAAAACTGTGCTTCCCTTTGGCCACCGAGCAGCTGACTTTGATCGTGTTGGCACAGAGGGTTGTGACCTGCCCAAGAATTTCTCTTTTGTGTTGTCAATATTGCATGAAATTCAACTATTTAAATTTTGCTATTTTACTTATCATTTTAAATAAAACCTCAAGCTGACAGTAGCATTGTCATTTCAGGAATGTAGGGTCTGTTTTTTTCATTCCCAAGTGCCATTACACATCCCTCTCTGAATGTGGTATTTTTGTGTCATCTGAAAACATGTTTCTTCAGTAATTTGTTATGGATCTTTAAACTTGACTGTATCTGTTTAAGGCAAATGACAGGATAACTGTGCCAAATTTCCATTATTTGCTATTTTCTGAGTTACTAATTATAAAATCATAGACAGGAGGAGGGTGAGCGTGGAGGACACTAGGTGTGTTTGGAGACCTCCAAGGCTACTGCTGGGATCAAGGAATTAAAACCTGGCATGGTGTCAAAGAAGATGAAAACACCTGCAGGCCTTCAGAAAGGAGAAGGACGTGGGAGGTAAGTGACTATTTTGAAACAGGGCGGCAGTGCCGACTGTTCTGGGAGAGACCACAGAGGGCCGGGAGGGTTTGACAGCAAAACAGGGGAAGCTGCGTTCAATGGAGAGCGCTGTGCCTTAGCAAGTGTTTGCACCAGGGAGGAATAAAAGGATGTTTCCGCACAAATTCAGACTAAACTGAGCTTCCTTTTCAAAGCCTGCGCTGGTCACATACATACAAACCATCTCCAGTACTTCGTAACGCCACACAGTGCCCATGGGGAACACTTTTGGTTTGCCTCACACATTCAGTTCAACTTAAATAATTTTCTGAGTGAACAGCCAGCTCGGACTCCGTATTGCTCTAATACATTGCTGGGCTTAGTGCAGGATGAGGGTTGTGTCCTGGAACTTCTTGGTGGATAAGGAGGAATTTTTCCATGCATATTTTTTTTTATTTTGGACAGCAGTGCAGGACTGACACCGCAGACATGAGCCCTAGGTTCTAGTTTCAGCATAAGACCATGAATACCCAGTGCGTGCCCATATTCTATAGGTAGCTTCAGGGAAGCAGTCAGGTAGTTTGAAGCTTTTAGTGAATATACAGTAAGGAGATAAACTTCCTCTTGCAGCTATTTAGCTTTCATACAAGAGGATGTCTTGCAGATCGATCACAATCTGATAGTAACCCTTCATCAGAGGGGAGTGGTGGAGAGAATCGTGATCTGCATGGTGAGAATTGCGGCCGTTAATTACCAGAGCAGGTGAGACAATCTTGGAGCCTAATTACACCTGGTGTCATCTTATCTGGTCTGTCGTCTTGTAGCTGCCAGTGGTAATTCTTCAGCTTGGTTTCAAGTAAGTACACTGTGCAATGTGACTAAGATAGTGCAATCACTCCCATTACTAATGTATATGCATAATTAAATCCAGAGGGCTAATTTGCTGTTTTGCAAGCTTTTTATCATCCGAGTGGAAAAATCGGGTTCCCAGGCAAAGCTCACTTGCAAAGTAGAGGCCAAGTTGTGTGGAGAACTTGATTTTATTGTTTCAGTGCTTAGTTCTTAGGTGCCCTGATGCCCAGTGAAATGAACAGCCTGATTAAGTGGATATTTAGGTGCCTAATTAGAGCTACAAAAGCTGCCATGCAGAGTCAGAGACCCTCTGAGATGGTCAGCAGCAAATGCCATGAGAGGAGCAGGAGCTACATGTTTAATTTTGAATGATGGGGGCACCTTCTTCATTCATGGTACTCATCCAGGGCATCAGTTACTTAGGTGGCTGCCCCAGCTGTTATCCAAATATATACTGGGTAAGCGAAATCCTCCTTCTGTAAGATTTAGAATAGGGATTTGCTGCTAAGTCCAGGAGTGACAGAAACACACCACAACCAGCTCTTTGGAAATACATTGCTTCTCTTTCTTCCTCCCTCTTCCCTATTATAGCAGTGGCAGTTTATACCACCTCACCATCCCTTTCCTGCAGCTTTGGTCTGTGCTAGCTTTGGGTTGTGGAAATTCCTATGGGATCCCAGTTAGCAGATACAGCTACTAGAAGAGCAACAGCTTATCTGTGAATCCCTGTAGGACTGAAATATTGAGTTATTCAGTGCTGTCAGGACTTGAGTATATTTGGGCAGGCCCAGAGGCATAAATTTAAGCAACCAGAGAGCTTTACCGATGGGATCTTAGGCATCACAGGGATTCAGCCATCTCCAAAGTTAGGCAATAGCTGAAAATGGGGCTCTGAGGATTTGCATTTTGAATGAAGGAAAAGTCTCTCTGTAGACTTAGCCTTCATAACTATGCAGGATGGGAGGCATTGGGGAGCCAGCATTATATTATATTAATTGGCTGAGCAAAGTGAAGCCTAAAATTCCCCTCAGTGCTCTTCTTCTGTCTGTCAGAGGTCTTGTTCAATAGCTGAAGCCTGTTTAGTTTAGAAATGCATGTGACAAAGTCCTCCAAGATGCACTGTGGGTAACATTCCTCCCCTGGACCTCGGAGAACTGGCTGATGGAAATGAACAGGACTTCGTATCATGATCCTCTGTGACTCTGGGTCTGGATACAAGGTAAGCACTACATGTAGTTGAAATACATAAATCTGCTGCAAATTGATCCTGCTTCACAGAAACTTAGTTGCTTTCCTTTATTCCTGTATCTTTCAATGTAATGAACTGGGAGCATTTCTGGTACCAAAGGACTTTAAGGGCTAATATAAAGATGGAGCATGAAAATCTAGATTCCTGCAGGAGATAACTGTGGAATGTAGTGCTATACTGGGAACAGAGTGTGATGGGAAGAGCAACCAATGGTCTTTGGAGGATGGCAAAAAAAATACATGTGAAAGACTAATTTTTATGATGCATTTGGAGGACCCCTAGTTGTCTGAGGTCCAAAATTTAGATTTTAGTAAATTTTTTATGAAAAGGGCAATAAAGCAGATAAAATACCTGTTAGTTCCCATTAGAGATACCCATGATCAGGGCTGGTGTCTCTCAGGACAAGGCTCGGCTTTGCTGTGGTATAGGAATAACGTACGCAACTGATTTATCTGGCAGAGTTGCAAAGACAGGCAGAGCAGGATAAGCAGCCAGAGAGGTCAAGGGGAGCTTCTTTGGTCTTCGTGTCCTGCTGCCTGGGAAGCGGTCCTGCCACTGTACCAGCACCCTCCGGCTGCTGTGAGCCTTGAGGATCTCTCCCTCATGCATGTATGTTGTCTTGGGCAAATGCCCAACTCGATCTTCATCTAAGGTCAGCCTTTGGGACCTCTGACCACTTGTTGCCAGCTGAGCTTTTTCACACACCTGATTTTTGGAGAGGTGCTGCTTCTGTTAATCACGTCCTGCTTAGACACTGCTGTTGGGAACCTAAAAACAGAAGGGCCCACCTTCACCTTTTAGACAAGATATTTCTCCATCAGGTTTGCAAGCAGGGATAAAGAAGCCAGCGATGGTGTAAGCCGAGCCAGCAGGTTTCACTGCCCACCCTGACAGCAGTGCCATAATAAGCCGATACTAGCAGGGACCAGCAACCCTCTTCTATACGAATCATAGAATGCACACACGGTTTCCATTTCAGTCCTTAAAGGTGAGCTCTCTGCAAGTGAGGATTTTCACCTTGTCATTACTGCACACCATACATGTTCGTATCGAAGATCTGCAGTTCTTCCATGTTGCTTTTTTTTGTAGTTACGAAGTGTCAGAGGTTACTGTGCCCAAGCAGAGATGCTCTTCCGAGTTGGAAACTAGGAAAACTAGGACAACGGCCCTCGGGCATGCTGCTAGTAATGAACTGCATTTGAAAAATGTAATGTTTTTTCTAAGGCACTGCACATAATTCTCATAACAGCCTTTTCATTCTGGCATTTATTATCTTCATCTGAAAGTGGCTGGGGCTGATGAAGCACAGATAGTCCATGCGTCCAAGATGAGGTTGGTGCTGGAAGGACATCACAGGTAATGGTCAATGCTGTGCTCCCTTGCTATCGAACGCCAAAAGAGGAATGGGAAATAATGGCTGAAGATTGTCAGAGCAGGTGGAAGCTACATCAATAGATCAGAAAAAGACTGGGGGCTGAGGGAAGACTGAAAACTGAACATGGATCCCTTTCTGATTGATAGTTTTAGATTGAAATCTTTCACTTGAAAGATTTCTGGAATTTAACACTGTTCCATGCAGTAAGGCAAAGCTACTTTCACTTGAAAGATTTGTGGAATTTAACACTGTTCCATGGAGTAAGGCAAAAGTAATGCCCAGAAACAGCACACAACCAAAACCAAATTCTTAGGGTTTACTTTCCTGGGTAAAAAAAATAATCATTGTGTCTTTCCATCTACATCAATCAGTAGTTAGATTTTTTTTTTTTCTTCAGAAACGGCGTTACTGCTCTGCATATTCCAGAAATTTGATTGAAAAACCTTAAGGATAAAGAAATGGAAAATATTATGTGCTATCTATTTGTCTCCAGCAGGTACAGTATCTGCTTTAATTAATAATGATGTATCTCTGCAGATCAAGAGTAAAAATACAGTCCCCGCTATCAATCCTTACATTAAATATTCAAATCATCCATTCAATATTACCTAAATATAGTTACAGTAAAGAAGCAGCATTCGTTTATTTGTTTATACTCTCTCAGTTATGCAGGACATTATTCTGTGTGTTGCATCGAAGATTTCCTTTCAAATTCACCTGATTTGAAAGGCAGAGTTTCTCCTGACTATGCAAGTCAGCAGAGAAAGTGGCTGTATTTCATCAAATTCAGCTGCACTTTTCTTGCTGAAGCATGTTCAAAAGCCAACAGATCTATTTTTGTGATTCATTGCAGTCCATTCTGCTGCTGTTCAGTTGAAGGGAGCTATTTTTGTAATTATTCAGTAGCAAATTTATCAATTTAGTTAGTAGTGAAAAAGTTCCAGGCACCTCTTGGATGAAGGTTGATAAATGGATCCAGAAGAAAACTGTTCCTCTACAAAAAGGAGCGAGCTGGCCTGGGAGAGGCTTGCACACAGCTCTGAACTAGCGTCACAAAAAAGAAAAGCTCTACTTTGAAGCAAGAGAAGGACAAGGACTGTCCTTTGCATATGTTGAGGCTTTTGCATGTAAGTTATTTGGTATTTTATTAATCAACCTATTGTATTTATTATGAGACAGGTCTTGAAAATGCTGTCAAAGTATTAGTCTGATGGTTTTAGCCAGTTCAAAGGAAAAAATCGGGGCAAGGCTGAAAAATGTCTAAGAATATCCCTTCTGGCTGCTTGAGGGAGATGAAACATTTCATTTTTTTTTTAAACACAGGAAAATTGCCTCTCACCAAATTTAACTATGGTGACGATTAGAGCAAAATCTAACCAGCATCGTCATGACTGGTCTGTGACTCTGTCTCCCTTGTGGTCTGAACAACAATATCCCCCTTCCAAGGAGGAGGACACCAGTTAGCACACCAGTTCTCAAGCCCAAAAGCAAGCAACTAGTTGTCATTGTATTTAGCATATAAGAAACCTTCCTTCTAGAGCTATTAAAAAACTGGAGAACAAGGGAGAAAATACGTGGATGGGTTCACCTTTTGAGATGATGTGATATACATTGCTCCAGGCATCCCAGTGACCGAGGGCAGCTGTGCTCTCCAACGCTCTCACCACCCTGTAGGCTAGAGCCCTGCCAGGACTTACAGGAGTAAGGGAATACAGCTGGGGAGATTGCCCTAAGGATGGTGATAACTGGGCCATGCTGGGAGGGTGGCCTTGCACTGGGATGGGATAGTTCAGGCCGCAGAGGTGGGGCTGCAGCCTGGGGGACACTGGCAGCACTGGATGGCAGTGTTACACAAGTTCAACCAGGTTTTTCTTTCTTCCAGGGTTGGGAATAAGGACAAAGCATACCATGCCTGTGACTGAAATGTGTGTTTTTAAGAAGGAGCATCTGTAAGTCCTGTTGTGACTTATCTGTTGCTCTTCTGACCAGATTCCTTTCATTTTCTTCTTCCATCCTGGCTGTTTTCTTTGGGGGCTACTTTCCCATGGTTTCTTTCCTTCCAGCTCTTTCTCTTTTTCTCAGTGTGTACTAAAGTGTTTCCCATGCCTCTTCTGAGCTGACTTGGCACTGGAAAGGTCACAGAGCTAATCAGCAAGCTTTGCCACTGCAAAAGCAGTATATATAAAAAAACAACAACCATAAACCCAACAAAAACATTCTCTCCTTCTCCTTCCAGTTCTTTAGCTTTAGGCAGAAAGGACCAGGATGGGGAGAGTGCATTGGCACCAGCCCAGTATATGTGCATTTAACATTAAGCCTGCTAGAACTAAATGTACTGCAGGGAAAATACAGAATTTGTGCAGCCGACAGTTTGCTCCTGTTATGGAATTTGCCTGTCACTGCTAATGGCACAGAGTAGCGATTCCAGGGATGATATTAAGCCAGAGCAGTGTGTGTGTAATCCTGGTACCAATACACGCACCAGCACTGTCACTCCAGAGACGTGTGGGACATACCGCTGGCAGGGAGATGGGGAGGCAGTGAAAGCAGCTGAATAAGTAGCATTGTGGCTTTGTTCCGCCTGCTTGGAGCCTGAGCTGGGATTTTTCTTCTTCTTTTCATCGCATTTCTCATTGTAATACCAGGGTCACACTTTAATACAGCAAATATAATTACAGTGCAGTTATACCGTCTGACTCTGTTTCATGATACCTATAATTACCATTAATTCATGTAGCTAGGAGGTTAGTTAATGCAGTGAACGCATTACTTATCAGTCTACTTGCTGAGTTACTATATCACATTTTAATTGCAACTGTGCTTTTTGCACATATATCTGAGAGTTCACTGCACGGCAGTCATTCCTATTTTGTTAAGCTTATGATTCGGTTCAGCCTGTTTACAAGTATATAGTATTTGTTTTTGTGGCAGTAGTACGTAAGGTCAATTAAAAAAGTTAAATCACTATCCAGACTGGTAATCCGTCCTATCTGAAGTCCCTGCCAGGCTGAAAAATGTGTGTACCCAAAGAGTTTAAGAAGTGTAGTGGGGTTGAATTTTGTTTTTATTCGCCTCCTGTTTTATATGCACTTCTTTAAAGGTGATCCAGAGCTGACTAAGTTTCAAATGATTGGCAAGGCTCATGACGCACTGCAAATCTTTGGGATTGGGAGAAAAGTGATGAAAGGGCATCGCTGTCCTCCTTCCCACCCCCTCCATAGAGCCATGGGTGTCCTTCTGCTGGATTCAGCAGCACTTGGCTTCGGCGAGGATTATGACTTTGCATCCCAATGGTGACATTAGTTTGACGTAACTTTTTTTGTTTTAAATAAAAAGGTTTTGCCCACTTTAGTAGCTTATGAGGATCAGTCACACTTCAAAGGGTGCCCAGGCTGAAGTCCTGCGGCCATTTGATGTTAGAAGGTGGCAGGAGGCATCTCCCTGCTTCCTTTCTTCCCCTCCTCTCCTGCCTTTGTTCTTTATCCCCAGATAAAGTTGGAACAAGCAGCAGCAGCTCGGCCAGCAGTGAATGTCTGCCATACATTGCTGAAGAGCTTCCTCAGCCAGCCTGGAGCCACTGCAGCATGGCCAGGCCAACAAGCCTCTTCCTCTACGCTTTTCATCGGCTTGACTACCTTCCCCCATGCCAGGACCTCCTTCCAAAGCCCTGTGCACCTCTCTCTCCCCTTCCTCTGCTAGTCCTTTTTCTCTCCCCTTACCCTCACCCTGCCTTTTTCTCCCCCCAGCATCCTGAGCTGGGTGTCCAGCACAGATCAGAAGGAGGGGGTGGCCATACGCAGCTCCTGCACAGCCAACATGGGACCACAGAGCCGGCAGTAGTCAATTGCACCCATTCTGCCTCAGATGTCTCCATTGCTTCTCCCTCAATTTTCTAGAAAAGTTTTATTGACTTTTCAGGCAAAGAAAAACCAAAACAAATAATTGAGAAAAAGGTATAGGAGCCAAGTAGAAAGCAATGGAAAGACAGTGTAAGGGTACTTTTCAGCTTTTATTCCTACACTCCCCCTTTTGATACCTCCCCGTTCTCCTGTTTCTGTTCTTTCCATCCTTCCCTCTCATCATTTGCTTTTTTTACTTCCCAATTTTCAGTTCATCTATCTATGCTCTTTTTTATAATCTAATATTTTTCTCCTGGGGAATTAGATTTCAAACGCAGAGACAAACTGTCTCTGCGCACTGGAGGAAATTTTCCCTTGGTTTATATTTCTTTGTGGGTCTGTGACTGGAGGATTTTCAGAGGATCTTGGAGTACAGAGGCACCTGCACTTCTTTAAGAAGGAGTGGGAACTCAGCCCCTAAGGGAGGACCTGTCTGAAACCTAGGGATGGCAGGTGCTGTGAAAGGACCAGGGGAACACAAACCACTTCAGTTTGTCATGCCAAAGGGCCTGGCCTCAAGTCTTGCCTTTCTGCTTGGTAAGTGCCAGCTGCTGGAAGGGCAGGTTGCCCTGGCATGGAGGGAGGCAGTGATGGGAGCTGTGCCTTAGCCAGCTTGTAAACCATCTTTGTACGTGTACAAAAATTAGGATAATTATATCTCATCTAATAAGAGTCCGTTTGTGTGCTTTTGCTGTTTACATGTATCGAGAAGGAAATCACAGACAAGCGCCTGCCAAGTATATCCCTAGAAATATTTTTGAAACTGTCATCTACCGGCATTGAATACCAGAGGCAGTTTAATCTCTCTTCCACTCTCTTTCTCTCTCTAAGCCCCCGCCTCCCACATTCTGGCCTGTTTTCTGTAGAGATAAGAGTTTGGCTTTTTATTGCAGTGTAAAGAATTAGTATTTTACTATACTGGTCCCGTTTGGTGCCACCACTAGCACAGCTAACCTTTGGATTTCCAGCACTGAGAGACAGATGGATTTGTGGAATGGATATGCTTATTCTACAGCCATCAAATACCTTACTCATGATTTGCATTCAAGTGGCCATTATGAGTGACTTGGAGAAATGAAATCCAGAAGGAAACCTAGAGAGGAATGTGTAAGGAAACTGAGTCAGGTTCATGGCACAAACTTACCTAAAAATCTGTTGAAACCGTCCAAACCGATCCCTGTACATTCATGTCCTGCAGCTTGTGGAAGATGCTGTGTTCATTGTTACGAAGAATAG
Organism: Rissa tridactyla; assembly: GCF_028500815.1. NCBI lineage: Eukaryota > Metazoa > Chordata > Aves > Charadriiformes > Laridae > Rissa > Rissa tridactyla. The sequence continues at coordinate 42,577,099 of NC_071469.1, forward strand.
AAAACTTGAAATCACCTAGACCTCCTGGTGTTCATCACAGTGAAAACAACAGGAAACTACAATACTGACTGTCAAAATATAGTATGGGGAAAAGGAAAGGTGGCACCTTGGAACGCAAACACAACCCTCTCCAATAAGCACTGACCAGTCAGTTATATACCTTAAAAACACAACTTAGAGCATATTACTTGTATTTGAAGGTAGTGAAAACATGAAGAGTGATCCTAAACTGGAAGCAGGCATAGATCAATTCATTGCAAAGCTAGAATAGGGAAACAGAGGATCTGGCCTGCAATGTTGGTGGTGTCGTATGCTACCAGGAAACCTTAACAGGGAAACAAATATTAGTAGGGGTAGAACATTTTCTGACATCACGCAGTGTGCATAGTGACTTCAGTTTAAGAAAAAAACAAAAGGCAGCTCTATGTGCACTCTTCTGTGCACATTTCCATCTTTTATTCAGTACAGAAACTCCAAGATCTGTTTAATTTTTTTCTACATGTTTTATGTGATCCAGTGCTTGAATTGTTACTATTAGTGATTTGGATTCCTGGAGATAACAGGATCCCCAAACACAGAGCCAGAACTGTTGTGCTTTGCCCCATCTATGGAGTCAAAGTGTGCAGTGTACAGTTAAAAGCACAATCCATCTACACTTCGGAGTCATCGGGATTTTTCCATGGAATAAAGTGGAAATACCAAGTCAGAGTGAATGGGGTGGAAACTACTTAAAGAAGGATGGACTCAGACATCCTTACTTCTAATAGTGTTATTTTAGATACTTCAGCAAAGGATTGGATCATTTCTTATTCTATCCATCTGAATTAATTTGTCCATCTTTTGTTCTTTCTTTATTAAATTACAATTCACGTATTGTCAACTTCTGAATTTCTAGGTGAATCTAATAGCTGTGAATCTTGGGTTACAATACACAGAGGCAAAAAACTTAAGTTAATGGTCTTCTGAGGAACTGAGTAATTTGCTGTCATAAGTGGATATATAAACATTAATTATGTTCTGAAGAGCTTCAGCTATTAAAACTAAGTTAGAAGGAAAACCCGGACTGTCTAAATTATCGGTTCTGGTTTTAACAGGGATGGCCAAAAGCGCTGATGACCTTGGTGCTCCCCACTCCACACAATGCTGTTTGGCACCAAGCTCACCTTGCATAAGGTTGACATTTAAAAAGTTGCCCACCACATTCCTTACAAAGCTCTGTCACCAGGCTACGGGGACTTTGGTCAGTGACACTTATCTACACTTTTCTCTACAATTCAAGTTTTGGAGAGAAGTTATCTCCAATATTGTGGTTCACTATTTTACCTGATAGAGCCGTTTTTATTACTGTTATTAAGTATTTACTCAATGCTTGCATCATGAATGATGCAGTACCTGAATAGGACAACACAGTGGATTGGGTGTGTACCTACATGTATCTGCATCAGAGGTTGCAGAGAGGGGGTTTGGAGAGCTGTTGCACTAGGTGGACCTGCTGTGCATGGGAAGTGCCCGGTTCATGGGGCCAAGGTGCTGCAACTGGGATGAGACCCCACAGCTCTGACCAGTAGCAACTACCAAGAGCAAACACGTTTCCCTGGAGCACAGATTTTTACATCTTTGCACAAATAAAAATTAGTAGTTACAAACCATATTGTATCTTCCTTGACAGCTGAGTGAAAATCAAACAAACCAAGTCCTTGAGTCACTGCTCCTACAGGTACGTGTTGACTAAATTAAAAAGCTGCAGTTAATTAAAACTAAAAACTGCAGAGGAGAAGGACTTGGGGGTGTTGGTGCATGAGAATCTCAACATGACCCAGCAATGTGCACTCGCAGCCCAGAAAGCCAACCACATCCTGGGCTGCATCAAAAGAAGTGTGGCCAGCAGGTCGAGGGAGGTGATTCTGCCCCTCTACTCTGTTCTCGTGAGACCCTATCTGGAGTCTTGCCCCCAACATAGGAAGAACATGGACCTGTTGGAGTGAGTCCAGAGGAGGGCCACAAAGGTGATCCGAGGGCTGGAGCACTTCTCCTATGAGGACAGGCTGAGAGAGCTGGGGTTGTTCAGCCTGGAGAAGAGAAGGCTCTGGGAAGACCCAGTTGTGGCCTTCCCCCTTAAAGGGGGCCTACAGGAAAGGTGGAAAGGGAGTCTTTATCAGGAAGTGTAGCAATAGGATGAAGGGTAACAGTTTTAAACTGAAAGAGGGGAGATTTATATTAGATATAAGGAAGAAATTCTTTCCTGTGAGGGTGGTGAGACACTGGAACAGGTTGCCCAGAGAAGTTGTAGATGCCCCATCCCTGGAAGTGTTCAAGGCCAGGCTGGATGGGACTTTGAGCAACCAGGGAGGGTTTCTCTAGTGGGAGGTGTCTCTGCCCATGGCAGGGGGGTTAGAACTAGATGATCTTTAAGGTCCCTTCCAACTCTAACCATTCTATGATTCTATTTCCTGTTGGCGTTAATGAGCCTTTCATTTGGGCAAGATGGTGCACATCAGGACAGTTATCAAATTGTATTTCCTCACCCAGCTGTCACACGCTGCTTCAGCTGAGTGCCACAGTTGCCTCTCAGCTGCTGCTGCATTTCTTTGGGCCATGGGGTTGATCTCTGCTTTGACTGAAGCTGTGTTAAGATGCCCACTTTTTAATCAGGTCATTTTATGGCATTCCTGGTTGCTTACGTTTTTTTCTCTTCCTCTGCGTTTTAAAGTGCATCTTTGCACTTCAAGAAGATGGAAATACATTCAAGACAAATGATGTCTGCAAGATAAGAATATAGCCATTTCTCATCCTTAGTTTACTATGACAACGTACTGTTGATACATCTCCTTTAGCAAGCAAAAAAGCAATTTTAGTTTCTTTCAGCTCAAAGTTTCGCAAAATGTCAAAGCAGTGCTGAGTCTAGAGCAAGAGTAAGATTGATGGCAGGTTCCCAGCCTGTCTGCTGGATGGGAGTATGGTGAGACAGCTTTTGCAAGCTCCTCTAAGAAGCCTGAACCTTGGGAAAAATTGTCCCATCTTTTAGGTCCTACTGCTCTCCCTGAGACCCTATTTTACAATATGTTGCCAAAGGAGGAGCTAAACAATAATACATGTGTATTCCAGTTTTTAGCTCCTCTAGTAGAGTGCTAAGAAAGATGCTCAGAGACGTAATGTCTAATAGAGGTTATGTTTAATTAATCTCCAAACAAATCCAAAGGAAATAACTGGGTCTGTCCCTATAAGCAATAAAGCATGTCAGAAAATGGATCATTATTTCTGATGGGTTTATATTTACCCTTTTTGGAGGGGATTAGGGGGCCCCGAGAGGAAAAAAGGGATAGGGTTTTTTTTCTCCCCAGCTACTTGAAGTACTAAAGAAGTATTCCCCCCCATTATGGAAGAAAAGTGTGAAATGATCTTTTAAAAATGTATTTTCCCACAAGTCTAGCACAGTATGGGACACTAAAGTTTCATCCTAAGACACATCTTTCTGTGACATTACAAACCAGAATGCTCACCTAATCATATGAAGGAGAGGAAGCTTCTTTTCCTGTTGAGATACAAAGCAGGGAATTAGTCTCAGAAGTAATTGGTTACAGCTTTTCTGGGAGTGGTTGCATTACCCCATCCCCAAAACAGTTAATGGGGAGATTGACAGTGTATTTCTGCAATTAACAACCATTTAAAACCCTTCCCTTTAGAGAGGAAGAGCCCTGTGTCCCTTTAGAGAGGAAAAGCCCCGTGCTGATTTGCAGTATTGGGGCCGCAGAGATTTGGTTTCTGTCGTGGGGGCAGGCTCGGACCACCAGCCCCAAACACGCACGTTGCATTTTGGCAGGCGGAGCTGCTGATGTTCCCCATTAGGTCAGGAAATGTGTGGGGTTTGCCAGTCTCTGCAAGGTAAGTGCTGTTTTGGCCAATGTCCCAGGGCTCTGGAGGAGCTACAGCACAGCGAGGAGGTGACGTGGCACTGCCTCTCCTGGCCCTGAAGTCCCTTTTCCTTGTGGCCCTGTCCTAGCTGCTCCCGGGCTTCTCCCCGGTAGGCAAAACTCCTGCTGGGGCCAGGAAGCCAGGAGCTGGGAACTGGAGAGAAAATCATGTTCTGAAAGAATTTTGGGATATGAACTAGCAGAAAATATACAGCTGCTGCTCCTGGGAGAGCTAAGAATAGCAAATACATCTGCCTCTGGAAAACTACCTCATCTTCTCCCAGGATGCAGCCCTCAGTTCTGGCTATCCATCAGAAAAAAAATCCATGAAACATAGAACGGCCTCAAAACAGGTAATAATATAATTTGGAGACTGGCAAGATTTCCATATGAGAACAGATGGAGCAGGTGAAGCCTGCATATTTTACTGAGAAGATAAGTTAGTGTATACGGTTTGCACAATGCTAAGTAATACAGAGAAAGTACATGTGGGTCCTGTGCAAGCTTCTGAGTGCAGTAACAGGAGAGTGCTGAAAGCAAAGGGAGGAAACCAAATGGAAAAAAAAAGAGAGAAGGGGATAGTTTTATCCCTTTCAGAACTAACCTACGGAAATCCTTGCTGTGAGATGTTCTTCAGGAGGTTTGTGGAATTCAAGACCAGCAATCACTTAGACGGTCTCAGTTGCTTTCCTTGGGCAGTTGAGTAACTGCATGACTGTAAACGGTGCTGTGACAAGCAGGGTTGTATCAGGATCCATCCTCCTTGGAAGTCTTGGAAAGTGTTATTAAACAGTGTGTTGGGTGATATGAAGACTGCTGAAAGATTTCTTGTTCTCTTGTTATTCATAGGACACCAAGAGTTTTGGAAGCTTCAGGTCCCGATTCCAACTTATCTGTGACAACACATAGGAGGTTTGGGGTTTTTCTAAGTATTAATTTTTTGCTTTAGGGTGTGCTTCAGTGAGCAACTCTCTGCAGAGACAGGAGAGGAGGATCAGCTTGGCAGGTGCTGCTTGTGGTTGTACTCATCTTTCTACAGAGGCTGAGAGGCTGCTGCTCTCCAGGAGAGGATCTTCATCTCTGGCATTTTAACAAACTTGAGGCATCCCAGTGACTTTCCCCTCAGAGTCCAAAGCCCGTACAGCATTCAAAAATCAGTACATCCCAGCAGTCCTCTTTTGGTAACCGATGAGAGCTGAGGCTGCGTGCTGAGGCTCTCCATCCCTGCCAGGGAAGGAACTTGGACAAGAAGCATCTCTGAACTGAACCAAAACTGAATGCCCAACTCCATGTCCATATTCTACACAACTGTGATGCACTGTGTAGGCAAAGAGACATCTCGTCTCTCAATCGCGGCAGGAGGCCATGCTTCTGTACAGGTATGGAGGGTCAGAGCTGACCCTAATGATGGCGAGTAGTGGAGGTGGGGGGTGCGTGGACAGAGTAATATCTGAGGAGAGATGTATCGTGGCAGTAGAGAATGAATGAATGAATGGTGCCCTTCAGACTGAACTTCAATTAAGAGAACGAAATAAGAACAAAACTACCTGCTTTTCAAAAATGAAAGGTAGGAAAATACCATTGCGAACAGCACTGCATTTGCTTCTCAAATAAAGGGAGAATGAGAAAAAGGAATCCTGTTGGAACGTAAATTAGTTGTGGTCTTTATTTCTCGAGACTGTCAATTGCAGTAAACAGCAGCCTACATGCAATGTCCCAGGTCTGTGAAAGCACAGGTTTAAACAGGAAAGTGCATTTCTTACAAAGGGGACATTGCAATTTTCTTCTTAATAATGAGGTTGGGCAAAATGCAAGGTGCTGATAGCCTACGTACATATATATTATCAGAATCTGTAGTACCTGTTAACATTAAGGCAGAAGCACTGAAGAAGGAAGAGAATGAGTAAAACCTGTGATGCTCTGGGGAATTTTTGTAAAAGGGTAGTATTTACATGTATAGTAAAAACCAGATGGTGCAACACTTCTGAAAAGGGACCTGGACGAGCTAGAGAGCTGGGCCCGAGCAAAACTTACGAAGTTGAACAAGGCCAAGTGCAAGGTCCTACACTTGGGTCGGGACAATCCTCATTATCAGTACAGGTTGGGGGATGATGTGATAGAGAGCAGCCCTGCAGAAAAGGACTTGGGGGTACTGGTGGATGAAAAGCTGGACATGAGCCAACAATGCGCGCTTGCAGCCCAGAAGGCCAATTGCATCCTGGGCTGCATCAAAAGAACCATGGCCAGCAGATCCAGAGAGGTGATTCTCCCCTTCTACTCTGCTTTCGCGAGACCCCACCTGGAGTACTGTGTCCAGCTCTGGAGCCCTCAGCACAAGAAGGACATGGACCTGTTGGAGTGGGTCCAGAGGAGGGCCTCAAAGGTGATCCGAGGGCTGGAGCACCTCTCCTACAAAGACAGGCTGAGAGAGTTGGGGTTATTCAGCCTGGAGAAGAGAAGGCTCTGGGAAGACCTTACAGTGGCCTTCCAGTGCGGGGGAAGGGGGCCTATAAGAAAGCTGGGGAGGGGCTGTTTGCAAGGGCATGGAGCGATAGGACGAGGGGCAATGGTTTTAAACAAGAGCAGGGTAGGTTTAGATTAGACATTAGGAAGAAGTTCTTTACAATGAGGGTGGTGAGGCACTGGAACAGGTTGCCCAGAGAGGTAGTGGAGGCCCCATCCCTGGAGACATTCAAGGCCAGGCTTGATGAGGCTCTGAGCAACCTGATCTAGTTGAAGATGTCCCTGCTTACTGCAGGGGGGTTGGACTAGGTGACCTTTAAAGGTCCCTTCCAACCCAACACATTCTAATATTCTATGATTTTACTCTCCATTCTTTTTCATTGTCTCTGGATATTTTTCAACAGTTGCTGTAGAAGTGTTCTCTGTGTAAGTAGGGTTGTAGGATAGACAATGGGCAGCTTAAGACTACAGGACGTTCCCATGGCCTCTATGCCCCACCATGTTTTTTTTCCCTGCGTAAGGCTACTTAGAAATGTAAGCTGGCTTGGACCAAAAATGCTTCCAACGTGGAGATGGGTCTAGCTGCTATATTAAAACCAGATAATTTCCAGCTATTTGTAACTCTCTGAAAAGGCAGTCTTAAAACTTTGACAAATTTTTCTTCTTAAACTGCAATAGCTAAAACATGAATACCTGCACAGGAACTTTTTAAAAATGCTGGTGCATACCCAGGGTTGTAACACTTCAGTGGGGGCAAAAAAGGGCTTTAAGCTAATCAGGTGAAAACTAAGAAGATAACTCCGTACAGTGGATTATATCATGACCATGATAGCATAGTGAAGGCAGCAATTGAAGGGGTCAGAAAGATAAAAACTGGGGTTTTGATTAGTCTCTCTCACTTCTGTTTTCGTCTCTCATGTTTTCTTTGTGGTTATCAGTTTCCTTTTCAGGAGTTTTTCCTGAGAGTCCGGCAGTTGCAGTTAGAAATGCAGTGTACAGGCACCACAAATTTTCATCTGCAGGGTCAGTCACAATGAAAAATTGTTTGATATTACTGACAGACTAAGCCTGCTCTGCCTGCAGCCAATGCTGTGCGCAAGAAGTATCTTTGAAGCCGGTCCTGTTTTTTCCTAGTGTAGTAGTTTGTGTTGCTGTGTATGAAAACTGTTATCCATTGAACTGCTGGTCTCATGATCTCATTCTAGTGGTGGCTGCAAAGCTAGAAACTTTGGATTTCTTGATATCTCCTACATGACGTCTATAAGGATGTTGCAATATTAGGATAGTTTTGCATTTTCCTTTGTAATTTTTACCGCTTTCTATTAAAAATACGTAACAGGATCAGTCATTAATTGCCAAAAAAGAAGTGTTAAGCCCCTAAGAATTAAGTGAGGCATGGTTCAGCCCACTTTTTTTATGGTCCACTTCTCCTCAGATTTAGGAAACAATCCTGAAGGCTAATGGTTTGTCCAAAACTTCTGTGAGAGCTCAGAGTGCTTTGCAGAAACAAGTCCCTTCCGACTAAAATCCATTGTCTGAGTTTCTTCTTCCCCATCTCCTACCCTTTAACAGCTGGTCTGAGCTGGCTGTCCAGGCCCTCCCCAAAAGAAGGAGGAGCTGGTGTCAGCTCCAGAGGGCAACGCATCCCATTGTCAAATCTACATCTAAAATAGGTGAACTATTTGCCCGCCTGGTGATTATAGAGGAAGTCTGGGACATTGTCTTAGAGGAGGACCTAAATTTTTGCCCAGCAGAGGTCATAATGCGAACCAGTCACTTCGTGTAGGAGAGCAATCCTACCACCTGGGTCTGTGCACCATCCCTGTCAGACAACATGGTCCTTCAAGGCTGAGCTGGAGAATGAGCAAAGTATTTTTAGCTTTGTTTGGAATTAATTTCTGATAATCTAAATTACTGTGAAATTGACTAGAAGATTAATGTACACACTGGTCTAGCAAAGACCAAACAAGTACGTCTGTTTTGAAAAAGATGAACAGCCAGGGAAGAGCCGAGACTGGGTTTTGTCACGGAGCACAGGATTTCAAACTGTAGATTAAAAAAGAAAACTGCATAAAATAATTAAAAACAGACGACAAAACCTGTGGGCAGGGGCTTATGTGTGGAGGCTAGAGGGTAGGAAGCAGATGAATATGCAGAGAGAAGGCAGAGGTAACAGTTTGCGCTGCATCTAAAATGAGCTAAGAACTAGTAGCCTTTTTCAAAGGCAGTCATGCCCCCCTGTTCCAGCTGCAGAGTCATCTTCATTCGTTGCCTTTGTTTTCCATCAGATCTGCTAGCCAAATTGACGTGTCCTGTAGCTACAGGGCCACTAGATTGGTCTGATGGAAGTGTGGGGAACGTGTGGCTAGGACCTGGGTGAGGAGAGAGCATTTTGATAGCAGGTACCTGTTAGATCAGTTGTATACCGAACTTGCGCTCCTCATCCCAGTGGACTGGTGAGCTAGACTGGTTGTTGGAGGCTACATCCACGGGGATGGCACTGGGCGAACATGCAGCTCCATGCAGATGTGGACAGGATGGCAAAAGTTTCATCTTCATTGAGAGCTTTCAGACCTACAAAGCAAAACAAAAGCATGAGATCTAATAAAGAACAGAAACTTGGCTGTTATTTCAAGGTGACGTCTGAGCTCCCAGCTAGGCTAGATCTCCAGAGGTGGTTGCTACACTTTTGATTCTTGATATTTTACTTAGAACTATTCTGTTTGGAAAGTCCACCTATAAGACATGCAGAAGCAATGAAGACACAGCCTGCTGGAGAGGTAGAGACACTGGAAATACTTTTGTGTTTTCCTGATCATTCCAAAAACTGAATAGTTGAGCATCTAAGAAGAGAGATTTTACTTTGTGTTCTGAAAGGATGAGGAGGACCAGCTGATTACAACAGAGTGAAGAGAGTTCTGTTTTTTTAGCATGTGTGGGTAGATTATAGCTCACAGCCACATGAGCTGATCTGTGGGCCTTTTCTAAATATGTTCTAACTGTCATGAGGGGTATTACTCCTTTGCACGATATGGGGTTCAAAGGAGGAAAACTGCAGCATAAGGTCTCTAAGTCACTGCAAATACAAAGTTTTTACTCAAAGTGAAGCGGTCTGATGGAGTATTAAGGACTTTCTTTCTCCGTGTTTCAATATTTATGCTTTCCTGTGTGTTACTGCCGTCAGCTGCTGAGCTAAAATCTGATAAACCTTTTTGGAAGTGAGGACAATGAGACCCAGGCAATATCTAAAGAGTGACTACCTTTTCTGAATGCTAATAAAAGTGCACCTCAAGATATTGCCCACAATTAAGTATTTGAATGAAACATTGAATTTGCTTCACCTCTGCTCAATCTATCTCCTTTGAAGTCTGAGTCCCATTAATATTTAATAAAAGAATTTCCTGTCAAAAAGGAAAATAAAAAAGAAAGAATAAGTTTTAAACAAGTATTTTGCAGAAGGTAAATTGTGAACTTGCAAATATTTGTGCTGAAAATGTGATGCTGAGTTGCATTAGCAGACCATACTCAAATGGCAGTTATAGATATTTCATTCTCAAAATGTAAGGAGGAATTGCAGGAAGTTCCACAGAGGATTGCTCTAGGTCTGGTAGTATTCATTAAACTCATTAATGAGCTGGATGATGACACAAAGAGAATCATTATTAAATTTACAGATAATTTCAAGCAGCAAGAGACTGCAAGCATGTTAGAAGCCAGGATTAAAATTCAGTGATCTTGATAAATTGCAGATATGATCTGAAAAAATGTGGGTAGCATTCAATATGAATAAGAGCCACATTTAGACACGAGCAAGGAACCGCAGAAACGCAGGACAGCAAAGAACTGTTGTCACAGCAAATCCATGGGAAAATAGTGAGAATATTTTCCTAGACTACAAATTGAACAGGAGGCAGTAATGCTGGGCTGGTGCAAAAAGAGGGACGCCACCCTGGACTGTTGGTGCAGGCGTAGGGTGCTCTGTTCGGCACTGGTGAGGTGTCAGTGAGAGCGGTGTGAACACTTGTGGAGACAGGAAAAATGTGGAGATGGTCCAGAGGAAGGCAATCAGCATGGCGAGGCATTGAAAAAACAAGCTCTAAGGAAAAAAAATTGATGCTGTCTAATCTGATACGGAAAAATTGGTCTTAAAAAAAGTGAAATTCTGCTCCAAAGAGAAGAGTGATAATCTGGTTCCTACGTCCATGATGGAGGACGAGAAATAATGGGCTCCAATTTTAACACGAGATTTAACATTAGGATGAAACTTTATACAGATAGTGGTTCACTAAACGTTAGACTAAATTGCCCGGGGCGTCTATGGCATCTCTAGCACTGAATGTCTTTAAGGACTTGTCAGGAGTAACTTAGGCATAGCTGAGTCTACCTTGAGCACTGGGACAGACTAAGTGATTTTCAGTCCCCTTCTGTGCTGCAATTTGATAATAAGAAGCAGAACACCCCCCCACTCCGCCCCTCCCCCGAGTAATTTACATGTTTAGTTAAAATTAACTATACTATTCTGAATATGCATCACTGCAAACGGCTTCTGGGAAATTTAGCCTTCAATCTCTAAGAATGTAAGCAGGAACAAGTTGAAAATTTCAGACTTTGTAACTTGTCAACATTTGGGCAGATTTTCACAGAACGGCGTATCCTTGTCACCAAGGCCCATCTCCCTGATACATTTTTAACAATAGCCTCAAAACATGGGCATATTCAGTTATAAGAATATATTTAACATGGGCAAAAGCCTTTTTTCATCAAATCTCCTTGGAGTGAGTGAAAGTGGTTTTGCTGAAACATAAAAAAAGATAGAAAATAAGAAGCCAGCCTTGTGCCAGTCCATGAAATGAAACACTTCAGCCATAGTTATTTACCTGCAAGTGGATTTGAGGACTCACTGTTCCATTAGCGTTTATAATGCTCTTTGAGATTCTGACATGACGCATATTACATCTTTTAAAGATTTGTGGAGTCGTTAATGGTGGTGCAGGTCTGAAGCAGTTTCTTGGATAATTAGAAAAAAATATAATTAAACTCCTGTTTTTTAAAATAGGCCCTATGCATTATTTTGGATTATGCATTGTGCAAATGTGTTGTTCTCATGTTATAGTTTAACAAAGTAGAACAGTTTGAAACGTGTTTTAATTGAATCGGGCTGTATCAGTGTCTTTATTGTCACAGCTTCGCAGGCTGAGTATTGACGTAAGGAGTGCGTTTCAAGGAGAAAGCTGCCAGTGGAGTTCTTCTGGCCGGAGAGGTGGAAGATGAGAACAGAACTGAGCCCTGGTATCCATCTCATATTTCACACTGCTGAGATTTGCAAAACTGGCATGTGGATTCTGGCTTGGTAGGCAAAGGGGATTCACAAAACCGGGAAAGGTTGACTGAGTCCAGTGAGGCAAACCTTCTTATGGTCATCTTGCACTCAGCAGAGAGGAAGAAAGATTCTTTCTGGCACAGCTCTGAGCATCTGAGGTTATGCTCCAGCCTTGAATCTCCAGCTGTCTCTACCCACCGTCTCCAGTGAGAGCCTAGAAAAATTATGTTTCCTGGGCTAATATCTGTTTTTTGAGTACTCCTGCCTCCCATCTCCCACTCATTTTAGTGAGTGCTGAACAACTGACCCCGCTCAGCCAGATCGCCTCCATGTGCAGTACTTTCTCAGCAGCAGACAAGCTGGAACAATAATTGAAAAGTAATCCATTAATAGTCACTTGAATTTGAAAGTGAGTTTTAGGGACTTTTCTTATTCAAATTGTAGAAATGTTTGACTGCTCAGGCTGTTAATAGCAAAAAAAAAAAGGAAGCAAAATTAAGTATCTGAATGTTCACCAATAGCAAATGTCAAATGTTAAACTCCCCTGCCAAAACCAGAAAATGCACTGGGATGTTTAGCTACGTAAATTAGCCAGACAGGGAGAAGTGGCACCATGTGATTTAGACAAATCATCAACACCCTGCAAATTTTTTATAACTATTAGAGAAAAGATTTTTTTATATAAAAACGTGTGCGTACACAAAGAGAATATATAGATATACAAACACACAGACATGCGTTTCAATACTTGAACTGTGTTGGTGGGTACTATAAATCATCCAAGTACAGAAAAGAAACATGTTTTATGGTGATGTTTGCAGTTTCTTCCATATGTTAAATGCTTTTTCAAAAGTTGGAGATGATGACATAGTTTCTGCTGTTACAAATGCATGGTTTAATAAGACACAGATAAACAGTGGTGAGAGAGGGATACCGCATACAAACAGCATGATCAGGGCTATGAAAGGCACCTGCTGTGTCTTGCTAGTTTTAAGGGTTTTTTTAAACACATTTCATGCCTTCCTCCACACTTCAGGCTCCTCATTCCCACTGCACAGCAGCTCCCATCACAGCTTATGTAATTAATCATCATAAAACCTATTTCAAACAGAAAAAAGTCTGCAGGAAACTTGCAGTATGGCAGAAGAAAATAGCCAAGGACTTTGTGATTTATTCAAAGTAATGATTCCTTGCACACCTTTTCCAGTCCAGTAGGTACACACTGACTGGAGAAAGCATGAATTCAATGGAAGTTCACCCATTTCTGCCACTTAGGGCAGTGAGCTTTCATAATACTTGGCCACTCAGTGTGACAGAAGTGGAGGCCCTACCTGGTCCAGGAAAACTTTACGTGTTCTGATAAGGCTGATGGAGTCTGGGCAGAAGGCTGTTCTTGATTAAAGGACAGAAAAGAAAAAACATTGTTAGATATTGAGGAACTGATCTCCTGGAGAACTGAAAAAAATGGTGGGGAGATCTTAGCATATTCCTCCCTGTTAAAGACAGAAAAACCGAGCATCCCCTCCAAAGACCCACTTTTAGCACAGGAAAGAATGAGCCTGCTGATCTCCTCACTCAGCCAGTCCTCTGATTTGTTCAGGTGTGTGATTTCCAAGGCAGGAGAGACAAGGGTGCCTCTGCTATGCTTGAGCAAGAACCAGAATATTGAGGAAACCCGAGTCTTTCCCCTTCTGATTATTTGTATTGCTCTTGGTCCATTTTGGGACTCTAGGTAAAGACAGTATGAGGCAAAGATTCTTACACGAACCTCCGTTTAATACTTCCAGCAAACAAGGTCTTTGAGACTGTCCCAGGTGCATTTGCAAAGACTCCACAGTGTTCTTTATTGGTAAAAATGAACAGAGGGACTATTACTAATGGTGTTCTGATATTTTTAGCTTTATACAAAAAAATTATTCTCAATACTTTTGGTTTTGTGACTTCCTTACATCCAAGGCACAAGTTCCTCCATGCCTGAATTTCACCACCGTGTTTTTTTTTTCCTGATGGTAACAAGTCATGGAGAATTTTGTCAGAAGTCATGCAAAATTTAAGAAGCATTAGAGCTGACACAAATTTCATGTTTGCAAAGACAGCTGAAATCCCTTTGCACAAAGGGAGGAATTCAGTGAAGCTCAGCAAGGCCAGTGCACGCTGTCTCTGAATGGTTCCTATTAAGTTGTCTTTGTTTTAGCTTGCATGATCCTTGTTGATGTAGAAGTATACACTTGGCTTGATGCTGTTTAACTCATGGCTCAAGAACTGCCAGTATATGTTACCTGCGTTCTTCAGCCTGACATGTTCAATTTCTGCAAAACAACGCTAACATGGATCAAAGGAAGCCTCTTGTGGGCAGAGATTCCCACAGGAGAATTCTCCCTGTAGAGAAAGCACTTGCACTCCTGTAAACCTGGCAGATGTGGTGGCATCTCCTACGCTGGCTTTCCCTCCATAGAAGGATGCAGGAAGGACTCAGCAGAGCAAGGCTCCCCGTACGTAACTCTCCAATGACAAAATTTCCTGGATGTCCCTGAGATGGAGGTGGAAGGAAGAGGCATCTTTCTGCAGACCTAATTTGTTCTGCGACTGCATGGCTGAAATGAACGTGGTTTTTTTATAATTACTTCCTTTTTCTGTTGAATCCATACGGAACTTAGCACATACAATAGAGTATTAGGAGTTTTTGAAGTCTACTTTCATAAAGACAAGCTAGGAATCACAGAAGGGTACCATGAAATGGTAGCTGAGAATACTGTATGCAGTGCACAGGAAAAGAAAGAGTGAACATCACTTGACCTGACAGTTATTTGTTGCAATGACAAGATGGAGAATAACTTTTTCATTCTGAAGCCCGAGGTAGGTGAAGTAAGGTAGGCAAAATTAACAGTACCCCACAACTTGCTCCCACTGAATGCTAGCATGAGTCTGTACTGCTTGTAAACTTCCAGATTTGCTAGGTAATCTAGCCAACAATTCCATACAATTAATTGAATGTTTACAAAACAAAGGATCCTTCTGCAAAAAGACTTAGGAATTCAAGATTGCTGCTATGGCCTGATACTCAAGAATGTATCATCATGAAATAAGCAAAAGGCTTTGAGCTGACATTTAAGAAATAAAATCTACAACACGTGACATAAAAGACATGCTAAAACCTCCTTAAAACTACAAAGAAACCAAGCCATAGCAACTGCCTGAAACAAAATACGAGAGAAGAATTAATCCACCAGCTAAGGTCTTATTTAGTTTGCTTTAACAAAGTCTGTAAAGCCTATTGCTCTGTTGTTCTAATGATGTAGGCTAAGACACAGGAGATAAGAAAAGCCAAGACACTGAAAGCTGTTGTAAAACTAGGTCACTGTTAAATTAAACATTTTATGAAAAATAGAGCCTACCTTGAACAACTCTGAAAACGTCTTTGCTTTTTACATGCACTCAGCCAGAGAGAAGCACTTACTCCGCTTTACTGCCATCATGGGGGAAAAGCACCGGTTCAGTGAAGCCTCAGCACCCACCCCCGAGCCAGCAGCTCCATTTTTTCTTGTAATTAACAACTGTTGAATATTTATGAAGTAAGTGCTACAGGGTAACACTTAGTCATCGGATCAACAACGCTGTTGGTTTGCAAACTGAGAGGAAAGCACTGGCTCTATCTTGGAGCTCCGCGGCCGTACCGGCTTCTGCGTTACAGAGTTCTCTTCAAGCACCAGGAGAGGAGGGTGCTCCTGGCAGAAAGTTAGCCATATCTACTCCTCCTTTTTTTTCCAGACAATCACAGGAGAACCATGCTGTGCTGTGACTCTCTCCAGCATGTGAAGAAGCTCGTGAAACGCCCTGGAGACTCCCACAGTTGAGCTGCGAGTAAGAGGGTTAGCACAGGCCCTGTGAGCACCTATAACTCTAGTGCCATAGCCACTATGTGCAGCGGCTGAAAGCTGTACCTTTCAAAGGTGATAAGATGACCCCCTTACAGCCACGAGGATAGTACAACTGTAGGAGATTATTACTAGGTGTGGGGAAGTTTTCTGCTGCTGCAGTCCCCAGTAAAAGATAGGCTAAATTTATAAAAGGTGTGTTTTTGTCATTGAAATAAGTCTCTATGATAAAGTAAAGCTGACCAAAGATTTTCAGTGTAAATGTCAGTGAAAATGAAAATCTAGCTTGGCTTCTTTTGGTTTTAATGATGTATCATTACTGACAGGTGATGTTCTATAGTGGGTGTGGACCATGGTGGTCTCTTCTGGCTTTAAATTCTCATCATAAAGGACAGCGGAGGGGGGACAACAAAACTCTGTCCTCCTGGCTGGAAAAATGTGTAGCAGTCCCTTGCCACTCATTCTTCCCCAGTACTTACTGAGCGTAACAAAGCGTTTCAGATGGAAGGCCTTTTTCTGCAAACACTTCTGTACGTGCTTAGTTCTACATCAACTCGAGATGTCCCACTGATCTAAATGGAACTGTTCCCGCATTTCTAATCACACTCATCAAACCGTCGGACTCTCCCGCTGGGAAAGAGGTTAAACTGAGAAATTATCTCTGTGATGAACCAAGCCTGACTGCATTGTTTTCAGCGTAGGGATCAATGCAAATAAAAACCTAGCTTGGTTTCTTTCGGTTTTAATTATGTATCATGTATTTTAGTAGTTAATGCATGAAAATCTTCAATAGTCTTCAAGAGAGCAAACAGTAGTTGTTACTTGAGAGAACCCACTAGACAAAGATTCATTTAATTAGTGTATAAAATGTGGAAATAAGATATGAAATATTATCCCAAACTGAAACAGCATTTAACCTATTTTTATTTATCATTTGCCTTTCATTTTATTTGTACTTTTTTGGTAACAATTTTTTCTGTTGAGCATGCGTAAAAAAAGCACAGTGGTCACTTTTGCTTTAATGTTTCCAGTCAGTTTTCTTTCTCAGCATTGTGTGCTACCATAATATGGTAATATTTGGCCTGGAAACGCTGCAAGGAAACTTACTTGCATAATTTCTTTGAATTGCAATTTTAAGACGCAGGTGAAATGTTATCTATCAATCCTGTATTTTGAAAATGGCGTTTCTCTAGGACTTGCATTTCGGTCTGAGTTAACCTGATAAACTTAAGCACTTAGATCTGTTAACTACTGCATGTTCATTCCTTTGAGGCAGCTGGCAGAATAAAGACCGTGTAGTACAGAGGAGAAACAGCTTTTCCTGGATAGAGCTGTCATACCCCAGCACAACTTGATATAACTTCATGTAACTAGTGATTTGAAATGCTTTGCTGAGAAAATCTCAGGAAAAGAATAATATCTGTGTTTCATAGGTAGCCACTCTCTGCCTCCCCCCTTTGCCTGAAAACGTTGTGTGGCAAGTAACGTATCGTGTGCTTTGGTTTATTTGAAGGGAATGACAGGCAGCTTAAACTCAAACTTGAAATAAATGGAAATATTCTTAGATTAATTTTATTAAAAAAAAAAAAAAGTCTTGAAAAAATATCCTGTGACATTTCAGGAGTGCAAACTCTTTGACCAAAAAAACCAGGAAATAATGATGAAGGATCTTTTATAAGAAGTGAGCATGGGCAAACTGCGCAGCCTGGAACCTGGCATTTGCAAGACTAAGGAAGGAGTAGCCAGGAAGGGTGAAGAAAGATGGAGATACAGATCCAGCAGAAATGGAAACGATGCAAAGTTGCACCAGAATTAATTTTTTCTTCAGAGTTTATGGTTTGAATTATTGCAGCACTTTCACGTACCAGTCAGCACCAGAAAGTCAGCGTGCCAGGCCAGGCCACAACCATAACATGATGGGACATCCCTGCACAAGGTGGGTTTTGGTGTCAATCAGCAGGCTAGTCAAACAGAAGCCTGGTTTTGGTAACATCCGAATAAGGTAAATCCCCGGGATGCTGGGAAAGGGGGGAATATGGACACTGCACGGGGGTTTTGCGACGGGGTATTTAAGCTGGCCAAGTCGCCTTTCCCCTGCGCAGCTGGCTGCCTTGCTGTCAAGAGTTTCAACTTCAGAAACAAGTCCTGCGTGTGGACACCAAACCTGAGAAACGCGAGAAATTTTGGCAGAGGGATGGTCGCGGAGGCCTGCCCTCAGGGCCCTGGCACAGCGCTCCCCGGCACAGCCCTCCCGGCCGTGAGGGCAGCTCGGGCCGCGGTGGACTTCACTCGCCTTCGGAAGTTTCCCCGCCTCACCGGCCAAGGGGGCGGCGGGGGGTGGCGATACAAGCCGGGGAGGGGGAAGTGGCTTCCCCTGGTGCCGGGCGCGGAAAGGTGGGCCCGGGCTGCCCGCAGCGGGCGCTGCTGCTGCGGGGCCGGGGCCGTCACCGCCCCCGCGGCCCCGCCCGGACCACCGCCCCCGCCCTCCCCCTCCCGCCCGGCGGAGGGTCGGGCGGAGGCAGCGAGGGGCCGGCTGGGCGCCGTCGCGGTTGTGTCCTGCCCGCGGCTGTGCCGGCGGCAGCGTCGCCCTCGCCGCCGTCCCCGCCGCAGCCTGAGGGGGCCTGAGGAGAGCGAGAGGCTTTTTTGGGAGAGGCGCGGGGCTGCCCGCCGGCCCCGCCCGCCGGCTGGCGCCATGGTGCGGGCCCCCCACCGGCCCTGAGGAGAGGCGAAGCGGGGGGGGCGGCAGGGGACGGCGGCGGCGCGGTTGCTAAGGTAATGGGAGTGGGCTGCAGGCAGGGCTGGGGCAGCGGCTTCTCCTGGCCCCGTTATTTCCTTCTTTATCCCCATTTGCGTGGCGGAGCGGTTGCCGCTCGGTTCTGCCCCCGTAGCCTCCGGTCCCGCCGCGGAGAGGGGAGCCCCGGCCGGCGGGAGGGGCTGCCTGGGCGGCCCAGAGGCGGGTAGTTTGCTCCGAGTTGGTAGTGGCGGGCAGGTGCAGGGCGGTGCGTGTGTTATATATATAGATACATATGTGTGTGTGTGTGTGTTCCCATATATACCGGCCCGCGCCACTGTGCCCCTTCCCGGGCCGTGCGGGTCCCCCCCGAGCGCACCGCGGCTGCTGTTCGCCCTCCTGCGGGGGCCCCGGGGAAGGGGGCCCGGGCTCGGGTGACGGCCCGGGGCGCTGGGGGCGCCTGGGCTCCCTCCGGGCGGAGAGGGGCTGTCCTCTCCCCTCGGGGCTCGGCTGGGCTTCGGGGGAGGCGGTGTCCCAGCAGGGTACAAGGGCTGTGCCCGGGGAGCCGGGGCTCGGTGGGGGACACGGGGCTGGGTGGGGGGTTCTGAAACCCCGCAGCTTTTCGGGGGGAGGCCTCGGGGAGGGACGGGGCGGGGTGGGGGTGGGGGAGCGAGCGAGCGCTGGGGTACGGCTTGAAGGGGGAGCTGGTGCCCCGTGGGAAAACTTGGAAAGTGTTTCGCTTGGGTAGCGTATGGCAATAATAGACTTTCATCCGCTGGCAAAGTGCGTTTGCGTGAAGATGGATCGGTGTGTGCGAGTAAAGCTGCCAGGCGCTCTCCTCCCAGAGCCTTAATCTCCTGTGACACTAAAAGCATCTCCTTAGTCGCTAGCTGCGACGGCGTAGAGGAAGAGGTTTGCAGGGCCAGCAAGGAGCTTCAAGTATTTTTTTTTTTTTTTTGAGGAAGATGCAGGTTTTTGTATAGGTAACGGCACGCTGCCGCTTGTACGGTGTGGGCATCATAGCAGTCAGGGCTGCTGCTCCAAGAGCAGACAACGCCTGTGGCTCTGATCTTGTCGTCCCGTCTGCACCGGCACTGCTCTCACTGCTGGACACAGCCCTTGCTGGGACAGCCTGGGTAAGTCGGGGTTTGCTTCAGCTGACCCGCAAGGGGCTTGCTAGAACGGCATCCCGATGGTAGCCTGCGTGCTATAGAGCAGCGTGGCGCTTCCCTGAAATTAAAGATTATGGGCATGCATGGTTGCTCTTGATTGTTTTTTGTTTGCTAACTGCCAGGGTGTAGGGATCAGAAAACAGGAAAATCTGTCTTTGATAAATAAAGCCATACTGTAAAACTCACCTTTGTGTTGGCGTATTACACTGTATATCAGTGGCTTCCCACCCCAAAGAAAGCTGTGTTTCATTTGTGTTTGTGTGTTTCTGTGGGAAGTGCTTTGAGAGCTGTGAGTGTGAAAGCGCTCTGTAAAGGTATAGTGTTGTGTGTAATTGCTTGCTGAAGAACATAGCAAAAGAGGTTAACTGTAGTTCAAAGCTGTAGGGATTTAAGGCATTTGATATAATCGTAAATATAAATATTCTCCAAGGTTGATTTGAGTTTATTTTGAAGTGGAAGGTTGTGTATATTTGCTATCATCCATTTCTTTCTTTCTTTCTTTCTTTCTTTTTTTTTTTTTTTTAATTGAATGACAGATTTATCCTAATCTTGCAGATCGGAAGGACTAGCAATTGTTTGCTGTGTAGTTATGATCCATAATACTTTCTTACCAGCGGACTGGGAACACTTTCACTATACTTTCTTGTAAATCTGCTTTAAAAAGAGGTCAGATGTTGAAGAGCAGTTATTGACTTGGGGGCATATGGTTACAAGCACAGAATAATAGTGTTCATTGCTTGAATGTGTGTGTTAAATGCTGAAGAAACTGTTTAGACTCAGCTGCTATTGACTTTATTTTTAGATGAGCTATTCCTTTTTCTAATGACCTGACTAATAGAATAATTAATGGCAAACGTCCCTTTTTCTTTCCTAAGAGGCTGCAAGTGTAGTGGAGTTTAGATAGCCCTTATTTTTTCCATCTTGAACTATAGTAGTGATCAGAAACAGATGAAAGAAAAAGTTATTTGCTGCACATCTCCTACTGAGGTTTATCAGTAATAGATGTTTAAAGATTGCTGTTCACCTACCTGACTGATTTTTTTTTTTTCTGGTTTCTTCTTACTACCCTTCTCTTCTACGAAAAGGCGTCATTGTTGACACTGCCTGCCTTAGTTTCTCTCTGATGGTCCCTGTGTTGCAGGTAGTGCAGATAACTGTTCTAATCAGTGACACCTGAGGATAAGAGGAAAAGGTGTGTCCTCTTAAAGCAGCAGTTGCCTCCCTGCTAACCCCACACAAGGTGTTTCAGTGTCTAGCATGTAATTCTGGTGGAGCCCACTGGTATGGTAGAGATGAGCCGAGGGCTGTTTGTTTGCAGGAGTAACTCTGTGTTGGTAAATGTTTCTGAGGCAGCTGGAGGAAAGCTGAGTGGAAATGCTAGGATCTGTCACCGTCCCTTCGAGCAGCCAGGAAGGGGAGAAAAGGAGAGGGCAGCCCTGTCCCAGCAGACTGCAGCAATCTTGCAGATGGCAGGGAAAGAAAAGGAGCTGCTGTATGTGGAGTAGCAGGAAGACAAAATAGCTGCAGTGTGTCATCCTATAGTCTGTGGTGAAACTTCTGAATCTTGCCGTGGTGTCGGTCAGGCTTCCTAATGGAAATAAAGGGGTGTTGCGGTGTGATTATTTTTTTGCCGTCCCCAATTAACAATATGAGTCTCTAGCTTTTCAAGAATGAGAGATAACAAAGCTGGAGGCTCTAGCCAGGGATATCTTTGATGCCTAAATCAAACCCTGCAGTTGTAAAGTGGCAGAATGAGGGTGAGCTGCTCTTCCCATGCCCAATCTTAAAAGAGTGCAGTTTTGCCCTTATGATCGGGTGTTCTGTTGTGTGTGCTCATCACCTGGAGCTTCAGTCACATTTCTGCAAGCACACCTTGGGTCTCTAGAAAGGAGGTTGTATGAACAAACAGGTCCACTTCCCCAAGCAGCTCTGGACTGTTTCAGGGTAGGAATATTGCTTCTACTTGTCAGAATTGAAATGTTCTTGGTTCCAGTGGAGTTACACATCTGACTTCCTCAGGCTACGAAATTTCCTCTTTGCATCTTTGAGCACTTATGTATAGTTGAACATCTGTCTTCATACTCTGAACTAAATTATTATGTTCCTACATCTCCAACTTTTTTTCCTGCAAATTTCTGCCTCTGCTCTTTGTCTCTTAACTTTCTGCGTAGCAACTAGGAAACCAGTGCGCACATTGTGTCCTTGAGATGGTGGATTTATGGGGATTTAGAGGTAGCTAGAATGCACGCAGTCTGAAGTACTTTGAGAAATTTGGTGTATGTTTATACCCCTTGAAAAGATAGTAATAGATGTATCATGGAGAGTTCTAAACTGTGTTTGACTACAATTTTCCTTGAATAATATAGTGACTTTTAAAGTTTTTAAAGGATTATATTAGTGAATCCGTAGTGTTTTCTTAATCTACATAAATTTTACCATGAAAAGACTTTTCCATGATTTCAGTTACTGTTTCCAGCTGGAGTGATAGGGTATTGTGGTGACTGGAGAATGAGCTAATTTCTGCTGTTGTGCTCTATCTGTGAAGAGGAGCTAATTTGTATTTTACTTGTTGGTTGTCAAGCTCTAGGAAGATTGTGGAGTCAAGAGAGACTTCTGCTACCCACTTGTGTTACATCAGATCTCATACTATTTTTTAACATTTCTGTAGCTGATGGCAAAGAATGTGGAGAGAGAGAGAAAGAGAAGTAGATTAAAATTTCAGTAAGCAATAAGTTTCTGACATTTTGATGTCCCGTGAGCTCTGTATTGTCATGCTGGAAACAGCTATCTGCTCCTAGGCTCAGCAGCATCGGGGTAAGGCACTGGTACTGCACTTCACCTATGTGGGGGTGGTGGGGACCATGAGGTAGTTAGACGGTGAAGAGGAATTAGTGCTGTATTTTTGCCAGGAATCTTCAATTAGACATTACAGTCATCATCCCAGCAGAAAGGGACAATACTTCATCTTTTCCACTGCGCTTATAGAACCTGGCATTAGCGGTGAAAGGTTCACAGGGTAGTTAAAAGCTCCTCAGATTGATTACTACAGACCTACTGTGCTATGGGGATGCGTGTTGAGCAAATGATAACTAATGGTTGGAAAGCCAGGGCTTATATGTTCAATTTATTGCTCTGTCATCCATTATGTGAATGTGGGAAGTCGCTTAATTTCATTGTGATTTAGTTTATCACTTTGTAAGAGAAAATAATATTTGCCTCTGTCACTGATGAGCAACTAGTTTTAGATTATGCCTTCACTAGTATAATGGTAGTCTGGCATCGCCACGTATTAGCTCAATTAAAGGAACTGTCTTTATAGAAGTATTATAGTATAACAGCAGTAGTAGTAAACTATATTAGTATTTATAATGCCTGTAGCATATATTGGTATTTATAATAGTACAGTTATGGCATTGTGGAGTTCAGGGTAGATGAAGTGCTGCACTGGGATTTGTAGACTCTGCTGCACTGTGTGGGTGCGTGAACTTGAGCTAGCTAATTCAGGAGTGGCTTAGATGCTTTTTACATGGCAATTACCCAAATGATTTGGACATAGTTTGCATCTGAAAAGGCTATGTGTTGTTGTGATAAACAGCAGGGCAGTGAAATCATAGTGTATTGCATCACGTCCTTGAAGTACACGGGATGCAACCAGTTGTGTTCATTTGTACCGAGGGTATCGTATGGTGCTGCATCTTCAGAAGCTCCTGTGCTTTTGGGTAGCAAATTTCACATTTAATTTGATTGCAGGGTACTTGCAATTTTCCATCCTCTTGAAAATGAACAACCAGCAAGAATTCTGAGCACCTTGGGGTGTTTTAAATGAGATTGTGCAGTCACTAATCAATGCAGGGGTGTCTTGGTTGTTGTATCGACTTGCATTAGACTACTTGAAGGGAGATTTATTTTAGCAAGCTCTGTTTGGAACAGGGAGTTTAGATGGAGTAATTCTAGGCCCCCAGGTACTGGGGCCTGTATTTTTTTATTTTAATATTTTGATTTTCTTCTAAGCCTGTATTAGAGCATCCATTAGTATGTGCTGCTTCTCATTTAGTTTTCTCTTTGAATCAGTTTTCTTCAGTTGTTTTCAACTTATTGGATACAGTGTAAAATAGAAAATGTAGTCCACCAGCTAGAATTAGCTTACTGTAGTTGTAATTAATACTTTCTATGGTGCATGTAGTACAAGGCACTTTCAGAGATGGTGTATTTGATGGACCAACTTCATGGACAAGATGCTTTGAGCACACCTTAACTGATCCAAGGAAGAGGGACTTATATTGGAGGAGATTAGAAGTCTATCCTCAAGCTCTGTATCATGAGTGCAGTTACTCATTTACCACAGGGAATGATTTTGGCCAGTAAGTTGGCATTGTTGTAAAACAGCAATACACAGCTTCAGCGCTGTCCTTTGCAACTGCTCCTTGCAGACTGATAGCACTTTATAAATACTGCAGTAGTTTAGGATCACCAATTCAGATGAAGTTCAAAGTTGGGCTATATCTATCTCTTTGCATTTCTAAATCCGTATAGTACTGACACTTGTTTCAGTTAAATATTCAGTGTATATTTGCTGTTATATTCTCTGTAGCTATCCCTGGTAACAGTGTGTTGGCTCAGAGCCTTTCCAGGAGCTCTTGCACTCACAGCAGTATTTTTTTATTGGAAGGTAGACTGATTACAGGTGGATGCTCCATTTTGTTCTGAATTCTTTGGAAGAAGGATGGAGGTATTTGAGGCAGTTTCTTCCTGGGTATAACATCATTCTGATCCATTAAAAGTAAATCTGGTATGCAAGTGCCCATTTCAACAATTGATTTCATAAAGGGAAAAATTTGCCTTGTTGATAAGTAATTTGTGTGTCAATATTTGCTACCACCCGTCCCCATTCCATTTTTCTATTTGGTTGTCTTGTTCACCTTGTTTATCTGTCTGTCAAATAATATATTGAAAACTCTGAAAGTGTGAAAGGTCTTCCTTTTAAGTCAGTAATGCTTCCAGTACACCTTGGGTGGTCAGACCAGAACATTGGTAGTGCATATGTCTATTTAAAAAAAAAAAAAAAAGAGAGAATGCTTCTAATTGGGCATTGGGGAACTTGGGACCTAGTCAGTGTCAGATGCCAAGAAAGTTACTTTGTCTTGGCTTCCACGCCTAGGTTTCCTGGATGTAACAACCACTTGTGGACAGTATTTTCAACATTCCGAAATGCAACAAATATCTGCAGATTTAGAAATATATAGAATCAAAATGGGGTGTGGCTCCGTGGGGAAAGGGGGGGAAGGTAGTTGTCTTCCATGGTTTATCAGGAAGCAGTCTGATAATCTGCCAGGTTACTGAGACGGGTCACCTGTGGCTAACACAACTGGAACTATCCATCCTTAGTGTCTTCTGTTATAGAGTTATGTGACAGAGTGACTACTACCGCATTCGTCACAGATGGAGAGAAAATTGCTCAAGACCACAGAGCGTGCCCTTTTTTGGAGGTGGTACAAGGCCTTGGTGATCCCCGGTTAGCAATGTTCTACTTAGACTGCCACACTGTGAATATTTACTCGTTTTAATAAAGGACATGCATGATTGGGAACAGCAAGTGATTGGAGAGGAGTACATACAGAAACCAGCTGCTCACATTAGGTTACATGTGATTAGAGTTTAAACGTGTAGACTGTGTCTATCTGCAGGAAAACAAGTGGCTTTCATTGCCTCATGTGAGAGCTAGTCCTGTCTAAGAGGTGGCTGGGGCCATAGTGCGTATCCTTGGCCAGAGGGGTCTCCTCTGGCCGCCAGATGGTATTGCTGTGGCCTGAAGATACAGTGATTGTTATGTGTGGGTTTTTTCCCAAGTACAGTGTTTTAAAAAATGTGAGATTGTCCTGCAGCCCACCAGAAGGATGAAGTTATATGTCACATGACTTGGGACATGGTGGGAGGCTGTGTGGGGTTGCAGAATCTATTGGGAGACTGCTGGAGGAATGGATAAGAAGCAGGAAGTCAAACCCTGTGTAAAGTCATCCACGCTGACTCTTGGGAAGAAGTGATGATGGGTGAGAACTGTGTTCCCAGATTTATGTCCACATACTGGTTTGGAGGTCTGCGAAAGAGAACCTGGGAGCAAACCAGCAGTTTAG
This sequence comes from Rissa tridactyla, assembly GCF_028500815.1. Lineage (NCBI taxonomy): Eukaryota > Metazoa > Chordata > Aves > Charadriiformes > Laridae > Rissa > Rissa tridactyla. Next base: position 42,602,702 of record NC_071469.1, read on the forward strand.
CAGTGCCGATGATCAGGAGCCTGGAGCTTGCTTCCTGCCCTAATACTGTGTGGAAAAGTAGACATAGCTATAAGATGTTTTGAGGCAAGTTTTTCACAGGAAGCACTTAAGTAAGTGTATGGAAGGAGACTGCGCCTTTAGGAAATCTCCGTGAGAGTAATCAAAATTGGAAACCCCAGTCTTCATCAGGATCCCAGTTTCCTTAAAGGTAAGAAGAAGGGAATGTCCCAGAATTGGGTCCTTTCTTGCTGCTCTGGCAGAGTGAGGCAAAAGAGTCTCTGCTGTTTCCATGCCTAGATGCGCGCCCATCTTTCATACTGCTGGTTGCAGAGCAAGAGAAGCATTGAGCTCCAGTACTTCAGCGTGGGGCTCCCTGTGAGCTCCAACCTCAGCAAAAAGAGGAATAGGGTCCTTTAAAATCCATGAATTCTCACAGTATAAACAAAACTGCTTTCTCATAAACAAAGAGGAATTTGTTTGGCAAAAATTCGAACATTAAGTGCAGTTGCTAGGACTGTTTATACTTGGTTCCTTAAAAAAAGGCAACAGCCTGAATATTGTTGATAGTACTGCAGTGCTCAGCACTTGCAAGGAGGGGCAGAAGGTCTGGGATGATCTTCCACTGGGAAAGTATTTTCAGAGTAACTTCAGTTACAATTTGATGTCCAAAACAGTCATGGCAAGGATTTTTAGATGCTTTGGGAGCTGTACTTCACTGATCGAAAGCAGACTCTCCTTGCTGCTTCTGCATGCAGGGGAGCAGCACCGCAGTATCCAGAGTGGCACAAGACCCTTCAGTCTGTCACTACTAACTGTGGTGTGGCTCCCTACATGGGGATGCCCAGCCCCTGTTTCACTAGCCCTTGTGTCCTCCTCAACATCAGTCTGAGGAGGGGAACATGCTTGCAGAGTCTTGTTTGGCTGAGCGCAGTGGTCAGCAGTGCCATGTATAATACCAGTATTTCCCCCTCCTCTCCAGTAAGGATACTGGAGAAGATGGTGGAGTTTTGATCTCAGCTCCAGTCTTCCCAGCTTTTGTCTGATTCAGGTGGATGTTGTATCAGTTCCCATTTGGCAGGTTATTTCACTAGTCAAAGGAGTTTACCTCTGAAGGAAGAGTAGAGGTGAATTGTGCAGTGCTCTGACCGAACTACACCGGTTGAAAGCAGACTGCATCGCCCAGGTTGGACCTGGGGATCTTCTGGTTGCTGTAGTTGGTTGTCCTCTAGTACACACACCTTGCTTGGCGTGCCCAAGTCCTAGTTTAATGAAGTAATAGTTAACCAGGAGAGGAAAATGGAGCTACAAGTTTTGTTCTTTCCAGTGCAATTCTAGAGAGACTTTTGTAATAGATGTGAAATATCGACTTAATATTAATGGGGACTAATTGAATTCAGATTGACTGATTATTTTTTTCCCTTGTCTCTTCCCTCCTGTCACCTTAATAACATGATCTATTAGGTCTGAATATTCCAGCAAAGCAGGTAGGGATTTTTGCTATTGGGTAATTATCAGTTCAGCAAGGCATGTGGTGATGTGATTTCTTGTGCATGTAGAAGTCATGTAGTCTTGATGTGTTTCACTAACTAGAAATTAACTAGGTATTAATGACATGAAATTATGTTTTACTCTATGGTTATGTGCTAAAGTTCCAAATATCTCCTGATTTGACATTAGCACTACATGTGAATGATAAGGTGCCCTTGAAATACATAGCATAAGGGTAATTTCCACTTACTGTCACCCAAAATTTTATTTCAGCCGGGCGGTGCTAATGGACATTTTCATGGGGATTCATGTAGTAGATTCTGTTTTCCAGGATTAAATTCATGCATATTATAACAAACTATTTCGTTTTATCTCTGATGTGCAAGAAATGTTTTGTACTATGAATTTTGTTTATTAAGTTGGCTATTTATTAAAATGCAGGATTAGAGTCTAAATATGACCCTGTATTTGGGTTGTTAAATGCTGGTGATGTTTTCGAGAAATAGCTTGTTTTGCAGAATTTCTTCTAACATTGTACTTATTTCTTTCTCTATTATCTATAAAACCCAGAGTCTATAAGGACTCCTTTGTGGGCTAATTTCTGTGAATTGCATGGGTGTTTGTGCCTATAAGAGTTTTCTTACAGAAGTGTTGTTTACAATAGTCTTTTCTTACAGTAGTCAAGGTATTTTAGAACATTAAGGAGAAGCTCTTACTGCTTAGCTGTTTTCACTGAATTTACATATACATAGAGATTAAATACTGACAGTGTTTATGCAGAAAAACATATAGGTTGTTGTCTTTGAAATGTTATTATTAAACCCCTGTATCATAAACTCCAAAGAGGCGAGCTGTGGTAAAAAAAAAAAACGGTTTTCTGTTTTCTTGCTTTTTAGGGCATTCTTAAAATTGGTTATTCCAGTTCAAAGGAGTTCACTGATCCTTTTGTAACGTATGGGAGCCTTATCTCTGCAGCTTCTGGTTTTTGGGAGAGTTTGAGGAGCCTGATCAGATGAGAGAGAGATAAAACTCTTGTGATTCAGTGCATTTTGTCAACAGCTGTCTACCTAGTGCAATATGATTATGTTTCTCAGGAAAAAGCAGAACTGTTCTAGAATAAAGAATAAAATTTAAAAAAAGGAAAAATCAGCAAGGGGCAAATGCACGCTTTCTTTTTAGCTTATTTTTGGGAGTATTTTTTTTAAAGGCTTCATAGGCCGTGTTATCCATAAACAAGAAGTTGAAGACGCGGGTTTGCTCCTTGTGTGTGGCAGAGTGAGAGAATGGCAAGCACAAATGGTTTTCAATTTTTGTCACTTTTGCTGCTGAGGAGTCTGGATTACTGCAAGCGTGGCTATTGTCAGAAAAACAGATGTGGGAAAACAGCATCTTTTGAACCTGGGAGTTGGAATTCAGAGACCATTCATTTTTTGAAGATACGCATTTGGATTTAGATTGGTGATGTGTGGATGCAGGCTGGTGAGTTAGCCACTGGCAATGTAGTAAGCTGCCTGTAGAATAAGGAGCTTATGGTAGTCTTCAGATAGTAATTGGCAAGGCTCTTAACTGGAGGCTGTGCATTGAGTACTTTTATTTTTTTTAAAAACCTGAATAAAATGTTTATTTTTGCCCGTTTCATCCCGGTGTAGCTGAAATGTCTGTATAAGAGTGAGCTGGATTCTCTTCTGGCTGTTGCGTCGCGAACATGTGCTTAGAGAAGGGTTCAGAGGGCAGACTCTTTTTTTAACCTGTCTAGTGACACAGGGTTGTCTTTCTGTTTGCATCTTGAGTAGACCGGGCTGTCAGTGAGGAAAAAAATTGTGTAGAAAGAATAGATTTCAATAGGATCCCTTGAAAATTTAATCCTGCAATTCTTTCACACCAGGCTACGGGTTTTTGTTGGTTTGTTTTTTAACAGAGAACTCTGCAAGTCAGATGTGGACTTTCACATACCATTATATTAATTAAAGGATTGCAAATGCAGCATGTTAACATAGTATTAGGGTAAAAAAACCCTGTACTTTGAACATGAGTGGTCTCATTTGTGTTCACAGCAGGTAGCGTCCATCACTGGAGCCCTGGTTCTGGGCTCTCTACCCTTCTCCCTGGTGGTCTGTGCCCAGGCAGAGGCAGAGCGGTGCTCCTTTGTGGCTCTGCCGATGTTGCTTCTTGGTCAGAGGTATTGCTGCTGTGTGGCTGGCGGTTTGCCTGCATTTGTGGGGTGTGAAATCAGTGCCGCAATCCTCAGGCTGGTGAGAATGCCCTGTTTGTGAATTGGTTTGAAAACCAGGCTTTGGCATGGCAGGAGTGCAGGGAAGCAGTCCTGCATCACTGTGGGCTGGGCTCCACTCAACTCCCATATGTTAAAAAGCACAGGTGTAAAGGATTTCATTTTTTTTTTTTTTTTAAAGCAGTCTAAAAGAAAGAAGAAACTTGGGTGATGGTCAGAGCCTTGACAATTCTGCAAGGGCCGTGGGGGACTCCTGGTCCAGGGGCCACACTAAGACTCATCCCAGCACCAGCGGTGCCTAGGCTGCATGGAAGGGATGCCCACACTTGTCTCTTCTCTGGGATGCACCTCAGTCCTGCCTTGTCTCCAGCCTTGCCCCCTGTGACATCCATCCTGCTGTCACTCCTACAACAGCGGCCCTGGTCTGGCTGCTCCTGACTGAAACCCAGGATATGCTGGCCACCAGTGGGAAGCACTTTGGCAAATTTCTGTCCTCCAACAACAGGTTTATTTGTATTGAGTACCCTTTGTAGATCTTCAGAGGCAGTTGGTGGCTCCTTTGTTCTTACTGTAAACAGTGTGACAGCCACTACTGCATATTGTGCAAGATGTTTTTGTCTTGTTGCACTGGAGTAGATGAAAAGCTTCAAGATGTGCTATGGGGGAAAATCCTGAAGTATCAGAGAAGATACAGTGAGCTGACAGTATAACAAGAGCAACAGAATTTGTAAACGTGGACGTTCAAAGTGAATAATGCAATGGGTGAAGCGCAACAAAGTAATGCTGCAGAGAGCTTTTTGATTAGAAATTGGAAATTTCTTCTTTAAAGGAGCATTGCTCAATTAAAAGTTGCAGTTGCTTTCTTTTAAAGTATGCGTGTATAATCTCAGATATAATGTAAGGAGTGAACGTGGTCTTTATGTAGTGCAGGTGAAGCTGAAACTCGTGTGACTTGACATAGGCTTTCAACTCTGCTTTGTAGTTGCCTTCAGAAAGTTACATAAAATCTCTACCTACTTTGTTCAATTGAGTGATGATGCCTAGAGCCTAATTCTTCAGTGCCTTGAAATCATGACTAAGAAGTGCTGTGAAAATGCACATTAGTGTAAATCATTCAAAGTGCTATAATTTTAAAACACTTTACCCTTCACCATTTTATTTAATTTTTTGCATCTAATAATTTTACTTAGATAATTTATTCCGTTTCCTTTTTAGCTCGTGACCTGGCACAGCAGTCCAGTGTTTGGGCTTCTAGGAAAATATGAGAGTTTAATAGGAGTTAAAATAAATTTATGTCCTTTAAATATAAAGTCGTGTCTAAATTGGTCTGAACATGCCTTTGAAAGGTGATACATATGTATATTGTTTAATTTGAGCTAGAATTATATTACTGAGTTTCAAAATTGATAAGTGCATGTACAAATGCATTTGTGCCCACAGTCGTGCGTGTGCATGCATCCTTTATAAGAAAGAAGTAAATTTATATGGATTTATGTAAATTATTTAACCTTGGTCTCTATTATCCCTTGATTAAAGGGATATCTCAGCTGCTTCTGGCTCCAGTGGAAGCTGCCATGTTACAGTAATAGCCTTTTCACTGCTGAGACAGGACAGAGCTGGGGTACAGTCTGAGGTTGTCCAATTCTGGCAGTTGACTTGTCCTTGGGAGCTGATAACTGACAGCAAGAATGGCTTGGGGCTGTATTATACATATAATTGTATGCTGTGTATGTATATTATATGCTGGGGCACTTTTTTGCCTGTGGGAATGTGCAAAGTGGGTAGAGAAAGGAATTGGAAAGTATCTTGTTCCTTAAATAAGGGAGGCAGTTTAGTGGGGAACTGTGGTTTTGGAATGAATGTGTAAATTATGCATGTGTGAACATACTTAGACTTTTTTGTCTCAATTTTTAATAAAATATGTTGAGATGGGAAATCTCAATACTTCCAATGTTAAAGAAATAGAGCTTGTCAAACAGCTTTAATGCCAGTGTCTGTAACGGGCAATGTTACCTCTTGGACTAGGAAAGGTCACCACGTGGCTCCACAGAAATGTGTGTATGGGATGACCCAAACCACAACTGTACGCGACTTGGTGGTCCTTGCTTTTGGGGCGTTGTGCTTTAGACAAATCAGTTCAAAGCATTTAACTGTCTGACACAGTGTGATAAAATGCTGCACTGTGTGAAGTCTGGAGTGTTGTTCCCTCTCTGCCATCCTCATTTCTCTGCCTTGGAGCTAGTTGTGTGTCCCTGCCATGCTCCCCTGCAGCCTGGAGTGATGCTAACTTTTGCTCCTGTCCTTGCAGTCTGACCAACGAGAGGCAAACATGGCCCAAGCACCCACTGATCCGAGTACTGTGGAAACCGCTGACCCAGAGGACAGTTCTCCAAATATGATAGTCTACAGAAAGGTAAGGATTTGGAGCTGTTTGTGGGGAAAAAAAAAAATCTCTTATGTGGTTGACTTGTAAAAGGATCCCATGCCCCTTTTGAAGTCCAAGGTATGTTTCAGGCTGCTTGGATGAATAGCTGAAATAGTTTTCAGGAAAGTAGGTATTTAAAACCATAGTGTTTGAGAGCTTGGAAGTTTTATTCTGTTCAGTGGAAGCATTTAAGCTTGTTAGTATAAAATATTTGATGGCAAACTAATAACTTGAAATTTATAACTTCTTGTGAATGATTGTGAGGTGACTTTACCTAATCGTTCAAGTTTACTAAGTTTAGCTAAAGTAATTATATGTACCCTCCAAGTTTTATCACGCTAAGAATAAAGCAGCTGGCATACAACAATATTTTAGTACATTTTTTTCTGTTTCCATGTTGTGGGTTTTGTTGCATAATTTACAGTTCGATTCTTTGCAGGTAGTTGTTATTACTTCTCCCGTTGCATTTCTTAGATTAAAAAAGAGAAAACTCTCAAGTGCTAGTGAAAAATTAATTGGACAAAGATAAAATAATAGCAATGCATGGTGTCAAAGAACTTTCTTTCACCATGATAAAATCTTATTCTGAAGTACTTTGGAGGTAGTATAAAAGATGAAGGAAAGCAATCTATTGACCCATTTTCTAAGGTGTTTTACTCTGGGTTAGATGTATCTGTTATCTGTGAAATATAGTCTTTTTGTAATTTAATGAAATTGTGTAAATATATTTTATTTAGCTTGCAGAATGTTTCTTAAATAGCATGCGAAAGTGATGTATGGTTCTGACAAAAATAAAATCTCTTGCATGGCTCAAGTAAGCTACCATTCTGTTAACTCAAGAGCTACAATGCTATCTCACATCAAGTTTTCTTGTGTAGTACAGCCCTGGGTAAAATTTATGTTTTTACACCTTACAAAATAGCTATAAGAATCTAAAATGTGTTGGGTGTCCATGGTACTGTTTTCTGCTTGCGTGACTGCAATCTTGATCACTTTCATATGCTGAGAAAATAATTTAAGTTTTGTACAGAGCATAAGTTGTTTAAAGTGTTACTTTTTGATAACCATAATTTTGGTTTAGTTGTTGCATATTTGGTTTGGAATCTGGAATTGTTAACATGGGAAAATTTTCTGGGTAATGTGTAGGCTTGTTTGTTTTGAATGTGTTATGAACACACTTTGGCTGCTAATTTGGAAGTAGCGGTAGTCGGTTAGTCAGATTATCTTTTTGGAACCTGTTTGCTGAGAGGTCCAACACCCCAGCAAGTTGAAGTGGAACGGGGATATGAAAGAAGTTTCTGGTTGCATGATCTAGAATTAGGGCATTAAATCTGTGACTCTGCAGAGAATCCACTTACCTGTTCTCAAAAATGTTATGTTTTATTTGAATGGGCCTCACTTTCTGTTCATCTTATGGCATTTCTACGTAAGGATTTCTCCATTTCTTTGCCTTTTAGTGTTTAATTATTGTTGTTGTAGAATAAGGGTTGCAAGTTCTGCAGTATCAATGGGGAATGTACTCATACCATTTGATCCATCTTTCCTTACTGGTATTGCTCAGACGTCAGTATCATCAGCCCTTCATAATAGTCCTCTGTCAAATACACAGTTATCTTTTAGAATAGCACGCCCCATGCATTGTTCAGTAATATTATATTCTGTTTTGTCAGTATTAAGCTAATGTATGTCTGTCAGTTGTTTGTTTTTTTTCTTTGTTGAGGGTTTTTGTTACTTTTATGAATAGGGTTAATATTACCTGTTCTTCAAAGTTAACTTCCATTGGTTGACTTTCTAAATCTACTTTACTGATTGATATTAGTTATATGTGTTACACATCAATTATATGTTCCTTAGTGTTGAGAAATCATATGCAAAATCTGAGACAAGACTTTTATTCTCTTGATTATTTCTCCTCTCTCCAAATGAGTGTTTAGCTCTTCATCTCTCATTTCCTTTCAAGTGGCTTGATTGCCAGTAATGAATGAGAAAAACACTGCACTGGACTCCCTGAAATACAGACCATGATCTGCCAGCATACTGTACAGTTGAGGGTTGGTGTTGTGTCACAGTAAAAGAAGAGGTTTGCTTATAGCAGGAATCCTGAGATGAAATTGTTGGTCCCCCTAAGGAAGAGGAAATAAGGGTGGGCTTCAATAATAGGACCACAGTAATTCCTGCTGTAAGTGTCACCTATTTTGTTGCTTGTCATAACTGTCATGTCTGTGGGTTGTGAGGGAGGAAAGCCCTAGAAGTACAACCCCAAATTGTTCATGCTTTCTTTACTGAGACTTACTGCAGCCAATTTGAAGTTAATAAGCTAAGAGGGTTTTTGTTGTAGCCTGGTTTTCCTTTTGATCACTAGCATGAAATCCACACATTGAAGGACAAATCAGGTCTTAGGCGGTGCTGAGTGTCCCTTTGGAGCAATCTTTGTTTTGTTTATGGAGAAAGGCCTAGAACAGGCTGTTCTCTTTACTTAGGTAGGTAAAACTGAGTGGGATGGGTTTTGGCCATGCAGAACAAAATAAACTAATTTATTTTGACTCCAATTAGTTTGTGATATTCTCTATGGACTCCTGCAAGCAAATGGATTCTAACTGCTTTGATTGCTACAGCAGATGGTCTCAATGATATAAGTCTTACTTTCTTCTACCTTCAGGGTTAACCTTTTGGGGGCTGATATTTATCAAATTGTGAGGCATGTTATTTTTTTAATCCAAAATGCTCAGTGTTGCCCTGCTGTTCTGGGAGACATCTGTGTGTGAATTAGGTAGTGCAGATGCACTTATTAGGGTAAGTAGTGTTTAGGGTGTGATTTGCCTCACCCTACCCTTGTTAAAATTGATTGTACCCTAAACTACATGAGCTTTATTGACTAGCTCTCCATTGACTATCATGGGTGCCTCAACACCTAGCTGTCAGGTGCTTATGTCATATGGTAGAAACCTATAATTAAGCAAGCTGCATCCTACTCCTAGGATTTGTGCTTCCCCTCATCCCTCTGTATGTCTCAGTACTTAGTCCTGTATATACAAACATGTATATAGTATAGCATCCTGGCTTGTATCAGGAATAGCGTGGCCAGCAGGAGTAGGGAAGTCATCGTGCCTCTGTACTCGGCACTGGTGAGGCCTCACCTCGCGTACTGTGTTCAGTTTTGGGCCCCTCACTACAGGAAAGACATTGAAGTGCTGGAGCGTGTCCAGAGGAGAGCCACCAAGCTGGTGAGGGGTCTGGAGAACAAGTCTTATGAGGAGAGGCTGAGGGAACTGGGCATGTTTAGTTTGGAGAAGAGGAGGCTGAGGGGAGACCTCATTGCCCTCTACAACTACCTGAAAGGAAATTGTAGAGAGGCAGGGGTTGGCCTCTTCTCCCAAGGGAATAGCGACAGGACCAGAGGAAATGGTATGAAGCTGCGGCAAGGGAGATTTAGATTAGATATTAGGAAGAATTACTTTACTGAAAGAGTGGTCAAGCACTGGAACAGCCTGCCCAGGGAGGTAGTGGAGTCACCATCCCTGGAGGTATTTAAGAAACGTGTAGACATGGCTCTTCAGGGCATGCTCTAGTGCCCAAGATTATTGGTTTGTGGTGGGGTGTTGTATGTGGGGTTGTGGGTGTGGAGTTTAGTTGGTGGGTGCTTTTTCTTTTGTGTGTGTGTGGTTTTTTTTTTTTATGTGGTTGGACTCGATGATCTCAAAGGTCCCTTCCAACCACTAAGATTCTGTGTCTGTGTCTGGGCTGGTTACAGGGCTGTGGGTAGTGCCGCAGTAAGGGTGTGCTGTCATTTATCTTGTGTGGCATAGTGATATCCAATGAAAAATTTAAGGTCTCTGCAGAAATTGTGTTACCATTTAAGTGCTGCTCTACAAGTAAAACAGAGGAGCCATGTTCTCTTTAATCAGTCTGGCCACATCTGCAGAAGATGCTGATGTATTTTTTGTTGGGATTATTACTGGAAGAGTAGTATGCAGTGCTCAAAAAGACTATTTGAAATGCGCTACCCTTCTTTTCATGGGAGCAGGTAATGTCAATACACAAGGGCTTCTGTGGAAGTGAGTGACATCCCAGTCCTCACTTCAGTCTGTGAGCGTTGTGTGGGTGCTGCAGCACGGAAGGAAAAAAAAATGCAATGAAAAGCCAGTGAGAGGAGAGAAATACACTCCAAGCAAACAGTAACAGAAAATATCAATTGATTTTAAACACCTGTCACATTCTCTTGAAATCCAGCCACTCTTTATTGTCTTTCTGGCTTCCAAGTGCTAGTTACTATGTCCCAGGGGCCTTTTGGCTCATCATTCCAATAATCTGGGTCTGAAAGTTCACCTTCTGCAGACTGTATTGAAAGACAAACTGTTGACAAACAGCTTCTGGCACTAGACCTATTAGGCGACCTGTTACCAAAATAAATTGGCAAATCAAATCCTCTTACAGAAAGGATGATGGAAAATTGTCATGTCACTGAGAGAAAAGAAAAACTGAAATATTTCGGGCTTGACCAAATAAGAACTGAAAATGCTAATAAGGAAGAATTGTTTAGGAGTACCCGGGGAATATAACAAGAAGGATGAAAACACAGAAATTAAAATGTAGAATGGATAGCAAAGTGAACTTGTTCCTGAGAAAGATCTCTTAGGATGGGGAAGAGTTCACAAATCATACTGTTAGAATGTTTAGAACCCCTGTGAGTGTGCATGCTCTGAGGTGTATCAAAGGGTATCATCAAAGAATTGACCTAGATTATCAGATGGTACATTTACATCTCTGCTTAATTTTGCCAGACACATCTTCTATATCTGCTTGCTAAAGTTGGCACTTAGTGAGTTAAATTTTGAATTTTTATGGTTACTCATCATAAATCTTTTGAACAAGCAGGAAAATCTAATTTCTGAAGGCAATTACTGTTGTAAGTAAATGTAATACAAACTTGCAGCTGCCACAAGATGCTTTCAGAAAAATCCCAGTTGTTTGCTACCTTCGGTACTTGGCAGCCTTACTCTCTTTTTAAATTCTGGTTTAAGATCTGAATTGTAATCATTTAAAAAAAAAAAAAAAAAAAAAAAAAAGAAAAAGGCAACCTTACATTAGCAGCTTTTCTCTAGGCAGATTCCGGGCCTCCAGTCCAGGCAAATAGCTGGACTGCTGCTCTCAGACCTGGTCCAACGTGGTGATAGGGTGGAAAATGGGAGAACAAGCAGTTGGGAAGACAGATGTAAGCATGCAAAAAATGTATGGACTGCAAAGCAGAAAGACGGGGAAGAGACTGTCATTAAAATTAGCTGTTTGGTTAAAAAAAAAGTAACGCAGGTATTTGGAGCTAGTCAGAACACCAAGACTACTATTTGTTTGCTCTTAAGTTGTGCTACATAACACTGCAGACCTATAGTCTTCACTCTTCACCCAGAGATTTTCCTGTACTGTCGTTAGAGATTACTTTATCGCATTTTAAGCCATCTTGCTCGACACTTCCTGATTTTTATTCTGTTTCCAGTCTAAAAGCAGTAACCCAGGATTAAACTAGGACTGAATTTGAGAGTACATATCAGTACTTCAGGAATTGAAACGTACACAATTTTTGATAAGTAACCCCCAAACTAGCATTGTTAATGTTGGAAAATAAATTTAAATCCAGTCATGTTACCAAGATGTATTAACATACAGGTTAGGCAGCAGGACAACTTTAACTCTGCACTTCTGTACTGCACATCGAAAAGGAGGTTTCGGTTAATTTATTCCTGCAAATACTCAGGTGCCTTGGATATAAACAAAATTTAACCATTTCTTGAAGCCTTGCTAATTGCTTTATCCAGCTGACTTACTGTGTCAACAACTTTGCATAAGGTGTTGCACAGAGAGGGGGAAATGCCTGTGTGCAAGATGGGCTACTTGTTAAATTGTGGCTGCAGTAAAGGCAGAAATGGATATTTTTTATCTAGGAGGTTCCCTCTTGGCATTTCCTATAATAACAGGTGTAACATTCAATAATTCTCCTTTCCATACCTCATATTACAAAATCTTGGGGAGAGGAATCACAGCGTTAAATTTAGTCCTATCTGTCGGGTAGGAGCAGCAGAGAAGAGAGACCCAAGTATGCTGGTAAGTCATAGGACAGTCATGGTCCAACATTGTGCAACGGCAGTGAAAAACACAAATACAATCACAGAGTGCCTTGGAGAAATATTTCCAGGGGAGTGATAGGTGTCAGTAGTATTATGCAAAGGGCCGGTGATATGGCCTCATCTAGGTCATGGTGTAGTCTTCTCTGTTGTCATCTCCTCTCTTCAGAAAACGTGACCTGGTTACACAGGATGGACTAGAAACAAGTGGCTTATTTAGCTGAGCAAAACAAAATTGAGGTAGGAGAGATGCAATTACTCTGCAAGAGTGCTCTAAGGGATAAATGTCAGGCAGGGAGATGTTACAAAGCTGAGGATAGTACTGGCGTGCACACAAATTTTTTATAGATTTCCGATGAATAAATGCAGTCTGGGAATTAGGAGGTAGTTCCTAATTCTCAGAAAAGTGGAGGTCTGGGGCAGCCACTGCATGTAATAGTGCGTTCAAAGAAGCCAGCTTGTTTTAGGATAGGTGTAGGCATGTTTTTGAGGAGGCCTGTGTGACATCATTTCTTGCAAAAGTAGAGGAGGAGAGGCAATGAGCCAAGAAGTCTTTCTAACGTTATGTTTGTACCGTCTTCAGATTCCCTTGAATAGGGACTGTCTAAAATACCTCCAAACACCCTTTATTCATGCAATAGCAAACAATTTGTACTGCTGAAGTTTGACATGTGTCGGTGTCCTTGAACAAAGCTAATGCCGCAGACCTTGGCTGTATCTGTCAGGGGAACCTTGCTGTAAAGCTGGGGAGGTGGGTTTGATTTCTGTGTCTGTTAGACATGTATGAATGATTAATGATCTAAGGCATTAGTGTAAAATTGCAAGAAGTTAGTGCCCAGAGGACTCCAGAAGCTGACTTGCATCATTGTTTAGACACAAATAAAGCTGTCATACAAGTGGCAGGAACATGTTTTTAGAGTCAGATGGAGGTGATCCACCTGCTGGAAGGGCTTTTGGACACTTTGTGGTTGTTTGTTTCTTTACGTCATATGTCTTGCAGTAATAGTTAAGACTTAGCTGAGGTTAAAGATTCAGATCAGTTACAAATAGGGAAACGCATGTAATTTTGTAGGTAGGTAGACCCTCAAATAACTATCTTCTTGTTTCTCTTTTTAGATATATAAATCCATACACACACACACACACACACTTACCTGCCTTTGAAGTAATGATGATGAACAGATAACCTTTATGTTTTTCCTGGATATATTGTTTAGGCTAGTATAGGAGATACATTCTTAGAATGTATATAAAAGATATTAAAAAGATACAAATGTGTGTGTGTATGTATGATATATTTTCTTACTATCCTGTATGCCTTAAATCTTTCCATTCAAATAATGCACAGAATAATTGGTTTGCATTTTACGCATATGAATCTGTCTTTCCATTCTTGGAAAAGGTGGCCTTAGCCCTAGTGTAAAGGTGGCCTTAGCTCTTGGGTATTGTATCCCTCCTTGTAGTTAGAGATTTTGGTGATAAGCCTATACCTATTTTTTTTTTTTTTGTAGTTTTCTCCATATTCAGAAGCAGTTGTCTGTCTTAAATTTATGTAGTTTTCTTTCCTCTCTGGCTCATCTTTTCTTGGTTCCTGTTTGTAACTGAAAGAAGCTGTCTCTTGCACCCATAAAAGTCTAATTACAGTGATCTATTACTTTAGTTGTTCTCAGAGGCAGAAAAAAGACGAGCCAGGACCAATAGCTATGACAACTTCAAAGTATATTTTTAGCAAAGCTACCAGTGCAAATTTAGAATACAGAGATAAAAAGGGAAGGTTCAGCTAGAGGGTAAGATTATGCTCTTCTAGCTGTAGCACATAGTGCCTTGCATTTTTGGAAACAGTTCTCTTTTTTTCCCCCAGCATCTTTCTCATGTAATTCTCTGTGTATTTGTTGTTGTCAGCATTTTAAGTTATGGTCTTGGATTATTTTCCCTATGTTTGTTGATTTACTTCTGCATGTTGTTTTGGGCAAGATGTGGAATATGAATGTTTTCTTTCTGCCTAAAGCATTATTTTAACCATGGGATTGTTTCATTTATTAAAAACAAACCAACATGAAGTAGTGAAGTAGTAGAGAGCTGCCAGCCCAACTCGTTCGAGGAAGCAGCTTCTGGCTATTTCAGATGCAGTCTTGAACCCTAGTATTAGGATGAAAGAGAAAAGAGTTTAGATGGAATTGGATGAAATGCACATGAAACCACGTTTTTTTGTTTTGTAATAGAACTTCAGCTAAACCCTTATTCTATCCTGATTAATAAAATATTACTTCAGAGGATTATGAACTTCTTTCATAAGGTTCTGCGATAGAGTTTGAGTGGGAGGATTCATTTCAATAAATAGAATTACATGTGCAGGACCATGAAAATATGCAGATGAAGTTCCATTTAAAAACTCATGGTTTGCACCCTGAGACATTTGAAACACACTTCCTTTTTTTCATGAGAAGCTGTCATACCATGTTCGAGGGGAAGCGGTTACTTTTATTCATTTTTTTTAATCACTGTTGTGATTGCACACTGTTGTGTTGCTGCTGTTGTCCTGTATCTTCTTTTTCCTTGTTTCTCCAAAGTTAAATGAACTGAAAAGAATGAAAAGTAACTGGTTAACCAGACTCTGAAGCACACAGATCTGCTTAAAGAATTGTATTCTCATTCTTGAGTATATTCAATATTTTAGTTCAAAGGCTATATGTTGGGGCTGCGGTGTGTGGGGAGCAAAGGTGTTCATTTAAATAAGATGTCTCCCTACTTTGCTTTTCTTTAATGATAATGGAGCTCGTTAATATTACCTTGTGTTTAAGTGTTTGGAAATTATACTTTGGACCGATAATTCAGTGCCTCTGAAGGTAGTAGTACATATTTGTGGCATACACAAGAAGAAATGACAAAATATTATATGTATTTTTCTAATGCTTTAATTGAGAGTAGAATGAGTAGAATAGGCAAGAAGAAGAATTTAACCAAGGAACGTGTTAATTAATTATTCAGATGTATTTCTTGGTTGAGAGAGAAAGCAGATCAACTCTAATTTTGTTCATATTTTGATTTTGTAAAAATGGGGTTCTGTGAGATTGAAGTTAAATAGAAATGGTTCTGTGGTTATGTTTCTAAGCTCTAGATGGAAATGGTTTTGTGTACCAGAGTCTTCTCAGAGTATAGTGCTGCAGGTGTCACTTCTGTTGTCCTCCTCTACAAGCTATTTTGAGTTACGTTTTTTTACCCGTTTGATTAAACTGGGTTTGGTGGCCGTTGCATATTAAACATTTTCCCCTCTGGCTCTGTTAACATTTCGCATGTTTTTGGTTTGTTTGTTTATTTTTTTTTCTTATGTCTTGCATTAGGTGGCAGTTTTAGCAAGGAGACCTGGAGCTGGGGGGCTGTGGAGGGTGTTTAACAACCTCTGTATTTGAGAGCACAATTCTCCTCTGCTTGTTGGCATGACCATGGCTGCAGGAGCTGACTTGATGATGCCCCAGATAAAGGGAATTTTGTTCACTGATGCTATAATTAAATGCCTTTCCCCATCAGTAGATCCACACAATTTTGTTAAACATGTGCTTGTAGCTACGTACGAATTAGCTCATTCAATAACTTGCACAAAATGTCACATAAAGCTTGGCAGCACTGGGTTCTTTTCACTTGCACTGTTCCCCCCTGGGCTCTTACTAGTAAAATTAACTGGAGCTGTGTTAATTATTTTTTTTTTCTATGTGTGGAGCAACAGAGCTACAATAATGGCACTACTGTTGTCTGTATGCTGAAGATGGTCCAGCTGTTGCCTTGTATCTGGAAAGTTATCTGTGGAAAAAACAGTGACTAAACCCATGTTTTCTTAATAATGTGAAAGCATCTGTTCTTTGGAAACAGGGAGCCTAAGTGCTTTTTTCCTTGGTCCTCTTGCAAGGAAAGGTGACCTACTTTGGTAGAGGGTTTTTTTTTTTTTTAAGTATTCTTGACTGGAAAGCTCTTAAAACATGTTGAGTTATAACAAGTTTTCCTTTCTGCATGCAAGAAAGAAACCTCTGTTTTCTCTTTCAACAGTAAAAGTTGTGTTTAATTTGTTCATAGTGTATTTAACATCAATGGTGCTCTCTTCCTCCCACTTAAGAGATGCCTGAGAGTTTCAGGAGGCATAGGAAAGACCTTGACCCAAACTTGCATGAAATTGTGACAGGCTAAAAGTTTTGTCGTGGTGGTCTATGATCTGGTTTTGTCTTTGCTAAACTGTTTTGTGCATGTGTGTCTGACATTCATGGGTAATAGCGTTTAAAGGAAAAATAGAGGATTGAAGTAGAATGCACCAAAAGTAGGCAGAAAGGATAAGTGACCTGGATGGGTGATGCACTTTGGAGAGAGTTAAGACTGAAGATTGCTTTTAAAAAAAACAGCATTTGCTGACTTAAAATTGCAAGAGATATTTATAAGTACTTAAAGCGTTTCTTCATCAGTCTTAAAAGTAGCTGAGTCCACTTGTGGGCTGCATGTAAGCTCTAATTTTAGTCTGTTGCTGTCGTTGTTGTCTTTAGTCGTGTAAACTTGTTTTATTTGAGAAACGTTTGGCCATAGAATGAGGTCCCAAGTCACCTCTGAGGTGCAGGTGAAGGCACACTGAAGCTACGTAATCCTACTCCATTTTGCAGTTTCCTGATTTTTTTTTTTAATTTTTTTTCCACAGGTGTTTCATTTGACAGTTTTACCATTCTCATGGTGTAGCTATTTGAAGTTGATGGAAATTAACTGAAGGTTGGGTGCCCTTTAGGCCTTTGTTGTCTGAATAGCACTGAGTCCATCTGCCAGGCTAAGGGAGACATGGTCATGTCCTGGGGCACATGCCTCATGGTGGGCACTGCTTTAGTCCCCTAGTTTTGATGCATTCAGTTGAAGTGCAGAGAAAAAGAGTCAATGACCAGAGAAACCATTTAAATATGTCAAGTTGCAGTGGAGCTTCCCCAGGGCATTCAAGGACAAGCAGCTGAGATGCTTCTTTCTAAATGAATTACAAAAACATGCAGGAATGGATAAACTGGTTCCATTACTTTAATTATTTTCTCCCTGTGTCTTAATTTTTTGCATACTTATTATGGCAGTTGACCAGTTTTCTCTGTGGCAGCTGTGCCACTCCAAGAGTATTTTGAACAGGGCAAGCAAAATCCTTAGGCTGGGGAACTGGTTAATGGAGATTGTAACAAGAGAGGAGACAGCTGTTTTAGCTTCTAGGCTTACGCCTTGCAGCCAGACTTGAATCGAAAGCATAAGACAAGACAACAATGACAATTTGCCACCTCTTTGTGGGTCTCTTGTAAATCATTTAATTGCAGTTGATTTTTGTAGCAGACAGGCACACCTTGCAAAAGACATTACCCTGGAGACACTGAAGTAGTATGAGTTGAGATGTCTAGAAAATACCAGTCTGTCCATCTTGGCTCTGATGGTTTTGGGTTCTGTATCCACAGGATCTGACAGTTTGATCCCATGGGAAATTAGCAACTTAGAAGGGAAGGCAGAAGCTTCAGCACAAAGGAACCTCTCTGGTTCCCTAGGCTCCACCTCACCTCACCAGGTTTAGCTCCTGAAGAGACTTCTCAGAAGTTCTTCTGTTTGTGCCCCTGGTCCTCAGCAGTTTGCATAAAAATCACACCCAGATCTTGAGTTATCTTTCAACTTCACTTCAGCAGAACTTGAGAAAAGCTCTTGGAAAGGTCAAAACCCAGTCCTAGATTGAAGCTGGAGAGCGCCTGTGAGGTGTACAAGGAACCCCTCATTGTCTCTGTTGTTGCCATCCATGAAGTCAGAGCTTCACTAAGTACTAGCTGCATCTGTTAAAAAACAAAACCAAAACAAAAACCTAAAACAAACAAACAAAAACCCCAAAAAACCGCAACAAAACAAACCCAGAGAAAAACACCAGTGACAACTGAACAGAACGAAGCTGGTGGTGAGTGTGATTGCAAACGCCTAATCGAGTAATTGGGGATTGCTGGAAAAGGACTTTTCCACTACCTATAGTGAGGAGTTTGTAACTGCTGAGAGCAACACGGTGACACTCAGTGTGGCTGCTTTTACCTGGAGCACCAACTGTTTCATCTGTTTTGTGATGCTCTGTCTTTGGTAATCCACTGACCTCACTGTCTATGTACATATGTATTTACTAAGTTTGAACTTTGTGGGGGGTGTTTTCCCCTCAAACATTGCTGCCTTAGATATTAAGCATTCATTCTTCATGCTGGAATCTGATCCAAGAAATCCTTTTTTACCTCTGTGGAATGCTTAGTGTACAAAACTTGAATTACTCCTGACAAAATGTTTACCTAATGGAAATCAGTATTATCTTCCTGGATTCCTAAGGGTGAGACCTTTGAAAGAAACAACTGCAGTATTTAGTAGGAATTGTTGTTCATTGATAGTTCAGTAAATTTGCAAACAGCTGAACAAATAGTCGAATCATTATAAAAAGGCTCTATAATTCACAGAGGAAGCAAATGCTGTGAGGTACATTTGTTTGGGGATATCAGGATGAGATTTTTTTATTTAAAGAAACTGTTTATGAATTGTGTACGAGGTATCAGTAAGGATTTTTATTGGGTTCCTGGTGGTGTGTTTATAAAATCCAAACATGAAAACCTAGACTACCTCAAGTATTGCAGTGCATCCACCCAGCACCTTGCCTTGATTTAAGTTCTTTTGCTGCCTCATTGAGAACAGCTATTTGAATCCAGTGCTGTTGCATCAGGTGCGTTTCGTCACAGCTGGACTCCTGACTTCTGTTGGCTTTTTTCCTTCCTCCCATGACTTTTTTTTTTTTTTACAAATACATTTTCTGTTTTGTGGAATTAAACGATATGTCAAAACCATTACATTTTTTAGAAAAGCAATCTTGTAAGCAATCTTTTTATCATCCTTTTTATGGGACAGTTACATCAGTGGTAGTCTGTGCTGGTGGTGTGGGAACTTTCTTTCTTTCTTTCTTAAAGTGAGATCAAGAGAGTGGGGAACTTCAATGTTTTCTGAATTCGTATTCCAGTCTGACTTCTTGATCTTGGAGATTTTTCCAGGAGCATCACAAGAAACAGATTCTCTTATCTGTGGCTTCCTGACTGAAAGTGGAAATGTGTGGCAAATCATTTAGGTGCATGTCCGAAGCTGTCCTCCAGATCTTGGCGGACATAGCAGGTCAACTAATCAGGGAGCTGTTTGAGGCTATCACTAATTGTTTACTCAGGACAGCAGAGAAGAGCTTGGAACAAGGCAAGTAGTCCCACATGTTGGAAGAGCAATATATTGAGGAGAGATGGGTTAAAATTGTGTAGAAAGAGCCTCAGGCAAAATTGGTGCTCAGGAAGGAGAGGAGGGATGGAGGAGCATTCTTTTCCCCATCAGATCATGTGTTGAATCTGGCTCACTGTAACTTTTAAGGTAATGCTTGCATAGAAATTGGATGTTCCTGTTCGGTGTGGCTAATCTTTTTGGGCTTCTAACCTACCCCAGATGACAAAAGTATTTCTGTGCTGAAGCAAGTAAAGCTTTCAGGATCTTTCACTCCCCCTTCTTGTCCTAATTAAAGCCAGAGTTCTCTTTTTCTCTTAAGTTCATACAGAAAGAAAAC
This sequence comes from Rissa tridactyla, assembly GCF_028500815.1. Taxonomy (NCBI): domain Eukaryota; kingdom Metazoa; phylum Chordata; class Aves; order Charadriiformes; family Laridae; genus Rissa; species Rissa tridactyla. The sequence continues at coordinate 42,622,564 of NC_071469.1, forward strand.
AAAATTTTCCACAGAGTTCTGTAATGGAAATATAGCTCTCATTTATTGCTGTGGAAATCAGGTTAAGTAAAAGCAGGGGCTCTTGGCCTGTTTTATGCAGGTTCCTTAATCATGACTCTTCCATTTCTACTACTACTTTGGGTCAGAGCATGAGTGGGTATGGAATTCAAAATTTATTTTTTACACATTGCTGAAATAAAAGCTTCTCCTTGCTGAAAAATTAATTGCTGAGTGTTCCAGCACCTTATAAGATATTTATATGTTCTCCTGAGTCCTGTCTCTTCCTGTTTCAAAGTGCTGTCTTGAGAGCAGTTCAGGCAAGAGAACTGCTCAGCTGCACTTTGTAGTCTTCCTCTCTGCCAAGGAGTCTCAAGACAGCACTCGAAAACAAAGAGACATACTCTAGGGGAAATATGAATATTAGATCACTTTGGGTTAATCATTTGGGATACAGTGGCCTCAGTTTACGCATCTGACATTTTTGGGGTTTTGTACTGATTGCTAAAGTGCATCTCAGAATCGTTAAGTCTAAGGTTCTTAAAGGCATTGGAAATCCCAGATGGGTAGTACTGTTGTCCAAGGTGTAAAGAATTTGATGACAAAATCAGTTGTCTCTTACTTTAATGGCTTTTTTTAGTGTTTTCATTGTGTTTTTTTCCCCCTTGTCTTTGAAATAGAGAGAAAAGAATAATTTGCTGGTTTTACTTCACTTGGGAATGCACAGGGTAGATGATGACCTGATTAAATAGCATCCTAGAGTTGCTCGTTCTTAAAGGGGAAATAGTTGCTAGCATCAAATCTATTATGTGAAGAGGGGGCCCTGCAATGAAATGGGTCAGAATATTTGTTCTGGCTGTGTTGGACTGGCAGCAGAGAATCAATGTACTTTATCAGTGCTGCTGTAGAGCTCAGCTGAGTTCATGAAGTTGTTTTTTTCGGTGTTGTAATCCAAATGTTACCACCAACCTGTCCTGCATTTGTTACTCTCGACTTCCTTTGTGGCTTAGTACTTCCCTTCAAGTCAGCTACCTTAGTGCCTCCTCTGAATGAATGAGAAGCCGTCATGAGTTTCCAGCATCTGAACATTGTGTAATATAGTTATTTCTTTTCTTTGAGAGGCTAGTGCAGACTTCAATAGGAGGGGGGAAAAAAATTAAAATATTTGCATCTGATGAAGTTGATATGTTTGTCGGATTCTGTGTACTGAGCTCCATGCAGCAGGATGGACATATCAAAAAAAGACCACAAATCTGCTGGCAGTGGTGCTAGTAGTTAAGTGGTAATCTGCAAAATATGTCTTTTGGAAACAGTGCATGCGCAGAGCTAAAATGAAGCCTCTCATGAAATACCTCATCATGATAATTTACGGAAACATGAGGATTACGTCTTGCTCCATGGAGAAGCAAGGAGACAGAATAATGGCATGGGTTAATAGGTCCCTCAAAGCCAATTTTAAATATGAGGAAAATGCTGTAGGTAATCCTTTTTCATTTATTATGACTGGCTGGGCAGGCAGCGTAAGGTAAGACAGCTGCTGCGTGGCAGCATGTTGAACATATGAGGACAGAGCCCACCCACCTTCCAGTGAATCTTGATACTTTGAAGCCTGATGAGATAGTGATACTCTCTGTAAACAAGCATGGGGGCACTGGGGGAAAGGAAGTACGTGCAGGGGGATTGCAAGGGGACAGGGGGACAACTTGCTCTGCTTCCCTGGTTACTCTGTTGATGCAGCAAGTGCTTCCCCAGGGTGGGCAGCTGAAGGAAGTGTGCATGAAGTACAGCCAGAGTCTGTGCTCGTGTTCCCAACTGCACCCTCAAAAGTTCCTCTTTTGACACTCTGTAAGAGCCAAGAGAAACAGGTTGGTGGCTTTTCCTGCTCTGAGATGGTGCAGGGAATGTCGCCTTAGGACATGCATGTTTTGTCTCTGCCTCCTCCAGCTCATCTGCACAAGAGGATCTTTGTAAGTAGTGTGGCATGAGAATAGGTATAGGATGGTCTCCAGGAGGCTGCTTAGTCTGCGTGTTACTGACCTGTGTCCATCTGTGCCTGCCTTGGTTCCTGGGTGGTATGTGGGGAAGCTGGGGACCCATTTTAAAGCTAACAGGTCTCTTAGCTTATACAGAAGTTTGACCTGTGCCTGTATCGCAATGAAAATGTTTGAAGTCCTCAGGAAAAAGAAGTTGATGCTACTTACTTGTATGCAAGGCAGCTGAAGCATCAGTAATACTAACAGCATCAGTGGTCCTGGTAATCTGTCTGGCTCTGTCAACAGAGCCTCCCAGAGCAAAGTTTCAAAGAAAGAAATGCAAAGGCTCTGCGTAGTGAACACACTGAAGGTCAGCTGAGGTTTTTGACATCATAGTGATGCTGGGGGCAGAGGGTGGCTTTGTATATTGGGAATGGGGAGGAAGGTTTGATAATATGAGCTGTAGAGGGTAAGCTGTCCTGCTGCCTTCCATATCACCTGTGCTTTTTCTCCCTATAGGTCATGCTGCTGTCTCTGTTCTGTGCCCTGCCTTTTAAGTTTCTGTGTCTTTAGTCATGGTTTTGGATTGTCTGTTTGTGCAAAAGCAGCGTCTTTGGAAACTTTTGTTCTTGAACTAACATCTTTGACATCGAACTTGCAATGTGAAGCTACAGAGGAAATAAAGTGTGTGGCATGCAGCTTATTCTTAGTTTCCTCTACTCTTTTTTCATTTTAATGATTTTGTGAGTGCTGAACTAATTAAAGTGGCCAGTAGCTTTCAGTATGTAGTTTAGTCTCAGCCAAAATTATTATCTTGCTTCAGCCTACTATAATTCCAGAGGAAAGTAATTTAGTGGTAATGTTAAAAAATAAAAACTAAATTTGTTGAATTGGATGTGCCTCTGTAGAATGGGGCTTCTTTCTAACTAATGCATTCAAATTAAAATGAAATAAATACCTATAATGTTTCTGGAGATTTTACTGTACATAATAATTTCATAGACTACTGAAATGCAGCCACTCTTGGTTGAGTACCTATAGAGCTCAAAGCTGAAAGTTGCTTAATAACAATATGAGAGCTGCAAAAGTCTTCTGTATGCGAAGATGCTGTAGAAAGATTTGGCTGGATCAAAACTTAATAACTCAAATTGGAATTTGTCCCAGACGTTGGGATTGATACCGTTACTATCATTAACAAAAATAAGTATTCAGCTGACATTAAAGTCTGAGAGCTGACTTAATACCCTACTGAGCAAGAGACACACCGCATCTGCTTTGGAGTTCTCCTGCCTGCTAATTGGACTTTTCCTTGCAAAAATGCTAATTCAGATTTGGCTGTCTCTAGGATTGTTAATGGCTTAATCCAAAACCAATTAAAGTCATTGGATATGCTCCCCTTGACTTTAGGAAGCTTTTGATCAGGACTTGTGCTAGTACAAATGAAAAGGCTTACTGGATTTTGCTCTAAATAATTTTCTTGTAAATGAAGTGTGTATGTGTGTATAAGTATGTATTTTGACGTTTGCTTAGTTATATTTATCCTTGAGTGTCAGCTGTGAAATAAGAGATTCAGATAAGTGAGAAGTTAGTCTGTTTTTACTGAGGCACCAGGTCAGGTATGGTAGGAATCAGCACATTCTTGTGTGGTTTTCAAAGTTAGGACAATATGATTGTTAAAACAGCCATTGTGAAAGGTAGCTAGGAAGGTAAAGCTTGTTAGTAGAGAGTTTCAAGTCCAAATAGCGTGGGCTACCAAGATGATCAGGAGCCTGGAGCACGTGTCTTGTGAAGGCAGGCTGCTGGAGCTGGGCTTGTTGAGTCTGGCAAAGAGGAAATCTAATAGCAGCCTACAGAGGATTGAAGAGTAGTTGCAAAGCTGGTGGAGCCAAGCACTTCTTGGTAATGCCAGATGATATAGCAAAGGACACGGGCCCTGAATTGTAGCTTGTGAATTTCAGGTTTGGTGCTGGGGAGAGAATTTCTCTAGGAGGACAGTGCTGCATTGGCTGGGACCTGATGTCCAGGGAGTTTTTCTGTCCGTGGTAGCCTGTTCTGGGAGAAACTGAAATGCTTTCCTGTGCTCCCTCCTGGCCAACCCGTCCGTGGTTCTTTAGGTGTGCTTCTGAAAATGGGCAAAAGGGATTTGTGAAAAATAAAGGCTGTAGCTCCTCCTAGACATATGTAAAACTACCTTTTGCATGTTCTGTCACAGCTTGTGGGAAGGGGCTGGCAGCTGGTGGTATCACTCTAGGGCATCATTCTAATTTGCTTTATGCAATAAAATTGTTTTACATCTTGATTATTGAATCCTTCTGGTCGTGTCCAGCAGTAGTACAGATTCTCTTCATGATTTTGCAGCAGAAGACTGGGCCAAATTTATTTTTTTTTTTAGTTGTTTTAAGCTTAAATCCTCTATATGTAATTACTGAATATTAATGTGCTAGGAAATTAATCAGGAAGAAGAAATTTAAGAAGAATAACTATTGGACTGTTAGATATAAGCAGTACAGAAAATGTCCTCTATCAGTAAAGCATACATAGGTATGTACAATATTCATATTTCTGCATGTATAACATGAGGGTGTGTGCATACTTATGCATGTGTATATGTCTGGTTTTTGCATAGGTACAGTACATGAATATATATGTGTGCATGTGTGTAGGGTTTATCATATCTCAAAAGAGAGGGAGAAATATTCTATGATGTAGGTAGCAGAGAGAAATTTCACAGATCCGGGATTCTGTTTTTCTTTCTTACTTCAATTCAGTTGACTTCACTCTGCCTCAGTCTGTTCAATGAAAAATATCAAAAGCCCTGCTTTTCCTATATCATTCCCTTCCTCTATCAGTGACTTCTCGCTAGTACAGTTTGCCAGAAAACAACTCATGTTTTGTTTTTGAGAAGGCTTTGGCGTTTCTTTCTGTTCTGATGCCAAGGAAAACCAAGACACTACAAAAATAGCAAAAATGAAATGAAGATGCGCCTCTAGAGTCGCTGTCCTGGAATTAAAACAAAGTCATAATTGTATGGCATGAAAGCATTTTTGTACTTAAGTAGTATAATCTTACAAATTTACGGTAATAATAAAGTTCTTGTAAGTTTTGAAGACTAGATAACTTACTAGGTGATTATCCTGTCTTGGCTAAAGCTTACCCCATGTCCTAGGCAAGGTTTCCACTGGCCCTGCAGGCAGGGACCTCAGGAGGAGCCCCCCAGGGTCAGCACTGCTGGAGGAGCTCTGCCCCTCGGCACAGCCCCCTCTCTCTTCTGTAATCACCAGTATAAATCTGCATTAATAAATTGAAGACATCGCTCACTATATTTCTATCTTCCTGTATCTAGGCAGACTAAGACTAGCTTTTAACCTATCGTTTTCCTTTTTTATTAGCTAAACTAGTCAGTTCCTGCTGTGCATATGAATATTTTTCTCCTTCTACAGCCTCTTGTCTGTGACCGCTTCCCTTCATTCTCTTTCATTTGATATTTCTTTTTGGCCCTACCTTACTTAGGTTAAAAGCCTTAACTTCTAAAGCATTTAAAAAACCCCAAACAACTCTGCAGAAGTCTGTTAGCATTACTACATCCCCTCTAGCATCCTCTGTGCGTATTTTCTATACCTATTCTTTAGAAGAGGAGCATCCTTTCTCCCTGTGCCTGTGCAGCACTTAGCCTAATGGCCCATGGTTTGAGCTCGGTCCTGATTCCGAGTTGGGCAGAGAAGGAGCCCTATCCCAAGGGAAGATGCTTTTAATACTTTAATTACAGCTGCCTTGTAAAATCAGAGTAGTGTTCACCTCCTGATGGGTTGTAATGTTTTGGATTTCTTGAGGTGTTTATCACATAGATATAATTTTTAAAGCAAACAAAATTGTTCCTGTATTCCTTTAGAACTAGAAATTAAATGAAAGAGTAACTGAAATCCCGATTAACAAAAAACTGTATATTCTTTCTGCTACACAAATTTAAAACATAGCTAATTTGCCTGTCTGTCTCCTGTCTAGTGGTGACAGAAATCTGAATATTTAAGTAACTTTGTGGTTTGAATAGCTAAGGTTTATGGAACTGCAGTTTAAAGCCAGTGGAGCAAATGGTTGCAGCTTACTGGGATTAATTGACTGTGTTTCTGAACAGGCATTTTGGCTTGTGGAGCTGACCTCTACCAGCTTTCTCCTCTTCATCATACTCCCTAGTGCTCAGCAGCCAGCAGGTGTATGTACTCCACCAGGTATTAAATGTTCTTAACTGCTGAGTCCTTGCTCTTCAGTGGCAAATAGTATGAAATGATCAACACTTTGTATTTCTAAATGAGAACTTGTTCTCTAGAAGAAGCTAATGAATATTTCTCCTACGGTTCAGGCTGGACCTGAACCGTCTTGAGGTGTGCAAACAGAAACAGGAGACGATGCTGAGTTCCAACAGCTGCTTTCTGGTTTTTTTCCTTTCTTTCCCCCTCGAAGTATTGACGTATTCGTGGAAGTTTCTACTGTGATAGTGTCTGAGTTCAAAGTCCTGTGGTGAAACTTCTGAGAGTTCTCCTTTTATTGAGGTTCTCCTCCCTGTTTGCACGTACTTTACAATAGATGGTTAAAATCTATATTTTTTTTCACAGTCCGTCACTCTCCCCTGAGACTGCCAGAGATGGCAATTCTGATGGTAAGTAAGGTGTTACGGTCTTGCTGTTATGACTGGCTCTCAATTACACAATGACAACCCCACCAAATCACACCATTTGAATTACCACTGGCTTAATAAAAGCAAAATACCTTTTTTTTTTTTCTTATTTACCCTCGTGGTGCCAGATTCAGAACAATTATATGGAGGTTGGAGGCTGTATATATGTGTTGAACCATTTATTTTTACCAGTGTGTTGAGCTCCTCCTGTCCACGTGAGCTGTCTTCATTTCTGCTCCATTTGAGGAGAAAGAAACATTGTCAACTAACTAAAACAGAGAAGTAAAAAATCCCCACAACCTAATAAAATGCTGTTTTCAGGCTTCTAGAGTGGTGTGTGTAATTTTGTGGGAGCTGAAGCCATTTGAAAGATAAGACCTTCAGTTTTCATGATTTAAAAAACTGTCAGTGCTGCTGTTTTCCTGGAATACCAAGTTGATATATATTTAACTAGCTGAAACTGGACCCCTCCCACCATGTTTTAGCCAAGTAATGAAACAACATTAACCTTACTTTGGTGTGGACTTGCAAGTCAGTGAACTCAAGCACTTTTCTGTGTTTTGGTCATTATTCTTAAAAGAAAATCTTTCATTATGGAGGAGATCAGCATTTCATTTTAATGTTTATAGAAATGCAACAAGAAATCCCTGGAGAACAGAAAATGGAAGGACTTTTAAAAGTCATTGATAGATCCTGTTTCAAACTTTTTACTAACAGACTAAAGATTCCTGCTTCATAGTCCATGTTACATAGGCTAGATCGTTATTTTTGAAATAATGTCTTTGCCTCTATTGTACTAATTTATCTGAAATCTTATTGTAGGATATCTATAGGAGACTTATCAACAATACCTTAAAGAAAATAATGAACTGCAGACAATGTTTTTTTTTTTTTATTTGTTTCTACCTAATGAGCCCAAGTTTCTCAGGAGAATTCGTGCAGGCAAATTACCTTCCCAGGAACAGTTTCCCTCTCATCTCGCTTCAGTCATCCTTAGAGAGAGTTTGGCAGAGCTTACTCTAAACGTTGTGGGTGGCAACTTAAACCAGCAGTAGAGCAGAAGAGATGAAGGTTTATCCTGTAATCAGAATTTTAAAACACCACTCTGAAAAACTCAGCCCCGAAGTTTTTACTTAGGTGTCTAGATACTGTAAAGATGTGATGCCTTGGAGCCCTCAGTGAATTTAGACTGGAAACTCTTGAGTGTCGTTTTCAAAAATCAGAACTCTTAAGGTCCTAAATACTTAAGATTTCCTTAGTGTCTAAATAAATACTTTAAAATGGTCAAACTCAAATAAAACCAGTATTTATAACCATCCAGTTGGCATATCACATAAATAAAATATGCTCGATAAATCCGTTTGCTACCATGCCAAATAGCTACAGTGCTAGCAAGAGATAGTTGTTATCAGCTGTTTGGACTCCTGTATAGCTTAAAATGTCAATGCGTTATTGCTGAATAGTGCAAGGGAAAGCATTTGTTCAGAGTACCTCTCTAAAAATGTACTTTAGAGAGAGAGAGAAAAATTTCAGGATGAAAGATCAGATGGTGGACACCATAGGATTTGGCTAAGGTACTTGACATCTAATGACATCTTACAGTTCTATTGATTATTTTATTGCCTCTGCCAAAGACCGACAGTGTTCTTGCCTGGGTTCTTGCTGAGCAAGCAGACTCAGTTTGAAATGTACTTTCCCCTTTTTATTTCACCCTCTTGCTTTCATTACTAATTCTTTGCCTTTATTTCATGTGGTAACTCAACAAAACAATGCATGAGAGTCTCAAACCTGTTAAACGGGGAGAGGAAAGCCTGAAATGTTAGCAGTTTTTGAGATCTTTAAACTTTAAGAGGAAGAATGATGTTTTTAGCATATTCCAAGATTTCTGTCATCAGATCGAACGCAATCTAGTTCATTCTTCTCTGCTGGTGTCTGAACACTCTCTGATGTCAGTCCCACCAAGGCCATGAGAGCGCTGCCAGTTTCGGCTCTAGTACACGTGTCAATGCGGGAACTGTGTCATTGCAGTTTTTTGGTTTGCAGACTTTACCAGAGCTGCATAGACAGGTACAGAAGAGACTTAGAAATGCCAATGCCCTGGTCTGAAAGCCTTGACTTTGGCCTGCTTGTTCCCATTCAGAGGCCTGGGTGTAATATGTGAAGTTGTCGGCATGCTCTGCCAGGGGCTGGGTGAGGAAAGGAGGATTCATTTCTCTGATATTCTCTAAAATTCCTTATGTTCCCATCCTCGTCTTTCATGGTGAGGAAAATGGCATTTTCACCTGCCATTGGCGGTCTCTAAAAATAGAAAGGTCTGTTTCTCAAGTGAGATTTCTTTTGTGCTTTTTTTTTTTTTGTGACTATTCCTTCAGGATTTTGAGATTGCAGATGGACAAAGCAATGAGGGCTTCATAATTAAAAAAAATTCATGTTGATCCACATCCTGTTTTATCTCATTATATGGAAGCAACTTGAGAGGAACAAATCATCACATCAAAAATACCTTCCACCAGAAAGGTAGTAAGCTGTAGCGGGAAAACATTTCTGCATATATTTGACCCTGGTTTCTTACAGCAACAAGTCTTTTATAAACTTTTCATTATGAAGCTTGAGGGTCATAATCCTTCCTAAATCAAGCAATGAATAAATCCCTGTTCAAATCCAGTCTGTCACCTTTGAAAATACTGCCTCCAAGTAGTTTATGCTGTGCCAGATATGCCATGAAGTGGAGGGGAAAAAAAAAAAAGAAAAGATTAGCTTTCCTCTGCTGTCTAAAGAAAAGAATGAAGTCCCACACTGCATGTTAAAGGAAAGAATGGGAAGAATGGGGATTGTGTAAAATAGGTCAGAGATGTATTTAATTTTAAAAGGCTTGGACTGAGAAAGGAGAGAGTATAAAATTTTCCATAATGGCAATCAGGTAACCCTGAAGTGTAGTGGTTAAGAAATAATTACACCCCAGAGGGATTAGAGGCATCCGCCGTTGCCTGCTGCCTTGTAATGCCTCGGGGATGTGATTAACTTATGATAATTAATGCTCTTATAGTGGAAATGCAGGATGAACATGGAGAGCCTGAAGAAGATTCAGGGTTGTGCCTTGGTATGTCTACTCCTTCTTTATCCATGTTTCCTTGTTGTTTGACCCTTAATGGGTGGCACCATAAATGAGTATGTTTCCTGGGACCTGAATGATTTGTTCAGTGCCTTAGGTTGCGTTAGCGTGGTGCTACTGCTTGAGTGATTATCTGAAATGCAGATACCCTTGATAAGGACTCTAATAGCTTCACTCGTGGCCAGTTTTAAACAGCATGGAGGTGGGGATCATACTCACTGTGGTCTCAGGACAGTAAAGCTGTGTAAGGCGTGTATAATGCTTAGAGAGGACAACTTCTGGGTAGCCCCAACTTTTGTAAAGTTCAGTTAGTACTAAATCAGAAATGTCTACATTCTCATTCACTTTTGTCTGGTGTCGGTGCATGTATAGGTGGAGGTCTGTGACTCCTCATGTATGGGCCTATAGGACCTTTTGCAGCCTACTGTCTTTACCAGAAGTCATAGAATCATAGGGTTAGAAGGGACCTCTGGAGATCATCTAGTCCAACCCCCCTGCCAGAGCAGGGTCACCTAGAGCAGGTTACACAGGAACGTGTCCAGGTGGGTTTTGAATGTCTCCAGAGTTGGAGACTCCGTGACCTCTCTGGGCAGCCCGTTCCAGTGCTCTGCCATCCTCAAAGCAAAGTTCCTCCTCATGTTTAGGTGGAACTTCCTATGCTCAAGTTTGTGCCCGTTACCTCTTATCCTGTCACTGGGCACCACTGAGAAGAGCCTGGCCCCATCCTCCTGACACCCACCCTTTAAGTATTTATAAGCATTGATAAGATCCCCCCTCAGTCATCTTTTTTCCAGACTGAAGAGACCCAGATCCCTCAGCCTTTCTTCAAAAGAGAGGTGTTCCAGTCCCCTTATCATCTTGGTAGCCCTTTGCTGCACCCTCTCCAGCAGTTCCCTGTCCTTCTTGAACCGGGGAGCCCAGAACTGGACACAGTACTCCAGGTGCGGCCTCACCAGGGCAGAGTAGAGGGGGAGGATGACCTCCCTCGACCTGCTGGCCACACTCATCTTGATGCACCCCAGGATGCCATTGGCCTTCTTGGCCACAAGGGCACATTGCTGGCTCATGGTCATCCTGTTGTCCACCAGGACTCCCAGGTCTCTTTCCACAGAGCTGCTCTCCAGCAGGTCAGCCCCCAACCTGTACTGGTGCATGGGGTTATTCCTCCCCAGGTGCGGCACCCTACACTTGTCCTTGTTGAATTTCATAAGGTTCCTCTCTGCCCAACTCTCCAGCCTGTCCAGGTCTCTCTGTATGGTGGCACAGCCTTCCGGTGTGTCAGCCATTCCCCCCAGCTTTGTGTCATCAGCAAACTTGCTGAGGGTGCACTCTATCCCCTCATCCAGGTCATTGATGAATATATTGAAGAGGACTGGACCCAGTACTGACCCCTGGGGAGCACCACTCGTCACTGACCTCCAACTAGACTCTGTGCCCCTGATCACTACCCTCTGACCTTTGCTCCCATCAGTTTTCTCTCAACTCTGAGAAAATGATTCCAAAGAAAATCTTTTCGTTTTTTCATGGTATTGAGAATGTAAAAATTGGGGGACGTTGTCTTCACAATGAAGGTGTATCTAAGATATTAAGAAATCTAAGTGTTGAGAATTTCAAGTGCAGTAGCTATTTTATGATTATTCCCAACCTGGATATTACACTCCCTTTCTGTAATTTCACATAATCCAATTGCAAATTGGACAAACTTATCTTAGACAAAAAAGTTAGTGTGGAACAAGAGTGTCAATATAAAACAGATTGCCATTTGAAAATCAATTTTCTGGATTATTTTTTCTAGGTGGATAAGTTCTTAGACTCTTCTTGAAAACTTTTCTCTACTTCATACAAAACATATGTATGAAATATGAAAAGAGAAATACAATGGCCTCAAAGTATGAATTTTCCATACATGAAATTCTGTGAAACTTTTTCTGGCTTTATATTTGCATTGCACCAAAGAACCTAAGCCCAACCATCAGTACAACAGAAGTGCGATGTGCATTGGCAGTGGCTTTATTCATCTGGTGTTGTTAGTATGCTCTTCTGAAGAGGCGTTTTAGTTACTTTTACCAAAAGAAAAATTATCTATTTCAGACTATGCAGTGGCGCAAAATGCATCTTACCTATGTGTTTTTACTTCACTATTAGTGTTTTAGGTTTTTTGTGTCTTAACCACCATGGATATTGTTGGTTTACCAGAAGCAAATATTTCTCAAGAGGACAGTTTGGGGACATGTTGCTCCCCCAAAGGCTGTGAGTAGATTAACCACAGAAATTTGATGTTCTCTATCAGGTGTAGTAGTTGGGGTCATTGGCACTGTGTCAGGTGCTGGGCTCTGCCTGCTAACTGCCGGTCAAACCTTATGGGTGACTTCTTTGGTGACTGATGTCTGTTGTGAAGCTGTCATCTATTCAGAAAAAAATAACTGATGATTTTTCTTGTAACACTGAAGATGCACTGCCGGTGTCTGCTGACCTTTGCATAACCTGCTGAGGATGGGGTAGTCATGCTTAGTAAGTTGCAAGATTTACTTATTACTTATGCTTCAAATGTAGGCTAATTTCCCTGTGAAATCTGTGTAACCAAGATTTGAGTTTAGATACTTTTGACTGATGCAAAGTTAACACTGCTTATTTTATTCAGAAATGTTTTGTGTTTCAGTTGTTAGTGCATTTCTGAAGAACACATTTTGTAGAGATGTGGTCTAGCCAATGATGATGTGTAACTATCTTATGTTACATTTCCTTTTCTCTCTTTCACCAGTGTATGCCTATGGTGAGCCTGGCAAGAATGGAAGCCCTTTTGTCTTTGATGAAACATACTCTAACTTGTATATATCCCTAAGTACAACCAGATTTATGCATATATACGCAAAACAACATGTTTCTATGGTTACTTGCATTTATTGACTACAATATAGGATATTTTCTTGAAAAGACATTTGCATCCGTTATTTCTTTGACTTGGTGGCACTTCCTTCTTTGCAAGTTGGTTGGGTAGATGATAATCCTTTCACTTGTTGGACTGTCAGGAAGAAGGGTATGAGAGACACAACTTCCTATGCAGCTGAAGTACACAGGTTGTTACCAAGACCTAAAGGAGTTGGAATTATCACGTCATTATCTTGCTCTTCTTTTTGTTACTTGCCTGTTGCATACTGTTAGTATTGGAGATACGTTGAGATCATTATGAAGAATGTTTTGGTTTTTTCTATTTCAAAAGGGATGAAGATATTTTTCCTTTGCTCCTTTGCCCCTCAGTGGAAACCACCAAAATGCCTGGAGTTGAGTTAGATGTGATGAAAGTATGAGGGGTGATTTCTGGGCTATAGCAATTATATCCAGCTGATCTGTATCAACAGTGTCATATGATGGCTCTTGCAGGAATGACTCTGCCATGCAAATAAGCTTCCAGAAGAAAAGATATCCCATTTCAATTTAAGAGCTCCTCCATTCCTGTATGCTGTGGTGCTATTTGATCTTGGTGCTTTGGGCTTGTCTGCCCAGGCAAGGTAGTGCCTGGTGTGGTATGGTGAGCTGTGTGCCTACAACACCTTGGCTGCCTTTCCAGGGGCAGTGTGGAAATAGCCTTTGTGTAAACGTGCTAATTTACATCACTTTGAAAGCATATGTTCATCTCTGAGTATCCTTGGGAATTGGTGACAAAAAGCCAGTGAGCTGTAAGGTCTCTCCTTGGCTTGCTGTTCACTACCTTACCATGCTTCGGGCCCCACCACATGTGCACGGGCTGTTTGGGAAGGGAACAATGTCTGAGGCACTGGCATGTCTTACAAGTCAAACCAGCAGCCGTCATTGAATCCCTCCATTTGACTACTAAGGAGTCTAATGGAGACTATTAAGTTTGGTCTTTGAAGGCATTTCTTCTTTTTCTTTCTTTCTTCATTCTGCTTAATCATTTTTGAAATGTTTTATTTCTGTTGGGCTGAGGGTAGCTCTCTCAAGCAGCATCGAGTGCAGTGCTTTCCCACGGGGCAGAGGTTAGCCAGCAGCTGGCGCCTGGCTCATCTGTAGTCTTCCCCACTCTCCTCGGTGTGAAGATCTGAAAACTCTGACTTCCGCTATATACTGGGTAAAGTTTTTTTCGGTGACCTTCTGTACCTGGCCTGCAGTTACCTAAGCCGCTCACCTACTTGAATTAGTTGAAGCCTTTTTCTTTTTTCTTTTGTCCCCTTTTTTGATGAGACTGAGGCTAAGAAAGCTTATTTCAGAACGGTCTACAAAAATGTGCGGCATTTTTCAAGAACACATCGGTGAAGTGCTCTGTCTACAGAAATCATACTATTCGAATGTTGTTCATAAAACCATTGATTTTAACTGGGTGCTGAAATACTTTTATGAATCCTAATTTGCCACTGAGTGGAGTTCCTTAAACCTGGGGAACTTTCTTTAAAAGAAATTTTCAGCGACTATAAATTGACTCAACCACCTTTGAGCCTTTCAGTCCAACAAACTCTTGTTCTCATTAGCCTTCACACCATGATGAAATGACTCTGGATAAAAAAACCCCACACAGACTGATCTCTGGGCAGCCAGTAAAGTTTTGCCTGAAATACTGTTTCTGAAAGCCCCCCTTACCAGTTACTTGCATGAGACTTTCAAAGACTTCAGACATTTTGAACAGTAGAAATCTTAAAACTTGCAGTATTTAATCAAGTCTTTATGGTTATCTTTATTTACTGAACATTGTATTACAAAGATGAAGGGCAGCTTTGTTTTCTGCTTTCCTGGATGGCACACGTATCTCTGTTTTTCTCTATGGAGAAACCTGAATGTGGCCAGCCATCCATAAAGGCTGGAGAATTGGGAATTCTACTTAACATAAAGAGGAGGTTTGTGAATTTGTTGCCTTTCACATTGATAATTCAGAAAACTTAGTTTAAACATGTTGTAGTATCTCCTTTTGACAACACTAGCATATTTCATTTCAAGTTTTACCATTTGGTAGTTTTATATCATCAGGCTTAACAGTTATTTTACTGGGGTGTTTTGGTTTTTTTTTTGTTTTTTTTTGAAACTGCAGTGACACTTGATGCTATGGTTGATACAACAGAAACATAGAAATAATACAAATAAAAATAAATTTATACCATGAAGTTATGTTCAGAAATTAAAAATAAAATGAACTCTAGTGCATTTTAGTTAATAATAGATCTGTGCTGAAAGATTCAAATGGACATTTGTAGGATTAAAGCATCTAAAATGTAGTGGTTTGATTCTTTCTGCGGCAAACAGAGCCCTTTTTACTATGCATCAAACTGGAGCTGGATGCAGCAGTACTCAGGTGCAGCAGATCAGAAATTCTGTTACAGACATATTGGAAATCCGTAATGAAAAGAGTATCAAAATGATTAGCCAGGAGAAACCCTCCAGTGCTGCTAAGTGCAAAAGTCTGTGCTGTGCTCTTTGCATGCTCTTATTTCTTGTTCAGCTGTAACTTATTGTGTTTACAATTTACGTCTTCCTCAAAGGAAAGCTGGATTTTTCTGGTGGATGTTCAAGGGCACTGTTGCTTCTGTCCTGGGGAACACATCTAGGAGCCATCTGGTCTGAGAGTGTGTTCGGTTGTCAGTACTGCCCAATGTGCTTTGCTATATGTTCCTAAAGGCGGTAGTGAGGTGCTGGGAACATGAAGATGATCTGTATGTTTCAATGCTTTGTCAGGATGGTTTGCGTCATTCACAGTTGTCACAGGCTTGGCTTGGGATTGCTACTAAGCATGGTGCTGCTATGGTATTTCAAGCATAGTTTGTGTTTTCTAAGTCATATTCATAGCAATGCATGCAGAAAAAAAAGTTTCAAAATCCGTTTTATATACCATGGCTCAGTCTTGTTATAAAAGCAGGAGTCAGGTTGCTGTATATGAGCAGTGCTAATTTCATGCTCTTGTTCCTTCCAGCCTATGATTTGACCATATATATTTTTTTAAAACCCAAAAACCCAACAAACAAAACAAACTACAGCAAAAAAAAACCCAACAACCCCAAACCCCTAGATTGTTACTTTAATATTGTAACAAGGCTGTACCCTTTCCTCTTTTTCTGGGGCAGTGCTAGGGTTCATAAATGCAACTGCAAGCATAATAGGATCTTCATTCAACTCATGGTACACCTACATGGAAGTGGTCTCAGAAATAGAAACCAGGGGTGAATGGGCAGTTGAGAGGGCTAAGATTTTATCACAGTGTCAACATAAACTGTCGTTATTGCTTCTCAAACTTGGATGCAAAACCAAGAACTATGTTAAAGGAAATATAATAGTGCCAGTGGCAAAGTGCTTCCCCCTCAATGCTGGGGAAAAATTCCACACTATGATGATCGTATTTGTGGTGCTACCCAAGAGAGGCTGAAAGGACTGACTTCCATGCTGATGGAAGGGTTGAAAGGACAAGCTCCAATAAGACTGAACTTTGGCGATTTGCCTGCCTACCATATATTGTAACAGAGTAAACAAAACTGCTTTAGCATACCACAAATAGCTGAGAAAATGCATGTAAGCATTTTGCCATATTCAGCATCTGTAATTTAATATTTGAGTTCTGAACTTTAGATAAAAATTCCCTGATTTTTCTGTTCTTGTCCAGGAAATGGAATGCTTTTGCAATGATGATAACGCATTACCCTGAACCACAAAATATTTATGCAGAGCTTTGGCCTTTCTGATAATGTTTTAGGAGCACTTGTGTTCTAATAATGATGTAGTAATCCCAGATTTTAAGGTGAGGCATTTGACGTGTTTCTCCCTGTTTAACATGACCCAGTAGTCACACCTGTGTGATGAAATGTTGAAGAAAATGTCTATGATGTCGCAAGACCCGCTAACCTGTATCTAATTTGTCTTCTCTCCTTTGTGCTTGTCTAGAAATGGTGAAATTTTAGGGGGGGGGCTGATCAGCCTCTGCTTATGATCCTTTTAACTGAACTGTTGCTCATCACCAGGAGAGCTATACCAGGAAACCGTAGCAGGGCACGCTTATGCGTTGGAAGTGCCCTTGCTGTGATGAGCTGAGATTCTTTGGGCCTCATATTGTGGGTAAGGTTTAGTGAGAAGGACTCACGGAAGTGACATGGATGCACTGTCAGACACAACTGATGCCAGCTCGAGCTTACAAAATTACATTTTTCACAGTTTTCCTGTTTTGTCCTGTAAGCCAATGCAAGGAAAAGACTTGGGATTGTTTGAGCTTTTTCACTTTCAAGGGCTCTTTACAAGAGAAGGATCTCTTAAAAAAGAAAACAACCAAAACCACAACACA
Organism: Rissa tridactyla; assembly: GCF_028500815.1. Lineage (NCBI taxonomy): Eukaryota > Metazoa > Chordata > Aves > Charadriiformes > Laridae > Rissa > Rissa tridactyla. Next base: position 42,639,588 of record NC_071469.1, read on the forward strand.
AGGTGTTAGTCAAAACCTTTCAGTTTTCCATTTATTTTCCTTCTGGTTTGTGTTCACATCTTTTCCAGGAGTTGTGATGTACCTTGTTCCTGGGGACATCTTTTATGAGCTGATGCAGTTAAGTGCTCCTTCTGTATTGGAAAAAAGAATTACTCTGCTGTACGAATGCACTTCACTCTTGACTTACTGTTGTCCTTTAACCTGAGCTTTTCAGGTTCGTTTGGTTTATGCTGGCTGTGGAAAAAGGGATAAAGAAGAGAGACCTCACAGTAGTGCTTATTATGCACAAACATGGTCATTTGAATGCTGGAAGAATAGTCAGCAGGCTTAAATTTTAATTGTTGCTGGCTTTGCCACTGACCAGCTGACACCCCTTTAGGAAGCAATTTCAACTGTTTTTTTGCTGTTTCCTTAGCCTATAGAGTAAGTGTAAAATGTTGTGAGATATTCACTATTGAGAACTGTTTTTATGTATTATTCATCTTATAATTTGCTCTTTTACTGAATTGCTGCAGCATTCATCATGGTGGGAGCCAGGTCCTTAGAAGGGAATGCTCAGGCATGCTGCCGTTTGAATAGGAATAAGCATCAACAGCGACTTATCACCACTTTCCAGAGCTGACCTACTGAATTCAGATATGGATCTGTGCACAAAAGATGAAGCAAGTGTAGAAATGCATTTATATTGCACGTAACATAGTTATAGTTTCATAGGAAACAATATGAACCTGCATTTTTGACAGCCCAGCTACTTACTTCTGTGTCAGATTTAAATTAAACTTGCTGGCAGTTAATAATGTGCTCAGAAGCGTGATCTCCTCTGAATAGATGGCACTCTGTTATTTGGACAGCAGCAGTTAGCACTTCTAAATCTCTGGAGTAAGGTATGCCCCTAATGACAGAGCGTGCAGTGCTGGCTAAGTTTGGCAGGTTTCCTGCTTGACGGAAAACTGGGTTGCCCAGAGCTCTCTACATAGGGATACAGCGAGCAGCTCGTGGTGATAACGTGTTTGCTGATGGGAATGTACTCTACCATACGGGCTTGCTGTGTGCAGGCAGATGTGAGATTGAGCACTCAGGTGTGAGGGGCTGGTGTGGTCTAGTAACATTAATTTTCAATTTATGTGAGCCACAAATAAAGCCCAGCTGTAATTTCAATAACTTTTCGTACATACAGCTCTAATTTTTTTTTTGCTTTCTGTGAATTTAAGTGCCAGCAAACTACACTGCTCTGGTGTTCAGAAGAAGGAAGCTGCAGTTGAAATGAATGAGTTCAGGGAAGTGCTTGGTCAGCTCCGTTTGCTGTTGAATGCTTGAAAAGGGCTCAGAAAAGAACAGAGGAGAATGCAGTAAACTGCAGGGTGGCACGGAGAGGGTCCGTGCAATTTTGTTGCTTTGCTAGTAGTTTGCTGTTTAGAATTTGTTTAATTTTTATTAAAAAGTTACACTAAATAAGCACATGTGCTCCATTACCATAATTTTTACATTGGCTCTGTGTAGCATTTTATATTTTTGTTGTTTTAATTTTTAATAGAGTCCCTGCAGTGAACAGGGATTGGAAAATGCAGCTTTTAGTACAGAGCTAACGGAGTCTAGAAAAGGCTGCTCTGAGTCCCCTGTGCATGTTACCGCCCGCTTAGGGCATATGTTCTAGTTGTAACAGTTCCACCTTAAATTACAGGAAAAAAAACAAAACCAAAACAAAAAACAACAACAAAAAAAAACCCCAAACCCACAAAAAACTGTGCTGGAAAGTTCTGAGACCTTGCTGGAGAGCTTCATGTTAATATACCCTGGGCTTCTGGGAATCTGCTGCTTGTCAGACTGGAGTTCGTGATTTTTAAATCAGTACTCGGGCTTAAAAGGGGGGTGAGGGGGGCTCCCTGAAGGCATCTATTTGCGAGAGAAAAGATATGAAAGAGACTTGAAGAGTTCCTGTTGCTTGAGAAATCTATCTTATTTTTCCAGAGGGCTTGTAAAATAAAATTGTAGATGCTTCCTCTCTCTCTCTGAAATTTAATGTGATGGGTAGAAAGGGTAGGAAAAAAAGGAGGTCTTTATCTAGAGCTGCTTGGCGTTTCTGCTGGGAGGTGGTAGAAAGGACGCAGAAAGAATGACTTTCCTTTATGTACCTGTTCTGCTTTTGCTACAATGTTTTGGATGTTTTCACCATTATCTGATTGCACCACCTTATGACTTCTTTTTGCTTTCCATTAATTTATAGAGAATTTCATTTTCTTTAACCACATTTTGTCTGGAATGGGAAAACAGTCCAGAAATAATTTTAGTACGTTCTGCAGAGAACCACACATTCATATGCATGATTGTTTCAGCTTGGTGCAAATGTGTAGCTACAGTATTTGTAAATGCTACAGTAGTCAGATAAAGAAAGAGTGGCACAAGTGAGAAAAGCTGTGCCACGTTATTGCTGATTTCTCGGCATCATCCAGGGCTTGCAGCATCAGCCAGAACATGGAACCATCATACACCAAGTTCAGGGTAACTCTCTTCTGCTCTTTGGTGTTCTGTGAGGCCTCGGTCCTCTCTGGGGATAGAGAGGGAGCAGATTCCCATGGCATAATTATATATTTGTTAGGAGGAGTAAGCTGGTTTGGGCTTTCTGATGGAGGTGGGTTGTGTGTCTTGCTGCCTGGTCCTCCCCCCACCCCCAGACATTAACTATTGAACCGCTCAGAAACTTTGAATGTCAAAACAGCATTGATCAGGCTGGACAGGGTGGATGGGATTCTGGTGGCTTGGTCAAAGGAATGTACTAAATGCAGACTATACTGCAGAAATAAAAATACGTAACGCTAAGGATGTCCTGTATCATTTGTGGGTGATGTTGAGAGTGTTTCAAAAAGTATTCTTAATCGTTATGTATTGAGGACAAACTGCTGATGGAATAAATGATGAGGGGTGCCATGAAGCATCCTAAATGGTTGGCTCTGAGGGCTTTTATTCCCCGTGAAAATCAATTTTAAGGTAAAGGGCCTTATTATTTCCATGCAGGTGAAAAATATCACTTGATGTACATGCTGCATACGCTCTTTGGTACTTAGAAGCATCCAAGCACTTTTTAAGCACTTCATGAGACGTTCAGGAACAGATAATCCTGTTTCATATGAAAGCTGTTTTCAAACATCACTTCAGTGTGTAACTGAGACCCTTCAAACTTATTTATTTTATTTATTTTCTTGTGTAATGAAATTCCTACCCTGATTCTTATGCCAGACTCATGAACGTGGGAGGCGTTGGTCTGTAGCCTTGCAGTGTTCTGGTTAAATGTCCTGGCGTTAGGCTGTGAAAGTCTGTTTTAATCTTTCCTGCTGGAGCTATTGCGCTTGGTATACATAATTAAACAGTCCTTAAGGAAGAGAAAGGCTTAGGCCTGGGTGCATGAACAGGTTAACCCTTGGCAAGTTGAGCTGTCCTGATTTTCATAAATCTGTCTGCAGCGGTTATTTGCCTAGTAGCCTCACAAAACTGTCAGATATAAATGAGTGCTTTACTTCATCTTTCAGATGGTAATTTAATTTTATGCCACTGGGTTGATAGAGAAGCTATGTTATATGGTGCTGTAACAGTCTGCTGTTCTTTCTTGCTCTGTTACAATAAAGAGGGAAAATAAACCAACTGCTGTAAGGTTCGTAAGCTGCTAAATGGGCATTTAATTTCATGCGAGACTGTCTAGAGAGATGTTGCACTACAGTAACAGCACTAACATGGCTTATGAATTGAGAGGTGGTGCGGTTTAAAGGTGTCTGCAGAAATAAAAGGAAATGAAGATGTTTATAGCAAATGTCTGTCTGACTGACAGCTTGAATGTTGGTGGTAGGAATTGCTATTAACTCTGACAAAGAGGAGAGCTGTAGCCTTGTAAGTGGAGGCTTCCCTCAGCTGTAAATGAGTTATATCAGAAAAATGGAGCACACGCAAGACCTTCAGAAACCATTTGAATTAATTGAAAATATCCCATTAAGGCTGTAACTATTCCTTAAAAGAATAATTAAATCACAAAATGGATAAATGGTGCATTTCAGGTTTTCTCTGTCTTCATTGATTAATTTAGATGCCTGAATCTCACCATGGTCTCGTCTGAGTGATCAGCAGCAGTGATCTTTGAGCACTGTGGGTCAGATTCAGACACGTAAGAGAGGTTATGGTTTTTGTTGTCCTCTGTACGACCTCTTTGCTTACGTCAGGAATGAATTTGGCCTTCTGCCTCTCTTCCCATTGCAGTCTGTACTTCTGTCCTGTACTATCAGTGAGTAATTATAGCAAGAGCACTGCTCTATTGATTTTAAACCCTTCATGAAAGAAGCTTCTTGAAAGGTTTTGGTGCAGACTAATTTAAAAGTCTTTTTTTTTTTTTTTTTTTTTTTTGTCGTCATTGTTTTTTGTTTGTGTTGAGCCCGCTGTCTCTGGGCTGGTGGGTATGTGCAGGTCCCAGGCAGCCAAATCTTTGTGCTGAGCAGTTCCAAAAACAAGGGCTTCAGAGATTTCTCACCTGATGAAGCCACAAGTAGGTTGAGAAGACAAACACTGGGCAGGGGGTAGGAAAGATCCTGAAACTTCTCAGTTTGGTATGTGCTGGGCCAGGCTCAGTATGGCACAGACTTTGCTGCTGGCCAGTTCAGAAGTTTCTGATGCGGTCTCTAGGTGTGTGGCTGCTGTCATGCTGCCACAGGTGTCCTTCTGGAGGTAGATCAGGATTTCTGGTTTTCTCTTCTCCATGATGCTTCATGGGGAAGAATGGATGTCGACATTTAGCACTTACAGGATGGGGAATAGCTGTGCAGCCTTTCCAGATACAGAAGACTGATGCCCGTCGGGACTCCAGGAAGCCAGGGCTGTGTGCGTTGCTGGTTCACAGAGTCGTTGCACTGTAACCCAATGGAAAGCTCAACTCGTGCAAGGACATGTTTTCCTCATCTTCGTTTGCCCCTCGTTCCTGCGCCTGGGATGCAACAGGTTATTATCGCTGAACCACAACTTTGTGCGTGAGCATCTTCTGTCAACCAGTGCCAACCTAAAGCTCTCAATTCTCCCGTATGCATCTTCATTATTCATTTCATGAAACAGAGGCACATGTAATGCTATGTAAGCAGTGAAATTGATAGGAGAAAATCCCTCATCGGTTGATGGGGGGCCTTCTGTTCTGCTTGTAAACATTCTTTTACTCTGGAAAGATCACTAATCACCTTGGCATTCAGCTCGAATCCATTCTTTGGTGAATCCTTTGTGGTCTCTTCATTGGAGATCCCCTTATTTGCAGGAAAGAATGATGAAGAAATCCACATCAACTAATGGGTGTAGTATTTGCATGGGCCTGAACCTCTGTGACTACACTTTAAACTAATTTGAAATGTAGGAGCTAAATAATAGCTACTGCATAATAACAATGTGGTTTCCATTTAGACATAGAGTAGGAGAGATGTGTGGTTAAGTGTGGGCTAATAAATGGCAACTGTTTATTCTTCTCAGCAATGTCCGCTAAGCGCAATGCAGGTCAGCTCAGTTTCATTACTTTGAGTTTTCTCACCTTTCAAAAGGTACTTTTTCCAGCTGTCCTGACATGGATTAAAATAGCCACTTACTAGAAACTCTCTCATTAACTATATAATTTTACAGCTATTTTTCTGGTTCAAAGTAAGTATTGATTTGTAAGAATATGTATATCAATAATAATTATATATAACAACTGTTTAATTTTTTATATCCAGAAAGCTGTATTTGGAATTTATAATGGCTTTATCTGTTGCTGTCCTGAAGGACGAATTCACAAAGGCTTCGATGTTCTGTTGATTGCTGTGCTAAATGCAGCAAAGGTGGGAGAAAACCTAGGGTAGGAGTGAATTTGTTTTTGCTTTTTTATTTTATTTTTTTGGTTTAAACCAATGATGTGTTGCTTTTTAAAAAAGTGGGGGGAAAAAATTATGCAGTGGCAAGGAGTTGATGTTTTGAATAAAGCTGTTCAGCTGATTATTTAGCCGGTGTTTAGGAATGGTCTCATCTACTGTGTCATCATTAGCAGTAAATCAGGATGCTAAGAATGGGCTGTCAGTAACTCAGATCTGGAGTTAGTGGAAGAAGCAATTCGATTCCCAGAAAAAAACCAAAAACAACAACAAAAAAAAAACCACACCAAAAAAACCCATAACAAAATGCAATTTCAACCTCATACTTAAATGCTCTTTTTGCTGTGGCCCCTCAAACATAGAAATAAAACAGTTAAAAAGTAAATGTTGAAGGGAAAAGAGAAAAATAAATATTTAACTTCAACAGTCTTGTAAGTTTTTTCTGGTTTATATTTGCTGATTTTTATATTTGCTTTTGGGCATGATACAGAGTAGTCTACTTCTGAAAGTACAGTAGTTTAAAATTAATTTATACTGGAAGATGTTTTGCCAGGATGTTCCAGTTCTGTGATAATTTATAGCAAGAACATCACTCTCTCCCTTCCCTTCCTTTTTGGGAGATGGGGGGTTTGGATGACTACATGAACTTTCTTAGCCAGCATAAGCTATTAATTTTTTTAAATTCTGAAGTGGAAAACGTGACTTAAGTATGTTTTCACTCCTTATCATGCAGTGAAGTATGTGGGGTTTTGACTTGGCAGAGCAGTTCCAGGCATGAATGGGGGTTGCACTGAGGTGATCGTAGCTAATTTGGATTCATTTCCATTTGTTGGTTCATGGTATGGCAAAGAGATGAGTAGGCATTTATCCTAAGAGTAGATAACTGTAAATTGGTCATATAATTTCTGTGGAACGTGTACTGAGTTGAAACCCTCCACCTTTCCTCTGAATTTAAAAAGTTAGTATTTTACAGAAGACCCATCTAGTGGATTTTCAGAAAATGGGCAATCCTTACCTTAAAGCAATTAAACAATGGAATTAAAGTCGAGTTATAGAAAAACATAACGAACCACAGCAAAATATGTCTACACATCACTTGGATTTGGATTTTCTTGCTGTTTCAAAACCTACCCTTCCTGCTTTCCAAAATGCTTACAAAATCAGACCATTCTGTATTAGAGTTTAAGGAATTAAATAACCACATTACAGGGAACTGTAGGACAGGTTTGTCTGATAGTCTGTGAGGCACAAATTCCAAGATCTCTGCTGCTCTGATAATAGTCTCGTGTTTGTTATATTTGAAACTTTTCCAGTTTATTTCAAATTGGTCTAAGCAATGGGGCTATGTAATACTCTCCTAATAGACTGCTACACCATCTGAAATATTTGTGTTAGCAAACATTTCAACTTGCTCAGCTGTCTTCTGGCTCATCTCCTTAACCGCAGCAAACAGTTTCTTTCCCTTTAGTGATATGATTCTAACAGGTCTGTAATTTCCATTGGGAAGAAGGATAAACGGATTGTGATTCATGCCGTGCACGGAAGTACGCTGCTATTATGAGAGGCTCTAGAGCAAGTATGGAGGACCTCTGACAGAAACCTGTCTGCCCTTGGCCACCTGAATGCCCTTGCCTCCTTTTCTGTACACCCTGGTGACTGTGTGCACTCATCATGGATACTGAGCAGGTGGCCACTGGACACATGGGTACACTAATGGTTTTGGGCTGCACCAGACTCACTGTGGAAAGGGCTCCTGAGGCAGCCATGCAGATCTGACTTCTGTAGGGTTACCATCCTCTTCTCCCACTCCCCCAGGAGAAGAGAGAGCTTTGCAAGACCAAGCAAAGATGACTGGGAAGGAGGAAGGAAAGTGTAGGTCCCAATTTCACCACCAAACACTTGAGATTGATCCTTCAATTGGAAGTGAAAATATGAGGCCTTCTGGCTTATCCCTTGCAACTCTTACAGCAGGGGATCATGCTGGGACGCATAAAGTTTTGGTAAGAGCTTTATCTGGAGAGTGAGCTATGTGTTAGTGTGTGCTGACTGCTTGTGAGCTGCTGCTGAGCCAGCTTGGATCTGGGAGCTGTAGACCACTGTCTCTGTAGACACGTGCTAATTGTGCACCCACCGAAGATGTCTGAAAGTCTAGTTTGGGCTTTGGGAAGGCCATGTCTCACCTAGGGATGCTGAGGTTCCCCAAGATATCTGAGATTAGGAAGGAGGTTGCGGTGATGAAAGGGCTTCCTCAGGCATGGGTCTTCTAGTTGGAGGTAGGGTTTTCTTTAAATATATCACCTGTGCTGTAGATTGCCAGCATTACTGTGTTATTGAACTGCGACAAATGGATTTTGGAATGGAAGCTAGATGGGAAGAAAAAAACATTACTGATATTATTTATAAAGCCTATTTACAAGACTTACATTCTCTGCCCTCTTTCTGCCAATGATATTAGTGTTGATGAATTCTTATTTAGAGAAACACGGATCTTATTACATCAAGGGGTAAATATGCAGTGTGATACATGGGGGTTAGCTGTGCAAGTCATTATCTTTGACATGCTGTCTTTAGCGCTGCTAGTCCTTCTCAGCAAAAGTTCTTTTCTATATATAAGTAATTTTAGCTGAAGAAAAATGAGGTGATTACCATGCCCTCAGATCTCTTCTAATGATTTTTGCCAGAGTCAGAATAGACCTTCATAAGACCACAGAACAGGTCTTAAGAAGGAGGTGTTTGCTAATTTTGAGCATATATTGTCCCTTAGTAAAATAGTAACTGTGATGGTCTTAGATCATCTCATTTCTCTGGAGTGGTGACAAAGCTAATAAAAGACTAAATCAGGTAATGATTTTTATACAGCAAATATTTGCTGCTTAAAAACAAAATGACATGGTCACAAAATGACATGGACTTTTAAAGCCTTTTAGCACATGTAAAGCCTTCAGCGTTTAACTGATTTGTATGAAACTGAATCTTTCCCAGAAGTTTCTCCCATACGACCACACTTCATTTCCAGAAGGTAATTATACCTTTGGAGACGAGCTGAGTAGTAGGAGCTTTGTACCGCAGAAAATCCTGGAGGTGGGATTACCTGTCTAATGATGATAGCTACCCCCCTAAAGGAGCTTCTTACTGCCAGCGTTAGTGTGTCCTTGGTAAATTGTGTTTGTAGAGTTCCTTACATCCAACGATGCTCTGGAGGGGACTTGCTAACAAGAAGCTATTCAGTTCTGCCATCAAAATGACAGAAAGACCAGGGTGATTTTCCTCTTCTTGCTGGAGTTCAGCTTTGCTGACTAAAGTTAAATCACTCTGCCAAGAATGAATCATCGGTGGCTCGTAAAAATAATGTCTCCAGAGAAAATTTTTGGCCTCTGAAATAGGCAAAGCTGGGGCAGAATTTCCTCAAGGGAAGGCACTCCTTCCCAAGCACAGGGCTTCACCCTGCTTCCAATTATCCAAGCTTGAGCACTTCTACTTTGTCTGTGTATCTAACAAGTTTCAGAGTAAAAGTCTTCCTAGGAAAATGCCAAAAAATTAAAGGTATTCTTCAGCACTCTGACACTGTCTGTTAGGATCTAGCCTGCTTAAATGGGGAAACAAAGAAGTGGGTTTCCTGGGCTTTCGTTTCTGCTTTCTGCCAGCACTGCTGTGTCCTGGTCCTCTGGCAGGAAACTGTACCTTGCTTGGGGGGTAGTGCTCTTGGGAAGCCCTGTTTTGGTGTTTGGGCTGCACACTGTTGTGTTTTTTTTTTTTTTTTTTTTTCTGCCCCCAAAAGCAAAGATAGTCTTAAATGTCTAAAAACTTCCACCGTATTTGACCCCTGCATTTTGCTTAGTTGTTTTTCCTTTTAAAATTACTTTTGGCAACACTCCATGAAATTCAGCCCTTCTGATTCCTGAGAAACCAGTGCAGTGTGTGATACAAAGGCAGGATGCACGCTTGGTCTAATGTCTGTTTACTTTTTTAAAAAGCTTTGTGAAGCACAATGCTTAATATTGTTGAGGTGTTTGGATTTGTTTATATGAAATCTTACTTTATGTCTGCCTGTAAAAGGCACCAAGATGAAATTGTGAGGAAACGTAAGGGTGTGCGAGAGACAGATGAAAGACAGTGATGTACCTGAGGATGCTTGGGGAATCATTTTTAGACTGCAGTTAAACTTCAGAAGGCTGTGACTTCCAGTCCTACACTGCAAATTTAATTCAGGAAAGCCAATTTTTTAAAGATGCTACTGTTGTCAGGAGCGGCGGCTCCTGGCTCTGTACCTAGCCGAGCTTGTGCTTAAGAGGAGAAGTTAGGCTGTTGAGGCAGTGTTTGGGTACCACTTTGAGGTAGATTGTGGTACAACTGTGTCACAGTTTGGGAACCTCCGACAGCTATACCACATCTGTCACATCTTTGGCATTTGATAGAAGAGCAAAGGGAAAAATAAAGGTTGTTTTTCTGAGGCCCATTAAATGTACTAGTCTGGAGAAAAAGTAGGTTTTTTTTTTTTTCTCTCTTTAATTTTGATGATATTCTGCTGCAATGTGAATAAAACAAGTATACTACTAGCACGATGGTAGCACAAATGCACACGACCCTGAAACCTTGCTGCGAATTTCCGTTGAAGCTTTATTTAGTCATTAATAAACTTTCTTCTAACAACATACTTCTTGAGGAGAAGGTAGATAGTGTACTGATTTGCCAAGATTTGACAGTTAGTTTGCCATAAACTGAAACTTTCCCTGTGCTAGAAATCACAATATTTCAGGTTTTTCCATTCAGAACTGGAAAGAAAAGCAGCTGTTATCTGCTTGTGTCCTAACACACAAAATTATTTTGACTGTCACGACATGAAATGATATAATAATTGCATGTGTCACAAGAAGGGTGACATGGTAGCGAAACCAACTGTTTTGACTGTCAAAATATTTAGTTTCATGATATCATTTCATGATTAATTTGAATACCACTTCACTAAATATTTGCTGAAATCCATGTGTATTCATTAGGCTTTTACATGCCATCTCATTTTCACTCTCAAAGAGCAGATCGACCATGTGGAGACTTCTAACCCCATGAACATGTGAGAGTGTCTCTTTGGTCACCGTCCACCTGACGCTAATGCTGGCTCAGTCAGCTTTCATTGCCGTGGAGTCTGGTGCTGCGCTAGGTCCACTTGATAGAAAGATGGCTAAGAGAACTTGTGAGGATGTATCATTTTTGGCCTGCACAGGAGTGAGTAGAGGAGCCTAATGAGGGAGCCACATTTGGCTTTGAAATGTTCTCAGGGTTCATGTATTTCAGCTGCCGCGACAGCAAGATTTGCTCCAGTCCCTTGGAAAGAAGTGTAGGGTAATTTCAGGCTACTAGGTCTCGCAACCTGGTGCCAGAAGAATGATGCGTGTTTTGAGTAACTATTAAAATATTTTTTTCTAACGATTGGAAATGTACATCCCTCTCTGTGTCTTAGTTGGTGATTTGCAATGGGCAGTGAACAAGCCTTCGATGTCAATGCGAATGGGGCATTTTGACAAACAATGGACCAACAGTTGGCGCTCTGTTTTCGCAGGGCTGATGACCGAGTATAAAAATGAGACCAGTGGCACTGTGTCACTGTCTCATGCAGCAGAAACAGGAGAACTTACTGCTGCTTAGTCTTTAATTTTTACTGTGGTATTAGAAGACAGGATAGCAGCCATGCCTAATATGTATTGCAAGTGGGTAGCACAGTTTATCACAGATGGAAACAAACTCGTTTCATGTTCAGTAGACTATGAAATGAGTCACAGCTGTTCTCTCCCTGTTGCACAGTGACACACTGCTCTCCTTGCAGAGCATCCACAGTGCGGCTCTTTAGCCACTTGAATCCTTTGCTTGATGCATGTTCCTGAATACCTCTCTGGGAGTCAGAGGCACTGGGTCGGGTCCTATAGAAAGGACCAGTGTGCTTCATTGCTTTGGGACTTGGGTAAAGGGCTGAGGAAGGTTTTGTTTATAAAATAGTAATTTATATGCTTCTCTGTTCAGAAATTTGAGTGTAATAATACAGCTGTAAGGTGCAAAATCTCTCCAGTGAGCTTTTTTAGTGATAACGTTTACTTCTGTAGTATCTCAACCAAGTATTGTTCCAGGGTGCTTGATGGGGAAGCTCTATGCCCCAGGACTTTTGTGGCCACGTGATGTTTGAAGGCCCTGGACAAGGCTCTTTCCGCTCTCTGCCTTTCTTGTGCTGCTGTCCCTGCCTTTACTACATGTGATATACTGCAGTTTTATATTTTACCTATGGCAGTTTTAAATGTAGGCAGAGACTCTTACCCTAGTTTTCCCTGCATGGCTGCTGGTATGGCTAACTCTTGCACACCACCTGTGAAGATCATCCTCATGACTGGAAACTGTTTCTCCTTTTGGGGATTATTAGGCTGCTTATTATTAAGGAGCAGGAATAATTTAGCTCTGTTACTCAGCAATTCCAGCTCCCCTGGGTCTGAACAAACCACTGAAGACGTTAGGGTGGTATACATTAACTCTGGCTTGTTGAAGCAGTGTTCAGTACACAAGTGCTGGCTGTGAAGAGTGGTGGTAGTTCGACAGAAACACTCATGGTCCCTATTTTCTTTAATTTTGTTTCTTCCTTTAACTCAAGTAGTCATCTAGCCCTGTTTGTCTTTTAATGAGATCAGCTTTTGTTCACTATTGGAAGATTAAAAATAATCACAGTGAAATAACATTCTGATTTCAGCACCTGGTGCTGTGTGCTTGGTCTTGGATACAGAAGGATGATAAGCATTGCCTGATTTCATACAGCTACCCAGTTAATGAAGTTATATTATCCAAGCTGTGTCATTTTACATGAAAAAGAAAACAGGATCCAAAATACCCTGTGTTTCTGGACTGACCTCCTGATACAGAGTTCATCCTGTGTCGCAGAACTGTGCTCTGAATTTTCAGATCTTTTTTTTTTTGCTTAATTGTTCCTTATGCTCCTGGAAAAAAGCTTGAAAATGTGTGCAATCTGGAAAATGCCTTGGAGCATTCAGTCTGCAAGAAGTCTGAAGCAAAGTGTGAAGGTGTAAGTTTTCCTGATGGTGTTACAGACTTTATCCTGTGCTGCGCTGCTGTTGAACATTTTTTTCCAGACTATTGAGGAACTCAGGAATTTTTGCCATGAGTCTGCACAGACCCTTGCGTGGTTCAGATGGCAGTGCAGGAATTTTTCCTGGTTCTTCAGGAGCTGGGCAGAAGGCACAAGTCAGGAACTGGGGCTCAGGTGGTGGCTGGGATCATTGAGCAGCCTGGACTTGCGGGGTGAGCTGAGTGTGCCTAGAGGAGGCAGGAGCCCTGAGGATGCCCATCTGCCCTTTTCTTGCCCCGGTGGGGAGGGAGAAGGAAGCCCTGATCTGAACTGTGTAAAACTAGCAAAGTATGAGAATATAAGGGTTTCTGACTCCAATCCCTGCTTTTGCATCTCATATAATGCCTTTCATAAAGTAATCAATCTCGAGTTTAAGCCTATTTAGAAATCCTTTTCACGTTTCCAGGGTAAGCTTCTTAATGGGCAAGTTTACACCCATTTACTGCACTACTGTCATTGTCCTCTGACTTAATCATCCCTCCTCCCTCCCCAGTGGTTATGCTGGAAGAGCAATCCTGGCTTTTCTTGGCTTTCAGTCCACAGGAACTGAACAAGTCAAGCTTGTAATCTCTAGCAAAAATGTGCTCTTCACTCTCGTGATTATCCTGAAATCCTTTCTTTGCACCTTTTCCAGTTCAGATACTTCTTTTCGAACAGGAGTGACCTGATTAAAAAGCATTTCAGATGGGGCCTCACCAAAGTTTTGTGTGGTGGCATCTCTTTGGTGTACCACAAGATCATGTGTAAGGTATTGCAGCTGGAAAACATAATCCAGGAGTGCAGCACAGACTGGGATCTACCCGCCTGGGGAGCCACTCTGTGGAAAGGGATGTGGGGGTCCTGGTGGACAACAAGCTCAATAGCAGTGAACAGTGTGCTGCTGCGGCAAAGAAAGCCAACAGGATGCTGGGTTGTATCAACAAGGGCATCACCATCAGAGATAAGGAATTCATTATCCCACTCTATTCAGTGCTTGTTAGGCCACACCTGGAATGCTGTGTTCAGTTTTGGTCCCTGCTGTGCAAAAAAGATGTGGGCAGGCCAGAGAGGGTCCAGGGAATGGCCACAAAAATGATCAAAGTCTGCCATATGAGGAAAGGCTGAGAGAACTGGGTTTGTTCAGTCTTGAGGAAAGAAGGCTTAGGGAAGACCTTATCACCATGTTCCAGTATTTAAAGGGTGCCTACAGAAAAGATGGAGGCTTCCTTTTTGCAAGTGACGTGGAAAAGACGAGGGGTAGTGGGATAAGTTACTCTAGGGGACATTCCAATTGGACACATGAGGAACATTTTTCACAATGAGAACAATCAGCCATTGGAATAATCTCCCCACGGAAGTGGTGGATTCCCCAACATTGGACACTTTTAAGATTAAGCTGGACAGGGTGCTGGGCCATCTTGTCTAGGTTGTGCTTTTGCCAAGAGAGGTTAGACCAGATGATCCTTGAGGTCCCTTCCAACCTGGTATTCTGTGATCATGTAAGGCTGGCAGACAGCATGGGTTTTCTTTTCACGTTGAGCAGGTACGTTATCCTCTGTGTGATGGCTTGGGTGAAAGATGCAGAAACAACTGCTCAGTCTTCGGAACCAGAGTTGTGTCATTGGCTGCTAATTTCTCTGTACCAAAAACATGGCGGGGGAATCAACGTGGCTTGCTATTGTAAGGTTAACTAGAGGTCATCTTTATGACCGACTAGTCGCCTAGTGGTTTCTTGTGTAATTTTGGTGTGTTGTTCTTAACAGATAAATCAACAACTGCCAGCCAAATATTGGAATTATTAAATGTACAGAGCTGTAGAGTAGTGAAGTCCAAGTCAGCCTACTGTTTCAGGTAATGAAACCTCAGATCAAAAATGTACATTCATATTATATGCTGAGAGCTGCTGGGTAACTTTGTAGCTTTATACAATTGCCTTCCTTTTATGAAGGTCGTTCATATCAGTAAATACGTGGATATATAATTCTGTAAAGTTTTGAGCTATTTTCATGAGTGTGCTTTTATGTCTTCATTTTCCTTATGTCCTATCGTTCCCAATATAGCATAGGATCATTAACAAAAGCACTTCATAAAAGAAATATAGAGGGATTAATAAGTAATAGCATACTCAGAATTCAAAATGAACAAAGATAGAGCACTTGCATTTCTGTATCGTTAACCCAAGCAATTACAGGGAGAAGATACTGCATTGGTTGAGCCTGGGGAGACCCAAAGCTGTGCCTAGAGCAGACATATATTATAGATTATTTATTTATTTTTAAAGAAGTCTATAATCCGACTTGCAGTATGAATACTGCAAGTTTACCAGTTGTTGGCATTTTACGCTTCAAATACTTTACAGTCTCTAGATACCTCACTTGGTCGTGTTGCCATCTTTGAATGTGAGGGATGACAGGTTTTGGATTTTCTTTCAGTCGTTTTTTTAAGACTGCACTGCATAAAATAAGATTCATGTTCTTATGACTTTGTTTACTTTCATCTTGCTTAATTATAGGATAATGTTCACAGTGGAGGAGTACATGAGACAGTGAATGGTGTTTGCAGGTGATTAAATGTACATTGAAACTAAGACATTTGATAATTACAAAACCTGTTGGTTGTGATTGTATTCCAGCTCTGCAAACGTTATTCATGTTATGTAGAGATGGGCAAGAAAAAGGTAAACTGCAATAATTTTTATGCCTTTTTCTAGTGCTCATATTGCATTTTCTCTGCATTTGTCTTGGGTGACGCTGTAAGGGCAGGTAGGTTTATTAACAAAATATACATTTAAAAGTTCCAAAACTTCCCTTAAAGGTTGAATTTTTTAAAGTTTGGTCCTTGACTGAACATGAAACTGATTCTTCTTAAGCTGGAGAAAAATGTCTAGTATTGATTCTTAATAAGTTATGGTACATAAAATTAAATTTGCACTTTTATGAGGAAAATGCTTGATTTCTCATTTTTAAAAATCCTGCAATCCTTTTTACACAGTTCCATATTAACCATACTAAAGTCTGCAATACTTATCAAGGATAGCAGGCAAAATGGAGCTGATGTATGGTGGTATTTCAGATACAACGTATGACCACATGGTTAGGCAGAGTGTGACCCTCAAAAGGGGAACATTACAAGTGGCACACATCTTCAGTTTAGGACAGTAGGTAATGGGATTGCTGCAGTAGCCTTAATACTCTCATAACAATCGTTTTTTTTTTTTTAAAGCTTTTTCACTTGTAGAAACAGCAATCTGTTATGTTGTAAGAAATGATGCCTTCTATTTTTACAATTAAAGCTGTATTTCAGCTGACTTGGGGAAAGGTGATCTTTTTTGGCGATGCCCATCCCTTTCAGCCATCCAGTTATGTACATCCCCATTTATCATCCTCCTGGTTTGATAAACAATCCAGTGGCTGCTCTGAATACTGGAGAGTCACTCAATGAGGACTGGTGCAGGAGGTGAGATGAGAAGTTCTCACTCTCCAGAGGCACGTTGCTTTCAGAATTGTCCTGCAACCTCCATTTTCTGTGGGGAGAAGTAAGAAATGTGTAATTTTCTGTTGAGGTGGTACCATAGTTCATCTCAACCTAACTAGTGTTTTGCTGAATTTGAGCCGCCTCTGCTCTCCTCTGGCTGCTGGGGTGGGGGTCAGGGGAGAAATACTGTTATTTCTCACTGCTGTTTATAACTGCAAACCCTTTGATGCTTTGATTTGGGGAATTGGGGAAGGTTTCTGTCAGTGAGTAAGCTCTGTCTTTCAGTGTCCCAGGTGGAACTTATCTCATGACTGACTGTGCAGTGGTCTGGTGCAAATTGAGAGGAGGAGGGCGGCTACCCATTTTTAAGGGTAATCTGAAAACATTTTGCGTCTGCTACAGATTATTTTTCATTTTGAATGTCCTCGGAATACTTTTATCCTCCATCAGCCAGGTAGGAACAGCTCATCATAGTTGGATCCAATTACAGGTGTGATTCATTAACACTGGTGGAGAGTGTCGTTAGTACTTTGTTTGCTGAGGTGAAACAGAAAAAGTGGGAATTGCACAGTGACACTCACTGTCTGCCTAACCCATTTTTTTTTTGTCATAGCAACAGTGATGACACAGATCATTAAAGTAATCCTCATTTTAGAGATTATTTTTAACAGAGGGAGTGGTGCCAATAGCGCAGTGGGCCTTTGATCTTCAGGAATAGCTATTTTTTGACCTCCTCAAGTACTGTCCAAAGCTCTGCTGTAAGAATATATTCTCTGAACTGCAGAAATCCATCATGGAGTAGGGAGCATTAAGGGATAGAAAGATCACTAATTGAATCTAATTTACCTTGGGTATATGGAAGTAAATTATTCTTATTGTTAAAGTACACAGACAATATTTACAAAATGGATTAGTGATCAAAACTTTTATTTTTTAGGTTCTCTTCCCATCCCCAAAGGGGAAAAAGATGTAGGAAAAAAATAGGCCAGTGTGGTGGTGTTTGTTTTGTTTTGATCAGATTCCGAAATTTCAAATTTTTAATTTCTTCTATTGGGAATTTTGCATATTGCTTTCAGTCATTCCCCTCCCTCTGTGTTTCATTCTCTTTCTTAGATCTCTTACCAGATTATCAGCAGTTTCATGCAATGGTGCCCAATTTGAGTCCCCAGTGAGCTTTTAGTTGAGCACACTTACAGCTCCTTCTTGGGCACCACACTACCACTCTGAAGCTTGTAGTTCTTGTTGTTAAATAATGTTGGCTACTTCTTCTTTGCACTGAGTCATAGCACCAGATAGGCAACATCTGATCAGTTGCAGGGGGTTTTCTTTCCCTTCTGGCATTTTATCCCTCTCCCAATCTCATACAGTCCATAGAGTTTCTTTGCTGCTTTTTTGTTGATGTGTGGGGTTTTTTTTCCATGTGGCTTACTGGAATGAGACTCTGCTAGACCCTGTAGAAGGCTTTTGCCCAAATTTGTCCCCTTAAAGTAAGAATTTATCATCCATTTCTACACCACCAGCCCAGTTAGAACAATAATGTATCAAGACATAAGCAAATAATTAGTTGCATAGAGCTGCCTGGAAAGTGAGATCTTTTCCTGTGCAGGAAAACAGTATACCCGTACCTTCTGCCCTAACCCAGGTTGAGACTGACTGCCCTTTTTAAATTAAGATTATTCCTAAAATATAGCGATGTTATATGAACTAGTGAAAACGAAATACTGAAATTATACCTCCTACAATGGATTACACATTTTATTTCTGATACTGCAAAGCCAAGCAAAGAAGACCTCGAAAGAGGGAATTGTATTGAGCAGAGGATAATTTCGCCTTGAGACTTTCTCTGTTTTTACCACCTACTATCATTTTAAATACAGTGGCAATCTACGCTATTTAATGACTCGTTGCAAAATTTGGTATATTTTTGTGGTAATTCCAGTAAGTAGATACACTTTAAGACTAGAAGGGGCTGTGAGGTGAGCTGATTTGACCACCTGTGTATGACAGGCAAATGTGTTTTACAAAATTACTCTCTCATATTAATCCTTAAATTAGACTAAATCATTCCATCTTCAGGAGATAAAACACAGTAAGAAGACAGAAGTGATGCTGCGTAAACCTTGTTAATAAATGAGCCTATTCAAATACTGTTTTGGAGGATAACATTTCTCAGGTAATCATTTCTTCCCACCTGCTAATTAGGCTATTTATGAAATTTTGAAAGGGTTTTTATCAAAGTTAAAACTGCCACTGTGAATTTATTATCTCAGAATTGCTCATATAATCCTTCCATGGAACAGCAGCAAAGCCACTCTGCAAGGAGGTATTTTGGAGGAGCTCTGGCATGTGAATGCTGTGGTGGATGGGTACAATCAGAGTGGTCTCAGCAGCACCTTCTGAGCACTCCGAAAACGTCTAGTGGTGTAGCTTAACTGCCAGATCTGCTGCACTTCCCCACTTTGCCATTTGGCTGAATCTGGAAGTGACGGCTCACTGACTGACAGTGCTCAAAGAGAAGTCCCTGCAAAAGTTCTCGCAGACAAGTTCTTCCGGCTCACCCTGGCCATCGTTGAGCCACTGCCAGTGCAGGAGCGTGTTTGTGTTAGTGACTATCAGTGTTGCAGCAATTGGCAGCATCACCTTCATCTTCCGTGGGAATACTTTGAAAATGGCAGTATTTTTCAATACCTGCATAACTCACTAGATTGATAGGGAAGAACCATGCTCAATTTATGTTTTGTGGAGGAATTCCAGTGCCTTCTGTCCAGGTCCTCCAATGCTCAGCAAAACAAAAATCTTCGGACATGGAAGTGGTAACAAGTTTTGAGCCTGGAATGGTGCAGACTTATTTGAGATGTTGTGTGGATGCTTCATAAGGCAGCGTGAGCATAGATAAAGCTTGAGTAGTTCTGGCCCTGCAAAACTAAGTATATGAGTGCCTGAAATATATGAAAGGTTGCGTATTTGGTTTAGGTTTTAGGATTATTTAGAAATCTGGGGGGTACTGAGTATATGAGTGCCTGAAATACATGAAAGATGGCATATTTGGTTTAGGTTTTAGGATTATTTAGAAACCTGGAGGGTACCTGTGTGGACATACTTCTAAAACACATATGACAGTTGAGTATATCTTTCTTTAGGGGATTTAGTCAGCCGCAGCACCTTTTTCTAGCTGCCCTGTGAAATTAATGTAGGCTTGTGCCTTTGGGCAGGAAATTGTCTGCTGTGGAATTACACATCTGTTCAGGAACATTTAATTTTTCAGTTCAAAATTCATTTCCTTCCACTGTGGGCAAGAGCTAACTATTATGGGAAGGTAATGAGCTCCCAGGTGCTCCCACAGTCGTCATGCAGTGGAGGATGTCAGGCGTGGGTTAGCAGCTCGTGTGCGGCTATTCATCACCATCATGTTGGTCTGTGAGCTCTGGTACCTGCGGGTCCATTAGTTCCTAACTTCTCCTTTCTGCTTTTACGGAGACCTTCTGCAGAGGTGCATTGCTTTTGGGGGGAGGCCTTTTTATTTAATATCTTTTAGGGCTTTCTAATTCTGAAGTGTTTTCTTATTTTTAGGCTGATCTGATGGCAGATTGAGCTCTCCTGTGTGGTTCATGGATTTTGTTGTGACTTTTAGCCTAGCCTTTTTGTTTGTTTCTGGTATTGTTTAGTAACAGTTGTTTTTCATTCTGCTGTTATAATAAATGCTTGTTTTTTGAAGCTGTGGAACAGTTTGTAGGGATATACAAACACTGCAGCCACAGGCTATGCTTCCCTGAGTTGTCAGAGCTGAGAGCAGTGCGAAGCCCACAAAGTAGAGGTGTAGGGAAAGCATTACTTTCTGTGGTGAGTTCCAGTAAGAAACTAGACTGGGAAAGAAAGAAGCCCTCCATCTGCCCTTTCTTAGTCCAGCATATATTCAAATCACATCCTGCCTGTACTATCTGAAAGATGTGTAAGAACAGGATGTATTGCTAAGAATAAGTAAGAGTGAATAAAGAAAAAGGCAATTTTTTGGTTTGTTTTTGGAAAGACAAACAGTTTGACTACGCAGATTTTGTCAGCTGCCACTGAGATAATTGCAGCTGAGCACAGAAGCAAGGAATTGTCTTTGAGGACTTCAAGGTTTGGGGAAACATATTGCACAAACTTTTTCATTTCTTTTCCATCTTCCCTAGTTGTCCTGAGTTGATTTAAAAATTATGGTTTGAGTTTCTAATCCCTATAAACCCAAGATTTTTTGATTTTAAGTTCTAAATTCTGTCCTATTGTGGGAAGTTCATGTTAGAGAAGTCTTAAGCATTTCCACCTCAAAGCTCTGGCCAAGTTGGGGTTCAGCCGTGGGAGGCAATAAGTTCATGTGGCCACAGGGGTATGAAACTGAGCTTCCAAGGAAGCTTTCATCTGCAGACCTTGCAGGCTGAATCCTTGGGGTGCAAGTGTGTCTCATGACTTGAATACCGCAGGGTTCATTTAGCGCTATTTGTGATTCCTCTAGAAACGAGGTACTTAAGAAAAGAGGAGCAAAGCCTTTTTTTTGGCATTTTTTCTTTTTCTTAGTTTTAAATCAGTGAAAAAAACCTCCTTGTCATGTCTAATTCTTTAGTGCTGCTTTGGCCTCTGAAAAAGTTTTTTTTGCCTCTTTATTAGTTAACATTCATATGGTGCTGTTTGTATGCAGCGCTAGACTTGGTGAGATGGAACATGCCTCAGTCAAAACACTATGTCTGCAGTTATTTAAAATAGTATTAGTTATTTAAAATAGTATTAGTTATTTAAAATAGTATTAGTTATTTAAAATAAAATTTTAGGCATGAGATACTGTCTGACAGTATGGCTATGTCTGTAGTGTAGGTAATAAGAAAGCTATGCCATGGATCCACAGCTCATTGATTACACTCCAATTCCTACCTCTCTCCAGGTGTGCTTATCGCATGGTAAACAGGAGGTAGCTTACTCTGCTTTGAGTATTGCATTTATAGTAGGGTAAGAGTAGGCTAAATGTTACCAGTTCCCCAGCACCTGCCCCCAGCAACATACTGAGGGCATCCCTTAAAAGCCGTAAACTTTTTCCCTTTCTCACAGACTGTGTCTCTGCCCAGCTGCCAGCAGAAACCTTAAAAAAGCAAAACAAAAAAAAAAAAAAGTCAAAAAACCCCAACAACAACAACAAAAAAAAACAAACCAAAAAACCCCTCCACCTTGTAACATCTTTATGAAAGTAAATAACCTAGTCCGGACTGGAAAAGGATGTTTCCAGCAATGACAAATACAATCAATCTCTGTCTTGAAAATTGTGTTGTAGACAGGTATGTTCTAGGTCTGACAGATCGGTAATAAATTTGTTTTGCCAAAACTGCACTGTCTGTGGCAGAAGCTCACTTGATGGCTGCAACATGTCAGCTGTTATCACACGCTCACAATTCCTCACTTCCATTCCTGGCTCCAGTGGTTTTCTGTTGCCTGATTAAATAATACCTTAAATTAATTTTTTTAAAACTTAAAAATAATTAATAATAAATTTAACAAAAATTAAATAAGATTAAGTAAATTTTGTTACCTCAGTTTGCACTTGGCTGTCATGTCAGTTTGGATTTGTATGAAGTAAAAGTTGAAGAGATACATTTTGAACATAAATTGCACACATTTTAGGTTTCATTGCAAGACCTCTCAGAGCAGACCAAATTCTCATACACAGTCCAGAGGGAGATAAAGATGTTGAGATTACAATAGGAAGTTTCAAAATAGTATTCCCAGGAGACCTTAGCAAGTGTGCTTCCAGAAATTGCAGTGAAACTAGATGACCTGACTAGATATTTATCTAAATCATTACAGTTCCTGTTTGAAGGCAGATACAATAATGAGTATTGATTGTTGAAAATTAATCTACACTCTCAGATTTACCTTTTTTTTTTTTTTTATTTAAAGATTAAATCTGTGTGTTACAGCAAGCCTTTCTGCTCTTCTTGTCCAGTGTTTTGCTTTTCTGCATGTCTGCGCTGGGAAAGAATTCCCCAGACATTACAGTTCCAGCGTTCCTACTCTGCTATGGCTGCACTCTTTTTCCTTTGGGCACACTACTACCCAGATACATCTGTATTTTCAAGCAGATAAACATGAAAGGAAAAAAAAAAAAGTTACTAAACAAAAAGTCTATAGATAGTTTCTAAATAACAAATTTGTTCAGTGTTTTTCCAGAAGACCTGAGTACAAAATGCTCAGGTGGTGCAATGTTAACAGCTATAGTCAGTGTGGGAAAGGACTGAAGGACGCTGGAAAGAGCTGGGTGAGCTTGAGGATTAGAGCAGTAAATAAATAAATACATAAATAAATAAAAATCTGTGGAACTGACTGACTGGTCCAAGGTGCAAGCCAGTGCATGTTGAATGAAAACCATATATTTCTTCCTTCATCTGTAGTAAGTGCATCCTTTGAAGAGGATCAGAGTGTAGTAACTGTAAAAGGAGCCATGAAGGACTAATATGACATAACAAACCAGATTAAAGTAAGGTCATACAATGTTCTAGTTAAGGAATGAAAATGCTGTACATAAACATAGTTCTCCATCAGGGCCTCATCTTTAATACCTCATATTTTCAAGAAAAGTATACTAAAGCTGGAAGTGATGCAGAAGAGGGCTTGCAGGAAAGGCAAGGATCAGAGAACTGGAAAGTCCGTGTGCTGAGAGCTGGTAACCACACAAGAGAGAAGAACCTTTCAGTTGAGCAGAAAGCGTGGCTATCTGGAAATCATAGAATGGTTCGGGTTGTAAGATATCTTAAAGATCATCTAGTTCCAACGCCCCTGCCATGGGCAGGGACACCTCCCACTAGACCAGGCTGCTCAAAGCCCCATCCAGCCTGGCCTTGAACACTTCCAGGGATGGGGCATCCACAGCTTCTCTGGGCAACCTGTGCCAGTGTCTCACCACCCTCATAGTAATGGATAGCTGTAAGAAAATTTCAGCTAGGATTTTAAGGACACTTCTAAGGAGTGAGCTGCGCAAGAGCTTTCCAGTAGGAAAAACATGGAATTTGTAACTTTCCTTACAAAAGATCATCTGCAAAAGCAAGGGACTGAATGAATAGACTTGCGAGGTTTCTTCTGGTTTTCTGTCCCTAAAAATACATAGCAGCTGTTGAGCAATCTGCGAATTTGGTTGAAAACCTGTGTTTAGTTTTAGTTAGAGGGTTAGTTATTGTAAAAATGTGTGCAACTCATTTTGTATTCAGTTAATCACATCCTCTCTGTTTTCTACTTTTCCCACAGCAATTTGTGTTTTCCCAGATTGACATCTTTCAATAAGAAAAAATGAAGTAATGTAATTCCTGCCCTGCTGTTGGGAGAAACTCAGAAAAAAACAGATAGAGGAGTCTGGGGCTATAAAGCTTCAACTTCTGGACTGAGTATTTATAATTTTAGAATTTTTGCACCAGAAATCAGCTATATGCACTTGAACAAGATGAGAGAAATTGGCCATGAAGGCCGTTGTGAGACATACTCTGTTATCAGGGGAACAGAAAATCTTGACTTCAGCACTCCTATGTAACTTGCAATCAGTAATTAAAATAAAACTGCATTTAGCAGTAGGCAAGAGAAATGTTGTTTTGCTGGCAAGCTTATATCTAATTGTAATAGTGATCATTTAACTGCTTGTGTGTGCCCACATTTTTCTACCATGTATAAAATACATAGAAGTGGAGCAGCCCGGCAGCATATCATTGAGATGAAAATATTGAACTTCTGAATGCTTACTTCCAAGGGCAATCT
Organism: Rissa tridactyla; assembly: GCF_028500815.1. NCBI lineage: Eukaryota > Metazoa > Chordata > Aves > Charadriiformes > Laridae > Rissa > Rissa tridactyla. Next base: position 42,663,786 of record NC_071469.1, read on the forward strand.
TTGTTTCATTTTATAATTTGAGGTTGACTAGGAAGACAAATATAATAAATTGCTGGTTCTCCCTCTCTATTAGTGACTTTCATTGTTTGCAAAGATCCTATTCCAGTGGAGACAGACGGTGTTTGACCAGGCTAAGCAGGTGATCCAGTCACAAATTTTGAATTTGGCTTATACGATAAAGGGTCTGAGATCTGCAAGAAAACATGGATGCTCGTACAAAGGTTTAGCATAGAGGTGGGGGAAAGAGTTTTGTTCAAAGTGCTGATTCATTGAAAATGAAACTTTTTATGAGGATGCGTCGGTTTTGACTGTTTTCGTAAGATTTTGAGGTCTGGAATGAAATATCTTCCTGGGCACTCAACTGAGACAAAGCTGTAACCTTCTGTAAAAAATACTTTAACTGCAGAATAACCTGCTAATTAGGAGCATGCTAAGATGTAGCAGATTCCTGTCCAAATGCATGTTCTGCCCCATGCAGTCCACAGCCTTTTACCACGCTCTTCTGTGCACCAAGTTCTCTACAGGTTTGTCCTAAACCAGATTTGCATCTCTATTTCCTACTATTGTGACAGGGGTGAGGAGGAAAGTAGTGGACTTCTGGATTAGCATAGAAGGTTATGTGAGGCTCTTTCTTCTGAAAGTCCTTGTAACCCTGTAGTTTAGGGTTCCTCCAAGTTTGCATGAGATGTGTATACTCCTTCATTCTGGAAGGACTGCAGAGCTTCCTAGATGTTCGACCCCAGTTGTCTAACCATTCCTCTTGACATTTGGGAACCTTTCAGATATTGCACGCTAAAAGGTATGGTTTGGAGCTGGCTCAGAGCCGTATGGAAGGTGGCAGGATGTATTTCTGTCTCCTGGAAAATGTCTGTAGTTAGTGCTCTGTCTGCTGTTGCTCTTGTACCACCTGTGAGAGTCGGTACCTAGGCTTACCAAAGAGAGTAGTGCGGTAAGACGGTGGCGGTGTGGTAGAAGTGGCTGCTTGTAAGTCAACCCTTGCTTCCGGGCTCTAAGGCTTTTGTGGCTCAGAAACTGAAAACCAGGCTCCCCTCTCCCTTCAGAACCAGTGGTTCTCACAGTCCCGTCTGCGGGATGCAACAGCAGCAGCAGTTCCTTGGGTGTGTGTGGACAACGAGGCACTGAAGCCTGGATCTGCCTTAGAGGCACTGCAGAAATCAGTTCTATGCCAGGGGCAATTTGATCTTCAGATCTGCCAAGAATATAGCGTTTATTGAAAATGGTCCTTTTGTGAAGATAGTAATTTTTCAACTTTAGGGGTGAAAGCAAAATTCTTTTATGGTTTAAATATCACGATTCTGCACAGGAAGGATACTGCTTCTAGCGTGCTTTCTCTGTGTGCGTTATTTTTAGGCAGTGTGGAGAAGTCTGCCCAATATGGTTTATTTCTCATGTTTTTATCCTGTGGGGCTTGCTTGGCAACTTTTTGCATTCATTTTAGATGTAAATGTTGTAGAACTCTGCTTATACTTTTCAGTATTATGTGAAGCTGTGTTTCTTGTTTGAGTGACATCTCTAATTAGAGACATCCTCAGGTTTTATTAAAAACCATGAATAAGCTAGACTCGGAATTTTGGTTCTGTTGTTTGCCAGCTTGTTTCAGAATCTGCAGATATATTTGTGATGATGTTTCTTTCTTTTAAATTAATTCTAAAGTTGTTTCATTTTTTCATGTTGGTTTGCCCCCTGATTCTCTGTCAGTTTGGCAATAGTATTGATTTATTACAATCAGGTTTTTTTCTCGTATAAGTCTTGGTCCTAACTTTTCTGTTCTCACCCTGTATTAGATTTCAGTCTTGGCTTTGATAGCCTTCCTACTATCATGATCAGTTTTCTCTGTATAGATCTACTCTGAATATACGTTCAATTTGTGCTGTTGTCACAATGCATGTGGTTTTAGTATCCAATGTGTTGCCATTTGTCAGTTTGAACTGTACAGTTTTCATTCATGTTGTCCTGTTGTGAAAACTCGTATACTTTTCCCAGTTGATTCGTAGCATTAAACTTACTTTTCTGAATAATTTTAACTTGTATTTCGCCTTCTCCTGTGGACTTTTAACAAAATAGCCAAAGCTTTTGGAATCTCTGAAAAGTCTTCCACTCTCTGTAACCAAATGATAGGTAGGGCGAAGAGGAGTGCTCCTGCAGGTTATAAATCAGTGTCTATCTTGGCTCTCAATTTTAAGATGGTGATCAGGTGGACTGTCTGCCTGCAGTAGCGACTGCCCATCTCTTTAATTGGGGGGGTACCAAAGTAGATGCTGATCTGAAAATTACAGCCATCTTCATAGTGATAATTTCTGCCCACGTCGTTCTGATGCAGCACAACTTTGCCTATTATCGGTTATTTTGTGAACTTGGTCAATGAGAAACACTTAAAATTTTTGAATGTGTTTTTTGTCGTGTTACTTTTTAAAATAATTTTCAGTTTTAAAGTCTTTTTTAAAAACACTTCAGTGATTAGGCTATCCCACCTGAGATACCCAAAACCTTTCAGTGGGATTCCTGAAGCCGAGTCTTAAACTAATTTTACCCCTGGACCATTCTCTGCGTGCTGAAAGCAACTGTGGTAAATATACAAAACATAAAGGAAACTACACCATATGAATAGTAAAGGTCAGAGCTTCAAATGTTTGCTTTTTACACAGTAAATGTGATGAAGATCAGGACCAACTACTTGATGGCACTTAACAGCATCGCACAACATAATTATACAACCTGGGACCCTTCTGACATCAGTAGAGTATATGGGAGTGTAAGCCAGGGTAGGAACTGACCTCATGCACTGACTTGACAAAAAAAAGCAGAATTAGTGATAGTAACATCTGCCAGGTAGGACAGGCTCAAGAATGCAAGCTGCAAAGCAGGTGTGTTCATGGAGTGGTATGGTGAAAGTTTTGTTCCTGCCTAATTCCAATAAGACATATCACTGGATCTTTCTTTTCAAGTAAAAAAACCCAAACAAAATGTGTACTACCACTCCTGCCTCCTCCCAAAAACAAACCGAAATATTAGAAGTTAAAAAAATGAGCAAAGCAGTGATTTGGGACATTTTCTTTTTTTTTTTAGTTAGGAAAATCCATAGATTTTTTTTCCACCGTGTTTCATTTTCTCTAGGTGCCAGCTATGTTTAAAACCAGAAATTTTAATTTGAAATACACAGAAATTAATCCCATGGAACAGGAAGAATATCTCAGGCGTGAAGGGTAATAGTATTTCTTCACTGTAGAGAAAAAATTATTTTGTTCACTTTCTAAGGAGAAGCCACAATACTTGTCCTTCATGGGTGACAAATCCTGTGTTTCCTGGGATTACTGCCTTTCTCTAATCCGGTTCGTTATCAGCTATTGTGGGAGGAAAAGAGCAGCAGGGGTTTTCCGTCTTTCTGCATCTGAAGAAATGCCAGTCTTTACTTTGCCTGAAAGATTCCTTTAGAACACAGCAATTACGGTAACAATCTGGTCCTGGTTTGACTATGGATAGGAGTTCTTGCCATCTGCTGCAAAGAACAGCCGTTTCCCATGACCCACTAATTAAGCCTCCACCAACATCATTAGTGGCCCTATTTGTACAGGACAGTGTATCTGCGGGTGTTGTGGGAGCATGTGTCTGGATCAGAAGAAATTGTTCCTTTATCTCTGCAGTGATCGGTTTTCTGGCAGAAATACTGGTCTTGATGACTTGGTGGTGTTTTAAGTGGAGAGGTGCAAATGTTGACTGGACACCTGCATGTTGCATGGATGGTTATCCCTGAAGAAATGTCAGCAGACCTTTGAACTCCCACACTAATGATTCATGTTTCTTCACACTGGGAGAACAGAAGGGGCCACAGATGTAAATGGAATTTGTAGGGTCCTAAATCCATCCTTACCGCTATCAGAATAGCAAGTGTAGATCAATAGGTGTCTGAAATATAGGGCTTTTGCTGGTGATAATTTCTTTGCACGTGTCCCCTTTCACTGTTTGGATTTGTGGTTTGGGCTGCCACAGCATGGAGTTTTTGGAGGTGCTGCCAGCCGTGCATTCAAGGGCCTCCTCTTGTGCTCATGGGGTCTGACTGTTGGGAACAGTCTGACCAATCCGTGTTTGGATTTAGCTTAGAGTGAATGCTAATGCACGGGTTGCGGGGGATTCTTTTAACCCTTTTAAGGGAGGATCAGAAAGTTTGAGGTGGGTGCAGAGTCCTTAAGGCAATAATCATTACTCCTGGAGGACTTAGCAGGAGAGCTGTTTCTTCACTGACAGCACAAAGATTAAAAAAATAAAAATGTCAGAGTATCCTTGTTGGCATCCAGAGTGAATGAGTCACTCCTAATGCTACTAAAAAGCTAATTCTGCCTTGACTTCAAAGAAAAACATCAAAGGCGATTTTGCTGTTTATCCAGGTGCTAAAGAAAGAGCTTTTTCCATGCCGCTGCTGCTCTGGCTGAGAGTACGGAGGAGTGTCATGCTTGCTTGCTATTGATATTGAAATCGTTACATTCAAATGAAGCTTATTGAATGTGGTGCTGACACAAGCAAGGGAACTACACCAGCAATTTGACAACTGCTCTGTGATTTTTATGGAAGATAAACCACAGAAGAGGAATGAGATAAGACAGCAGGAAATTAGGATGTGTTCCCTGATTTTCTTAAACAGCAAAGATAATATTCTGTTCCATAACTTGCTGTTATTGCGTGTTTCTTTTTTTTTTTTTTTTTTCACACCCCAAAAGCCCCTTGGCCTTTGCATTGCTCAGCCTTTATGCATATGTGGTCTTGGCTGTGTGTGGCAGTGACCGTCAGGCACGGAAGCAGCCTCGTTGGCAGAGTTTCTGTTCTGCACACCATGGTGGCTGGATTCACCATGCGGCTGCATGTGCTCCTCGGCAAATGTGAGGCTTTTGATTCGCTTTTGAAGGGAAGATTAATTAAAGACACAAAGCCAAGTGAAAAGTGGCATTTGGAAGATTCTTCCAAACTCCTTATAGATTTCTTTGAGAATAAATAATTTTCTATGGAGAGAAGTGCAGTAGTGCTTATCTTTGTGGACTTTATTAAAGCGTTTGAAATGGGGATGCAGGGGGGAAGATGGAGATTCATGTAAGAATTAGAAATTGGATAAGAAATTGATCACCCGAAAGGCTAACATTAGTTCCCAAGAGGTACTTACTAGAAGGAAGATTATTAACAAAACTTGTCAAGGACAAGTATTTTCAGTTACAGCCTTTAAACAAAATCAAGGAATTTGTTTAATGAAGGTTGAATTAGAGACAGTTATGATTATTTCATATAAAATGATATGCTAAACAAGGCTTGGGTAGTTTCCTGAAAGGTAATACTTGAAAGACGCTGGTCAAGTAGAATGAGAAGATGATGATTCTGAGAGATAAATAAAAGAGAACAACGGCTTTCTGGTTTCAGCAAGGGCTTCATTCAAATGCTGGGGCTAGAAAAGTATATAAGATGTTTTCTGGAAGAGATGTAAATTATGAGGATATAGGAAAAAATTCTTTTACATCACACTACTAGAAAAAGTGATGAATTATATGGAAAACTGACTATTCAGTAAGTGTGAAAAGAAATGAGTAGAAGAATGATACTTGTTTTCTTCTATAATTTACAAAAACCTTGCATTGATTATAGAGCTGTTGGGATAAAACATTTTACTTTTGCTGCTGTGCCCTTTTAAATGTATTTTAAAGATTTTATTTCATGGGTTTCTTTCTGGTTTTGTGACTTTTATATGTTGAGAACTTGTGAGTAAACGTAGCACTCTTGACGTGAGAAATTTTTTGTTGCCTGGTGCATGCAAACTATCTGCTAACACAGTCTATGCTTCCATCCTCTAGCTTATCTCCTTGCTGAACTCTAACACAAGCTGTTGTTTTAGTCCACTAAGAGATGACCCCTAGTGCCAAATTGATTTTCTCATCTTAATGACGTGTAGACTGAGCTCACGATACCGTTATTCATGTTTCCCTTCAGTTGTGACCTGGAGCTGAATTTGAATCTGAACCATGTGGTGAACTGCGTCAATCCTCTGTGTTCTCTCTTCTCTCCAGTCATCTATATTCAAAATACTCTATACTGTGTTTCAGTTTTTTGCAAGAATTATTGTCTGTGCTTTCTATCATTAATAATAGAGATGTAAAATGTGTTCACAGGATGAGTGAAAAAAGTAAATGTCATGGTAGACAAAAGGATTTTCAGCCAGTGATTTAAATCAAGGATGGAGGAGTTCTGAAAAGTATGAGTAAAATCAAAGCTGCCTTCATCTCTTGAAGATATAATGTCACACATGCTGCAAGTGGGTTAGATTTTGGAAATGTATGTGGGGAAACCTGAGGTCTTACCAGTGCAGATAACTTTGGAAAAGTTATGTTTCTGCTTTGTACTTTAGCTTGCTTATCTCCAGATTAAGGGATAATATTTGTCAAATACCTTCTGAAATTTAACAGCTTTTTGCAGAATCTTTGAAGAAGCTCAACTAAAGGTCGTCTGAATACTTTCAAATTCAGTGTCACCTCTCACTGTTGTGAAGTGAGCTGGTACTGCTCTAAATTCAGGGCTTGGGAAGAAAGATTGCCTGTTAAAGTCAGGAAAAATAAAGCATACCTAGGCTCAAAGAGGTTTATGGATACGCCTCACTAGAGAGGTTCTAAATAAAATCAGTGGAGGGAAGAACAGAGCCAGTCAGTCTCGCTATTTAATTTCATTGTTTCTCACTCATCCTTGCATGTATATGTGCAGACAGTATGTTTTCTGAATAGGTCTAAGCATCATTCATGGCTTTCTGGAGCTTGCTAAACTCAGGAAGCTTTCAAAGTGCAAATACGCTTTCTTGGAATTCATCATATTTGTGCAAGTAATGGTTTTTAATAGTTGAATTAGTCTAAAATTTGGAGAAAACAAAAATCCCCAATGGTGATATTCTGTCTTTGTCCATAAACATACACACAGCTGCATATATATCTATATATATCTATATATATCTATATATATCTATATATATATATCTATATATATCTATTCTCATAGAATTTGCCTGCCTACATAAACCTAACCATGTAAAACATATCATAGATACAATAGGAAATATAGGGCTGGAAGCAAAATGAGAGTTCTCTTCTAGCATTCAAGGCAGGATCAACTATAACCACGTCATTCCTGATGTACTTTTTTTTTAACCTCCTTATCTCCACAGGTGCATATAACCTGAGCAATGTACGCCAATCTTGTAGTGTACTTTATGTTAGAAAGAATTTTCTAATGTCTTCCTTGCATCTGTGGTGACCTGCTCAGGGCTGGGAGCATGCCTGAAGGGAGGGTAGGGATGAAGGAGGATGTGTCCATTGTGTGTGGAGTGAGCAGGTATGAAAGGAGGGCACATGGAAAGAAAGGATGAAAAATGGAGTGTTCTAACGATGCACAGCATAAGTGTAACAAAGGAAGGCTTTGGCGTCTTGCATGCTTCCTATACCCACTCCCGGTTTGAATTATTTGGTAAGTCGCTCAAGTGGAACTGTTTAACTCGGTTCAGTTGCCCAAAGCAGAGTCTTCCTGCATGTAGAATATTGTCTCTGTTGGGAGTTAATTATATGGGCTGAATAATTAATGTTCACTTTTGGTAAATCAAATAAAATAACAAAGCAGACTTCTGTCTCCGGTATAATTTATATGACAGAAAAATACTTTTCTTGTGCAAACACAAAGGCTAGAACAGCAGAAGAATTGGGATGTTATGATGTTTAAAATCATAAAAAGCACATATATATTTTTGTAAATTCAGTGTCATGTTAACTTTGTTCTCACCCCAGTAAGCGTGCACAGTTATGTGCCCTGTTACTGTAGAGTAGAATTAAATGAAGGAATACAAGATGATGTTTATGATCACTAATGCATTTCCGTACATGCAAGCTACTAATAAAACTACCAAGTGTAAGACAGAAGTTAGAGTAGAAAGAAATTGCATTTTCTTTCTCTTGCATTGTTTTTTATCACAGTATCTTAGTAGTACGTTTTAAATAGAAAATCTATTTCTGTGTTAGAAAGGTGCTGTAAGTGTTTAGGAGCAGGCAGAAATAATGTGTGTAATCCCAAAGCAGTATTGAATCAAGGTCAATTTAAAAATATTAATAAAGGTATTTCGTCCCACCACTCTAATCTTCCCATTCCTTGTTTTCTTCTCTGCTGTGCCCCCAAGCAAACACCACAAGCAGAAGCATTCCAGTGGCCTGAGCGGTGTTTGTTGCACCAGTGGGAGGGCAAATTCACAGATGAGAACAGGAGATGGCACATTCCCTCTCACAGGCATTTGTGGCATCAGTCAGCATGGGAACTCCTCCTGCCCGGAGATCGAGCAGCTGTGGAGCTGGGTGGGTTGTTCTGCCCGTGGTCCGGGCAGTGGGCTGCATCTTGCATCTCTGCACAGTATTGGTGCAGTTGGTGTTACTACACGGACGAGTCTTTCTGCATTAATTATGCCCGTCTGGAATCTGAAGCTCTCAACTGTATGCTAGTTTCTTTGTGTTTGATTTTTTTAAATATAGGTTTGCAATGTAATGTTTAGTATCTGTTCTGGTAACTGTTTATTCTTGTATTTCCCGTTTTAAGTCGGTGGTGGAAAAATACAGTGCCATTATAAATGGAAATATTTAAGCAATTAAAATTGAGCAGTACTATTTTCATTAATTTCAAGTGTATGGATATATATGGGCACTTTAGATAAAACATTTCACCTCCAGCTTTAGAAAATCGCTATTAGGAACTCCAAGGCAACTTCTTTTCTACCCCAGCAGAGCGCTGGAGTCTAGCAGGTAACCAGGACACAATAATCTGCTACAGAGGTGCAGTTCTAGGCATGTGTGATGAATTCATAGAGTCATAGAATGGTTTGGGTTGGAAGGGACCTTTTAAAGATCATCTAGTCCAACCCCTACTTTGCTTTCTCTCTTCTTTCTTCCCAGTGTTGTAGTTTGGGGTCGGTTTCCTTCCGTTCTCCCCCCAGCTGCAGGAGAAATGGCGCTCTTCAATGTTTTGTTTTTATCCGTAGTAGATAAAGGTTTTGGCTGTAGGTAGACTCAAAACACAGTCCCTTTGAGGTACTTGATATGAATCACCTTGTTTCAGGGATGCTTTATAGCCCATCCCAGGGCAGTGCTTTCAGTGAAATACTCTCACGTAACATCTATCAGCATTTACAGGTGCTTATTTATTTTTGATGGGGGGGAAGGTAGGGAAATTCTGCCTGCAAAGTAGGGTTTCATGCTGTATATTGTGTAAGGAAATGCTATTGGGTCTTTCCTTAACAGTCCAGTGTCAGCTGCGTATTTTTTATTGCCTTATCTGGGGTCTTTAATCCCAGTAGTTAGAAATTTCAATTCACTTTCCTCTTTCTTCCACCTAGCAATATATTATAATAACATTACGTTAGTGAAAACTGTTAATGTTCAGACACAATTATAACTGACACCAAGTCAGCTGTGTTATTTGAGGTGGAAGGAGGATATTCTTTGACTGTAATATCTCTTAGCATTACTATGTCTTAATACTCCCACTTCCTTCTATATACAGGTCCTGCATTAAACTGAAAAGCACATGTGCTGTTCTCTCATTTGAGGTTTTACGCTAGGTGTTTTGTGAACTGTGCTGCCTTAGTTGTTCTGATACAGGATTTTTTTTTTAAATGAAATCTAGTTATTCTGTGGGGTTTTTTTCTTTTTAAATTATTCTGTCATTGAAAGGAACATTTTCTATGAATCCTGATCTCATCTCATTTCTACCCCCATCAAACAAAAGAAAGTTTAATGACAAGTTGTTTGAGACTGGGAGAATGTTTTTGCAAAGTATTGTGATATGCTAGTCCTGGCTTTTTCACTCTTCCTCAGACACTTGCTCCTGTCTAGCGTCAGAAGACCAGTATTGGGCTGGACAGACTTCTGATTTCACCATGGGTGACCACTCCCGTATTTCAGTGTTTTGATACAACCTTCCCTATCACCCTCCAAAAAGATGTTGACTCTCTGATTGCCTGAGATCTAATTTTGGTTCTTTGTATTTGATATTTTTGAATTTTACACAAATTATTATGACTGACTTGAAAATTGATAGGGGTGGATGCAATTTCACATCTCGGTGACATGAATGTCATTATGCTTGCGCAGGTGATTTTCAGATATGTCAGATGAACATATATTTGCTTTCCTGCTGAGCTTTGGAAGTTTTTCCTACTGTAGAGATGCTCTAAACTGTAAGCAAAGTTTTACTGTGTTACACTGGCATTGGTGGGGGTTTTTTTTATGTCAAAATTTTTAAAAGGGAAGGAATTCCAGCTAACTAGCAAGAAAGCATATATTTCTCTTTTATAAAAACCACAAATTTCATTGATTTTGATGAATAAGTGGATTGACAAATGTTAAAAAATCACATTTGACCAGTCTTGGTACCTGAGGGACTCTTAGACTTTTTCTAACAATGAGGAAAAAAAAAGGAGGGGGGTAATAAATAAGGGGAATAAAAAGCAATGATAATAAAATTACTTTTTCACTTTTAAATTTCTGCTATTTTTAAAAAAATTATTAAAGCTAACTAGGACAACTCTAACTGTAAAGGATTATAGAAAGAATATTCTAATTTATTCAGTGTTTCATCGGTATCTGTCTTTGTTCAGGTTTGTTTCTTCTACTGCTTCCATAAAGAAATGAGAAAGGTGCATTTTAATTTTGTTCTGTACTTGCCCAATAGTGGTGGAAGCGGAGAGGTTTGGCACTGCAGGACGGGAGCTCGTAAGGAGAATTTGGAGCTGGAAGGCTGCAGCTCCTGCGGAAATGGCACTCCTGGACATGCAGGGCTTCTGCATGTGGGAGGGAGCTGCTGTGCCAAAATTCACTGTGCCAGTCTGTCCTGCCCTGCTGCTTTCCCTGTGGGAGCCCCTCAGTCATTTAAGCCTAGAAAAGGTAACAGTTCAAGTAAATGGTGTTTTTTTTGTGGCTGTTATGGGTTTTTTCTGTTTTGGTGGTGTGGGTTTTTTTTTTTTTCCTTTTGTTTGCATGGGAGTGTTTTCATTTTTTGCTTTATAATCAAACAAACACAAATCAAAGAAAAGCTTTCTGCACAGGTATACTTGTTCTAATACTTGTTCTGTCTCTTTTCTGTATACCCTGAACCACAAATTCCACAGACAAAACAACGATGGGAGGTGAACCATCCAGAATGTGCCTCCCTCCCCAGTCTTCCTCTGTACACGGGTACAAAAGAATTTTGTGTGGTCAAAATTTGATGGGAATAGAGGAGCTATGCTGAGATTGCTAAGCTACAGCATGCAGTGAATAGCAATGTGTAGTTGTGTGGATGGGGTGGTAGTTCCTTCGCTTTCATAGTAAGCTCAATATTTAACAGCGCTCAGCACTGTGAAGAAGAGTACTGTCTGTCGGCACAAGATCACACGTGAGCAGACATTTCTAGCAGTGAGACTGCCAAATAGCCGACCAGAATATGAGATGCTGTTTAAATAGCAGTTGAACTGTTGACTGGTAGGTCTTTTGCTGCTCTCCATTACTGCAATACTGGGGCACAGTAATGCAGGTCTCCCTGACTGTCCTCTTCAGTGGAGAATTCAGACTTTGATCAGGGAGGTAGCCACAGTGGCTTCAGGGACAGCTGCTAAATACAAGGACTTATGATCTGCTAAATACAAGGATGTATGATCAGCTAAATCTGTTTCCATAAACCTCTCTAAAATCTACGATTAATATCCAGGACCTTAAAAAATTCAACATTTGTTTCTTGTTGAATAAAATTGCAGTTTGGTATTCTGCTGTGCGAGTATGCCGTCCTTGCACAGTTTCTCCAGTTCATGTTCAGAATAGTTATTAGTAGGATCTAGTTAGGTCAGTGTCCTGCCTGTAGCTCTGGTTTCTCTGGAGGGGTAATCAAGGTGTACAGTATTGCCACTATTGGAGTTTCTCTGGGGGAGTTATTTTTGCTGATTTTAAACTTGCTCATTCTTGGTTTGCTCAGAGGAGCTGAATGCCCTCTCACCATCCTCTCTTTTGCAGGTGAAGTCTCAAACCAATTTATAAGTACTGATAAATCCACATGTTATGTTGTGGGGTAGGAGATTGCTATGCCTGCTTTACTGATAGGGAAACAAAAGATAAAAGCAGGTTCTACTCTGAATTCCTACTTTGCGTGTTCTTACACTAAGATGCTGAATGTGCAAGTATACACAGCTCAGCACAGTCATTCATGTAATCACAGAAAAGCAATTAATTTTCTCACACAGAAGTACTCTATACGTTTTGCAATACTGGAGCAGAGTAGGGTATATGTACTGGCATTCACGTATTTACTGTTCTGCTGCTGCCACCGGTGGCTGCGTGGCATGGCTGGATGATGGTGCAGGGCTACATCTCATGTCCTGTGAAGTTTGTCCTTTCCCCATGCCTGCATGCTCTGCTTTTCAATAAAGCCACTGTGGGTACAGTTTAGCGTCATTTGTTTAAAAGTTGATTATTTTAAATGGAGTCCACTACAATTCAAATGCAAATATTAGTCATGTTCTTACAAACGTTCAAACCACTTAAATCGCTCTAATTTATTTGCCTGAATGATTTCCACTGGCAGTGATTTCCCCTCGTTAACTCTCTGCTCTCTTAAGGAGTACTGCGTTTTTATTTGTTTTCAAAGTTGCTGCCTTTTAGTTTTGTCAGTGCCCCCATTTCAGATTTCTCTGTAGAGTTGGTGTTTGATTTGCCACTTGATGAGAAATACCCTTGCCTGAGTAAAGAGACTTGAATTTGGCAGCAAGTGGAGTGGGTGGGTATAAGGTCTATACAGCTACACAGAGCTGTCAGTTGGGCTCCTGCTACTCTGTGCAGGAGATGGGATATTTCCTAATGAATTAAATCCCTTGAATCAGGTCACAACAGGAGAATTTTGTTTCCTGCTGAACAGCGATGATAAAAACCCTCTATTTACACTTAGCATTTTTAATTTTCTATTCCTGTTCCCCTCACCTGCTGAAGACAGTGAGTATTTTTGAGCTTGGCAAATGAAATGTCTTGAGTGAAAGTGCAACAGTTTTTTACATGTCTGTGAGTAAAGAAAATTGCATTCATTTGACCTGGTCACAAAGTGATTTAGGAGATTGGGGAAGGGTTGGTTATCTGGAGAGCCACTTGCTGGAAGTGGTGCAGAAGTCTGTCCAGAACTGCACAGATGTTAGTTGAGACGCCATGTGATTATCCATTCCCAGGGAAAGGTTGAAGGCAAATGACTTGAATGCAACACCTACTATTACAGCCTGTCGCAGGAAAAGTTTGTGCCCTCAAGGCCTTGAGGGCACAAACTTTTGTGCTGTTCTGTGGTGCAGCAACTCACCCAGGGGCTTCAAAGGACTTCTCAGATTTCCCTAATGGACAAATAAGTGCTCTGTTAGAGGGGAAGGGAACCGTGACACACAAGATAATTAGTTTCATCCAACTTTAAGAATCTGTGTGGCAGGTGTTTGAATATTCCCACTTAATAACTTTTTTGTGTTTCTTCTGCATTACCATGTAGTTAATGGAGAGAAAGAGGCACGTTTAAGGGATGCTCCATCTGACCCTGTTTTGCTCCCTACAGGAGGAGCGTAGATGACCAGCTGAGGCGTGAGCCTCTGCCCTCGCTCACAGGATCAAGCTCCCACCTTGCAGCCATGCCTGCTGCCTGCCAGAGGACTGCTTTAAGGGCTAAGAAACATCTAAAGATGTTAGGAGAAATGGAGCACTAGTAGTGGTCCTGACATGGGCTGGCAGCTTCGTGGTAGTGCTTCCTCCCTCCCTCCCTTCCTGCCTGCCTCTCTCTCTTCCTCCAAAATGGTGCTATTGTGTTTAATCACTTATTTTCGAGATAGAGGATACATCTGGGGCCTGCTAAAATAGTGGGGATGAAAAGTGAGGATCCTTTACTATGTACAGATGATGCAGCCCCAGTGTGCTCTCTTATGTCCATCAGTTCATTTTTTGCTCTTTGGATTCATGGATAGCTATAAACGATCATCTTGTTTCTTCTTGCTGTGCTGTTATTTCATCAAAGGCCTCCATAGAATAGTCTTCCCTATCTTTGATATACATTAATTTTTATTTCTATGTATCTTTGATATCTGTCACACAAATACATGTATATATATGTGCTCCCATGCCTGCTCACCGTGTAGTGGTGCCTGACCGTCTGCTTTGAATTACTGGAAAGGAAATTGTGTGTAAAGGCCATCCAGGGACTATTAAAGAGAGAGGCAGAGGGAAAGAGCACTCTCTAATCAGCAGTTCATTAAATAGCAACAACTTGTGGCAGAATTGTGCTTATGAGACTGCTGAGCACTTAGGTATCCTTAATTGTTTAAACTGGGAATTTGAAAATTTATTAGGATCTTGGATAACTGCTTCTGAGTTATTCAAGAAAAGCAAGGTAAAAAAAACCTTAAAAACAAATAAAAAGTAACATGTAGCAAACAACGGTGAAGCCATGTCTGAGATACATAAACATTTAGGAAATCATTTAAATTAGACAGGGCAAAAATCACATGGCAGAAGCCAAACAAAAGATGGCCCTGATGCTGTCTGTCTGTGGATGGATTTATGAGTTTGTGGAATAAACCTCCTTGGAGAGTCACAAAGGTGCTGGGGCACCTTAAGGTTCAGGGAGCTTATTTGGAGTCTATAAAATAAAAATAATCATAATCAGTGAACCAGATTTTCCTGAAAGTAATCTAGTCAAAGATGTGAAGTCAGCTGTATTTTAAAAAAATTAAACGACACAGTCAAGGATATAATATTTGCTGTGTATTTTGGGAAGAGGTAGATAAGGCTACTGTAAAAATACTGCTTTCAAGTTTAGAAGGAAAAAGTAGGTCAGGAGACTTTCATCCTTCCTTTACTTTTACCCTAAAGGGATTAATCTTATTTCAGATCTATCAATGCATGCAGACCCATAATCTACAGAATATTTTATGTAGGAAACTGTAGCATTTGTACAGTCAGCATTTAATCTCAGTCTCTGTGGTTAGAGAAATATATGCAGCAGACGAATGCTGAGTCGTTGACTCAATGTTAATAATGTATTAATAGCCACCTTATGAACCTCAAATTTGCAGATTCTCCTCCAATGCCAGGAAGTCTGAAAGCTTAAACAAAACAGCCAAGGAATACTGTACCCCTAAAGTGCCTTAAACAGAAATTCTGAAAGTGAGATTTGAGTAAAAGACTGAGAATTTTTTCAGTACATGAAATATAAACAGGAAGACACTTTGGGGTGGCAACCCTAACTGTAGCTACTCCATCAAGTTTTTGTGACCTTGACCATGAAGATTGTATCTCATAAAAGCAAAGACCAAATTTTCAAATGCCAATGCTTGAAGTCATGGAGTTGAACGCATAACCTGACCTTCTTAAACGTACTGGTTGAAGGCTTTCTACCTGAAGTGTCTTTGAACTGTGGAGACAGGTGCCACTTGTTTTTCCCCTGCAATAGGACTACTTACATAGGTTTCCAGAAATAGGTTTCATTGCAGGAATCTGCAGACTGCGTAATCTGAAAATGGGAGACACATGGAGTGTCCTCTGTGTGGTAGCAGGTTATGTTGCCTCCTGTTGCCTCCTCTTACACTGCTGAGGTGTAACACAGCAAGATATCATGACAGTGGCCAGTTTGCTGGGTGTTAAGGTGCATTTGTGGAGACAGTGCCCAGATTTGTCGGCAGAAGCAACATCAGCCAAGCAATTTAGAGAAGCAATAGCCAGGGGAATGGAGGTTTTTGGTATTTTCTGTCCAGAAGCTTTCTTCCAAGTTCAAAGCTACAAAGGTGGTGGTAGGATTTCTGGTCTAGTGAAGCAGGATGTAGGGATTGTTCACGAAAAGGCAGAAAGGATTTGAGGGAAAAACACCTTGCTCCCATCCTTCTTAGAACTTGCCTATTTCCTCTCGTGTTTGAGAAGTCTGAAGCCACTTTGCAGTCTCTCATTTGAAATATTCAAGGACTGGTAAACTTTGTCCATATGCGACAGTATCACACTGGCTGCCTGGCTTAAGAAGCTGGGTAGGAACATTGCTGGAGATCATACGACCATGATCTCGTAAGCAGGATATGCTGCTGTTCTCTGAGTTACCTTTGCATGATGGGTACGTGCACAAGAAACCTTGCAGTGCCGCCAGTCTCATCCTGCGGGTTGCTTGTGGAATAAGAAAGATAAGAAAATTCAGACTGGCAGGTGAGCACTTCACTTTTCAGTTGGTGAAGGGATGTTCCAGTGCAGGTATCAATATCCAGAGTGATAGCATACCTTCGATTTATTTGTGAGAACTCATACCTTGCTGCATAACTTACTGGTTCTTGACACAGTCTTTTCCATAGAAAGGAGGTCAGAGACTGGCCAGAAGGCTGAAGATTTCCTGCAGCAAATTTCCTATGGCAGCCCCTCCTCCCCAGAGTTGGGGGAATATGGTTTTTATTTCATAAATGGGCTGAAACAGTATTGCTTCTCCCTGTAAAAATCTGTAGGCCGAGCAGTGGGGGGGAAATGCCCGAGCACTGTGCTTACCACTTCCCTCATGGGGAAGTGGTTTCATTGCAAGCAATGAAATCAAACCAGCTGAGGTGCAAATAGATTGCCCTGATGATTTAACTTGCTTTCTTTTTGACAGTGGTGAACAACACAAGTTATACAGTAAACCATACAGTATAGTGTTTTCTGACAAAAATAATAAACCGAGATGCCCATCATCTGCTGTAGGAAATATTGAAAGTTAAATGGTCATCATAAAATGCGAGAGTTGTTATCAATCTTTGATGTTTCCCTGAAGGGTCTAGGAGACACGTAACTGTGGTGTAGGTAGTCATGTTGCCTTTGGGCTTTTTCCCTTAAGTTCCAAAATTTCACATTTGAGTTAGCGCTAACTGTGACTGGTGCTGTACCTTTGGCAGACGGGAGGTGAAGGTTGATCTGAGCCGTCCCTCCTTGTTTGAGGAAAGGCTAAAGAGTTTCACTGTCTAGCAGGTGGCTGCAATTTTGAAAATAACTTCTTAATAAATTTTCTCCCCCCTGTTTTTTTGTCTGACATGCTAATTAAGCTCACCAGGGAGGTGTGTGGCTTGGATTCCTCCTGCAAACAGGCAACAAATGTAGATGTATTTGTGCGATTGTGGGAAGGGGGAAGGCATCCAAATTCTTGACCTGTGAATGTACCGAAGCATTTAATCTGCAAGAAGGAAAACAGGGGCATGCTGTTCCTGAGGCAGTGCGGGCAGGGCAGGGGTGCTAATGAATTGGAAGAGGAAGGCTAGATGCCCCAGAAGAGAGTGGCAAGTGTGTGAAAAACAGATTGTGTGAGTAATTACTTTTGCATACCTTCCTGACCCTTATCAGCAGGACTGGATTTTTGATGAAAAAAACTTAATTAAAAAGTTTAATTTTTTCCTCTTAAGAAAACTGTGCACAAGGGCTCATCAGTGGGTGGAATTTGGGACACTGATTAACGGCTTTCAAGTGATCAGCTGTGTGAATCGGGCTAAGATGAGAGAAACAATACAAGCTGGCAACCTGCTGGGCTAATGGTACAAATACTTGAGCACTATTTCTGAAGTAAGGCTTTTCTGACAAGTGCCCTATCATTGCCATTGCAGGCAGGTACTTGCTGCAAGGAGAGACAGAGGGGACTGTGGCGTGTAGCAGCTGCAGCCGTTTTTCAGTTTTACGTCCCCTGATTATTTCTGTCTGATTATTTCTTTACCCTTAGTGCTGGTCCCTGTATAAGGTGCTGTGCAAATGCAGACCTGGCCATCTTTCCTCTATGATAATGCCTTGCCCCCTGAGCCGGGGTATGTGATTGACTGTGGTATGGGGCCTTGGAGCAGGAGCCAGCATTGAATTGCGGGAGGTCCCAGCTGCACTGCAGACGGATGTAAGGGGAGCCAACTCTCTGTCTTGTGTCAGATGCATGGGATTTGACAGATCTGCGAATCCTAGGCAGAGATCCCGATTTAGGGACCTTGTTGTATAACAGAGGCTTTGACAGGCAGCATGATGCCGGTCGCTGTGGTTTTCATGTCTGTATTAATACAAATGTAGTTAATAAAACACAGCAAGGCTGTGTGTTGTACATGGCATACTCTATGGCTGCATGGCAGCATCCGCTCTTGAGTACTGTGTTTTTTCGTTCTTTCCAGGCTTGCACTTTTGTTCATTTAAAATGCTGAGGCATCATTCGGTCTTCATATGGGTTCTTGTGGGTACAAAACCCACCATGTTACAGCACAGCTGGTTCCAGGGCAACTTTAAATGTTTTGGTTTTTTTTTTCCCTAGCATGGGCAAAAGCTGAGAATTGAAACTTGTGTGATAGTGTACAGATGCTCAGTTTCATCTAGTCTATTTCTTGAAGACATCTGAAGTAAAGTACAGTTGTCACTGACCTCAAAGCGAGAAACATAAACATTTGCCAGACTTCACACAAAGAAATTGGCAACTGTGGTCCCCTTTGACACTGGTCTCTTGCATTGCCTTTCAGCTTTCCAAACTGGAAGACAGCTTTCCCCATAGAGGGGAGGGAGCATCAGTTGTCTCTTAAAGGTCTTCTGCTCCCTTTTCCTCCCCAGCTCTGCTTTTTCATTTCTCATTCAACATAAAGCAGCAAACTTGGAGAGCCTGGAGCACTGGGACAAGACAGGAGGCAGCAAGCCTGCCTTTTCCACTGCTGCAGTGTGCTGGCAGTCTTACTGCTCTGCATTCTGCATTGCCCGGCTACAGCCATTGCCCGGCTAGAGCCATTGCCCGGCAGCTCCATCCCACCCAGCCCTGCCACAGCCACTGATTCCTAGCTGGGAAGCAAACAGGTGCCTCCTGTGCTTCTCCAAGTAGCTCTGAAGGAAGACCTCATCCTATGTTATCCTCTCTCCCAGACCTGCGTTTCTAGAGTTTGCCACCTGACCTTGTTTAATTCTTGGTGATTGAATAATTTGTGCTGCAGATTTGTGAGCAATTGCTGTTACTCCAGAGCAAGGGATGCTTGACTAAATTTGCCCTTTCATCAACCTTTCTAAGCAAGCCTTTTTCTGACTGAGAGCAAAGATGGGGCAACTTGATCCTGCTGGCAAGGCCTTCTACACTCAGATGTCACTAAGAGGCCAGTGTCACAAAGGCACCAGTCAGTCCCTGTTGCTTGCAGGGAAGTAAGTCTAAACAATTGAAGATGTAAAACTTTTACTAAGAAGCAATATCTAGGTGAAGGGGAGAGGGGCAAAGAGGAGGAACAGAAGGCTTGTGCATTCGTGTTAGGAGTGAGTACTCTCCAGGAATGCATGTTGCTTGGGGTGCCTGAAGGGAGAAGCTGGGACTGACTGTGTGATGGGCTGCTTTGCCCAGCAGCCGGGCTGTGGTGCAAAGTGGAGCCACACTCTCCAACTCTTTGTATTGCATTTACCAGTCATCCCTCCTTTAACACATCTAAGACTTCCCACTTGCTCCCTTGCAAGTACTTCAGATGCCCTTGAAGTTTTCAGATAGCAGAGAGAGAAAACGGGGTAATGCAGAAAGGTCCCGCTTTCTAGTTGGGTAGTGTTATTTCTGTAATGCTTTCTGTGCCTCTGGATGATGCTGAAAGAAGATGTGGAGCTTTAAATAAGAGGAATGATGGAAGAGGGCACTAGTTGGCATTTCAGTTGTGAGAATAGAGAAACATTGGAGAGCAAGTGTTTTGTATAAATCCTCTGTGCTGCGCATACTGCACTTTGGTCGCTTAAGGTCGATTCAAACACCTCCGAAACCCAGCTTCCCAGTGAGAACAGTAAGTGTTGCATGATGAATATGAAGAAGCAGCAGAAAGGATGCCTGTCCTGTAGCTTGTTTTAACAGTGCTTGAAAGCATTAGTCATGCAACAGTGGTAAAGAATCACAGAAAGACAAGCTTTCTTCTAATGCTAAACAGAGAAATTCATTATGATAAGGCCCAGAGCGTTATTCCTCAGGCAGGAGTCTCTCTGCTTCCTGTCAGATAGATTAGAGCTGGATTTTTCCCTGCTCTTGTTCGTGCATGGCTTCTCTGCTGTTTTTTGTTTTGAAATACAGATGATTTTAGGATATACATTTTTCTTCTTCTTCCCCTACCCTGGTAAAGCCTTGCTAGATTACTGAGAGCTCTGTTTAGCATGTCGTCATTCTTTACCGTTCTTGCAATATGTGTCTCTGTCTTTTTTCAAAAGTATCCTTCATGCTTCCCTTGCAACTTCTCCTTTGCCTAGCAGTGACCGTGCTTTCCTTCTTCAAGAGTTACATTTATATGCATAATGGCACTCAGGACCCAGCATTTTTGTGTTAAGCCAAACCCTGTTGCTTTCATATCCCATTATGCTTGTCAGTCCCTCATTTCAGATCCACTTTCTTCATTTGAACTTGTCCTCCTAAGAGCATCCTGCCTTTGACACGTGCAGCCTTTCTTTTGAAATGTGCTTCCCCACTGTGCCATTTTCCCCTTCATTCATCATCTCCAAATTTTTCCTTATGGGATATTCTCTCTCCCACCCTCTCACTTGCATTGCTCTAATTAAATATTTATCTGTTTGGAAAGAGTTAATAGTATTGGGGGAGGATGTTGTCTGTGGTATTCCAAATATTAGAGTTTTAGTTGGTTTCACTCTTGTCTGTATGTGGAAACATGAAAGAAGAGAATTGCAGTAATGAGGCATAGTTTAAGATTCTGGTAATAAAGTGAGCGAGGTGGGCAGCAATCCTGACTCAAAGGGCATCTGTTCAGAATGCACCCTCACTCTTCTCTTAACTTGTACCTAAGTTCCCCTCATCAATGTATATAATATCAAGAAATTGATGTCTTATAACTGAAGAGCATTATTGTTGGTTGGAAGAGCATTGCTTCCCTTGTTCTGTTATAGATTTACAGAAAATGTACTGTATCCTCAAAGTTAAAAATCAGGAGTTTTTAATATGTTTAATCTTCTGCAAATAACTCTAACAGTCCAGCTCACACTGTAGATAAACTCTAGATCGGACAACTTACTTTATAGCGCAGAAAGGCCTTTTTATATGGGGAAGGCATGTTTAAATTAACTCTTCTTCCTCTTCTTTACCATCCCTCTTCCTTCCCTCCTCCTTCTCCTCATGTTCTGCTTGTTTATAGCAAGCCCAAGGAGAGAATAATGATTCCCAGTGCTTCAAGGGCTTAATCTGAAATTCTAGCTGCATAGGCGCTTGCATTAATGAAAGCAGCTAAGTTTAAATTCTCTGCAGGATGTTGGATGAAAAGCACGTTTCAGTCAAGCTTAAGGATGCAGTTATATACAGAGTAAGTGCACCTTGCCCCCAAGTACACAGGGAACCAAATGACAAATTGGCGAACCTCATTGCAGCTTAAGTGGGTTTAGTGAAACAGCACTGAAATAGTAAATCTGGTACCTCCTGGGTTGCTTTTTCTTTTGAGTAAATTGCCTGAGATCCTAGACAGTTCTGTTTTTCTCAGATAGTCATTCAGGGCAGAGAGAGATCATAAGAGCTTGATGAGTTACTTTTACCCCTAGTCACTGGCTAACAAAGTGGCACTTAAGAAATGAACACAAAGTTTCCTGTCTAGAATTACCTACAGTGAAAAGACATGTTTTGGGAAATTCATGGCATCAATGAGCTCAAGCTTCTAAACATTTTATTTGATGACTTCTCATGCTGAGAGTTTGGAGTCACTGATTATAATACTTCAGTTTGTGCTGATGTCGCTTTGTCTCATGAAAAAAGCAGGATTGGTCTCTACGTGAAGAGCTGTGTGTGGAAGGGTCCTCCAGAAGTCATCAAGTCCAGTTTCCTGCTCAAAGCAGGGCTGCTGTTGTAGTTAGATCAGATGCATCAGAGGAGACTGAAGAAACAACAGTGTATAAACACATTATGGACCGGAAAACACTAATATACTATTATCCTTGTTGCCTAATTATGAAGGCCCTGTTTTGTCACACTGTTTAGGCTGAAGTTTTCTGTGCTAATGATTATGCGTCTGAACAGACAGCTCATTTCTGAAACAGAATTAAAGAATATTTTCTCTTCCCCGGGTAGATATTTTCATGGACTCTCCTTTGAAGAACTCCAGCAGTCCCATGCTTTGGAGCAAGGGTTATGACTTTCAGCTAAGGTTTTAGTCTTTGTGTCATTTAGGTGGACATCCATGCCATGTGCTTTAAATTCTTTGAATTTAATAACTAAGATTTCACAAGACTGAGCATCACTGTCCCTACTTCTGCAGCCCTGGGCTCCAACGCTGAGTCTCGCTCTAAAACCAGCACCAAGGATGAAGCCTGCTTCATTCCTGAACTCCCTGGGTTCCCCTGCAGTGTCTAGGAAAAGGCTAACTCTATTACAGTTACCACAAGATTTAAAACAGAATTGCGTATTGATTTTATGCCATGTGATGGAATCTTTGGGCTTTTTAAAAAGTTGCTCTATTAAAAACCCATGGAACTGCCTAGATTGTTGTGCAGGTAACAACATAGCTGCAAAGAATACTATTAAGCCTATAAAGGCCAGTGCTCACAAAACTATGAAATGCTAGAAGGTAGAGCATCTCCATGACCCTGCTTTCCCCCCTGTTGTTTCGAAATTGTGATACAGTCTTTCTAACTGGATGATTGCACCCTGAATTTTCCACAATACTTTGGTCTCATTTATAGTACAGAACAGAGGCTGTTTCACTTACTTTATTCGCTTCAGCAACTGAAAAGTGCACAGTGACTGAAGCAAAAGTCAGCGGGAAGAACTGATACGGTTCAGGTAGGTGAGGGCTTCCCTGGAGAACTGCATCCTATTTCTGCCTTTTGCATCATTTTCCTGAAGGGGCTTGAACCAAACTTCTTGCTCCTTAGTAAGGATACGATCCTCTTTTACTGGATGAGACTGGGGTCCTGGTTTGCAGAAAGGTTAAGCACTGCAAATGCAAGTGAAATCATCCATAAACTTCGTTTAGCTTATGATGATGAACCAGCATCATAAGCTTCTCAGCTGGGGTCCCTGAAAGTCAGTAGATGTATTTTTGACCTTGTTCTCTCTGTACATCAGCTACAAATATGTAAAATGTGGAGGATACAATGCAAAAAAATAACCTCTATTTGCGAAGCAGTTGCGTTCAGTTGTGATGATGACACAAGGCGCGGTCAGCAGGAAATTAATACTTCAAGCTTCTCAGCAGAATGTGACTAGTGTGCAGTATGCAAGACCTGCGGCTAAATATAAAAGTATGATGAGAAAGCAGTCACTCTTAATAGTTGTCCAGTGGCTATAGAAATTATAGTTTCTGTGCACTGATTGAGGGAAGGACTCCGTAGAAAAAACCTATTTGAGCATTTAAAGTTCGTATTCCAAAGTATGCTTGATAGCTGGATTAAGGCTGCTGAAGCAACTGTGATTCTGACATCTCTTTAAAACTTTAAAATGGAAGCTTTAAACTTGCATGATCTTATAATGTAGGGTTCTTTCAATAGTGTTTCCATGTGCTAGATATATTTGTGAGCTTTATACGGTATTAATAAAGACTGACAGTCCTCTCTAGCTGTCGTCTTCACATCCAAACTTTCTTTATAATATATAGGCATATTTTTAATGACAATGGATTTTGGGTTTGTTTTTTTAATATGTATGCCTGTGAATTGCCCAACAGATTGACTGGACTATTCCATCAAAACACAAGAGGCTTGCACCATTTGAGACATTTACAGCAGTGCCTATGACGTATCATGTAGGTAAATGCTGTTACATCAAAGAAGTGGTTCTTTACACCATCAATATGCTTCATGCTGATGTAAATGACTGCAGAAGTTACAAGGTCACAGGGAATCTAGCTCCATATTTTAGAACAAAACATGTAATTCTGCTGAAAGTACTTTACAGGCAGAGTTTGTTTATGCTTCCCCTGCCATAGTAAATGAATAGTGCAGTTCCGGATGCTCCATCAAACAGTGTTGGAGGTTTGTGAAATATGGGGCTTGCTGTAACAAGAGACAGGCTCTGTTTTTTATTTTACAATAGTTACTGAGCTAGCTTCCTTCACAGATACATTTTACGGCCTGTCTCCATAAATTTTACTTAAATATTTTGGGGGGGGGCAAATTTTAGCTTGTGCTTGAAATGTCCTCAGAAGTTTGTTATCTAGAGAGAGGAACAGCCCTTGTTTGCACATTACAGGTTATTATTTCCTGCTTAGGGATGCAGACAGGCTTGAACAGTACTGGAGTGTCTCTCTGCCTTAACTTCTGTGAATAAATCACTGCTCCAATTTCTGTTTCCCATTTATAAAGTAGGAATTATATTACTTTGCTCACTCTGATTTAAAAAGTGTTTGTTGGCATAAAAGTTGGTGATGGAAAGCAGTTCATACCATTAATCGCTTTTTCACTGATGCAGAAGAAGCCTGCAGAGATCAGGCTGTGCTTCATGCCATCAGACTCTTATCTGTCTTATTTACCTGCGTGTGGAGGAGTTTTCCTGCAAATTCATTTCTGAAGTTGCATCTGTGCAGCACGTGCTCGCTGGGACACAAGTGCCACTAAATGAAGTTGCTGGTAGCTCTGAGTAAATATTAGTAAGCAGCGCTTGATTGAGGTTTTTTGTCTGTTCCTCAGAATTCACCCAGGTCTCTTGCACAAGAGAGCTGTGATTAGAGTGGAGCACAACAATGTATGGAAAACAACAGCACTTACTCACTGTCAGGAAGATTTCTTTTCCTTGAGACCAAGTTGTCAAGCCCTCTCCTCCCCATGAGAGCAATGCTGGGCTTCAAGTGATGGGTTACTCTGCGAAAAGCAATCATGATCAACAGCAAAAAGGAGGCTGTTCTGAAACTTTCTCCTAAGCTTAGTTCTTGATCAGAAATGTTTGCTTGACGGCTGCAGCTAACAAAAAGGCCTGCCAACAGTAGCAGGAGGGGGATTGGGAGAATTACATTTCCTTACTCTGTAAACATTCTGGATCCAAACCTCTACCACTGCATTACCCAAGAAGAATTATGCATACCTGGGGAACCAAGTAGCATTTCACTTTCCAAATGCATAGATATACAAGTCACATCTCACAAGATGGAGAAGTGTGGGTCGCTAGAGAATTAGGATGGTTAAAACACTGCATCTCCTTCGAGAGTTTTATTTCAAGCTGTTCTAATTGTGGCAACTTTTTGCAGAACAGAGGATGAGGAATACTTGGTGATGCTGGTTTTTTTCTAAATTCTCTGCTGGCATGACTGGCTAACAGTGCCTGTCATGTACCAGGGTATTTGTTTGAGGCTAAAACTAATTTTCCAATTTCTCCTGGAGAGAGAGTAATTTACTGATATTTTAGTCCAAACAAATGTACAGCATATCCAGAGGGCGAGAAGGTTGGGCACTGTAGTACTGATCATCAAAGTTTTCAGCTGTTGAAGAGATAACTCTACTATTTTACTGTCAGTATTATAATGTATTGTATCAAACTACAATTCTCTGGTAGATCCGGAGGCTGGATACACCTATGGTTCTAGTTTAAAATCTGTGTTTGATGCTACCTCCACATGAGTGTCTTGGGTTATTGGTTTGTTTGCACAGACTGGCTGTGAGGACAAATTGATGTGGATACTGGTGTACCCGAGTGTTAGTGCTTGGGGGAAGAAGGTCCTTTGGAGGAGAGGCAGCCGCAGAGCTGTGGGGACGGTGGGAGGTGGTGAGCTTGGGAAGCCCAGTCACTCGGACATCCCCCTTTGGCATATTTCTTCCGAAATGTCCACTGGCAGAGCTTCAGCAACAGAAATGAATGAGCTGCCTCTGTGAAATGCTAAGTCTTCCTTCACTCTCAGAGAGAAAGAGGAATGTGTTTGCATTTATTGCTTCGCCTTCAGTGGATCCAGCTGTTTACATCCAGATACTATCGCCACTAGAGTCTCTACATACACATCTCTGTAGGGGCTCCAGGTTTCTGGGAGTATTAGTCATGGAAGGGGGATTCTATATATCTTCTATATGCTTCATCCTGTAAACTCAACCAGCTGCTTTTGGAAGCGCCTGAAACTAGATTACATTTATTTTACAGTAATACAAGAGGCTTTAATTACTGAGACAGAAAGTTTGCTGGTCAGGAAATGCAGTCAGTTTTCATTGCATCTCTATTATAAAACTGGCATAATTTTAAAAACCCGACTGCCTTCCGTCTTCCAAATGCATGAAGTCTCATTATATTTTAAATACCTTTTGTGGTGTGTGACTCAGAAGAACATGAACAGCACTCTGCCACTGTGCAGTTTTTTGTTCCAGCTTCATCTGACTCAATTGCATTTGGCATGATTTCACCAATTTTATTTTCGAGGTTTGATGAGCACCTAGCTAGCTAGCTAGCTCAGTACATCATGTTAAAACTTTGGCCTAGATACAGAATAAAATATACTTGTCTGATCAACTATATTCAATGAAATCAAGATGAGTAATGCAGGAATCCGTTGTAAAGCTTGTTTAGTATGATGCATACCACTTTCCAGATGTTCCCCTTTCTCTTCTAATAATTACTTGCAATTCTTTGCTGATTGCCAATAAGAAAGGAGTTCAGCAGAACTGAAGAGAAAGAAAAAAAAAAAAAAAGGAATAAAAACCAAAGGTAATAAAAGATGCTGAAACTAAGGAGACTTACTGCTGATGTCAAGTTAAGGCATTTGTGTAAACTGCCTGGCTGTTCTCTAATCCTCAGGCTATAGAGCAGAGGGAGACTCTTATGCCGGCAAAGGCGCCCTACAGAAATAAAAGGGTCTGTCAGGATAAAGGGGAGTGGTTGGCTGTGATCATTCCTTCCCTGCACTGCCTGCTTTTTTACTTAGGGATAGAATAGAGTATAAGCTGCCTCCAGGACATGTATCAGCTTTCTTAGATGCATTACTTGTATTCCAGCTCCTGGTCTTGCAAGTGTAATGTCTCCAATTATATCTGCAATTATATACCACCTTCTTAATTTCTAGCCTGGTTGTCCAGGCTGCAGCGGCACAAGTCAACGGAGACCGCTGCTCAGATGGGGCTGCTGTACAGCCTGGGGTTTCTCCCAGACCTGTTCTGGTTTTCTTGCTTTCCAGCTTATGCCTTGGTGGGTTTTTCATAGCAGCAGCCTGACTCTGCCTTTTTGAACCACCCCTAAAACCACTGCAGAGAAAGTCAAGGAGAGGGTGGGCTTGACTAGCTGTATGGACTAACTGGAGGAGGCCAAGGATGGAGAGATCTGAGAGGGGACTGGAGGCATGAGGGTATCTGGATTAGGAAGTTTTTGGGGCTAAAGGGCTTTAGTAGATGGGGGCACTGGGTTGAGAAGCCCAGGTAGGCCCAGCAGGGTGTGATGCATATTTTGGGAGCCGAAGGGGTGATATGACGGGGAGGGAGTTACTGGGTAGGAAGCGGGCACTGCCAGGTGGGATGCTGCTTTGGGGCAGGGTCACGTGCACAGAGCTACTGCCAGGTAGTAATTAGCTAACTTATTGCTATTAACTAGTAAGCTATTAAAAGCTTGTATAAATCTGTAAATTAGTAAAACTGTAATTCATATAAATGTTTCCTGTCCCTTATTCATTATAGGTGTTCGGGGAATTCAGGACAGCTTCTAATAAGCAAATCTTTCTTGGGATTTGTTTTAAAGGTCATAAGGATTGGACAGCTCTTGCTCTGCTTCAGAAATGGATAATGAGACTTCTTTGTCTGTTCCAGAATGAAATGTCTTTATTTTTACAGCACTAGTAAGAAGTTTCTTGTTTCTGAGCAAAATGGCAGGTTGGGAAGACGTTATGGATGAAGAACAAACTGGGGTGCTAACTGCAGGGCCTTTTTTTCCTTTTGCTTAGAAGGGGAGAGTTGGGGAATTATGGTAGGTGTGACGGAGACTTCAGCAGCAATAACTTAACGTCCTACCACTGCTTGGGAAATTATTCATACTTCAGTGTGAAGACGGATGGAGCTTGTGTACTCATCACAGAGGTTTTGCTTCAGTGGTCTGTTCTCTTAGATGATGGCATTGATAGCTGAGCCATTATCATTTCAGTTCTCCTGTGTATTGATGATGTGCTGCTCTACAGTGTGTTTTTATCAGTATTTCAGATAGGCTTGACTTAATCCAGCAAATCTATATATCCCTGCAGTGTCCATGTGAATCGACCTAGAAGGGCATTTATAGATTTGCCCCCAGAATTACAACCCAAACTTTTCTGAAATATTCAATTACCTTCCTTGGATATTTACTCAGAAAAGCAGATTCCCAAGAAAATGGGATTATTTCTTCCACAACTGGATCCACCCTTCAGTGGGTAAGTTAGGACGGAATGTGTACAGAAAAATTCATTCATTGTGAAAGTGGTCATGCTATCAAAATCTTAAAAAAGTAAAGGGAGGGGAAAAGCTCCAGCCTTCCAAAGCTGGAAATTTTCAGGTGAGGTACTACGTGGATGATCTGCATTTTGCAGGTTGATTTTATACTTTATCTGTAGAATGTGTTGATGGTAAATGACGTATACCCTGTCTGTACTCTTTGCTGTCTGATGAGACCCTATTCAGACATTCACATACATATTGAACAGATTAATTCTGGAAAAAAACAAGTCACCTTCCTCATAAGGTTCTTGTTGTGACTTGGACATTTAAAACTTGTATATAAATTCAAAAGGAATGTGTGAAGGTTTATATGTTCCACAGATTCCACAGAGGTTAATTGCTTTCCTTCTTCAAGGAGCTCTTACCGTACAGAAATAGAGCAATCCCACTGAAGAGCTAAGTATTTGAGTCTAGCCTAAACACTAGCAGAATGCAAAATGCTTTGGGTGAAGAAAGATGGTGTAAGATTGAGCTCTTACCAAGCTACAGTCAGGCTTGCTTGAAGTAGGTTGCTCATGTTATTGATCTAACGATACAGAGATAAATTAGTCATTACGTTCCTGCAGCTGGCATGGGAAGTGAGGACGCTGCCCCCGAGGGTTTCAGTGAGCCCAAAGTCACGCTCCCTGTGAGATGATGGAAATGTTTGCCTTGTGCAGTTTTCCAGCTCAAGTAAGTAGGTTTAAAAGCAGGGATGTTAGCATTGTCTGTTCCAGCTGGTACGCGTCACAGGCCATAAAGCTTCATGGAGTGGAACCAAGTAGAGGATTTGGGGTTTCATTTGATCTCAGATTAGGAAGTGGAGATTGAGACACAGATTCAGTGGTCCACCTCTGCATGTTCATAGACTCTTCCAAGGCCACCCATGTGGAGCCTTTCTGTCTTTGGTGATGGGATAAGGTGTTCTTAAATATAGCTGCTAAGTTCATAATTTCTGTTTTTAAAATACACATGGTTTTGGGTGGGTTTTTACCAGCATCAGGAAAACATTTTTACTTTTGTACTTTGAAGGCAAATGAAATTCAAACACAAACCCCGGACTCTGGGTGGCATAATCTCCTTCAGCTGTCTGGAGTTGGCAGAGCAATTCTGAGCCTTAAAAATGCTTTTAATGCAAGAATGCTGAGCCATAGCTCAACAAACATCTTTCATTAAAACCTGGGAGCCCCCTCCCCACCCGCGGCTTCACTGTGCATATCATTACAAAGCTGGTGTGTGGATCACCTGTGTTCTGCATGAACTTAAGCAGATTTTTGACTAATGGTCAAAATGATATCCTCTGTGGTTCCAGTAGTTTTTCCAGTTGCAATTTTATTTTTGTTTGAACCCTGAAACAGGGTCAGGGGAGCACTTAAGCCCTGCACTTGTGTGGATTGAAATCTGTGAGCTATTCACGCTGTGGGCAGCGTGAGGGAGAACCATATGAATTTGATTTCGCAGGGGAGGCATTTTTAAGTCCTGTTGAACGAATGTTAGCAATATTGAGTACTTTAATGGAGTCAGCCTGCCAGTTGCTGACAGTGTTTTCAGCAACCTGCCATCTCGCTCAGCCAGAATCAGTTAAAATTGACATGGTGCTGAAAATGAGGAGGCTAAGGAGTCCGGATTCGCTGACATATCCGTATGTGAGCATGTTTTAAATACATCAGGATAATCTTGCTTGGAGGTTCTGTACATCAGTGCTGCGCGTCTAAGTGCATCAGAAAATGGGACACTTGTATTAGGACAGTCATTTCTAGAGACATCAGAACATCTACAAATACTTTTCTAAGCTATTACGAAACATATAAGCTACCCTCTGCTGGATGGGATGCGCCACATCGCTTATCTCTGGTGATAACTGAATTACAGGTTTCATTTTGCTAGGAAGAAGCATCGTGGGTTAGAGAATGTGCATTCTGCTCCTGAAGACCCCAGAAAACCACCATCTAAACAACCATTTCACCTATAATAGCCATGAGATCACGTGCACATTTGCCGAGCGTGTTTGACAGTGAACTTCTTATTCTGTCTTGTTCACTCTTTTTTTCAAGGCTTGGTTATTTTATAATCCTCATGTTTCTGGCTAGAGTAGTAACTTTTAATCTTCTTTGTGTTCTTACTCCAAAAAAACGCCCAGTGGATCCACAGACTATTTTAGGAATTTCAGCATGAATAGTTTTCAAAACACAAAGTGTTAAAATAGGCTCTTAATATTTTGGGAGGCCTGAAATATGGCAAAACAAGCTCCCCTGGGTGCTACATAGAAAATCACAAATTCCGTAATCTTTCTCCAGGGAATATGTACAAGGGATACCTTGAGACTTAGGTGACAGATATTACTTTGTGTGACAGCAAGGATATGTAGGGTTCCTAGAAAGGGCAATTCAGAAAAAGAAATTAACTTTCCTTGTTCACATTTCCCCTTGGAGCAGCCTCTCTCTCTCTCTCCAGTGACAAGAGAGGGAGTTGGTAAATTAACCGAAGTCATTGCGAATGCATCCCTCTGTGTCCTGAACATGAGAAATGGCACAGACATCCCTTCAGTGTGACAGTAAGGATGCTCATTTCAGTATCTTGGACACATTTCAGTTGTGATAACAGCGTTGTTGATTCACCTCCTGTTCTAATTGGATGAATTAACTTCCTTTCCAGGAAGAGTACTGAATTGTATAACTGCCTAGCACAGAAAAAGTTATAGGATCTGTCATGGAAAATGGAAACTGCACCTTATTTTACTGCTGTGTACTGACAGCTGTACACATCTGTCACAGGAAGGGCTGGTCTTGTATTTGCCAGGTAATAGCAGACAGGTTTGGGAGGGGATGCGTTGGGGAAGTGGGGGAAGAAAAAAGGGGGTTGTGGGCTGTAGCTCAGTGATTAAGAAAAGATGTACGTGACTCACCCTCTTCTAGCAGCACTGGAGAGGGAGAAGGAAACTAGTCTTTTAATCCTTCTCATTGCTTCTGTGTCCAGCCTCGTTCTTGGAGTTTTAAATTAAAGGATCAAATGTACAATCTGGGAATCATTCCAGATACACTTTTGAAGCACTGTTTGACTATTACAAAACTGGTTGCGCTAAGCAAAGTGCAACCTTTCTGTCCCTACTCTAGAGAATGGATGCTTCTGGCTGGAATTCCTTATCCCCAGTCATGGATTTTAGTTATTTTCTCCTAGAGAGCCCACATAATCCTGAGTTGGATCTCGGGGGTTCTCCCCGGCTTCCTGCTATTCACCTTGCTGCTTGTCTGCTGTCCTGCGTGGGGAGCTGGGAGTAGACAAATACTTAAAAATCCCCTGAGAAATATAAATGCTAGATAGTTAGTTATTCATGATTGTTAACATTCTAAAGCAGCCAGTGTTGAGATGTGTCAGCATGCCTGGCTTCTCTTTCCTCATCTCTCCAGACAAGGTAGCCTGCCTGGGCCACAACCTTTTGTTGTAAAGGGCAGAATCTCCTGCCTGAAACATAAACCTGAGGTCTTGGATAACAGCTCTCACTAAAGAAGCTTTGTAAGTAAGTAAGTTCTAAATCTATGGGTGCGCCTGATTTCAGTTTCATATTAATTTCCTAAAATCTCCTGGCACTTTATATGAATTAGGGTATTCACCAAATCTAATGTTAAGCAGCTGCGTAACAGCACTCCATGTAGTACCACCCTGGAAGTAATTTATTTTGATTGATAGGTGAAGTGGAACCTACCACCCACCCCCCATCTATCTCAAATATGCATTGGCAAAATGTTTTTTGATCATTGGTAGGTACCACAAGCGGTAGGTCCCACTTATGGATAGAAACTTATCTAGATGTACGCAATATAATTTTTGTTCTCCGGGGTTTTCTGGCAATTTGCTGACAGAGATAGAGTGCACAGTGTAGCACAGTGTGTTTTGTTTGCTGGCCTCTGCAGCTCTGTTACTGTGCTTGCTGAGCATAACAGTAATACGCGGTTCTTGTAGCATCACTGCAGACAGTGCTAGACATAGGATGACACACAAATGAATACAAACTTGAATTCTTTCTTTGATCTCCCCAGACTTCCCACACGCTGCTGTTGCAGGCTTTTTCAAGGTCATTAAGTGTTGGTCATAAAGAAGATGCCAGCTTTTGTGCCTGTGGTTGGCTGGACAGAAAACACACCTGTCAATGAGATGGTGGAAAAAAATCACTTTGTTTAGATCAGACGCTCTGTGGGCATGAGGATAAATAATTGAGGGCAAATTGTATCTTCTGGGTATAAAAATGGGTAATAGCAACAACCTAGTGTCCCAGTAGTTCTGGAGGGGAGTTACCACTCTGCTGAAATGAACTATGATTTCAGTAAATCATGATGCAAATGTCACTTTAGCTTTAAAGCTTAGGTGGCCTTAAGAGAATAAACATGTTTGGCAATACAGTCCAATTATTCTACTCAGATTTATAGCCTTACAGCTTCAGTTGAATTTCACCACTGAAAGAACAGGATGAAATCCAAGGGTATTCATGTGTTCCCAGATGTTGCTGTGAGATAACTCTTATTCCCAGCTGTTATCAATTCTAGTGAAATAGCCTTTTCATTCAACCTAGCCAACAGCCTTTAAGCCAAAGATGAGACTTCAGCTGTTTTATTCTTTCAAAAAGCACAGGGATTGTGTCTAAATGCTAGTTTGAAGGAAGACAGAGTAGTTACGTTAAACCAGCAAGTGATGATGCCACTGAAGTACTTCTCGTTCAAGTGACATGTTGTTTGCCAGTTGTACTGGGATATAAATCCTGGGACTGCTAATAAGAAGTTTGTTACAGAGAGTGCATTAATATTCGTGATGTGCTTTGTGATTCCTGGGGGAAGGATACATTATAAATACAGGTATTATTATTAGCAAAGTTTATTTATGTGCTTTGGAGACATCATTTGTCGGAATTGGATTGCTGCAAGGCTGAGTTCACTGTTCTGCCCGGACTCACGACAGATCTGGGCACCATCACGCCGCGCTAAGCCCAAGTGGGTTGGCACTGCTTGGGATGCCGCTGGGCAACTCCATTAAATCACCAAGTGTGCCATCAACTGATGAAGTTGGCAGGAACATGTTTGTGCAGTGGAGGTGCCCTGCATAAGGTATCTCGGTGTCCTAAAGTCATGTGACTGCCTAAATGTTTCCACCTCTCCTTTGTACAGAGAAACCTAGAAATAACAAGGCTTAAAGGAGATATTTGTGGTTTTCTTCAGGCTTTGGTAGGAATGGATGCAAGGTTTAAATCCAGAATTTCTAGCTATTTCTGGGGTTGCAGTATTCTTCCTGTTTTCTTCTTGTCTCCTTCTCTTCATTCAAGGTTTTCAAAATCGGATGTAGTGCCACTGTTGGGCAGCTTCTAATATTGCACTGTGGGTAGAAGACTAGTAAAATTAGTGGTGTTTCTTCCAAACAGATGAAAAAAGAATGACTTAAAACATTATCTTTGGCTAAAATAAAAGAAATTGCTCTCTTCAGATGTGTTCCTAACAGAAAAGCCACAGTGCCTTTTCAGTGAGGTTATTGAAATAACCTTTTTTATGCAGCACATGAACAAAAACTAAACTTAAGCTGTATTATTCTTACCTTTGCGAAGAAGCACAAGCAAGAATACCAGAAAGTCCAAGCAAGGTATTTTAAAATATGCATTTTAAAGTAATTCCCAAGTCACCAAACAGCATCTCTTTCATCAATAAGTACATACAACTGAGTAATTTAATCTGTCTTTAATCGGATTCAACGTGATTTTTTCTTTGTTTTTAACACCAAAACCTTTAGGTAATTTTAAGCTGTGGGGGGCGGGGAGTAATTCCTTTCCTCTCTTCTTACCAGCAGCAGAAATCCTTTTTTTTTAGCTGCAGAAATTTTCTCTCAGTGCATCCTGAGCAGCTTTTTGGCAGTCAAGAATAACCAATCAGCCATCTTTTGTAATGCATTGTCTCTTTATTTGTATTCAGCCAGTCTGCAATTTGCTGCCTTGAGAGCAGCAAACTCATCATGTTAATTCATTTCTCTTGTTCTGTGCAGTTCGAGTGACATTAATTCATCCCTTTGCCTATTTCACATCTGATAAGGACTACTACTTCCAATGCAGAGATGGAATTGAGGAGCTGGGATTTCCTTCCTTATGAAGAATAGCTGTGTAATGGGTCAGGATAGTATTTACAAGCCTGCGAAAGGATCGTTTCTGAGTTTTAGCTAGTGGCAACATTTTATCTATAGACAGTAATGTAAAAGTTACTTTCTTTGTAAAACAGACCTGGAATCTATTTTTCAGGTTAATTTCTAAAGCAAATACAAACATGCCAAACATAGAGCTATAATCCCCAGATCCTTAGGGGAAGAGATCTTCTTGTGATGTCAAAGAAATTTAGAATCCAGGCGAAATATACATAATACTGTTTGCACATACATTGTATGAGGTTTTCTAGAGAAGGCTTAATGTTCCCATTTTGTAGCCTATTCCAGGCTGAGATTTCCAAAGGCAATTACACTGAGTTACATGCCTATCCAAAAGGTATCCACTGCAGTATAGATGTTCACATATAGGCACTGCTTTAGGTCAAGTGTTAATAAAGCTTACTGTACTGTGCTGTCCATGTATAAGAGTCCTGTGCCAGGGCTCTTCAATTATTTTGTTTCCCTCCTATGTACTGTTCTCTCTCTCAGATCTCAGGCTGTGATTAGCTTTAAACTGGTGTTATGGGTTTTTTTTTCCCTGTTTGTCTCATGAAGAATTTTCCATCTGAAAATCTATATTGCTTTCAGAGCCTTTCTCTAGTGATAAGTTTTAATGATGACTTTTGTGTGCCCGAAGGATAAAAGTAGCAACTTTATTCCATTGGCGTTCTCCTGAACTAAGTCTTACATCTATGGCAGAAAAGAAACTTTGAGTTTTATTTTCGTACTTTTAATTCCTGTGCTTGAGACTGGAGATAGTCATATTGTGCCAGGTGATTCATACATTCCGTGATTTACAGAGATAAGATAAAAATGTAAGAAAATAAGAAAAAATATAGTAGAAAATAGATCTCTTAATAGAGTGTCTTAGCCATTGTTATAGTACCATAACTATAAGGGAAATCAAGTTAATATTTTTACTTCGTAACATGAATGCAGCTTTTAAAAGCGCAGAAGATAAAAACAAGTTCAGCCTGCCCTGAAGACCCCACAAAAGGAGCTGGAAGGCTTCTGCAGTCCTGCATCGGATCTCAGCCAGAGCTACACACACTGGCACGATGCACTCGCCCTTGACGAGGTCACCAAGCAAGGCCAGCCAGGATGGAGCAGCTCTCCAGAAAAAATCTGACTGCGGACTGTGCTGTGCACCTCAGCACCTGGGGCAGGAGGTGGTACCATCTCTTTTCTCTTATTATGGCTGTTTCTTTTTGTCTTACTGGAGCTGCTCAGTGTTATAACTCACACATGGACCTATCTCCATGGCAATGATTTGAAGTCATACCCTGGTTGAAGGCCAGATCAACTGGAGAGCAGCAGTGTGTGATAAAAGGGTTTTCTCTGAGAGCTAGGAAAAGGGCTTAGTACCCCATACCTTTTCATCTCTTGCTTAAAGCTGCTACACTTTTCCTTTGACAGCCGCTCATACCTGTATCAAATATGTTTCATGGCTCTCAATTCCTAACTCATTAGGGCAATGGATGCTGTCTTTGAAATTAGCTCTTCAGCTTATGACTCCGAATAAAAATCTTTGGCCTAATGCATCCAGGCTTCACCGCTCGAGAATCTTGACCAAAGACCTTCATCTTTATCTTTCATTGCCATCCATGTTGTTATCTGTCCAACAGCCGGGGCTAATGCTATATTCTGAATTAGTATAATGCCATGTTTACAGAGTAATGATATTAAAAAAGCAAGGTCTGTTCAGTTAAAATTCTGATAGCATATTGAGTCTTGAAAGAGATAGCTAGTAATGCACAAAGTGTTGAAATATATGTACATTACTGTCTATTTTTTGATTCTAAAACATGAGAGTAATGCCAGGCAGTATATCAGCAGCAGTTATCAGCTGTCACCATTTGTTTGACAAATTACTAATTGCTCTATTTCAAGCAAATGTTTTCAAAGTAGGCAACACAAATAACTGACTTTTGCTGTTTATTTGGAGGCTGTTTGTTTCATCACAACTAATTCCAAGAACACGCAATACTGGCCAGTTAAGAGAGTAAGACAGCTTTATTTTGTGTAAAAGCTTTCATGCAAACTGTATCCCCAGATGCCTCATGGTTTTGTCATATGGTCTGTTTAAAAAAAAAAAAAAAAAAAAAAGAAGAGGTGAACCCAGTCTGAAAGATCTGGGTTTTCGTTTGTGTGTCTGTAATTTTGAAGAGGTTGGTTCATGGCAACAGTTTAGGAGTATATTTGGGTATAAGGGACAAACCAGCCCTACATGCAGTTTTATCACTTTCTTAGTGATAAAGAAAGGAATTTAGTTTCGATCAAGGGGAGTTAAGATATGCTTACAGGTTTTTAAAAGCAAGTGATTTGCTGAAACATAAGTAGAAGTCTGTTCCAGATGGCAGGATTTGCAGAGAGAAAGGCTACTGTATTTAGCAGCAACAAGATTAACTGAATGGGCCAACAAGAAGCAAATGTTAAATCAAAATGGAGAGCAGAGACGCTGGAGACACTGAACATACAAATTGTCATGAGCTACAGCCTGAAATTGGTGTGTGACTCGGAAGTTGTTTTGAGTGTTGTGCAACATGGTTGTGCTTCTGTGCAAAAGGAAGGAGGAAAGGAATGAATGTTTATGCATGCAGTGCGCCGAAATCTGAAAGGTGAGCTGGAATCAAGCAAGGCAAGGAAGGTGTTGATAAAGGTGATGTCCAAGACCTGAGGAGGTGCTGATGCGTATAGAGTTGCAAGCATAACAGAGAAGGAAAAAAATCCTTCTGTGTTTTGCCTTTTGTGTTTTCAGGACCTTTAGGAATTTTTCCAGTTTACCTTTCAAGTAATCTGTATCTCTTTGTCTTCAGAAGACATAAGGGAAACTAAATGTCATCACAGACATCATTTGAAAGTTTTTGATGTTTCCCAGTGGAGTTGTCCTGCTGACCAGTGCAGCCACTGAACGGAGCAGTGGTCTCAGCCCTTTCCCTTCCTGTTGAGATGGCTGTTTGCTCATCGTAGTCAGAAGAGCTGGAGTTTTGAAAGAAGTAGGTACGTGTGAAGCAACCAAGTGATACATTCCATCTAATGGAAGATGTCATCTAACTCCTGTGGGTCTCTCAAAATGTTTGCCTAGGAGTGTAAGAGCCAAGGCAACAGCTGCATTTCCTGCACTTGTGTTAGACTAGAGCGGGGAGATGAAGACGACTGAATCCCATCATCCATCCTCCTACATTTATGCATACACGTAAGCAGAAGGACAGAAACAAAGTTATATGTGAGAAAGGGTTAAACATTTGAAATGGAAAGTTACGATGTTAATATCATCAAATATAAAATGCACAGATGAAAATGTTGCGCTGTGGCAGAATTTGCACTATCCCTGATGTTTACTTCTGTGCATTTATTTTGGTCTCTGGATCTACCTGTATTGCTTCTGCCCTCAAAACTGTCTCATCTTACATGTCTGAACTGTGCATTCTGGCCTAGCCTAGATCAAAGCGTGAAGTTGTAATTATCTATGGACTTTCTTGTATATTTGGCTTATTAGTGGGCCAGTGATCTGGCCTATAACTGGCAGCATAGGTCTGTAAATTACCATTACAGTACTAACAGGAATAATTGCAGGCAGTAAGGCTGGTAATAACCGGCATTTTTATGTTATTCACTAACAGCAGTGTTTTATCATTCATTTATTGAGGAAAAATTACTGAGTACGATTCCTGCCAAAGGCGCAGTGTGCAGTTCACCAGTGACATGTAAGTAGAATGTCAGTTTATAATATTGTAGGGGAAAAGGTAGTTTAAAGGACATCTAACAAAAGAATAAAACAATTAAAAATAAAACCAGAGCATAACAACAGTAAGCAGTGTGAAATGTATGGCCTTTGCACTGATGTGTGCTCCTTCCTTCTTCACCCCGACTCTGCCTAGGTATAAGCTCTGCACGTTTCAGTTCTTTGCCTTTGCAAATGATTTCTAAAAGACACAACAAAGAAAACTAAAAGCTTGGGGAGTTCATAGAGATGTCAGGAATTTTCACTACAGGCGCTGTGAAGAATCCTGATTGATTTTACGCTCCCAGCTCTCCCAGGAGCACTCACCATGTTGCAGAGTAATGGCTGACGAACTGATTATAAGCTTAAAAAATAAGGGCTTTTATACATGCTTTTATGATATGCAGAACAAAAGAGCTTATGATATTCATGCATTTTGCCAAAACATGGTCAAATTTAAAATGCAAATGTTTTAACTTGTTACCAAGTTAATGGCCTGTCTACGAAAATAAGGGCTGGCATACTGTTTCTGGCCAAGTTACGTACCTCTGAAACTGTAGACTTTGTTACAAGTTTGCTAAATGCATAACTACAGTGTCAACAGAGAGAAGCAAGATGATGAATGCATTTTATCTAAGATGTTATTAATGAAATATTATTCCACCTTTTTTTTTTTTAAGCTGCGCTGTAAGGAGTCTGTTCTTGCCCTCCCAGCCCCCTCTTTTAGTTGCTGTTGGGACAAATGCACAGAGCTACTGGTGTAGCAAGCAACTCCCACAACATGTTTATGCCTTCTTTTCTCTTGCAGAAAAGCCTTGTGTTATCCCTACCATGACCTGCTGAAGTTGTAAATACTGTAGATGCCAATATGCGCTCTCTTGGGGGAAGAAAAAGTTGCTGGCTTGAGCTAGGGCTTTGTCTCTGATAAGTTCCCGAGTAGCTGCTGCACAAGTGCTGACAGAGGGAACAATCTGTGCGCTCATTTCTTTCCCTTCATCCTTCTATTGAAAGAAACACTTGCTCCTAATCTTATCCAGGAAGAGAAGCAACAGATGCCATTCAGGACACATTTTGCTCCTGAACAAGTATGTGCAAGAAGACCAGAAACCTGATTAATTTATGCCGTGTGTCTTGTGGTTGGGTGTGAGTGATGCCGCACATGGAGATACTATTTCAGCCGACTGCAGGACTGGTGCCAGTCTGATGTTTGAGAGGGTATGCTGGTGCTCAGTAATAATCAAGGATAATATTCACTGCTGTAAAAGGCCTTTCTCTGAACTGTTGGATCTTTTGAATACTGATACATTCAGTGATGCACCCCAGCTTAAGTCTAAGTGGTTTTTAGACGTGTTTCTATGAAATTAACATTAAAAGAACAATTCTAGGTAAAGTCATTCTGGATTACGAGTAGGGTAACTTTTGCCTAAACTGTGGATTATGAAGTTAGTGACTGTAACAAATCAAGTGGCTGGGGTGAAGTTTTCCTGTGTGGGCTGTCTGGAAAGCGGAAGAGGATGGGAATGTTAAATCCATTAAGCCCACCATTGTGGAGATGATTGAAGCCATTGTCCTCAATACAGATGTTAAGCTGTGTTGCGTGATGCATTCACTCACCTTAGCACAGGGTCTGTGCTCTAATATTTGGTGGAGGAAAAAACACCCAAAACATCAATGAACTACATCACAACTTAAAACTACTGTGTGGTGTTTGGAGACTGAACATAGAGGTACTCATGATCCACCAGCTTCCCAGAAAGAAAGTGGATTTTGCAGCCAGCACAGGCCCACCTTTCACTTGGGAAAAGCTTGCCTCAAATTTAATTTTAATTGCCTCTTTCCTGGCCTGCTTGCCATCTTACACTACTGGCTTTACAATGTGCTAAATTGGATTAGCCTTTGAAATGCTGAAAAACTTTCGTTTTAGCTGAGCTAAAAATGGGGAGGTGTTCTGAGATGACCTGTTTCTGGCTGGAGCGCAGGACCATTTCAGCCCTGCCTTTGTCAGCAGAGCTGACCTCGTTTTAACCTGGCAGAGCTGTTGAATAGTGAAACTACCCTGTGGAGAGCAGCTCACAGGTAAATAAATGAAGAGAGAAAGCCAGCTATGATGAAGCAAATCTACACAAATGCCTTCTGATACACCTTTCATATAAGAAATGGTGTTTCTCAGACTTTTGCTAAGAACTTTTTCCCTGTGAGGACAGTCAGACAGGGAACAGGTTGCCCAGAGAGATCATGCCATATCTGTCCTTGGTTTTTGAGACCCAATGGGACAAAGCCTAAAGTAACCTGGTCTCACCTCACAGCTGAGCCTGACTTGAGGAGAGGCTTGGACTGGAGACTTCCTGAGGTTAACTCCTGAATTCCTACCTGAATTTTCCTGTAATCCTATAAAAATCTTCTAAGAAATTAAAGCAACATAAGAACAGCTGCTTAGGAAGAGATGTGTGTAATGGTCACGAATGGCAAAATTTCTCTGTAACTCACATAAGAGCTCAAAACAGCAACTTCAGTAAAACTGTGTATGAAATGCATTCTACATCAGCTTGGCAAAGCAAGCTTTGGGACTTTCAAATCTTTCCATTTCAGTTGCAATATTTCCAAATTTTTTGCTGCCGTATACACAGGAACACTTGCATAAGTGATCTCCAGTTATATTAACAGCAAATCTCTTTGTATCATCCCTATGGAAATCAGTGCAATGGTCTGAGGAACAGCATGGTATTGGTGGAGAAGGGCTGAGGATGGACTTTTAATAATCAAAGTAGTTTACGCATTCACAAATTTCCTGATTTGTACTCTTCAAGTGTCAGGACGTAGTGACTTGGTCTGTGATGACTTCCCAAAGTCAGGCAAGGGAAATTGCTATGAAATGGATTTTAACAGTAGCTGGAGTTAACCTTTTAGTGAAGATTTTCAGGAAAGGTTTGGTATTTTCAGGTGGGTTGCTGACTTTTGTGTTTAAAGTGGAGAAAAGGGAAAAAACACGTCCTTGTCACTTGCAAACCTCATTTATCAAGCAGCCAGGTGGATCAGATTTTGGAGCTAACAGACCCCACTGTTAGGAAGATTTCCTAAATTGTTCTCGTTCTTTCCTTGCCTCAATTCTATTTCAGCATTTTCAATTCTGCATTTATGTACCATTTGTTTTCATCCTAAGGGATGGTACGTTCTGTAATCCCTGTTTTCAGGGACATGTTGGGCCAAACTTCCCTTGCTAATTTTTAATCTGTCCTTGCCAGGTAATACCTCTCATGCCTTTAAATCATCTTTGTTCTTCCAGAAATCACCCAAAACCTGAAAGCTTGTATGCGCTGCAGCTCCCTTAATATAAGCAAATGATAAAAGTGAACAAGGCAGCTTAGAAATCCACAATATATACAGGTTGTTGGTAATGGAAACAGATTGACACTTCTCTTTACGTGTAATCAAAGTTGCATTGGTGCATAAACTGCATGTGTTTCATATTTGTTGAATAAAATTAGCGAGATGATAACATTAGTGAGATGACCATGGTGGAAGAAGTATATGATTATGTTCTTTTCCATTAGCAATTTTGATCAGGAGAAAACTGGCCTTTTGAAAAGCAATTAGTAAACCTAACTGTCCTTTGAAAGATAAAGAAGAGCCACTGTGGCTTGCTTTGAGATAGCGCCAGAAGTTCACTGCAAGTCTGCAAACAGTTCGTATCGGAGTGAAGGGACATATGGAGATAATCTTTCATAACACAGATCTCGGAATGAGGCCAGCGTTACATACCATGTCCTGCATATGCTGCTGGATGCTTTGCGTGAATAAGATGTTAATGAAGTTGTTG
This sequence comes from Rissa tridactyla, assembly GCF_028500815.1. Taxonomy (NCBI): domain Eukaryota; kingdom Metazoa; phylum Chordata; class Aves; order Charadriiformes; family Laridae; genus Rissa; species Rissa tridactyla. Next base: position 42,705,853 of record NC_071469.1, read on the forward strand.
CCATCTATTTTGCCTGATTTGGAAATGAAACCTTACTGCTTTCTGTAATGTCTCACAGAGCATTCATCCTCCTTTCTACACGCAGATCAGCACAGATTTCAGCTTCCTTGTAATGATCCTTTTGGGAAGCCGTGTGGGTCCTTAAGGGGCTCTCATTTCATAGATGTTTCATTTAAGTGTGCATCAGCAAAATGTTTCTCAAAAAGCACTAACAAGTTTGCATTCTGAGGAACAGACAGTCCCAGGACCATTGCAGGTCTCTGCTTTCAGCTTTTTCTTCTACCAGTATAAGGTGTAGGACATGACCTAAGTGAAACTGCACAAATAGTTGGGGGAATCCACATGCTTGTCAACAGAATTGGATGATAAACATCCTGAGACCTTTCTGTCGTATAATGTTTTAAAACAATATTCCAACCTAACTCAGATCAAAATATTTGTGTATGTCTGTATTTATATATCTATACATATATATGAATATATTCATGTATACATATATGTGAGTACACATAGAAGTGCATAAATCTACGTGTACGTATGCTCATTTGAAGATCCATAAAGTAAGAGAGGAAGTTTACACTGTCAATTAGAAATTTTTTTATGATAGTCTCAGCAGCTGTGCTGTAGAGTAGAAGAAATCTACTCTACCGCACAGCACAGCTGCTGAGACTATCATAAAAAAATGTAGAAGAAATCTACTCTACAGCCTGTTTGTTTTGAGCTGCTTGAGTTCTGCATAGAACTGCATTTACAGGAGCTCAGCTCCTTCCTCCAAAGAATCTGGTGATGATCACAGTCAGAAAACTTTAATGGGCAAGAAGTGCCAGTGTGGCCCAGTATAAGATTATTATGTACCTTGCCTTAGGATCAGAGCTGTGTTTGGGCAGAAGATGGTACCTGGCAGGAATTCTGGTGTATGGGGGGTGTATTTGCACCTTGCCCTGCATTGGACATGGGATGGAAATACGGTTTATACTGCTCCTCACCTCTCGGGAAGACAGGCTTCCTGTGCATCCCATGGGGACCTTCCCTCGACCATGTACAATGTTCCGGCTCGTTTGTGGCCCCTCAAGGGGCGGTGATAATTTGAGAAGCTTCACTGGGAATGTGGGCATTTCTAGCTCTAGGAGAATGAAGGCCAACAAGCAAAGGGACCGGGAGACACCTTTTCCCCCCATCACTCCCATCTTCTTCTGTGCCTCAGCTTGGGTATAACACTAATAAGTACTTCTGAAACCGTTAAACAGCTCTAGAACAGTGAGCATTACCAGGGAGCCCAGACAGTAGCGTGGTTGGAGTGGGAAGGATCAATTCTGTGAATGTATTCATTTGAAAACATGCTCTATTATTTCCTTTACAAAAGTCTACTAGCTGTTGTGATAGAAAGCAATTTCCATTTGTATGTCCATGGAATATAAATTGAGTCATGTATTTGTTTGGAGAAAAAAAAAAAGGCATAGCATTATTGTATAATATGAAGCTAGAATTAGATATATCAGCAGTGCATTGAAATATACAAAATATTTTGCTTAAACGCACAGAATGATGTCATGTTAATATCGATAGACTAAAATTAAATGGGAATTTTGTGCTTGCTCTCTGTTTTCTCTTAATTCGTTGTCTTGTTCACCAAGGATTCGGCCACTTTGTCTGTGTCATTCGTAACAAAGATGTCCTGAGCATGACTATGTCATCTTTGCTAACTACTGAAAGTCCCCCCAGGCATCCCACCGTTCAGCATGAGATCAGCCCTGTATTTTTTTAGCCTGTATTCTCTTCTTCATGGGAGGATCATATATAAAATCCATTAAGAGTTCAAGGTTTGCAGCTAGGATCCTCACCATATGAAATCCGCTCCTAAATTTTGATTTTGTGCCTTTTTCAAGTTCATTGGGCAGTTGCTTGCGTGTTCTCAGTTTCTTTTCTTTCCTGGCTCTGTTTCCACACCCTTAGAACAACCGTGTTTGCAGGTGAGGAGAACTGGATTCAGAAAACTGCAGTGCTTCTAAGTGTCTGTCTGTATATCAGCTCGGGGAAAGCAGACGGTCATCTGAGTATCAGCTACTTTCTGCAGCACCCTAGGATGTTTGTGGTGGGCTAGAGGCCACAAATCAAACCCGTGCTTATTTTTGTGGAAGAAAAGCAAGGCAGTCCTGAAAGCATACGGAAGCAGAGATGAGGCTATTTTAATAGTTTACTTTTGCTGAGATGTGCCGCAATATCATTGTTTCAGAAAAATATGTGTAGAAAGCCTTCAAAAACAAGTGGCTGAGAGTGAATTATTTGTGCTTATATTGCATCCTTGATCTTTGGTGACATTGATTTTATATTCTTTATCCATTTAGCCCAAAAGTATCCTACTGATAGAAATATTTTATTGTCTGTAAGTTTGTAAATGGGATTTAGAGGTTTTTTTTCATGCCCTACAGGAAATATATGTACAAAAGCGTGAGTAGTTCAGCACTGGAACAGGCGCCTAGCTAGCTTCTGCACGCTCTGTCCTTGGAGCTTTCCAAACCTGACCTGCCTTTGAGGTTAGCCCTGCTCTGAGAGCAGAGTTGGACCAGACGTCCTCCACAGGTTGCTCCCCAACCTGGATTACACTGCTTCTATCTAAAATCAGGATCTCCTGGAACTTCTTTAAGCAAGTAGAAACCAAGGCAGCTGTCTACAGCCCTGGTCTGGAGGGACTCGGTGTCCCGGTACGTTAAATTAGATATAGCGGTACTCACTCAGTGTGCAGAGGTGGGAAGGGAGGAGCCCAGGGACAGTCTCTATCAGGACCTCCCATGAGCCACGTTGGCACCTTTTTTATCTTCCATGCTTGCAGCACTACTTGTCATGTTCCTTCGAAATGTTTTTCATGCTCCAGGGACAAACTCTGACGCCTTTAACTCCGGTGGTAAATCTTCCAGTAACTAGCTAGAATTTCATCTCGGGTCACTGTCACCATTCGCTCATTCCCACAGATGACACCTCACACACATGCTCATCTCCTGGGTTAAATCCACATGCTTCTGTTTTCCATGAAATTTAGGTTTTTAATTAGGTGCATTCCCTACAGGATGGTTATTCTCTTATGTACTGGCACTAAACTAGTGAGTACTTTCAGTTAACTTTAAATAGTTAAATCTTAATATCCTCAGATAATAACCAAAATAGGTAGACACAGTGAATACGTAAAATGTTGGTTCAAATAGTTTTGCTGTCTTGCTGTAGAAAATCAAACTAAGATGGAGTATGGGACTTTGCAAGCTGTTGCCTCAGGATAAATTTTATTTATATAAAATGAAATTTAAGAGTCTAAATTTTGATGTCATTGTTTTACAGATCATTGCAGGTAGCCTGTCCTTGTGCAGGAACATTTATCCAAGGGTTCTAAAATTAAATCTTGTTGAAGGAACAGAACTTTCTGAAAATCAAAGAAAATTTGAAGAGCCTTTGAGTGATAGATAGCGGCTGGAAGAAATATGAGAAATATAAACCCGTACGAGGTTCTAGTGAGAATTTGTAGGTTTCAGTTGCAGTCCAGAAAAATCGCAGATCCTGTGGCTATTTTGGATACATAAATCATGAGCATTCAGTCTTAGAGTCATTTTGCATGTCATGGTTAAAGTAATTTTGCATGTAATTATATAAACTCTTTTGATTTGGCCTGTTGTATTCCTTTAACACCAGAACTGTGTTCTCAGCACAGTAATACACAAGATTTTATTTTTATTTTAGATTTCCTTGCAATTTAGTAAAATATCAAAATGTAATTACTGGAACTGCATTATAACATGTGTATACATCCCAGAAAGGGAAGATCCTGTTATTTGGTAAATCTCTCCTAATTTCTGCTAGGATTGTATAAGATATCTGCTATGAGACATGTTTTGAACCACTGTATAAGAAGTTTCAAACACATGGAAGTCTAAATTACTAAAAAAACCTAATTAGTAAAAAAATCTGAATTACTGAAAAACAAGTTAGAGATGAAAAAAGATGACAAAACAGGAGCAAATAGTCATTTATTTAGTTTGAAATTGTATCTATCTGTTTAATTGAATTAACCATGGTTTTGGCAAATACTTTTTATTTTAACTGGCATATTTTGAAAGAAAACTGTGTCATGAAATTTCAAGTTTGGCTCTTACAATGCAATTTAGCATTCCCAGCTGGTGATAACAACTGTTGCATAAAGTTCAGTACCTGTGAACTGTGAATTTTCTGAACTGCAAATTCCTGTGAATTTTGAATCCATGCTCTTTTAAGGAATCATGACTATAATTGCCATATTAATAAAAATGGCGGCATTTCAATATATTATTTTGAAATGTATATTCTTTTGAAGAGGAAGTCTTGCTGAAGGAATGTCGGGGGGGATGAAACCACAAAGAATACGAGCAACAACTGAAGATGGCTGGTTTGTTTTGCTCTTTTATTTTGTAACCTTGCTCTGCAAACTCCTGATACCCTGTTTCTGCAGAGCTTGGCAGAGGGAGTAAGTCAGCTGTCAGAAAGTGTTAAGTGAAGCTGCCAAGCAGGCAGAGCAGTCCCTGATTCCTCTAATCTCTGCCTGCAGACAGCTACTGCTGCTGGTCTTTGCCTGGGTAATGTATTTTGCCCACTGGGGAACCTCCTGGTGCTGGTTCCTGTTGCAAGTTATGCCGTCTTCACTGACAAGCTAGTGACCACAAGGCGGCCTTGGGAAGTTAGGACTAGCTTTGGCAGATGACAGTAGGTTCTTTTACCTTCCACCTTTAGGACAGAGGGAAAATAAACAACAAAGTTTACTTGTATCGTCACTGACATTACAAGTTTCTCTTGTTAGAATATTTTCCTGAATTTTTCAAGGTCTTGGCTTTCAGATGTCCTCTGTTGCACAGGTAGGAGCTAATTTTATTCTTGTGCAGCTTTATATCATTCCTCTGTCATTGATGAGATGGAGCTATTAAGACTCAGAATAAGGTGAATACTGTGTGGATAGTAGGAAAACATTACCTTACTATGGTAGGGAAAGAGGAAAAGAGGCATCAGTTATAATTACTTGGGTTGAATGCCTGCGATGTATTGTTGTGGTTAGATTTTGCTGTAGTATTTGAAATTACGATCCTTCTTTAAAGATGATGATTTAAAGATGATGAGACAAAACCCACAGAACTTACTTTGATGGTAATTGTTCAGTGATGCTAAGTTTTGCACTCCCCTCACTGCCTTTCCGTTAGTGCGGCGCTAATAGGGTTTCCAGACTCTTGCACTTGGTCATTTGTATTTGCCCAAATACATCTACAAACTTGACATTTTTTGGCCTCTTACCAGTCTGCTTAACTAGGTTGAGACTGGCCAATGGAAGAGTAAGAGGTCTGGAAGACAGACAGACAGACACAGACAGATGCGTAGACCGTACTACCATGCGAGCATTGCTTCCTCAGGAAAAATGAAACCTGAAAATAACTCTCTCAAGGAGAGAGTCATCTGCACGACTATGCAGATTACATACCTCTACGATAATTTTAACACATTTGATAAGTTATGAAAAAAGCTGATGTTCTGTACTGACTCACTAGAAGTGCAGCCAGTGGGGGAATCTCCTTTTGGAGTGAGAGACATTGTACTGATGAGGGTGATGAAAAACCTGCAACTAGAACAAATCTTGATGTTCAGGAAACAAACGCCCACAATTTTGACTAGTACAAGGTCTGAGGAGTCTAATGGGGAAATAAATTCATTGTTTTGCTGAATGATACCAGCTTTCCCCAGTCTGTCCTTCCTTTGTTACTTGACTGTGACCACTCCAAGGGGTGGCAGAGGAGATGTGAATATGTTTAGACCACTCCATATTTCACCACCCTGCATAGGCTGACAGTCAGAGTACCAAACATGGAGACAGGCTCAGAAATGTATCACTGTTCTTGAACTTTAAAGTGCTACTAAAAATAACTTGCATCCACAAGAAGTCATCTAATGTCTTGTTTCTGGCACTTGTGACCAACCCCTTTGGGAATATAGGCTAGCAACCAAAACCAGATGCCTAGCTCTGAGTGAGAGCTTCTCCCAATCGTGCAAGTAGTAAATGCGCATTTTTTTCCTGGAGTTTTCTTATCTTTAAATTTTATACGTCTATGTAATCTTTTCTGTTTGAAAAGATCATCAGCCCATCAGCACTTTACTGTAGAGATGGATGATGGAAAAGAAAGTGGATTGTTAACATCTAATGCCTTACGGCGCCATGCAAGGCAGGATATCAGGTTTGGACATAGTTTTGTGGTGTGCGATCCCATTCCAAGGCTGAAATCTCACTCAGTTATTTAAAGTCACATCCATGTAGGTGTAACTGTAAAGATGTCTGAGAGTACCAACTCATTTCACGTGAGGTACCAAATAGTCTTTTATTGCTTTTTAGTGGACGTACATTCTATGTTCATCACAGCAAATCACCATTTTAAAGAACTATGTGCATATATGTGCACACCCTTGAGGATCAAATTGGTGTGTAGGAAGTAATATCCTGACATCTCTCTAGAGGGTGGACCTCTAAACCATTTTCGTAATAGCATTTTAACAATCCATTAAGAGCCTCCAATCTTTTCAGCAATGAAATCCATCACTTGCTCAGCATGTGTCCTTTAATGCAGCAGTCTTGCTTAAAATCGCTACTTATCCAATTATTTTTTTCACTTGGTTTACAGCCAGTGTCAAAAAGTATAATGTCCACTTGCCAAGTAAATAGAAAAATCCATCTGCCCCCGTTTCCATTTGCCAAGTCTAGGGTATTATCATCGCATTTAGGCTTTTTATTTTCCTGGTAATAGCAATGTTTCAGTTTGCGCTCAGATTTAAATACAGATGTAAATCCATGCATTTGCCAGTGTTACTTAGTGAAGTCTGTCATAGTGTCAGTGTTGATTTAGCCTACCCAGCTACCTGGCAGTTAGCAAGCAGCAAAGCCTTTCTTCTTAATGGTACTAACAGTTGCTGTAAGAGCTGATCCCCTCTTTTCTAAGAACAGAGTGGAGGTGTTTCATCTTATATCCGATGCTCCCTAATCTGAACCATAACAATAAGACATGTCCAATGTTGCTTCATGTACTAGTTCTTGATTCGGAGATGGAAATTGAGATAGAGGTACGATGCATTTTCACATTTCTCTGAGGAGTCCTTCTCCTGCATGAAGGGGAAAAGAGCGAGCTCCCTTCCAGCCATGCGGGATTGGAGGTGAGCAGTTGTTACCGATCTGTGCATGTACTTGTGGTTTTACAAGCACCTGGAAAGATGGTGTGGCTCAGATTACAGTTTTGTTCGTAACAGGTAAATCCCACGCTTACTGCAGTGTTTAGACAAAACACCAGATGAATGATGGGGAGTAGAGAGCGGATAGTAGGGCTTCAAAAGTAAGATCATGGTTTCCTCCTGGTTTCATTAAATATTTGCCTGTAAAATTTGGTCCATTTACATGCATCTCTTTGCCATGTTCTAGTGCAGAAATACTGGTGAGATGTCATCCAGTAGTGTGGTCCCCTATCGCTGCTCTTGCTGTGTGCCAGTTTGTGTATTTCTCCATCCTTTTTATGTGTCATAGCTGGGGGCTCGTGGGAAAGGCGGCCATGGCAAAGCCAAGAGGTATTTCTCCCAGCCTTCCATCATTTGTTCACTGCTGTCCACCATCCCAGGCATATGCCATCATTGTGCCCCAGGGAAACACTGTTGTAGCTTGTCCCTTCTAGCCTGAGTCAGAAAAATACCCTTTATCTCAGATGGTCAGTTATTGACAGGGGCTGCTAAAATGCAGGGAGCAACCCAGCTGGTGATAGGAAGTGCTGTAGGAGAGCAACAAGCAGTCAAAGAAAGCAAGGTTGTTTGAATAACTTTGTTAAACAGAAGATGGAAGTATTTGGCTTGGAACACATTTTAGCTGAGAGCCAGCACAATTCAGTAATAGCAAAGAAAAAGGAAAGGACAGGGGGGCACGGCCTAGATTGGGATAGTTCTCAGTTTGGGACTAGAGTAGGTCTTAGAGCCTGTATATTTTCCTTAATCAGCATCTTGTATAAGTGCCTTCAGATCTGCTCCTTCCATGTGTTAAATTAAAGATTAAAAAATGACACATCATGATTTTATCTTCTTTTTGTCCTCAGTATTTTCTTGTCGGTGTGCCCATCCATAAGATAATTTTTTTACCTGTCAGATTCTCATATTCAGCCTAGGATCTGGAAGTGAAATGGCGTTGCCTTTTTTTCTTCTTTTTTAAAGTGTGTATTATTGTCAATAATAGAATTAACTCCATAATATTTTGTGCCTTAGTTACAAAAGATACACTACTCTGATTTTCATGACCATTGGCCATCAGCATTGCTTGTATGCGGGTGTAGGAGCTCTCACTTGTCTCATGAAAAACCATGTGTTTCTTCATACGTCTAAAATGAAGCTAGAGAAACCTTATTCTGTTCTTTATGCAAAAGGTTAAGTATTGTGGGACTCTCTGTGTTGAGGATTTGGAAACAGGCTATTCACTTACCCGAGTTACCTATGATCAGAGCTATATACTATAAGCCAACACTTGAACCCTTGGGTTTACTTGGGGTGATAAAAGTAAAAGCTGTCACTTAAGTAATAGTTATTGCTCGAGGAAATACAGTGGAGGAGAAATATGAGGAGTGAAAATACAGTATTTTGGTCATTGCTCCACAAGAAGACACAGCAGAAGAGAAAATAATTGGAATTGTATTAAGAAAGAAGGGAAATTATATGTGGTTTTGTGTGTATGTGTATATATATATATATACACATCTACAAATGAGTCTTGGTCAGACAACTGGGCTTCAGCAACAGAAGGCAGGAGCTCCATGTTTTATGGGGAATTCTCATTCATTGCTTCCAAACAGCAGAATATAAACAGGCTTTTGTCACCTTACTCTTGCACATCAGTTGAGTGCTGTTAACGTTAGAAATGCCTAAGCTATTGCTGTCTGATACTGTCAGTGGTCTGTGCTGCCTTCTCTTCTGTCCGTAGTGGTATTCATACCAGTACTTTTGTTTAAGTCAAATAATAATGCACCAGCAAGACACCAACAGAATTTATGGACCTGTTTTAGTGACTGTGTTCAAAAGGGGGCATATCTGTGCGAAGTCACTGCAATTAAAGTGCTGAAAACTGATGGAGTGCAAAGATGAATTAGGCCCCATGCCATTATTTTTCATCCTTTTGTCAAAAAATTCCCATGGTTGGTAGCAGCAACAAAAAAGGGATAGCAGCGTTTTAGGGAGTTGGAGAAGGAAGGTGAATGCGTTCCAAGAATCATTTGATATGAGTTCTGGGCAGTAGTCCGTGCGCTTTGATTCACAGGTATTCATCAGGCAAAAGCAATTCAGTCCGCTGGAAGATGTGCTACACCTTTTTGTTCCATTTGTGGTTTTTGTGGTTTGTTTTTTTTACCTGTGAACATCAAAAATGGAGTGAAATGAGTGGAGTAACTTACTTAACTGGTTGCCTCTTCCTTTTTTGCTCTTAGGTTAGTCCATCTCTTTTTTTTTTTTTTTTCCGGTGTGATTTAAAAAGTTCTAGTTCCATTGATATTTTTGGATGTTTTTCTGTGTGTTTTTCTGTAAAGTGAAATAATTCTTTTTCTTGACATAGATCCAAGCTTGGTGGAGTGTGAAGCAGAAATAGCTGTTTAAGCATAAGTGGTTTTTAAATTAATGAACACCTGAAGAGATGGAAATGTCAAAGATAATGGACACACTTCGCAGGCATGAGTTCGGTCGGTGGGAGGACGCTGCGATAGCCATCGGTGCGTAAGCTGCAGACGCAGCCCTGATGAGGAAGGTAGGGTTTTGCTTGGAATATTGGGAAGCCATCCCCTGACTAAGCATTTGGATCCCTTATTTGTGTAGGAGTGTTGGGTTGTTCAGTGAAACATTGTACAGCACAGGCCACTGAAAACAGGGCTGGGGATAGAGATCTGCTTGTGATGGTGTTCATTCCTTTTGCTAATTGAAAGGGAAATTACAAACTCTAGTGCTTCCGTGTTCATTATTACCGTCTGCCAACAGAGTGGCCGTTTATCTGCGTATTCTGGGTTTGCTTTCATTCTCTCTTTAAAATTGTATTGCTTTTGTTCTCACATTCTCCATTTGGCTGGAATAAAAACTACTCAGCAGTGCGTCAGACCGTTCCAGGTCTTTCTCAGATCACTTTTATGGTGAGAGGTTGATGTGAAAAGAAATACTGGTCTGTCGTGGGAGCATTTATTAATGTATACCATAAGCCATTCTAATCAGACATGCTGCGATTTTTTGTGCTGTACATAGTGCTGCAGGACATGAAGAGAAAAGCAAAGCTTCTGTATACAGTCACGCAATCGTTCAGAATCCCAGAAATTAAAAATGAGACAAATCGACTAAGCCATTTTACCAAGTACCCTCAAGCATTTGTGTTGTGTTCCCTGCTGTCTTGTTTCCCTGTATTTTCTGTAGTTCTGTCGTGAATGCATCATGCGATGGGCTTCTGCTGTTCCCCTTGGGAGGTGGCGGTAGAGCCCGGGGGGTCTCGCCATTAGAGCACTTTGGATGATACCTTTTGAGAACTGTGCAGAATCTCCCTCGCTACTGTGCAGCTTCTCTGGGGTGAGTGCTGCCCGCTCATTTCCAGTTGTGATTGCAGAGCTTGCTGATTACTGTACCAGATTAGACTTCCTTGTTTAAAATATACTAGGGAGGAATTGGCTCAAAATATGGATGTTATACATTCAGTGTGTTTCGGTTTTTAAAGGTGATTTCCAGTATACCATACTTGACACCATTAACATTTCCTTATACAATTAGTGTTCCATTGCACTTGCCATTGTCACTCAAAACAATCAGAATCTTAATTTCATCCTTTCCATTGGTATGAATAAAGAACATGGGACTTTGAAGGACCCCGGCCAAAGCAACTCTTTGTACAGATGTTACTGTGTTGTTCAAACATACACGTGTTCTGCAGGCACACGCTTAAGACCAGATACTGAAAAGCTTCTTGTAATGCCAGAGGAGTGAAAACCAAGAGAGAATGGTTTTCTTCTCTCTTCATACTCTTTTATTCTGTTGTGGAAGGAATTACCACTGAGTTGTAAGCCAGCTGTTTTCCCCTTTTGAGATTTTGGTGTAAGAGAAGTGCCTTGTAATGATAAGGCAGAATTATTTTCCTTATTTTGTAATTAGCAGAAGCAGTGTGCACATAAATGACTTGTCAGTGGGACAACTGAGAAAAGAATCCATTATATTTTAGTAGTAATAACAGGAATAAAAATTATGGTAACCTTTAAAGATCCTAATTAACTGTAGCTTGACTGTACTGAGAATTTTGCACAAATCTGTGAGTTGGAGACTTTATGATTCAAAGGTGCAAGCATCTGAAGGGTAGGGAGATGTCTGTAAAACACTCAAGCAAAAAATGTGGTAAGGAAGCAGTATAACTTTGTTATGGGGTAGGAGATAGAGGTAGGGACTATGGGAGTAGAAAAAAAGGGAAAATCAGGATAGTGTTTCATCTGCTTGAAATGTGAGCTTGTGTACTACTGAGGAGAGCAGTAGTGGACTAAGAGCCTGTTGTGCTAAGCACAGCATAAACACAGAGCAAAAACTAGTCCTTGACCCAAGCCACAGTGCAGGGAAATGTGGCCACTGATGCTGTTCTCCAAAAGTTAGTAGCTGCAGGAGCCATCTCCCTGTTTATACCTTCTTGCTGCTACTCCACGGCTTCCCTATGCTTGCTGGAATGTAGGAAATTGAGGAAGGGCAAAGGTCACCAAGACATACCAAACTCCAAAATCAAATCAGTTCAACAAATTTTGGCAGAAGCTTGTCTAAATTGTTCTTTAAAGCCTCCAGAATGGGGTGTTCTGTGGGGTCATCTTTACGCTACCAGTTTGTGACTAACTCTAAATGTCGCTCATATGCAGTATACTTGGGGTGTCAGAGGTGCCCGAGCTCATCATCACACTTTACCAGATTACTAGGTAATTCATGCTCCACTAATACACTACATTCCCTTTACTTGAATAAAACAAAAAAACAAAGACCCCTTTTACTTAGAGGTCAGAAAAGCAAAATTAAGGTGTCCTCACAGAAGTTGTAGCTGTGAGCTACAATTTTTCAAATCACACAGACTGGTGGAAGTCAGCCTAAAAACACAAGAGCATTTGATCAGAAATATGCTAGTTTATTCCAAGCCTCATACAGAGCTAGGAATTTTGTAACCTGCATCTTTGTGAAGTGTTTTGATTTCTGCAACAGTAAAGTGCTCTGGGAATGGAAAGTGCTACTGTATTGTTAAAGCTACTTCAATTAGCCAATTCAATATGCGCGGTTCACTGAAAAGCAGAATACTTCATGTAACTTTCCTCACCTGTAGCAGAGATTCAGCACCTTTGTCCTAATGAGGAAGCCTGTGGTGTGCGGGAAGTGGAAAACTAGAATTTCATTAATTAGTCAGGGATTTCATCTTCTGTGTGGCAAATTTCAGAACAAGCTCATTGGCCTGATGTTAAACAAATCCTCCCTACCAAAATAAATTATCTTTAGTATGTGAGCGTGAGTCATCTGTAGCCCTGTGAATTATTTCAGTCCAACCACTCGTGGCACCAGAGGTCAAAGTACGGGGATACCCGTTCTCACTGTCCATGTGTGCTACCGGCACCAGGCGCTGAGAGTTAGGCCTATCTTTTCCGTATCATCTGCAACTACACGAATACTTACTTTATCATCTCTCCTGGCTCTCAGAATTGCCATCAGGATTAAACCTAAGCGTCTGCGTCTCATATAGCTACTCTAGTTTGCTGGACAAACTATTATTACTAAGGGTTATAAAAGAGTCCTGCTATAAATAGTTGATGCTCTGAATTCAGTCCATTGAACCCAAATGAATTGGTCACAGGACTTAATTTCACTACACGTTTTCCCTCAAGAGTTTAGGATGCAGTTCCCAGCTGCAGCAGACAGTCTTGTGGATTTCAGACACCATAGAAAGGTAAATATCCTCTCATCATTACCTAATAACTAGCTTGATATTTAAATTTGTTTCAAAGGCTGGTAAAGAGAAAACAATTCTAAAAGTGTGATAGGAATGCTCTCGTTTCATTTTTTTCTTACGTAAAAAGATGCTATTTGTGAGTACTAGCTTTTTTTTAATCAAAAAAAAGAAGTAAACCCATAAAAAAGCAGGTTTTTAAATGAAATTATTAAGTCATACTTCTACAGCACACAAAATAAACCGATCTCTACCATCTTCCACAAATTTTCATTCTAAAGCAGACTCTGATTTGTTTATAGAAGCATCGCATTATGAACTGCTTATGCTGTGTTGTCTGAAGTACAACAGCCTTGCGCAATCCCTAGAATAAGAAATATTTGAGTTATCTTAAAGCATGGAGTGCTGAATGCCTCTAAGTCTTGGCTAGTCAATGGTGTGAATTTTCCCCACTCATCCACGGACTTTATCAGTAGATTGTTTTTTGAGACATTTAGTGGTGGGACCGTGATTCACAAGAGAAGTCTGCATTAATGTTGCGACTTTTTGATGAACACATAAAGTGTTCCAGAGCTGTCGATCCATCTCCTGTCGTTAGTACTGTGTATTTTTATTAACATGTGAAGATTGGCTGTTTTACAGCTGAAATTTCTGAAATGCCTGGTCTTCACCTTGACACTGAAGAATGCCGAGAGTCCAAGCTGAGAAGGTGGGGTATGGCATAGTGTCATCTAGCGAAGATGAGTTAGATGCTTAATTTGGGAGGTAGATCTCCTATTTTCCTGATGCACTTCCCTTTAAAAAAAAGATAAATGGTCAGTTCCTGATCCCTACCTGTCTCACTTTCTCTGCACAGGTTGTGGTTGGCCACTACTACAGTTTTGGCTCTTGAATGCCTTCCATCCCATGTCTGTGTTTTTTATGGAGACCTTCATGGACCAAATTGGCCCACAGGAATATAGTTCATGGAGGATGTTGGCTTTATATAATATGCAGCTACTGCTCTTGCAGGGTATCTGCTGTACAGCACAAAATAGCATTCAGGCTTAACTTACTTTTACCTAAAAGTATGAGGGGCAGAATGGTCCTGCAAGTACGGAGACGCAGCAGGATCAAAAGAGGAAAAATGCTTGTTAGGCAAAGATGTGCTGAGATGAAATTAAGGGGAATTAAAAAAGAAAAATGCTTCTGTCGGTATGGTTGTATTGCAATGGGGAAAGTGTAAGGAGAGCTCAGGCTTTCCCAGACTTCAGTTAGGCAAAGTCTTCCATTTGCCGGCCAAGATTAACTCCAGATTTCACATTTCCACAGCCACTGAAATGCCCTGGTGGGATACTCTTTGCCCATGTGCAAGGAGTCCCCAGGAGAGTGAACCACGTTGCTGGTGCTGAGGCTTGGCTGAGCACATAAGCTGGGTTTTGGGGAAAGGCTCTTTTTGTTGTTCCACTCCTTAGTTTTGTTATCACTCTGTTTAGTATAGTTGTGCTGAGAGGCCAGAGCAGTGTGAAAACCCATCTTCTTGCACTTTTTCAAGGATAAAGAATCCTCTAAAGCAGATGCTGACTTCCAGAACGGCATGGCACCATACCCCTTCCTCAGCACACTTCCCACTACACGCCCTGGAAATAGGTGCCAGGTATTCCTCCTGCCCTGCTCTTTTGTACCTGGAGCTAGTAAAATATTGGGTATAGTTTGCACTAACCTGAACAAGGACTGTAAATTACCCAATAAATCATGTTTGTTGGTTTAGCTGAACAACATATGGTCTTATGTGACCTCCCAGCTCCTTCTCCCTTCTCTGCCAAAGGATGCCACCCCCAAGAAAACTTGCCATGATGAGTCGTGATCTTGTTTTTAAATCTGAACTGCTTAATGAATTTTCTGCTCGCTGAGGGATGCCTCTTTGCTGTCCTGGAATTTCTTCCTGAGGTGGAGAATTATACTTTCATTCTGCATAAATGCAGTTTCCACTGTGTGGTGGGTCACGTAGATTAAGAGACATGCTCAGAAAGCTGAAAAAACACCCGCTCAGAACAGCCTTTTATGCCCTGCAATTGCTATAAGGGCTGACAGAGTTAACCAGCCTTACAGGCTTATATGTGAGCATCCTAATGAGGGCAATGAAAACAGTATCTCCATGTGCGTCATGCAGCATAACACAGTGACAGAGGCAGTCATACCTGATCCAGAAAAGTAACATCTGCTTTTTTATTTATACAAAGAATCTGGAAGAAAATAAATCTGTTCACAGCGTATGCCACGATTTGGTTGCAGTCAATAAGTGTGTGTTTATTTAGCTCGTGTGTACTGCTCTGAATAAGACCGATTGTCTCATTAAGGAAAATGAGTCAGTGAGAATATTTTTTAGTCATTTGCTATTAATTTAAGTGATGTCATTGTTAGAGGGGTGGCTGGTGCTGGTGAAATGAAAGGACTTCTGAATATGAAAGCACAGTGGAGATGCAGGGAGTAAAGAAATGGGAGTACTCTCAGTGATTACAGGTACAGGCCAGTATTCCTATTACACTTATCCATGACACTGATTCTCTCTGTGAGGATGGGTAAAACACTTAACTCCTCTGTGCCCAATGCGGTAGTAGAAGTCAGGTACTACGGGGATGCTAAGAACTGCATCCCTATGTATAGCATTTGCCATGGTTGTGGCTGAATTACCTTGCAAGTATTTAAAAAGCAGCTGTTAGTCATTATGTTCTTTTTCTAAAGACCAAGAAAAGGGCAGAGTAATGACTACCTGCATTAGTGCCACAACATTGCTACTGCCAGTCATGACAGTATCTGCCAACTTCCCTCCTTGCTTTTCTCTGCCTTACAGGGGGAAAAAATCCT
Source organism: Rissa tridactyla (assembly GCF_028500815.1). Taxonomy (NCBI): domain Eukaryota; kingdom Metazoa; phylum Chordata; class Aves; order Charadriiformes; family Laridae; genus Rissa; species Rissa tridactyla. The sequence continues at coordinate 42,721,691 of NC_071469.1, forward strand.
TAATCATGTGTGTTTGTATGTATCTCTGTGTGTGTGTGTCTGTGTGTGTTAAACTGTGACTTCAGATACAGGTAATTAAAAAAAAAATTACTTTTATGTCTTGTCCTGAAAATGGGAAAGCCCTGACATTGTTTAATCATTAAATACATTTTGGACGTCATAAGGGCAGCCAGAGTTGTTTTTTCATCACCTGCAAGCAATATTGTACAGGAATTCATGGCTCCACAAAAATCTGATGTCTGGCTGAGAAAGAGGCATCGGAGAGTTGGGGAGGGAGATGTCCATCTGCATGGATCCTGTATGATGACCTAACAATTCTAGTAATAGCAAGGAAGTATTTTTTAAGGAAACTAGGTTCAGTAAGCTGTCAAGGATTTCCTGGAAGTCTTTTAGAGCATGTGTTCTCCTTTCCCCATCTTCCAGTTATTCAAGTCTGAATATTCAATTTATTTTTAGATAGAAAATGCATTTTAATCATATTAATTAAAAAAACAACTCGATGTTAGAACTGCAACTCTTGGCCTGTAGTGGTAGCATAATTTCCCTTCCTCTGTTCACTTAAAATTAACAGGGATGGGAGACAAATAAAGCACTTTGATTTCCTCAGCTGCAGTGCCAGTTGCTGGCTTCAGTAGTTGTCTGTCCCTCTCACAGCTCAAGAGTCAAGGCTGGCGACAGATCAAGGTCATCACTGAAGCTGGGCCCTCAGCAGAGCTGGTTGCACCATCCTACTGCTAGAAATCAACAGTATTTCCATTCAAACTGCATAGTAACCTTGGTATAAAGCATCTGTAAGGGAGATCAAGTTCGATTTCTTGGCAAACCAGCAGACAAGAACATTCACATTTTGCTTCCCTTAAAGAAACACTAATTTAAGCTTTCCTATTTCATACATATTTTATTCTTTTGTTATTGTTCTATTGCATTTTATGAAAGAAGGTGTCTGGAAAGCAGCACGCGTCGGTGTACAATGTATGCTATATAACCAGGCTTAAATACTCTGTCTTGAATCACTCTCTTCAAGAGAGCAGTTATTGGCTGGAGGAAAGTGTAGGAGCAGTAACCTGTGGGAGTTTCATTTATCATGCACATCTAAGGAGGGACAGGCAGGAAAAAGTATTTGCTTCCCGAGTTCTTCGTTGACTTTGACCTCTTGTCGCTCCTTTTGCTGAGGTGTCTCCTAGAAACCCTACAAGTAGGTGCTTAGAGGCGCTTTTGTGATTAACAGACCAACCCCAGGCAGCAATTATATCTTGGGTTTGCCTTGTCCCACCAGCCTGACCACTGTCCTTCCATCGGTGAAGGCTCCAAGTTCATGGAGGGTCTTACACGGAGTCTAGGAAAAAGGCACATTAACATAACATCAGTAAAGGCAGGTGAATCTTGTGCTGTCACCGTACTAAGTTATAATGCCAGCAAATGAGATTGCTCTCATCGCTGAGTTCAACGTGAGCAGAGATTGGGAGGATTCTGTGAAAAACTGAGCAGCGCTAAGTCACAATTTCTCAGGATAGGTCCTGTTGTTGCAGACAGTTTTGTTTCATTGTATTAAGCTTTCATGCATTTACATTTATTTTAAAGCATTTGAAAGTAGACTATCTGTGTCTCAGGTTTTATTATCACAGAATCATAGGGTTGGAAGGAACCTCTGGAGATCATCTAGTCCAAGCCCCCTGCCAGAGCAGGGTCACCTAGAGCAGGTTGCAGGGGAACGCGTCCAGGCGGGTTTTGAATGTCTCCAGACACGGAGACTCCACCACCTCTCTGGGCAGCCTGTTCCAGTGCTCTGCCACCCTCAAAGTAAAGAAGTTCCTCCTTGTGTTTAGGTGGAACTTCCTATGCTCAAGTTTGTGCCCATTACCTCTTGTCCTGTCCCTGGGCACCACTGAAAAAAGACTGGCTCCATCCTCCTGACACACACCCTTTAAGTATTTTCAGCTAGTTCAAGAAGCAGAAAGAGAGAATACTAACCAATGTGAAATAGGAGGTGAATAAATTATCAGAAGTTTTTTCTGCCTTTTTTCCTATCTCCTCTGAAAGGAGTTGACCTTATGACTTGTTAAAAATAGTGAAAATATTGTCAATCTGTATGAACATTCAGATTCCACAGCACTGCAATGCTGTAGGAAAAGGTAAATGACAGGTTGACAGAAGGGATAATGGATTTCTAGGAGAAACAAATCTTTGCTTCCAACATAAACCTTTTTTCTATTATTGTTCTGATGAGATAGAGAAGGTGCTTAGAAATAAGTGCACTAATAGTGGAACATGAACATGACCGCCAATTTCAGAAAAGGACATCCACAGTTATTCTTCAGATTTTTCAGCTTTTTTAAATTGGAAATTTACAGGTCACACTGTAGTAATATGGACATGTTGCTGATTTCTAAGTAGAAGAGAAACAGGCAAAAGAAGGGAACAACAAAATCCTAACCACTTTTCATAGGCAGTTCTGCAGTAGTCAGGATTTCTCTTAGTTGCAGTTTTTCTTTTTGGTAAATTTAAGTATGTATTTAGGTAGAATATACTAATATCTGTAAATTTACAGTCCGTCTTCCTTTTCTAAAAGGAGTATGTGTGCTGAATCAAAGAATCTTAATGCCTTTGAGATGTGTAAGTCTTTTCCCATAGCTTGGTATCTACCTAGAGACTGGAAAAAGAAAACATGTTTATAGGGCAAGAGTACTTGAACTCCTTAATCTGAAATTCTAAACCCAATACTGAGTTAACAGTAAAATTCTGATTTACTAGGCCTAGTTGCATATCATACCTCTCTAGATAAGTTAAAAAACCCACGTAATTTATAGAGCACATTGTAAATGGAAAACAACTGACTCGTTTGATATCAGGATTTTAATACCACTCTGTGCACCCTTAACTGATTACTTGGACATCTACATGGGTTGAAAATGATGGGTGATGTAGCTTGTTGGGTTTGGAAATGCTTAAATGCTTTTTAGAGCAGGAAGTTTTCATTAAGTTTCGTTAAATATTCATTTTCCAGATGCATGGTTGTGGAAGTTGATGCCTATTCCAGGAGAGAAAAAAAGAGAGGGGGGGCGGGGAAAGAGAAAGAAAATGAAAAAGGGAGAGGAATGGCCAGAGTCACAGTAAAAAGACAGACACTTAGACTGATGTGTTGCCACAGGTAGCTAATGGTGCCCTTGGTGGTGTATATATATTCTACTGCATATGCTGGGCCCATGGCAGCAGCCATTGGAAACTCACCAGGGGGGATACTCTTCCAACAATCTGAAACAGGTGCCAAATAGTAGACTGACACGGGGGGAGATTTTTAGAAGACTGTGTGGTTTCAGGTCATGTCTTTAGCATTTCGGCAAGCAGCAGACAGGACTTTATCAGGTCAAGTACTTCCCTTGCCATAACCCAGAAACAAAATAATAATGAGGAGAGAGATCCGTCTTCCCCTTCACGTGAATCCTTGCCCACCCCTCCCCAAAAGAAAAGGTTACTGAACAAACAGGTGATTCAGCAAAAGAGAGAGGAATCTCCTGCCATCTTTCCATGCACCTGTATTCATGCAAATGCACTTGCAGAGGAGATGGAGGTTTATAGAGACATAAAGTGAAAGCTATAGAACAACCTTTATTAGTAGAGTATGAAGTTGAAACATCTGGGATAGGTAACATTAGAGCCGTGGCTCAAGGGTGCCTGGGAGATGATGTCTATGAAATTATCTAGATTTTTGAAGGATGTTGACGTCATGCTATTCCTTGAAAACAAATCACATCTTGCTTCAGGTTTTAGCGAAGATAGCAGTCTACGCGTAAAGCCAGCGTGTGGCCCTGCTGAAGCAGAAGATAACATAGTATATTCTGTTATATTGAGCGGGAATACGTGCCTTGGTTTTGAAGAGCATGGCCTGATCCATACATGGCAGTTCCATCATGCAGAGGGATTAAAGGGATGTCAGACTGCAAAGGCTACAACTGGAAGTTGTAAATTCAGCGTGGGGGAGAGACTGGGCTGTCGGATTACATCCGCAGCGTCCAAAGGATTTTCTGTCCTCTTCAAATACCAACAGGAGTCAGAGAATGGAGGAATCCCGCAGTGATGGTTTAACCTCCTGCCTCAGTTCTTTTGTTTCAGGCTTAATGAAACATTTTAAATTAGTCACTAACAAACGAAGTAACAAAGACCAACATGAGGCTTACAGACGCACAAATCAGTTTGCATGTAACCCTGATGATAAGGAAACAATAATTAACGTCTGCTATAAATAAGAATGGTTTGGTTGCAGGAGACTGCAAGAAATTACATGCTTGAAGACAGCTCTGAGCCAAGCGTCAGATTTGGTGGGTGATTTTTCACCCTTCTTACCATAACACAGGAGGAAGAACGAGGGAAAAGTCCACCTTAGGGGCAAAGTCTGGCACCTAGCAATGCTCAGAGTCCCACCTTAATGATAGCTTTCATACATGTATATGCATAAAAATACCATTGTCATTTACCCCAATTCACAGAAACCTCCTGTCCCTGTTTCAGCAGTTAGCTCGTAAATTCAGCCTGTCTGCCCCAGGAGCATGAAGCTGGCTCCCGCAGTCAGAGGGGGAATTGCTGCGGTGTCCACCTGTGTATGGCTGGCTATGTGGGGACAGGTGTATGTCTGCATGTAAAGAAACTAGAGGGCATAAAGGAGAGAAATGGATCTAGCAGTGGTCTCGGTCTTCAGGTGCTGGAGAGACACATCATCTTCCCTGGGGAAACACAGCAGGGATCAGCCTTGTGTGAGGTGCCTCCCAGACAGAGAGGGGCAAAGGGAGGATGAGGCCAGGTCTACTCCTTTGGGCTGCAGAAGCTTTTAGCTTCAGCATGGGGTTGCTGTACCTCTGGAGATGAAGGCTGAGGGCTTTCTTTGCAGCTTTTTGCACAGTTATGATTTGTCTAATAACTCTGTATGTTGTCTGTAACATCAAATCTTTTCTGCTTCCCTATCTTCACCGTTCACTAAATATAAATCTCCTTTCCTTTAAACAAAAGATTGGCCTCTGTAAGCCTAATACAATGATTTGTGTAATGAGTTTATTTAAATTCCTCCCGTGCTTTATGAAGTTGCTTCTTTATCTTTACACTGTAGTTTGGGTTTTATATTTTAATATATCGAGTGAGAAACTGAATGGGAGAAAAAAAATTCCTGTAGCTTCTTATCTGCAAGGCCTTTTGAAGGGCAGAAGCCACATTTAAAGAACAATGTTTAAAATAACGCAGTCTTGCTAAACGTGTTGTAAGGGTCAGCTTAGAAAAATCTCATCTGAATTGTTATGCCTACATAATCACTGATTCTAGAGCTATAGAAAAGCAAAAGTCCTAAATAAGAAGTATGAATGGAAGCAAAATCTCTTGTGCCTCACATTTTGACAGTTCACATAAGTAACGTGGCTTTTTTGGTCCCCTCGCCTGTAGTTATCTTCCAGGCAAAGCTCTGGGCTTTTCATTGAGATTGTAACTGCAATGAAGAAATAGTCTTTGGAGACTAGTACTTTGGTTTATAGGTTGAATTATTGCTATAAGTAATAAGTGATGTTTATGAAAGGGAAATTCCACTGAGCATGTCTGTCATTTAGGTTAATGTCCACAGATATTTTGTAACAGAAATTTTCCTTTCTCCTTGAATATTTCAAACCCAGAAGCCACACCTGACTGCTAAATAGGTGTAACACAAAAGAACCACAGCAGTTCAGTAAGTTATTTGCTAAGCATTTCCTTGTACATTTTTATAATTAAAATGTATTTTTACCAGCTTTGAAGGGGAAATGGGTATAGCGAGGTGGTTTTTTTCTGAGCTGCCAGACTTGGAAACTATTGGCATATGGCTGTTGGTCAGAAGGTTTGCTTTTTGCTAGCAAATGTCATGCTAATTACTGTGTTAGGACTGTGTGATCAGCGTAGATCGGGCTTATTATTTTCAAGAAGGCACAAGAGTATTTGTTGCTTTTTCTGGTTTCTGTGGTGGATGGATTGGAAGAGAGGGGGATACAGGTGGGGGACAGCCCTGTGCTACCAGGAGGCTTGGGCAGTGGAGATTTTTGAAAAATTCTATTCAGATGTCCTTGTGTTGTGTAGCAACCTGTGATGCTCTTGCTTACTGAAGAGGCTCTTACTTGACGAGGATACCTAGCCTGCTCAGGGAAACGAAGGGAAAGTGCGGTGAGGGCAGGAAATACTTAAAGCAAGAAATATTTGCAAAACTTGGTTTAATTTAAAACTAAGATCAGTAAGAAGGGACTTCCTGAAATCAAATTATGCCAGGTGCAGAGTGGTGACATTCCTGTTGTGTATAATGCTTCCTTTATAATAAATTGTAGAGAAAATTTGACTGGGTTGAATCACTTGAGAGTACTCACTCAGCGTGTGTACTTCAGCAGTGGGATCTGACTGCATCTTTTGGTGCTGTCAGACCTCACTTTGGGAAAGGAGATAACCCAAGTTACCACAAGCCAACTCCTGTTCCTCTGGAGACATTGTACCCTCTGTAAGCAGGGATTCTTTTTATTTCTCCATTCCCTGCCAAAGGTACAGATACTTTTAAACAACCCATCTCATACCATGGCCAGAAGTAGGCAGAGACCTGGTGGACTCTTCTTGCTCTAGGATTTGGATGAGGGCAAGGGGAGAGAAAGGAGGGAGGGCAGAGAGAGAGCGTTAGTGTTACTCTGTTCATAAGAATATCATTGAACTGCCCATCAGAACTTTCCTGAGGAGGGCCGGTGCTGACTACGAGCCTTGGAGTCATGCTTTTCAACAGTCTTACCCAGCTAAATCAGTTTGCCCACAGTAACTGCAGACAGACCACAGGACAGGAAGTTCTCGGGCCATAAAGAAGGGTTGTCATCCACTTTGTTGTATCTGTCCATCAATCTGTGTGTGGCAGCACTACCCAGATCAGTCCCAATATATGTCTTTAAATTGAATGTAAGAAGATCAGGAGCTTCTGTATTTTCCAGATATGTCATTAGTTTGACTAAAAAGTAGTTGGGCATGATGATGGCAATGATTATTTCTTACAGGCACAAACATGAGTGCTGTCTTACAGATATGCAGCAAGGAAAAGGATGAGTCCCTCAGGCATACTGAAGCCGGAGTTGTGGCAGCTGAAGTTGGCAGGACTTTTTAACCCAAGTTCCCTTTCTCAGTCTCTGCCCCACCAGACTCTGGCTAATGCTGGAGGAGCTTATGCGCTGGGACTGCTGGAGGGCACTGCAACTGCTGGGCTTTTCCCAGCCGCTCAGAAATGCCTGTGGAGCTGGAGTCTGCTGCCTCCTGGAGTCTTCCAAATCCGTGAGCCCCAGGTGATCACCAACAATACCTGGTAGCACTGGTAGTACAGGGAGACAAAGGTGACTGTGCCAGACTCGTACTACTTGGGCTTTCAGTGGTAGCTGGCTAGTGCCTGTCACAGCTCATACCCATTTCTTACTGTCTAAACAACAGAAATACGCCAGTGATGTGGCATATTACTTGAGAGTATTTCTCCTGCCTTCCCATGAGAGATTGCCATAAAAGAAATACCAAGCTTGAAGCCCACCGTGGCCAGCCTGTGTTCAGCAGCTTGACAAGTTCACATTTTTCTGAGGACAGTAGTGACTAAACATTTCAAAACCCCAAACACTCTCCTTTGTGCTGTTTCTTCTTGCTCAGACGAGCCTTCTAAAAAACGGAGTCCAAGAATTGCAGGGGTAGGCTGACAAAAACCAAAGCTCTTATGGGAGGTGGTGCCACCTGCGTACAATCTGCTCCCGTGGTGACTGCAGAGCACGGCTGTGATTGCCGTCCCCATGGCTGGGGCAGTGAGAGCAGGAGTGCTGACTTGAGTCAGGACTGTGTCATGGGCGCTTGCTGGTGTTTGTGTCGGTGGTCCCACAAGACACTTGGACTACATCTAGTATTTCTGCCTGTGCACACAGTCAGGTTTTTATCTACATACTTATACATGTGAATAAACTATATATGAGCACGCCAGCCATTGGAGGGTGGTTCAGCTATGTCAAGTAGTTTGAAAGGCAAATTTATTCAGCATGGAACAGATTTTCTGCTTACTGAAGGAAGGTAAATTCCTTGATACTGCACCTCTCACTTATATGTACGGTATCCATGTCCTGAGGTCTCAAGTATGACATATTGAATCCTGGTTTGTGTTTATGTAAGGAAGCTGATGACAATCGGGTGGGTGTATAGATTTACATGTTTGAACTGAAACCTGAAAGCAACTGAATTTTACCAAGGTGTTGTGGATTGGAGGGCTGTACCATCGTGACCACTCGTTATTTAGTTATCAAGCTGTGGATGTCATGGCCTTCTTAACTCAGACCTCGTCCACCCAAAGTGGTCATTCGTAGAGTGAACATCTTTAAAACTACCTAGGCTTGTCTTGGCATCAAACTCACAGAGCATCAGAGTGATCAGATGATGGCACTGAGAAAAGGCCAACATGACCAAGTCCAGGGCAGGCTGCTGCGTTCAGATTTGGAATTTCTTGAATCCCAAGATTTAAAGAAAATGCAGATGAAAGGAGACAGGGGACCGCAGAGCAAAGCTGAGGAGAGTTGCTGGAAGATGTTTGCATGGATCCTGACAAGGCAAACTTGCTGAGTCTGGTGGAATTCTGCATAAGAGGGCTACCATGAGAGTCTTCCGGCTAACTTCATCTTATGTTTGGGAAACACTAATGTAACAAATGGCTGGGAACAACAATTCACTATTTTTATTTTTGTTCTTTTATTTTTTAAATGCCTTCACAGGAGAAAAAACATTTGCAGTTTTGATCCAAACATTGACTTGATAATTTCAAAGCATTGTTTACTTACGTTTGGTAGCAAAAGGGAGAATCATTTAACAGCCTCGTATTTTCTGGTGTTTGACTTTAACTGTGAATGTTTTCTTTCTTTAGTTTTATTTCTGTGGAAACCTTTTTCTGGAAATCAGAGAAAGTTTAAAAAGTTGTTTTAGCCAGCTATTTGATAGGTGTCTTTCTTTTTGGGGGATTTAATTATGTAAAATCAGAATATTAATTCTAAAATATAATATCACAGAAACCTTATGTGATAATCTTCCTCATCTTCACTATTGCATTTTTACAAAGATAATGCAAGTTGTTTCAAGTAACAGGAAAGCACTGAAATATATCCAAGCATATTATGTTTAAATGGCAGTATTTTCTCTCTCTTGTGTATACCTGGTTATGTTTCGGTCTTTTTTGTTTTGAGTTTTCTTTGCCCCCTCAGGATTTTGCCTGAAGTGCCTTAGTGTCCATAGTTGCATTAAAAGAGATATAAACACAGATCTAATAACTTCTCCCTCTGATGATACACTTGCGTTCTGTGAAGTAATGTGCTTTTCCACCAAACACACCGAAATGTAATATTGTGTAAGAAGGGATAATAATATTTTAGCAGCTGAGAGTATATAAGAAATTAAACTGTTGTGAGAACAGTTATTCTTCAGTCAGACACCCCTTCTTTGTATCAAAATATCAGAATTTTTCTAATTCTGGAAGTTTAAAATCGACAAATCCTTGCTCAGTGTTCATAGTGGCTCACTTAGCTCTGTCTCACAGATGATTAGGGGTATTAGATGGTTTCTGTAACGTGTCAGTCACTGGAGTAACTGAGAGAATCATAAGGATTAGCAGCACACCCAATCCCCAGAAAGGGAAGCCAGAAAAAAGCTCTTATCTGAGCCTGCTTCATACAGACATACAGTAACCACCTCTGTTTTGTGTCAAGGAGGTAAATAGCTATCTATTCTTCAAGAATTGTCATGATGATTCAAAATATCACAGGAAAAAAACCTTCAAAACAGGTCCCTTTCTTCAGCACTGTAAGACAGGATTGCTGGGTGGCTGGGTAGCTGGAATGCACGTATCGGGCACCTCATTTAAATAAGCAAACGAAGCACTGTCAAGAAATAACTCAAAGGTTTAAACTTTAATTCTATAATTATCAGCTTCCTTTTAATTAAACAGTTGAGGATTCAGAAAATAGAAAACCAGATGATAAGCATGACAGAGGAACCTGAGCAAAAATTTCCTGCCTCAGAAGGTGGAAAGCCGGATGAGGCAGTGGGATTAACCAGGTACCCAGCCCCTGGTCTGCGGGATCACACCATAAATACAGTAACGAACCCCAAATGAGTTTTGCAGAAAGTCTGTGTAACTGAGCGTGGTGTCATACTTACTATGAATGCAATGATAGTCCTTTAACAGAAGGAGCACTGGAGATGGGGTAGAGCAGCAGCCAGAGTAAGGACCCTGGGTAAAGACTCATCCCTGGCGCTTACATTCCTGGTCAGTGGAGTACCGGGCAGGGACATCACAACTCAGACCCCAGCTGCTGAGTCCCAGGCATTCGCAGCCAGAGGCGTTCGCGCTCATATCCAAACTTTACCTCTGGAGGAATTTAAGGATGGAGAGGTGCAGGCAGAGCTCAGGAAGAGTGCAGTCACTCTCTGCAGTGTGAGTCCGTGGGGCTTGGCGTGATGGAAGAGATCCTGGCGATGGGTGGTGGAACCAGCCAAGGGGTGGCTCCTTCCTCAGTGGGTGCTCAGGTTGTGTTTTGTGTTTGTTTCCTTTATGGCCTTGTCTTTCCAGACTCATACCTAGAAATATGATCTGAGTTAATCTCTGTATTTTTCTACTGTTAAGCCTGTCAAGTCCTGGAGGGGCCTGTGGAGGCAGGAGACAGCAGAGAAGGGCAGGTGCAGGGTTACCACACCAGCAGAGCCACCACATGAAGGAGGGAGAACAGTGCTGTGCGTGATGAAGCCATTGCGGACACCCCAGAGGGCTTGGGGGACTCCTGCTGGTCTGTGCTGCCTTCAGGGGGATGCTCTGGGGATGGTGCTCCCGAGGGGGTGGAACTGAGGTCCCCACCCCAGGTTGCAGAACCAAGGCCACAGCTTCTCCTCAAACAATGCCAACTGTGGAGCATGGCAATGTACTATGCCATTTTGAAGTCCAACTTGTGCAATCCTCCCTGCCGCCCCTCCCCCCATTTAAAAAAAACAAACATCAGCAATTCTGCTCAGTGGTAAGCGCTGTGTGAAATCAGACAGCAGCAGAAGACGTGCTGCTGAATTCTCAGCCCTTTATTAAGGAGATACATCGCTCACAGAGTGTTGCAAGTTACCTGAGAGCAATAATATCATAGAGCAAGCTTAAACAAAAACAGATTAAATTAAGCAAATCGGTTTCTATTCTTGCATGTAAAGCTACAGTCAGTGTTACAAAGGGGAAATCTAAAACAGCAAATGGAAATTCTAGGTAATTCTGAAAGATGGTCCCCCCAGCTACTCCAATAGATGAACTGGTTGGGGATTGGGAAGCTCCTGTTTTCTGTTCCAGGGCTGCTTTGTCCTTCTGACTTCTCTCAGGGCAAATCCATCCTCCCTACATTTATTAAAGATAGAAATCATTTCCTCACTCTTACTTGTGTTTCTTCTGCACTAATTTTCTGAATCTTTTAAATTACATAAATGCAGCTTTAGTAGCACTAACAACTTTTACCATGTGTGGCTCTTTGCTCTTCCAGTTCCAGTTCCTTCTCTTTCACGATGAGTTTGTTTGGGGACGTTAGAGCATCTTTCAGATAACTGCTATACTTTCTACATACTGTACATATATACTATATATATACTATATACTTTTATGAAGTATTTTCTGTACATGTCTTCCCAGCACCTAATCAAACTTTTAACTTGCCTTCAGCTCTTTATAGTGAACGCATAAAAATTAGTAATAATATAGATGACATTCCTGGTGTTTATATGATTTGCAAAAAAATATGTCTTCCCTCGCCCTCCCACTTACAGTTTTTCTATTATCACAGGGATTAATATAGTCCAATGGTTGCCTGACTGTCCTGTATTACACTTGTGTATAACACTTGAGTCAATTAAAGTGTCACTTTTTTCATTGCTATTAATTAAATTTATAGCATAATCATTAGCAGTTGTTTTTGTGGTTGTTTTCATTATTAATTATGTTGATAAAAAATTCCAGTGGTAACAATTTCCGCCAAGAATTCCTAGGTTTAAGCATCAGTAGAAGGAAGAAATATTTACTTGAACATAAAAGTGTTTTACTGCCAGTTTGGAGATTTTAATGCTTGGATGGTGGTTCAGGAGTCAATCATTTCATTCAGTTTATGACTTTGGTTTATATCGTAATTTTCATTACTTAAGGAAAGTAATCATGCCAATTGCCTCAAAATGAATCTATATTTATGTCCGCTTGCAATACATTCATTTGTAGCTGGTAAGCAATTAAAATGTTTTTAGGCAGATGCTTTCAAATGCAATAATATTATAATATAACAATATTATAATATATATAAAAAATAATGTTATAAATAATAACAAATAATGGCAAAACCTCTGCTTCCCGCCCTCCTTGCAAAGCATTCTTTAAAGAGGGGCACACCTTCATCCTTATAAAATGCATATATATCCCTTGGTGGGAGGGTCGCGTGTGTGTATGTATATGTGCTTGCTCATCACTTATGCTAAGCTGGGAAGTACATGGTACGTTTCAGCGGATCTCTTGCAAGTGCAACCAATTCGTTCACATCCCTTCGCTGTCCCTGTTGTTTCATAGTTTAGCACAACTGCAAAGTGTGCTCCAAACTCAAGAAAGTATGAGGGAGCTCCATTTTTCTCTTTCTTCTAGCAGGGCAATCATACAATTAGCAATATTATGTGTATGTGTAAATATTGTACTGGTCGGGAGTTACCTTTTTTTGCTTAGCAGACAGTTCAGGAGACAGGTTACCAGCATAGCTGATGAACTGATAAATCCAGGTCACTTCCACGGTAGTTACTGTTTATGTTATTTGTCGAGTGCCAATAATAACCATTGGTTCAGCAGCCTTTTAAGGCAAAGTGTAATTTCTGAGAACGGCAGCACTCTTGAAAAATATTTTTACAGCTTCCTAACAAGTTGCACCCTTTTTGTGAGGTATCTACCAACGTTCACACCGTCATTCTAATGAGGCCATTTTCCAAAAACCCCCTTTTTGGGAGCTGGCCTGGCCTTACCTTGGCTGTTTGCCACTTCAGGACACCCTTTGGCTAGACAATTCTCAGTTTTGTGGGAACACCCTCCTCCAGTGCTTAACTACCCCCAGGGTGGAAAAATACAGTAACCGGCCAGAGCATTGTTGTGGTCCTAAAGACACTATAGCAGAGTCGTACCGGTTATTGACGTAGCAGTTCCCATCTGTCATGGAAGGGTAATTAAATTTTGTAAACACACCAATGTCAGATGGAAAAGTACACAGTGGATCCAAGCCCTGTGTCCTTGTTGGGAAGATAGGTACTTGGTAAAGTGCTGTGTGATGTTTGAGGTTACCATGAGGGATCTCATTCCTAGTTTAAATTTGAAACAAATTAGTAGTGGAGCAGTATGTGCTTCCTTATACTACTGGAAAGTTGTACATCCAGAAGTGTTAAGTAACAGAGTAAGAAAATGCTGGTGTCGGTGCCTTTAAATGCTGTCACCTTCTGTGGCAGAGGAATTAGGTTAAATTTAACCTGCCCTCCAGTCATAGAAAAACAAAACATTATTAATTAGCTCTTTGAATTTCAAGAGGTGAGAACAGAAGGCGTCCTCTGGTAATTTAAAATTGTTTTGTACCTTTCAGGATTGCATTTTAGACGTTTTAAAGGTAGAGGTGGTTGTCTGCCCAGTTTAAAATTATCTGTACTTTGTGGTTCTTGGTTGGCTACTTATAGACATCATCTTTAGGAAAGCTCCCGGAAGGCAACTGCTCAGGTGAAATCACTGCAGGTAGGTGAGGCTGCCCTGTTTCTGGGTGGTGTTAAGGTTGGGTATTTACTCCCCTCCGCTCATTGCCCTTACCTTTGCTAGGCAGGCTCTGTGCACAAGCTGCTGTTCTGAGCTGCATCTCCTGGGATCTCAGTGGTCTAGAGGGATGTGCAGGTGAGAAAATAGTAGTCTTCTCAGTTCAAGAATTGACTTTCGAGCGTCTGTATTTTGTAATTGTAGCTAATATTTTGAAACTGTAGCTTATTAAAGCTAAAAAGAGTTTTAACAAACAAGAGATAAATCTTAGCAAAGGCTTCCTGCAAGTAAGTATGTGAGAAAGGACTAGAGAATGTTCCTGTTACTGTACGTTGAATTTAATATTCAGGAATGTAATCTTCTCTGTAAAAAGCTTTTGACTTGCCAGGAAATATATTTGCAAAGCAGCAAAATAGAATCCATTTAATTTGGTAATATGTAAGTGGTGCTATCTCATATGTATGTATAGTATTATATGAAGCATAAAATAGATATATTCTACATTATGAATGCTATAAAATTTTTTATTCACATAATAGTCTTTTGAAATGAGAGAGATGTTGCATGTGACAAAGCGCAGGACAAACTATGGAGAGGAGATGAAAGGAGAATGAAGGCGGCTGTAGAACTAAGTCAATATTAGTACAAGTGTCTTGCAATTCAGAGAGTAGCACAGTTGTCAGTGTCTGAAATAATGAGCTTTTTTAGAGTGAGGCTGAACTTCCCTTGGCCAGAAAGCCAGCTGTTGGAAATTGGGGATGTCTTAGAGTTTTTTGCCTTTCAAATCAAGAGACAGCGGTGACTATTGAGTGTCACTGGTGGGATAAATACAACTGCACTTTTGTGGTAGTAAAATGTATGAATATAATCACTGACTTGAGTAGTTCTGAGTTAAAACGCAATAATTATACACGTGAATCTTGGCTCCTTTGAGCCCCTGGTTTTTCCAGACAGCCTGGATTAGAACACCTCCTTGCAGCTTTATTTATAACTAAGTACAAGCGAGATAATTGAAATGCCTGACAAGCAAGAGAATGGGGGACATACCTCACAGCTAAGGCTCGTTATAAGTGACACTAGCTCTCCTTTTGGATCTAAATTACATACAGGCCATATAAATCTACTTTTATCCAGCTATTACAATATCCCATTACAAATCACAGAAGCACAGACCTTTTGGATTTGCTGCTTTTGGATTCATCCAGTGTCCTTCCAAATTAAGCCAGAACCTACTATTTTTTTCCCCTCCCCAAACCTACATCAGTGCTTGATGTAACAAGTTATGGCCTCGTGTTTCTGGTCTAAAAATACAAGAGGGTTCTACTTTTCTTTCCCCATATAAACATTAGTAGAATGAACTTCTCACTTTATGGTTCCTAACCCCCTGAGTTCATCCTTTGTCTCCAGGCGAATCAGGGAGTTGTGCAAGTAACACCTGTGACAAATTTTCTGGGTTTGCATCCATGCAAAAACCCCTTCTTTTTCTCCTGTTTCCTTTATTTTGCTGGGGGTGAAGGGGGATATAACCCATTTCAGTTTATGAAATCCAGCTGCCTGCGATGTGGCCTTGAGAGTATTTTCACTAGACCGTGTTCGCTCCCCTTTAAACTACCCTCACTGCTGACAACAGGTGTCGGCAGCAGAGTATCTTTGAGGAGGAACAGGGCTGGAGGGAATTACAGATTTTTTGATAGAAATTACATTAGGGAAGCCAGCAAATACTTTTGCCCTGATATGAAGTCTATGCAAGCTAACGTTTCTGGTGCCCATGTCTCAAGGAGGACATGGTGGAATTCGAGAACATACAGAGGAAAGGGCAACTGAGATCATCAAGGACATAAAGCAGCCATTTTATGAGGAGGTACTGAGATTCCTCAGTTTGGAGAGAAGGCTGAAGGAGGGCTGATCATGTTTTACAGAGTCATGAAGGCAGTGGATAAAGTGGGTGCGAAGTTCCTATTGGTCTGACTCGGTGGAGGGTTCCTCTGACTCCATGCACTCATTTCACATGGCTCTGCTGCCTTTATCACTCTGTGGAGTATCTGTGGAGTGCTCACGCCTGCAGGAGGAATAGATACAGATGCACTCTTGTGGAAAGAGTGTGTGAAACTTTGCTGTGGACAGTCCAACAGGAAAGACGTGGTTTGTGGTTGACTGAATTTAACTTAAGGGAGAAGCCAATAGCTCTATCCCACAGAATGTGAGGCTATAAGAAAAAAACAATTTTCAAGGTTTCTAAAGTCTTTCAAGTGCGTTCACTTGTCCACAAAGTCCTCATTGTCCTTTTAAAATAAATTCCACAACCCTAGACAGTGCAGGAGTTTCTTAATCAGTTGACATTGTAATTGTCTTAGGGTAATCTGTTTTCACATGGAAATTCAGTGCAAGATGCTGAAAAGAGATTCGTGTAGGCTGCCAGAAAACTCATGGGAAACCCACTGTAGCTCTTCCGAAATACTTTAGCAGAAGAAATTCTCAGGCAGTGCGAGAGAAACACCCACTTGTACATTTTTTGTGCCAGAAAAACCTGTATCAATGGCAACAACCCCCCACTCCCAAAACAATATATACAGTGAGAAAACAGTACAAATGTGCTACCAAACAGCTCTCTATATATAAAATATTAAGATAGCAACTTTGTGGATTGGGTCCTTACATGTCTTCCTTCCTTTCAGGTGTTCTTCATCATTGTGCATACTGTGAACATTAGATTATGTGGTGTAATAGAAGACAGGCATAAGGCAAATGAAATAGTAAAGTTGGAGATAAATCAGATTATGCTGTACAAACACACTACATTTAATATATTTGTCCTTTAAAAATGAATTTAAGAAATTCCATGTATGTAGACTGAAATGTCCGTATATCCATGGTAGACCATGAGGCAGCTAAGAACGCTGTGTCTTTCTAGGATGTTCTAGCAGAAGCAGGCTGTGCTGCAGCTTAAAAGCAGGAGCACTCACTGCTGTGTTTGTGTATGAATAACTTCACTTCTGCTGGGTGGCAGCCGGAGTGTGCAGCATGTGGGTTCCCTCTACTGGTTCAGCTTGAGGCCCTGCCCAGTTAGCTAGTATGGTGGGATGGTATTATTCCTGAAAGATTCCGAATTATTTCCTCTGTGTTTACATTTTATGATCTTATGTAGTTACCGCGTCAGCAAATCATCCCTCTTTGAAAGGGCCTACACCTGACTCCCAAAATAAGTGATTCAGAATTTAGGCAGATGCCTAAAGTTAAATACACACTTAAATGCTCTACTTAATAGGAATGGTGTGGGTATGCTGTCATGCTTTTCTGAATGAAGACCTTAATGATGACTTTGGCAAGGGATAGCTAAACAGCCTGTAGTCACACCACTTTACAAACCATTACCTTGATTTTTGTCACCATCTGTAATGTCATTGTCTCTACAGCCATGCAAATGGCGCTTTCAGGCATAATGTGAAAGCAATAATAGTCTTCAGTTTCTCTAGCTTTTTTTGAAGGCTTCATGAGTGAAGTATAAAATTAAGGATAGACTCTGGTTTTAAAGCAGAATCAAACCACTAAACTATGGATTTGCTACTCTCCTGCGGACTTTTCTCATGGCTGCGGGCAGGTGATTTACTCCTTCCTCTGCTCGTTTTTTTTTCGTTTGTCAAAGTAGCTTTATGAACTCATTTGAGTGCTGGAAGGCATACCTTAACGTTGAAGTGGCATGAAATTATCAGCTGTAACACTACTGCATTACAAGGGGCAGTTGGACCAAGGATGAGACTTGCTCTGTCAGTTCTGTACCTGTAGAGATGATGTTCTGCAGTCAGTGGGAAGGAGGCTTTTTTTTTTTTTTAATTTTCCTTCGAGCCTGAGTACCAAATAAAGTGTCCATGAGCCACAATTAGTGCACAGGAATAGATTTAGAAGAACCATCTTTGCAAATGCCTAGTCCTTGCAGTTTTCTCTAGGCATGTGCTATCGATCAGTGTTTTAGGCAGGGTGCAGGACTGGGTGGATTTCTGGTCTGACCCAGCACCACTCCTTTTGTGTTCTTGCATTTTCTGTTGTACTTCGTAAAAAGGCCGGAGAAGTCATCCATTGAGCTCCCCAGCTGCTCAAGTGTTGCACAGCAGCATTTAATCTGATCCTTCTATAGCCTCTGGTCTCTGTGCTTGCCTCTTTCGTCCTCGGCAGGAAACGGTTATGTGGGGAAGGTAATCTAGGCCCCCTCGTCACTTACGTGGTTGCTTTTATTTTAGAAGAATTAGACGGAATAACATATGGGTGTATTTATGGCCTGATCTCCAGTTTTGAAAGCTCCCAGCTCCTTTTTAGAGCTGATCTGGAGCAGAGTGATGCTCGCAAGCCGTGCTTTGCTGTGCATACCTGAAACAGACACCATTTCCATCAAAAGGTTCCTGCTCTTCAGTAAAGTGTTGGCGAGTGTCACAACTCAAAAATAACTGTGTTAATTTCTCATGGCTCATGGTATATCTGTAAGCACTTTTCCATGCTTCAGCCTACCCTGTGCAAGATACAGTGCATAATTCCATTGGAGGGTCTCTGAAATCATATAGTCCATGCATAGCCTCTTAACAGACATCTGCCTTTTAGGGTACATTCGTTCCTAAATCCTAACAGTCTAACTTATTCCTCTTCACGTCCCCACCAAGTGAGAGCAGGATTTTGTGGAGACTACCAAGAAATGGAAAATGTGAATATCGTATGATTTGGAAATGGAGAAATTTACTTTTCTGTTGCTTCTTATTTAGACCAGAGTGTGTGCTCCCTGGAGAACAACCACAGTGCAGAAGTCCTGCGTTTCCCCCTCAGGCTCTCCTATCAGGATGCCTGGCCTTACTTTGGTGGTGGTGGAGCAGCGTGTGTGGGCTGGTGCTGTGCCCTGGTGGGTCATCCATCAGCTAGGAACTGGAAGATCTCATCAGTGTAGCAGCCATGTCCCACTTGGCCCTGATATCTCTGAGATTAAACCAGGACTAATAGGAAGAAAATGGTACAAGCAGACCAGCTGCCAGCTGGAAAATTGTTTGCTGGGAGGCTACAGTTACACAGAAGGAAGAAATTGCTAGTTACTTTTCCATTGCTTGTTTTCTTATTTGGGAAGAATATTTGCAGTGTGCATCCTTGCTACAGTGATGTGATGAAAATAAAAGGCAATTTCTTAATTTTATTCTCATGCCAAATTCAGCTTGACATTTTGAAATTGCTCACTTGTTTTGAAGGACTGGGAAATATGTTAGAGTTCTTTGAAGGGATTATGCAGGAGGCAAACCAGTATGTGTTCCTAATTTACCCAGCAGAATAATTAAGTCTTTGAGTTGTAAAGAACTGAAAATCTTCTTTAAAAAAACCCCAACAAACAAACAAAAAAACCCCTCCCCAAACATGTTTTGAAAACAAGGGATGGTAGAGCTTGGTCTTTTGCAGACTAGAGTTCGGAAGCATTTCGTCTGATTCATCGCTGCTTTAGGCTTGTCCAAATCTGGACTAATTCCAATAAAACCAACAGGATTCAATCAACAAGAAATAGGATTCCTGTGCTGCTGAACTGGATCCTGTGATATTTAATCAGCACAGAGATAGTGGTCATGAGGCAATGTCTACAGTACATATTGGAGCAAGGGCTGGGCATCCACCCACGAGCAGGGAGCCATGGCAGCAGGACACGGTGCAGCGCTGCAGGGCTTACTGCCTGTTCAGCACAAGATAGTGCTGCAGGTTCATGCGCAGCTGACTTTGGATAAAAATCCCAGAAATCTCAGTGCAGAATAAGCCCAGGTATCCCTGTTTCCACTTGGCGCACGTGCCCTGAGTATTAGCTGACCTGTGCTGATGCAAATTTTGAGTAGTTTAGTGAAGTCAATAAAATACTAGTGATATGGCATGAGTATGGTCAGAATCATTCCTACTATTTCAGCAGCTTTCTGAAATGTGGTACCAGCTAAGTCTAATGAGAACAGTGCAGATTGTGCGAGGCGCTTGCTCTGCTAGGTCCTTTTTGTAAAATGTTGAGCTCCAGGGGAAAAATACATTGATTCGAAGCACAGTAACTCAGCTAATAATGGATTTATTTTTTTAATATCGAAACTATATTTGGAAAATTTTTTAGTAGTTGTGCAAGTTTCCCTAGAAAATCCAAACTGAAGAGAAGTTGATGGGAAGTTTTCTCTGAAGCGTGTTGCGAGAAGATAAGGTTTTGATAAAAGAAGCTTGACTCTGCTAAAAGGTGACAATAGTAAAAAGAATGACCTAATTTCAGAAACTCAGAAGAAAAAGAGTCTTAAAATGCTAGCTGTTCCCAAGAGATGTGATCTGTAAGCTTTGACAGATAAAGAAGGAATTCTTAGAAGTGCACACTCTCCAGAAAGTAAAAAACCTGAATGTTTTTCTCGCAGGTTTTAATATTGGCAGACTTTTAAAAATGTTCTCTGCTGTCTTGGACTCTGCTTAGCTGCCATTTCTGCACCATTTTCAATAAATGTGTCTGGATTTAAATGGAAAAGCTTCCTATGGAACTGCAGAGGAAGGAACTCTGAACTTTAGCTTCCCAGGAATGTGTACTAGGGTTGCAACTGAAAAAAAATCAATTGGCATTTTATGCTGTATTTAGAAAAAATGAAGAGGATGATGGAAGGGACTTGCATCAATTATTGCACTTGCTTCTTCCTGAATTTGAAAGGTCACCAGGGGTTTTACCTCAGTGTTTCAAATTAAAATCTGCTTTAAATGCATATTAAGGGGGTGGGAAAAAATCAATGTGTCGGGAAAAGCATATTCTCCTCCTTCAAGAAAGAAATAATATGTTAACAGTAACAGTTTTTCTTCCATCATTTTCCAAGATTGCCTTCTATTTTATGGAAGGAACCAGAAAACAGCTTAATTATTGTCTTTCAGTTAAACAGCCACACTTCTAGCCATTCCACCAAAACTGGATAGGAGATAAAGTGGTCAGGTGAGCATTTGGAACCAGATGTGAACTTGGGTTCAGATCAGTTTATGACAATGCTCAAAACTTTTTTTGGCAAGCCGTGGTCGTGCCCAGAGTTGAGCCCTGGGAGTTTAAGCATGATTTCTGAGACTGTACCAAGTGTAACTTTATACTTTCTCCTGAGTCATTCTGCATCTGTCTAATAGAAGCCACCAGAGAGGGTTCCAGTGTCTACAAAGGCCCCATATACCTCTTGTTCTGGGGTGAGGTTTTGAAGTGGCAGCAAATTTCTTTCATGTGTTCTTCCATCCTCTTTACAATTGCAGTGTCACTCTGCAATTTATCATTTCACTACGTGAGAACCTTGCAGAATTGGGTCCCAAATTACCTACAGTAAGAAAAAATAAATTAATAAATCTTACATTACTGCTATTATATTAGCTCCTTGTACCTAGCATGGGAAATTTTCCCCAGTTTTGGTCAGGATACAAGCAGAAATCAGGTATTCATGAAAACTATTTTTCCCAAACCTCCTCATTTCAGGCACTCAGATCAGTGAGTGGAGAGGGACTGGAGAACACCACAACCTTAACATCCCACCATGAAAATCCTCTAAGCTAATTTAACAAGATATTCTGGGTTTTTTTCTAGGAATTTCATCACTGGTCATAAGTTTGATTTATCCACGCAAACCTTTTGACGGTTTGTATGACATGGTGCTAGTAAACAGCCTGGAATAACTCTGTCCAGTATGTATTCTCCACTGTGTCTAGGTTTTTTTCTGCAAAATTGAAGTGATGCCGTTACAGGTTGGCTGGCAATTTAGGCAATAACTGTGGATAGTAACACAATGTTTGTATTAAAGTCTTGCTCTTAAGGTTTTAGATTATTGTGCAAATGATGGAATATTGTCACTGTGGTTAATAAGAGCCCCTTGCCATCTGTGCAGTGATATTTATAAAGAAAAAAAATAGGTATATTTTTCTGCCCCACTTTCATGTCATATATTATTCATATTATGTTTGAAAAGTAAAATTCATTCTTCAGGGGATGTTTTCCATATGGATTTTATCTGTTAACTATTATGTAAATCTGATAAATCTTCGGGATCCTTGTACATTTAGATTCTTCCACTCCTTCCTCTGCAAAAAGATTTCCAAAAAATAGGTATTTAGCCACAGTTTGCGTGTGGAGATATTATTGTGGGAGCAGCTCCCATACTTTTCAGCCTTAAATTTTCTACAGCAACCCTGTAACCATTCCTGTCTGGGTCAGCTTGTTGAGGTACATTTTGCTGTGCATGAAGGCTCTGCAAGGAGGGTGTTCTCAACGTTAAAGCATAAAGCAGTTATTTATTGGGCAATACACAAGGTAGGTCGGTAGAACTTGGGAGCTATTTAGTGAAGCGCCCCTAGTAAGTCATGCGATGAGCTGGGCAGTTGTCAGCAGGTGGGGACAGGACAAGCTCTGCAGCCACCTGGAAGGGGCTGGTCCTCTCTGTTATTCAGTTGTGGCCTTTCAACTACGTGTTTTTCCTGAAGAGGCTGATGGCTTTTCATCTCAGTGCTTTTCCTCTATCTCCATCTCCTCTGCCTGCAACTGCACCTTTTTTACCACGTGTGTCCCTGCTCCGAGGAGTTTCTCAGAACTTAGCTGTTCGCCCGTAAGGCCCTGCCTGACTTGCTGTAGAAGGCAACAGATGTGTAGAGGATGAGGTTAACGGGCAGAAGGAGAAGGCAGGGTGATGGTAGCCCATGTAGCTGCTTTCTGCCTCTGCCACAGAGTTCCTGTGTAGCAGTGAGCAAATTGCTTGAAACAAATAGTCATTAACTGTGTTCTCCTTGTTTTCTGTAACTCCTTAATTTCTGAGAGTCTGACTTTACAGCCTGAGTGTAACTTTAACCTTTTCTACCCCTTGCACAGGACATGCCTCTAAGGCAAGGCACTGGATTAAAAAAAGAAAAAATTCTAGCCTAGCCACTGAGCAGCGGGTGGGTGGGGGGTAACAAATGAAAGTTAGCCAATATTGCCACAGTTCACAAAAATGTCTGCTTAAAATAAGTTGATTTTAATGGTGTTTATTTCATACTTGCATATTTAGCAGAGGAGGATATTTTTTAGTCATGCCGTAGCTACAAATAATCTTTTAATGTGAGGTGAAACAAAACCTGCGTGTAACTAGTTTTAATCAACAGGCTGTGAATGAACTCACGTTAAGTGTATGTTAAAAATAGAGAAGGCAGAGACTAGGAACATTTTTCTACCAATTTTCTGTTAATAATTCATAGAACTTCAGTGTTTTCCAACTATCTCTTTTTACTAAAAAAGGAGCAAGTAGAAGTGATAAAAAGATTCTCATAATTCTTCGGTGCAGATTAGTGTCCTACATATGATTTGTCATAATTTGTACGATTTGGCTGTATTTGTAATGCCTATTTTTCTTCCTATTTTGGAGAAGGATAAGAACAACTGTGTGTAAAATACGCTGGGCAAGAAGTGCTTTCTTCATCCTGTAGGCAATTGTATTATGC
This sequence comes from Rissa tridactyla, assembly GCF_028500815.1. Lineage (NCBI taxonomy): Eukaryota > Metazoa > Chordata > Aves > Charadriiformes > Laridae > Rissa > Rissa tridactyla. Next base: position 42,744,963 of record NC_071469.1, read on the forward strand.
GTTGAAGCATGAGATTTGATTAACCTGTCGCACTATAATAATTTTAAGTGAAAAACAATGCATGCATTTAAAAGCAAAATAAGATGGTAAGAAGAGAGGAACTTGTGGAGAAACACAGTAATAATTTACTTCAAGGATTTTTATCTCTTGATTCTAAGTTTTGAGCATTCATTTCCCCAAGCAGTCCCTTTTTCTCATGTGAAAGAGGAAGAAGGGCACGATGAGTCTTTTCTACCCTCTTTCAAGTCTAAGGAAATGAAGTTCATTCTAATACTCCTTCTCAGGTTGAATAATCTGTGTCTTGTCAGTCTGACGCTATATGACTAGCTTATACAGCACTATATGTAACGCTGTTTAACTAGCATCACAAAGCTGTATTTGGGTAGATCAACAAACCCTCAATGAGCTACACTCACTCAGTTGCCCTGGGGCAGCATTTATACCTCTCCATGCATGTGGCAGGCATGGCTGGAAGCCCTGGGTGCTATTTACAAAGTAAACAAATGGTTCTTGCTTCAGAGTTAACAGTTGTTAGCAGTAACAAAGATTGTGTCAGAATCAAGCATTTGCCTACATGTGACTGGTAGGTTTTTTAATTATTTTTTTTTCACTGGTTCTCATGGGACTGTATTGTTGTAACCACTTTCATCTCTGTATTAATTATTTGGTAGAAAAGATTTTCTATTTGAGTTCGGGATAAACACAAGAGCTAGTGCAAGACTGGCACAAGCTTTCTGTCTTCTGGTGAGTTTTCATTTGTAATATTTGTTTCTTGCCTGACACTGCTTCATCACTTTGCAACCCCATCGTAAAAAAGGTGTTAGTTAAATGGTAGAGAGCACTTCAGTCTAAGCTTTGCTGTCTAGTGTCACACGTGCTGTGGGGACTGGCATGGCTGATCTGTTCTCATCCCTCCAATATGTTCATATGGGCAGGGAAATACTTTTCCTTGAAGAGAGGCCAGGGGTGGATGATATTCCTCTTACAAATACATAGAGCATAAGAAGAGACCCACAAGCGCACCTTCAATGCAGTTTCCTTTTCCCTTCAAAACATGTTTTTTTCTGTAGGGAGTGGTGGGCAATAAATAAGCAGTAGTGGTCTGTTTGTCTGACTTTTTAATATTTGGGGATGCCTGATCTGATACTATGAATGATCACTTACCAGCATCATCCAGCAAGTTGTCAGCATTCTTATCTATTTCTAATGTAGATCTGAGTTGCAGAAAGGGAAGAATCCTGGGAATCACAAGAAAATTCAACTAAACCCCAAACATGTATTACTTTATAGAGTCAGAAAGGCTATACCTGAAGGTCGTTCAGCTAAAGTAATCTTAGAGATTGCTAATGAGTGTAGTGTACGAGCTGTTTTATTCTCATGTATGTTGCTATTTCTCATGTCGTAGATAGGGCTTGTTGCAATCTTAGTGTCAAGCTGTCAGAGAAAGACCGACCAAATTAGGTTAAACGGACTGATGGCCATGCTGTAATCACCACTGAGGTAAAGCTGGGTTGCAGTGTTCTGGGTAACACACTACAAATTGCTATAATGTCCAATTTCTTTTCTAAGCATCCACAGCACTGCAAACTGCCAGCAAAAGCATTAGCTGGGTTTTCATTACTAGGATCTAAATATTTATTCAGAGGTGAATTCTACTGGGGAAACACAGAATTTATGCTACCAAATGTGTATCTTCTTGGAACATGTCTAGCAGGCAAGCGCATACATTGAGAAAAGAGTTAACAGATGTTATGGGCACTGGAGAAATGCATTTATTGTGAAGTCCTTTTTTACTGTAATTACAGCTAGGAAGACAATTTCCAGCAAGGCATTAAATTGGGTCAACAGCTAAAAAGGCTTGAGAAGAGACATTGATGACAGCAAGCGGTATATATACAGGAAATAAACGGCAGTGTGGTGCTGGGCGTGACAGGCTTTTAAATGCTGCAAGGGTGCCATTAACATATAAGTAATAATACATTAGAGAAAATGTGGTTATCATGAGATGATGAATAATTCTCAGATGTTAAGGCATTAGGCTCAGCAGACTGCCTCTAATCCTATGGGATTGATTACTCCGTAGTAGCCGTATCCCCTGGAATCATCTTGTACAGTAGCTATTATAAAATGTCTTAGATGTTATTACTTAAAGAAGCTACGCAGATGAGTGCTGTCATCATGAAAAGCTCATACCTGCAAGCTTTTAAGACAGTTGCTTGTCCTCCCATCATCCCCTGTGAAAATGTTGAAGAGAAGCTGAATTCTGGTCTGTGGTGAAAAATTAAACAAAAATCCTGTGTCGGGTATTCCTGTTCGTGTGTGGGGCAGAGCAAAGCTGTCACTTCAGATTCATAGTGCACAGTAACTGCGGGACTGGAGGATTTGACAAGTTATCTATTTTAAAGGTGAGGAAGAATCTCTTGCCTTGGGGTTATCTTTCAGAGAGAAGAAGATAAGATTTTGTCAGAGGTAGAAGTCTGGAGGAAGCAAGGCAGATGGGGTCGCCCGTGAGGAGTCATTGGGACTGAGCAGTGTTTGCCTGGAGAGTCTGATTCCTGATCAAAAAATTTCACAGTGCTTTGCGCTTACAGCCAGCTTGCCTCCAAAGTGACGTGTGGGAACAAAGGAAGTCTCAGCAGCTCCGTTAATGAGCTTGAGTGATTATCCAGACTGATGGTTCAGTATCTAGGCCCACAGCACCTACTGTCCCTCACCCTGTTGAGAGCCTGGCCTCCCACCTCTGCTCCCTGGCTGCCTGCAGCCTTGCCTGAAGCCACAGTGGTGGGCTCCCAGGGCAGCCATTGCTGCTTTGCCATTGCCAGCATGTGCCTTGCTTTTGCCATACCTTTTTCATTGGGTTCCTTCCCAGTGGCGTCTTTGCTTCTGTTTGCTGCTGATATGTGTCTGGGGCTCATTAGTAAATGTAAATTTTACTGATCAGTATAAAAGGTGCTCTGTGTGATCTTGGAGAGTAATAGATGAGGGAGGAGCGTGCTGTGCAGAACAGCTTGGGCCTCCGCTGCACCATTCTCTGCACTTCCCTCCATGGTTTATTTTTATTTAGGTGCAACAGTTAAAGAACCATAATAATTTATTTTCTAATACCTCTCTGTATGCCTCTTGCAGTATCTGAAGCCCATTGCAGGTTTTGCAAACGCTGCATTCATCCTGAAATTACTTGGAGAGGGGAAAGTTGTTTACACTGTTTGAATCAGCCCGGTCACACCGATATTGTTCCACAAACAGTTGCATTTGAGTGTTTGACGAATGTTATTCACACAAATGGGACTAAGAGCTCTGAGTCAGGTACGATGCAGACAGCCTATGTGCAGAGTTTCCCTCACAGCTCTTCCAATGCATCTTAATCCTGATTTTTAGCAATTGTTCTACTTCAGTCTTGGACCTCCTCCCCACCGTGGCCATCACCATGCACAAAAGCAGATGCATACATGTGCCTAGCTCTGACAGCGTGCCTCCCTCCTTGTGCCACATTTTTGTTCCAGTCCAGGCTTCCAAACTGATCTGCCAACACAACTCGGATCTGATCTGCAGCACAGCTCATCGCTGGTCATAAATCACTCTGCTGATGTCCAGATCTGCAGTACTGTGGTAGAGGATGCAGCATAGATTAACATGGAGAGGAAAAGGGAATGTAACCTGGTTTTATTAGCCTAAATTAGCTTAAATATACACTTAGCTCTTAAAGTAGTTACAGAATTATAATCAGGAATGGCAGGGCACTGTACTTGTGATAAGAGGAGTCCAGGAAGTATACAATGCTGAAATTTATGCTGATAACAAAATGAAGCAACATAGCACTTCTTGAGCGGTACACTTGTATGTTTGTGCTGTTATTTATGATCTGTAGTTTTACATCTGAGTACTGTAGCACTGAAAATGGATAAAGGTAATATATTGACCAATTACATGGAGCACAGTGCCAAGGCAGGGGAAGGTGCTGTTGAACAGCCCAGAGTAAATCTGGTATGAGTTTTATCTTGTGCTCTGAAACTGAGAAATTCCTGTTATGTACTTGTGGTTCAGTTGCTGTAACCGTAGGGCAAGAGGAATCCTGGTAGACCCAGCTGGCTTTCACCTGCCAGTGAAAGCATGGGCTTGCTTCAGGCTTTCCAAGTCTCGCTGAGAAACACTGTGTGAAATTCCAGCAGAGAACAAGAGCTTTATTTTCTTTTCTCTGGTGTAGTGAATATTGCCAGTAATAACAGATCTAATAAACATGCTTTCTTAGGTCACTGCTGCCACAGGAAGGTGAGGTTTTTTTAATTGTTAATAATTTTATGGAAATGTGTATTGCACTAGAAAGGTACTTTTTGTAACTCTACGGTTTTCCATTAGGCTTTTAAGTAGTTTAAATACATGCTATTGTCAAATGGACCATAGTTTGATAGTAGCCTTTGATGTTTTGATGTACATTTAAATAGTTTGAGGTCTCGTTTAAAGTAAGTATGCAGCGTTCAGATGCTGCTTTGAATGAGGAAATGTCTGTTATCTAGGTGTTGAATAAAACAAGAGTGTTCAGGATAATATAGTGCATATGCATACGTAATTGCATTGTATGCTCTCACTGTTGTGAGTACTTAAAGTGAAAATCTGGTTTGAGTGGGAAGAAGCTGACAGGTATGGAGTAGTAGTGACGAAAAAGATGCTGTATTTTGTTCTTGTTACACTTTTGTTTCGCCTTGTTTTTATTTTCATCATCTGGTCTGCCAGGGAAGTGATGTGACCAGCACGTCGCAGTCTTGCTGTAGTCAATTAATCAGTCACTTATCAAAACACTGACAAAGATTCTGCAATGCTGCCAAACTGTTGCCAAAGATGGTACATATGTCCCCCATGGGCCAAGGAAGTATGCAGCCAAAGAAAACCGGCAAATCCTCTGAAATGGGGTCTCTAAATGAAATGGTTGATTTATTTTTTTTTTTTTTTTGCTAGCGTGGGCTTTTTTGATGACCTGGACCGATTATCTCTCAATAAAAGACTTGTACTCAAAAGAAAATTACTGAAATTGAGTAGCTGAAAGAAAGCTCAAGTGGCAGGAGGCTCTAAAGGAGGCTGAGGCACTGAGAGCTGTGAGGCATTTTGTTTTCTGATCACTGTGCAGAAAGGATGTGCCATACATGAGATAAGAAGATCCTAGACGTGTGCTGGGATTTGGGGCTTTTGTGAACCTACTCTGAGCTGATGGGCTTTCTCCTATGGGAGAAGAGAGGTGAAGGGTCCCACACTGTAGACACATTTGCTCTAGTTTGATCTACCCAGCCTTCTGAGGCCTTCAAGTTACTAAATTTGGGGTTTATGCCACTTAGGAACTAAAGTTAACCGACTGCCATGACTCACTGCTTACAGGCTGGTGTTTCCAAAATCATTTGCACAATAAGAGACGTACTAACAGCCATACCTGTTGCAGTCTGATTGCAAGTGGGTTAACGGCTTGAAAACAGGAGAACTAAGGGTTTAGTTGGTAAACTGGTATCCTCCTCAGAAGCACTTATCAGTGCATTGCTGGAAGTCAGATCCAGAGGAGGAACAGAAAATACGTAAACAGAAATGCCTGTGTTTGCGTGTGTCCACTGCAGGCTATGACAAGGTGAGGGTGTTAGGGATGAGCTTGAGGGGGACCTTGCTAGAGTGGCTTCAGCTACTTTTACTCTGGATGTTACCCTCTCTACAAGAGCTGGAAAGAATATGTGCTCTAAGCCTTAGCTGTGCCCCTTCACAGCCCAGTATAATACCCTAAATCTCTTCTGAAGTGGTGTTTACACTAAGACATGAGTGTGTGAACTGCAGTGTAAGTACAGATTTGTTTCTGGAGACTTTGCTGGGGGGAGTTTATGACTCCTATCCCACACACAGGTGGAGGCACCAATATCCAAAGCTGCTGCAGCCGTGATTCATTCAGGAAAGGTGAGTTGAAGCACCCTGTGTGTGCAACAGGCACCCTGCATCATCTTCCTGTGAATTTGCAATCCCTGCAGCATGATGTTGTGTCCATTGGCATTTCTGAAGGGAATTAGGACTACTAGAAACTATGAGCATGATTTCGAGAGCTGTGTGAGAGCAACTGTGCAGCAACCCCACACTCTCTGTGAATGTTTCTCTCTTCTCAGGGAATCATAGAATCATAGAATGGTTTGGGTTGGAAGGGACCTTAAAGATCATCTAGTTCTAACCCCCCTGCCATGGGCAGGGACACCTCCCACTAGACCAGGCTGCTCAAAGCCCCATCCAGCCTGGCCTTGAACACTTCCAGGGATAGGGCATCCACGACTTCCCTGGGCAACCTGTTCCAATGTTTCACCGCCTTCACAGTAAAGAATTTCTTCCTAATATCTAATCTAAATCTCCCCTCTTTCAGTTTGAAACTGTTACCCCTTGTCCTATCATTACACTCCCTGATAAAGAGTCCCTCCCCGTCCTTCCTGTAGGCCCCCTTTAGGTACTGGAAGGCTGCTATGAGGTCTCCTGGGAGCCTTTTCTTCTCCAGGCTGAACAACCCCAACTCTCTCAGCCTGTCCTCATAGCATAGGTGCTCCAGCCCTCTGATCATCTTCATGGCCCTCCTCTGGACCTGTTCCGAGTCCATGTCCTTCTTGTGCTGAGGACTCCAGAGCTGGCTGCAGTACTCCAGGTGGGGTCTCACCAGAGCAGAGTAGAGGGGAAGAATCACCTCCTTTGGCCTGCTGGCCACGCTCCTTTTGATGCAGCCCAGGATCAGGAGCTTAGAAATACTGAGCTGCTGGTCAGTATGGTGAGATGGAGAAAGGGCAAGGAAATGCAACAGCTTTCCCTTTGAGGCATGGTGTTATGCTTAGGGGAACCTGCCCCTTTCAGCTGGAACGTTTCTTGCATGAGAAATGCCATTTCTTCATTTCTTGAAAGAGCCTGTCAAAGGAGCTGTGGAGAGTGAAGTCCTCCAGAGAGCAGAGCTGCACAGAGGGCTCGGATGGGCACCCTGCAACAAGCCGCTGCAGTGGGAGCATCAGCCCTTGGTGATCTCCAGGTTTCCTTGCTGCTTTCTGTCCCCAGTGTGCTCTTGTGAAAGCACGATTGCACATGCAGCTGCACTTCGTGACCTCCCAAGTAAGAGCATGTGAAGAAGGTATTTAGTTTTCATTAGCTAGGATAGCTGCTCCTAATTAAGCAATGTAAAAAGCCTTCAAGTTAGGTGCAAATTGAATATCCCTTTTTAAGACTCTCATGAAGGTGTGTTTCTAATTAAAGATACTTTGCTTGACTAGGTGAGAGACATTTTACTTGCTGTGCCTGTGCAGGAAGCTGCATCTGTTTCCATTAGTTGTCCCACAGACATGGGCGAGTCTAACTTGATTCATCTGCATTAACCCATGCAGCAGGTTTGAACAGGACTGAGGAGGCGGCACAGCCTGTCCCCAGGCCCCCAGTTTGCCTGTGGTAAGAATTGGGGGCCGCCTTACCCACAAATGTCCTTGCTTTTCTTTTTGTGAAGAGGCTGGAAACGCCCACTGGCAAAAGCCACCAGTCTCGGGGAGCTGCTGGAGCGGTGGTGACCTGTCCCTGTCCCTGAGACGGGCTGGGGCAAGGGAGGACTGGGGATGGTGAGAGCCCAGGGCCTGCTCCAGCTTGTACTTGTTTATTCAAGTGATGTTTGGGCATTCAATTTTAATTGTGTTAGCGAAGCACCTTTAAAAATCTAAGAAAAGATGAGCAAGCAATTATCTTCTTCACCTCCGATTGCTGTCTGTGACTCGGAGCAAACAGTGGGTTAAATTCCCTGGCCTGTGTCTGAGTCGGTGGGGCTCTGCATCTTCTTGGGGTTTGCTTTTCTGTTACTCCTCAACCAGCTGTGAAGGTCATTGACTGTTTCTTACCTAGCTAGCAGCAGGTTTGTAAGGCAACTCTCCTTTCCCAAAATACAGTTTTAGGTTCATTTCTCATTCAGTTAACTCGAGCAAAAATCCAAGGTTCATGGCAGTTGCAATAAAAAATGTCCCTGGACTAAGTTTTGGACTCTCAGTGTTAATAGTAATAGTAATTGCTTTTGTAGTTTGCTTATGCCTTAGTGATGATAGCCCTAATACATCAATGTGATTTACTGCGGTATAAGCAGCAGAAGTTTGTACGAAACAGCATCCTGTAACTTGTGTAGTCACAAGTTATTTTAAAAATTGTGCAGACAAAGCTGAAAAGACAGAACATCGACTCTTCCTAAATTTCTATTTGTTTAAAAAGCAAAAAACATCTAAATCACATGTTTTTGCAACTCCTTGATATCGTCATTGAAAAAAAACTTCTAGAAGGGCTGCTACGGGTTTAAGAGCCCAGATTGTGACGTGACCTCATGCAAGAAAACGGAGCATAAGACGGGTCCTTCAACAGCGCACTTTAAGAGGCAGCGCCTTGAGCCCAGATGCTGCTTGGGCAGCCCTGTTTGCCCTGCTTTGGAGGGCAACGCAGGCCACAGGAGAAGGCTGGCAGGGAGCTGGGGCTCTGTCCCCACTTGACCTCAGCCACTGAGGCTGGCTGAATAAACTGCTGGAAAGGGAGGCTTTTTTTTCCTCTCCACAGGAGGAAATTCTGGTAAAGAATTAGCAGGTAAAGCAACAGCAAGGATAGGAATACAAGTATCGGAGACTAAGTGCAGGCTTTTAAAAATATCGGCCCAGGTTTCTGTGAAGCAGTGTCTCTTCCAGCGTCCCCCCACTCAGGCACTGCTCATCTCCGCCTGCGTCTGCAGCCACTGCCCAGGTGTCTTACTGGGACCTCAAAGGAGAGGGGAGGGGAGGATATTTTACGCTAGTTTAGTTTTCAGTTCCTAGAGGAACAAAGCAGAGGACTCCATCTAAAAAGAGGCTTTTTTTAATATTTCCATTTAAGCATTGGATAGAGGCATACACAACTGAACCCCCGTGTCTACATTGCTAAAAGACTTGTTTGTTTTGAGCTCAGCAACTAGGGCATGCCAAGAGCTGCCTTTAGCATCATTCAGATGAGGCAAATGCACCAGGTTACATGTAGCATTTCAGTGAGTGAAACGTCATTAGTATAGGTTTAAATAACACACAAGATCTGGGGAAGGCTGTAGTAAAGAAAAACCCAAAAGCAATTCAGAGTAATACCACTTAATGGATAATTCATTTCTGTATTTCTGTGTGCAGAGCACAGAGCAATAGTTGTTGGCTCAAAAAACTTTGATCAGCCAAAGCGTGGCTGCTGGCAGCGGCAACCAGTCTAGTTGGGTGGTTTTGCATGAACATATCCCTGCCTCCTACTTCTCACAGATCCTTTAAACTCTTAAATTTGCTGGGTAATACCCAACATTAAGTATCTACTTAATAGTTTGTCAGTATGTTATCAATAAATTGATATGGAAGTGTTCTGCAGTTTGCTATATTGTAAGAGCAATGTATGTAGGAACAGAGCTGGGAGGAGTGAACAAACTACGCATATACCTGCAGTGGTATGAGTTATTTCACTTTAATAGAAATGCTCATAAACAAACTTTAATAAACTTGTCAATGAAAATGATCAGAAAATAATTATTTACATCTGTGAATGTAAATGATGTGGAAAATCTAAGACCCATCATTTAAGAGTTATTTTTTTTAATAATAAAGGGATAATTTCTTAAAATATTTTATTGTCTTTCATAAAGAAAGACTTCATGGTCAAATTCTATTGAAACTCCCATGAACGTGAAAACCCACATAGAATTAGAAAGAGAACCGCTGAAAGGTACTATATGATGACTGAACATTTTCATTTCTAAAAACAGGGAAGAACCCTAGCTTCTACTGAAGTTATTTGGAGATGTCAAAAATTCAGTATCACTTGTTCTTAAATCTGACATATGAAATGATGGCGTGGAAAGCGGGTGGGGGGAGGGCACACCTCTCTTTATACTACGTGAATGAGTGTTCCGATTTCAGTAGATATTTAGCAACAAATATGGATTGCTGCAGTGTTTGAAGTTTCTAGTACAATGTGCTTAATGCTAAGCCAATGTGAATTAACTTGGTGGTACCCAGTGGTACTTACCTATCAAGATGATAATACTACTTTTTTTTCTATGATTGAGATATGAAATATTTATTGTTCTTACTGAAAACAACATAACTTTCATGATTGTCTGAAATTGAGGACAAGCTTCCTGTGAATTTTTCTCAGCTAAACAGATATGTTTTAAATAATGAACTCTAGACTGTTTTTCGGTTCAAGAATTTGCCCTCCCTTACCCCTCCTCCCAGAACTCCCAAACTGATATGTTTAGATATAGTTGCCTTCCAACTTTGTACAGTACAACCAGATCGAGTTTTTTTCTGTGTCCTGATTCACAACTAGTTGTGTTGGCAGCTTAGAGAGGGCAGCATACGCCAATGCAGGGGCAAGAACAAATACCTCTGAACTGGCATGGAAGCACGTAACTGATGCTGGTCTTGAACTGGGTGCACTGTAGGACTACTGAGACAAGAAAGGCGGGTCTGTTAGGTGGTTTGGAGAGCAACAGAAGCACAGCTTCTCTCAGGTTTACATCTCCAAGTTGACGCAAGTTTTAGCAGGAGCTCTTCCCATATAGATGGGTCATACGTAAGGTCTCAGTTGTATGTGGGCTGTCTCCAGGCAAAAGGGTGCTGAGTGCTCACTGCAGCAATTCCTGCAGCTGTGGCACTGACATGAGAGATGAACTAGGTCTCTCTAATATGTAATCACTTGTTTTTGTAGAACCCGTAGAATTGTAATTGTATCTGATATCTCCTCTCACCACCAAATGTAGGCTAATGGGTTCGGCAAACTGTGAGTTTTAGAGGGAGAATCAAATATATAGTCAGCAAGACTGAATAAGCTGAGTTTTTGGAGCACTTCTCCTCCTGTAGGTGTGTGGTACTCCCCAGAGAGCTCTCCAAGCTTGGGACTGGGAAGTGACCCGTTCCGGTACTTTCAGAGGAGCAAATGCATAGTGGGAGCAGGTTGACAAAGTCAATGAGGAGACTGAGGCACTTGAAGGTAAAGATGTCAAAAGGTGGGAAGTAACCTTTGCTGAAGCCCAGGGAACTGACGAGGAGGAGCTGCATGTACTGAAGTAAGAGGATCCAAACTACTTTCTTGGTACATTTGGAAGCAAAGGCAAAATGCTTGTGGCCGGTCACTTGTTGCTGGCAACAGGGTAGCGGGAAGGACAGAAATCTAGACAGGATGGGAAACAGCAAATACCAGGAAAGGTGAGCATTAAACTCTCAGGATGATTTGAACTTCAGAGGCTGTCACTACTGTGATTATATGCTACAAAGTCTTGCTCTCAGGTATGTTGAAGTGTACTAGTCCTTAGGCCCAGGAGAATCAAAAAGGCTGTTGCTGACTCCACAGAGTGATACATCAGGATGCAGGATAGCAATGGAAATGACCAAATGATTTGTGGAAGCTGGCGCTGAATCTTTTTTCTGAATAAGGATTATGAACATCAGAGAACAGAGACCTGTGGATTTTTTGGCTTTTGGAAAGCTTTTGCAGCATTAGCTGCCTGATCTGCAAACCTGTTAGTAGCCTATATAGCAGGAGCCAAATTCTGATAACTGTCAAATGTGAGAATGCTGTCAGACCTCCCTGCATATGAACTCAAGTCCAGAATGTGAAAGGAGAACTGGTGTTGAATTTCTGGTAGAGACTGTCCCATCTCTCTGTAAGCGTGTTGGAGAGATGCTTGGGTCTGGGATGTACCTTAAAGTAATCCCTTTCCAGCAGCTCATTTATGTACTGGAAGACACCGCTAAATACAGGGTGGCCATGCTCACAGAAATGGCCTTGACTGCTCTCAAGAACACCAGCTTTGAAATCGCCATGCAGCGTGCAGTTCCCTTTTTCTTCCCTCTGGCTGCTCAGACATGTATTATTCATGGCCTTCCACCATCCTCCCTCGCCCTGCTCCTGCGGAGCCCTTGTGCACCGCTGGGCCGAAGCAGGTGCAGAGACCAGCGTGGAGCCTGAGCCGCTGATCTCCAGGCTGTCAGGTCTTGTTTCTTTTCATGCATACTTCCTAGCACTAATAGGGACCACTTGATAACTGGCACAGAAACTGAAGAAGACTTGTAGAGAATCTTTTTTTTTTCTTCTTCTTTATCCAGTTATTCAGTTGATACTCATTTTCTTTTTAATATCTTCCTGGTTGGTTGGGTATGAAATGTAGAGCTGTGTCTTGCTGAGTTGACGGCAGGTATAAGGGGTTTCCACCACCACCCCCTACCACCCTGTTTAAGTTACAGATTTATGCTGTCTTTTGTTTCCTGCCTTCACACTTCAGACAACTGGCATCGTAAGACATGTTAGATGGGGGTTAACTGTCTAATTCCTGTTGATTTTTCACTGGTGTTGGGTTATTTTGATGAAGTTGTTAGCATTAAGTACCAAATCCTGCTTACTCACTTTTGTTTGACTTACAGTAAAATAAGTAGAGAAAAATCTGTCAGTACTACTTATTTCAGAGTTTTCTTAAGTTTCTTATTTAGTCACATTTATATAGGACATAAAATGTCACTTGTAAAGGAATGCTCTGTATTAAAAGTTGTAAGGAGAAGTTGTTCACTGTATACCCTTTGCATTTAATCATGGTTGTGGAAATGTGAATAGACATAGCATTCAAACATGGTAGAGTCTAAAAAAAATTAAGTTCACTCACACTCATTCATATTTGAAGTTGTTCGGGGTTCTTTTTATGGTGTACACATGTGCACGTGCATCTATTTTTCATTAGCCATGCACATTCACACAGGTGAGAATCATCTGCATCTGTCTTTAGAGAAGTGTTTTATTTGAAATGAGTACTCTTAGCTATACACAAGCTGCAATATTCATGCATTAAAAGAAGGATCCACATTTGGTCTTTCCCTGTCTTACAGAGAAACTGTCATCATGTCAGAGCAAGAAACCACTCTTACATTGTAGAGAGCAGGTGGCAAAAGAAGGGAGTTGCTGAATTGCTCTGAATAGTTACTGAAGCATACTGCAAAGCTTGTTCCTTGAACTACCTGAAAAATAGGAGTGAATTTTTAGGTTCAGGATCTGGTCACAATGAAAAATATTCATCCAAGCTAGGTTCTGGCTTAAATGCTCTCTGCTAGTAGGTTAAAAACCAAAGCCCCCTCCCCGCCCCAAGTCATATCATTAGGATCTTTTAACAGCAAACATCTAATTATGGTGTTCAGCTAATGGAAGGACAAACAATAAGACAAGTTTTTGATTATTTATGTGTGCTAATCTCCTCTGCTAACAGACAAAGACTAATAGCATCCATAAGCTTCCCAAACCTAATAACCAGTTGGAGTTTGTATGGCAACACGCAGCTCAGAGCCCAGCTGTTCCTTTCTCGCTGCTGCTGCTGTACAGTCTAGTTCCAGGTTGAAGGTTGCTGAGCCGCTTGTCTGGTTCTGACGTGCAGAAAGATGAAGACAGTTAAGACTTAAAAGTGGCACTGTATTTCAGTGCATATACCTCTCATTCCTTTAGAGCTGCACGTGCTCAAGTCCTTGGACAGCCTGCACAACTGAGGGAGGGAGGGAGGTGGGGGGGGCTCAGGGACAGGAACTGTCAGCTGGATGGAGGAGCAAGCCAAGGTGGATGAGGGGCACAAGAGGCTGCCGAGGAGGGAGGAACGTAAAGGAGAAAATGCTCTGGAGTAAGTTTTTTGGGTTGTTTTGTTGTTGGGTTTTTTCCTTACTATGTGAATAAAAAAAAAAGCAACCAACAAACCAAAAACAAAAACCAAAAAAAACCCAACCAAACAAAAAAACCCCACCAAAAAAAAAACACAAAACAAAAAAAGGAAAAACAAAACCAAACCAAGAAATGACCCACTGCCACGGAACTGCATAGTTTTATTTTTGGGGTAGAATTTATGGGTAAATTACATTATTCTTGTGAGATGAGGAAGTTTTGTTCTTACCCACAGTAATTATTATCGTACTTTTGTTTCTGTCCATTTATAGATAGACGTATAGCTATATTGCTACAAAATGTTAGCCCACTGAAAGATGAGTTGATGGAAAGTGTTAGATGTCTCTTAATTCTGTTTTAGAGATAGTTATGTTACTTTGCAGTCAGTCAGAAAAGAAACTTAATTAAGAGATAATTTCTGAGAAAATGATGGAACAGGAAGACTTTAAGTCTGCCTCAATAGTGAATATTTCAATACTTCAGTGACTTTAGTAATGACCTTAGCTGGTAAGAAGATGATTTTGTAGCAAAGTGAAAACCCCTTTTACGCTTTTGTTAATAATTTACCATTAAGTACTAGTGTCAGACTTGAGCACTAATAAGATTTAGCAGCATAGAGGTACAAGTCAGGCCTGCTAATATGTAACTCCTTTGTATCTAAAAGTCAAAGTCATATCTCTGAGGGTCACTAAGTGTGTTTGTAAAAAGATGGAACAGGAAAACAATTCAAAACATCATAAAACAGCGAACCCAGTGTACTTCTAAAACCATGAAATGTATATCCCATCCAAGTGTAGAGCTGCTTCCATTCCATCTTGGAATGAAGAAGGTAAATAATTTTAATGTGGTCTGTGATTTGTATTGCAACTTATGTGCTTAAAATGTTGTTCATGTGTGCTGCTTAGTGTGTTACTCTGTTTTGGTACATTAGACAGCTATGAGCTATGACCAAATACCCCATCTGTCCCTCAGCTGACATTCAACAATTAAAAAAAAAAATCCACTTTTGCAACATAGTTGTGAATTTAATAATTCCACCTTTTGGCAGCAAGCAGTTGTGGTGGAAAAGATGTTATGGCTAACCATTGTTGTAGGCTAATACAACTGAGATTTATAGGCATTTAACTTTTTTTTTTTTTTAATCAAACAATATTCTACAAGCACAAGTATACTATTGCAGAAACCAATGCTTTGGAAAGTCAGGCAGAGTGGAAGTGAAGACCATGTTGTACAACCAGTTGTTTATGTGTAATAAGATTTAATACGTTTATGGTGGCATTACCTGTGCTAGATGTTCTCCTTCCACACCATGAAAACATAGTTAATTGAACATGAAATCCATGAGAAAAAATTACCTGTGTCATGCAAAAGGATTATTTACTATTTATGATTTGGAGCTAATACTTTCTGCATTTAATAGGGAAAAAAAAAAAACAAAACCATGTATAGATACAGGTATCACATGACAGTGATATTAAAAAAAGGGCAGGAGTAGCTATTTCATATTATGGAGGTAGCTCACTCTTATTTGATATGTTCACCTGTTGAAACAGCCACTGAGCCATAGCCACAGGATGTGGTATCTGCGCTTTTTATTCTGTTCTGTCCTTTCTCAGTGAGTAAAACAGCATTAGTTAGCATTGCAGGCTTTTGTGTTGTCTGTTGGCAGGAGAGGCAGGTGAGAGCACTGGGTAATTCTGTGTTGTGAGTGGTGTCTTTGCCTCTTACACAGGCCCCTGTAGAGAAGATAGTAATAATCTACCAAAAGTAAACAATATCTTTCTTTGTAGAATTTCTGACTTTCATTCTATAGATAACTCTTCTCCTCCTTGCTCTCCAAATTAAGAAAAATACTTGTTAGGTGTCAAGAGGTAGTTGTCTTTAAAATTGGTGTCTCCGCAGGGTTCACTGAAGTTGTAGCTGTTTCTATTCCACCGAAGTGCACTTGTGTTCTGCAGAGCTGGGGCGCCTCTGGCTCTTTTTGGAAAGGTTCCAATATGTATTATAAAACAGGGGGTTAAAAGGAACAGTAGAGCCCTAGTTGGGCATTAGACACATTAAATGCCAGAGTTGTATCAAACAGCAGTTTGATGCTGAGATTTGAAAGCAAAGCAGACATGGTATAATTTTTATTAACTGCCCCAAGTTTACTGCAAGTGAATGTGTTCCTTGATTCAATATTAGCAGAAGAAGAGAAACTTCATTGGGGAAAAAGAATTTTGATATCTCTTTTTCTAAGAACAGGGAAAATTATTCTTTTTCCAAAGTATTATTATAAATTGTTAAGTATTCCTCTTAGTAAACTGACAATATTGTTGGTACCAAAGTACAGAGCTAACAGTGGTAGAACCACTGAATAAATCATAAAATCTGTGTTGAAGTAAATAACTTCACCCATGGTGAGGACCATAATTGAGTCACGGCAGAACTTGTAACTGCTGTTTGATTTGCAACGTTTGCTTTGCCAAAGGGAAAGCACCAGTCAGTCTTAGAATAATAAATGGTAGTTGCAGTGCATGAAAATGTTAATGAATCCGGTAATGATGATCATGTTATGAGACTCATATGTGTGTTTTAATGCATGCCTTCCACTTAGCAATATGTAAGGCTTGGGTTTTCTCATTCTAGCAATAGCTGCTATCAAAGTCAAGGGCCAAAGCAATTGAGTGGCTCAGTTAAAGAGGCTCTGGGACTCCTATGTTGTGCAAATGGGCCTATCAGCATAATTTAGCATATTTGAATAAATTAATTCCTAAATTAAGATAACTTTGGTCAGACAGTATCAGATCTGGTTTGATTAATGCTCAGATTTATTCTAAATTTTCTCTAATATTTGTCACTTTACTGTTGCTCACTAACATATCAGAGAGTGAAGCAGAGCACTTGCAAAATGTTTTTTCAACGATTGCCAAATGCATGAACCTTATCACCTCACTAAAAAAATGTCATTTTTACTTTGCAGTGTTTAGATACGGTATGGGTGGACAGACTGGCCCTGCCCATCACTGCCTTTTGGCTGGAACTCTTTCCCAGCGCTAGTACAGAAAGTCTTACAGTGCAAAACATTTCAGCTTTGTCTCTTCGTGGGCTAAACTGAGGTCTTCAGTTTTCAGCGGTGGTGATCTTGTAGATTTTTGTGGTCATAAAATTAAGAGATTTTTTGATAGATGTATTTAAAAGGCATTAAAAAGCAATATGGAGAGAAAACAGTTTGTAGAGGTATGAAAACAAAATAAAACCCGATCTACGTTCTTTACTCTCCAACAAACTAATCTTCGCAAAGCCTGTTTCTGCTCTCTGTTCAGAAATTCAAAGGAAAACAACGTTTCCTTTTGCAGTGATACCTTTAAATCCTGGGTGAAAAATTGGGTGGGGTTTCTGTGTCTTTGTCCTTATAATTTTAAGTAATTTTTTAGTTTTACGTGTAAAGGAAAAATGCAAGGTGACGCTATCATGTAGAGAGGGAGAGAAGCAAAATATGACCTTTTGGTGATGGTGAATAAGGTTTCCTCTTTTTCCTGTCATTTACAAAGTTCTCTGCTTTGTATCTACTTCACAGCATTTGGGGGTGAGGGGGGTGTATCTAATCTTTATTGTGGTGTGGCACTTTGCAGTGCAAAGAGTTAAATGGTGCATGAAATGACCTGTCACACTGTATTATGTGACACAGTATTATATACGCAGAGGACTGCTTAAAAAAAAAAAAAAGGCAGAAAAAACAGTTCCTGAAGCCCCACTTTTTTGCTGTTTTGAAAAGAAACATTTGGTGTGTGTATATATATATTTCTGCATAATTTATTTTAGTTAAGCCACAGGAGTCCATCAACTACCAAAATAGAAAGAAGGGATATGCTGGATAGTTTCCCTCATCAATTCATTGGGGAAGGTAGCAGTGGAGATTCGGTGCCTGTGATACAGCTTTCCTGCAGGGATCAACAAAACCAAACTTCTGCATCTCATACTGGAAATAGCTTAGGAACTGTTTTCTGAATGGCTCCAAATAGCTTCATTACTGTGGGAGAACTTAGGAACATGTTTATGAAGCTTTGCAAAATGAATACAGAACTGCATTTCTTATTATATCGTAATATTCTCGAGTTCGTACTACATAGTTTCACCTGATTTTGCCTGCAGTTGGTAGTGCTTTGTGGAAGCTCAGATTGAAGCAAGAAGTCTGCAGTATGAAGTCTTTGTCTCATGATTCACGTATCCTTCTTTTTGCTACCATTACCTTTCAGCCCTTCCATGAGGGCATGGACACAAATCTTCCGTCAGGTGTGGGGCCTAAATCCAAGTGCAAATTTAGGCCTTACAGTTTTAACAGAGAATAGTCACTTTACGTGGGAGTGAGTTTCTTTCTGTTTTCTCTCTCTGTATGCAGAATATAGTCAGGAACGCACAGAATGTAATTTTTTTTTTTTTATCTCAACTGCAGGGTTTGCTCCCTGTAAAAGATCTGCTAGACAGGTAGAAAACATGTTTTGCTTTTAAAAAAAGTGAGAACCAGAGAACGACAGAGTCCTCTCGGAGTATTTGAGGTGATACAATGACAGTCCCTCCTCATCATTACTCAGATTTTTAAAGACAGCGGTAGCAATGCCAAAACACTGATCAGGCATCCACCAACTCTGTCCCCACTTCTTATCTGCTTAATATTTATGTCTCTGTGTTTCATGTCAATAAATAATATATTTAATGAAATACTTCAGATTAATTATTTAGGAATTGCTGCATTTTTGTAGCAAGGGGGGAAAATGTTGCTTAGGAGGAACAACTTGTCTTTTTTACACCTGCTCAGCATTGTTTGAAATAATTTATTTTCTGACAGACCCAGGAACAACTTTTTCCACCCTGTTGCAGGGGAAGGCTCATTTTCATATGCCAGTGGTGCTGTGAAGGAGATGGCTGGAGGGTAGTCTCGTCCTCCCCAGCCTTGCATTGAAGGCAGGTGGAGTGGGAGGTGGCAGCTCAGCATCCGGAGAGAAATGGTGAGCCTTGAGAATGTAGTCCAATTCCCAGCTTTGGGAAGGTGCAAATGGGAGTCTGCTTGGGTTTGTGGATTTGAGGTGGCTTGGGTGCAGTTTAAAACCAGCTCTTAATTTTTATCAAGATTGGGGAGCTGCAAGTTCCTGTGTAGGAACAGATTGTTGACCCACAGAAGTTTGGTGTTTTTCCATCTGGAAGTGCATTATAGTAGGTTCTCCAGAGGAAAGTGAACTTCCTCTGCAAGTACTGTGTTTATCAAACTGCAGTTCAGCATCACAGGGCAGAGGGAGGTGCCGCTTTCTCACGCCAGGTCATGCATAGACCTCCACAGGCTAGGATTATTGATTGTTTCTTGTAATCTAGTGTAATACTAAAAGTCTTGTGTACTACTTCTAATCAGGCTTGAAAAACTCGCCTCAAATCATGTTACAAATTGGAGACACAGCCCAGTGTTGTTGGAGGATTTAAGATTCCTGAAGCTTTCTCGGTCATTCCAGCACAACTTTGTCTTGCATGAGAATAATTAGTTGATGGCCAGAACTCAAAGTGAAATTCAGGGTGTGGGAGCTAACCCCCTACAGAAGCACTCGCAAAATCAAAGATGTTGAACCAAACTCTCTTGCTTCTGGCTCTTGCCAATTCAGGCAGTTTGTACTATGTTATTTCAGATGGCAGCTGGCTCACAGCTTTGCTTGTAGGCATTCCTGAGGCTGGGTTAATGGACTTCACGCTGGTGCCCTGCCTGCAGCGGGGATGGCAAGGGCCCCCAAATGTGCATGCCCGCATGGGAATGGGCACACAAAGGAGCTCTGCGGTGTCATGTACAGAGTTTACTACTTCTGCAATAGGCCCCATTCGGGCTGTGGTAGGCATGTCTGCTCCACTTGCTCTCATTCATCACTGTATGAGCAATCTGGAGACCTGCATAGTTTTACATTAGGTGCAGTGACGCAACAGAAAAGAAAATCTCTACTGTTTCCACAGCAACTCGTGCGTCGGACCCTGGCTGGAGTGAAGCAGTACGATGCTGTCAGTCCCTGCAGTCGGTGACTTCAGTAAAAGCTTGCCAAAGGAAAGCACAGGCTCTTGTGCTCCCCCTCAGCCCCTCTTGATTACTGACGTAGGGGGACTGTGCTGAATATATTACCATAAGTGTAGCTCTAAATCTCCTGTTATAACTTTATTCCTTTATATATCAACACACGCCGCTGCTTTGTTTTGATTTGGTCTTCTGTCTGCAGATAGTCATTGCGGAGCCCTTCAGGGTTATCCATTCACATCTTGCTGAGGATGGCACGGTGAGAAGTAGTTAGTACCAGGTGACCAGTGACCTGTGTAAAAGGGTCTGGGAGGCTCAGTGCTGTCACTGGCTGACGGATACCGACAGCCCAGATGCTGTCAGCACCAGTGGCTCCCTTGGCAGCACTGTTTAGGGGACTGAGGGACTGAACTTCCTTTTTTCTCCAAAGTGGTTCCTCCAATTCAGACTGCACACAGAGAAACAGTTTATAGATGATTCCACCCTACAGTTTCCCTGGCTGAAACAATCTGTGCACTTATGCGTGTATCTGTGCATAGGTTTGCATATGTGTTTGCATAGTTCCTAAGTCACACAAAAGTGACACAGTCACACAAAAGTGATTCAATACGTACTGTATGGCAGTAATGGTATAATTTCTTTCACTGAAATGTGACTTGCTTCACGCCTCAGTGATAATTCTACAGCCATTTAGTTTCCTTTGGAGTGCTTTATTTAAAATTCAGATCATCTTCACTGGATATTTATGATACTTTCCTACAGTCATAAAAAGCTTAACACTTCTGCTTATGGAGCAAAGTAAATATTTGGTCTAATTTGCAGCTAACCTGAGGTTTCTAATTAGAGCAGCCGTGCTTTAAGTGGTTTAAGATCTCTCAAGCTGATTACATGTATATATGTGACATCTTTACCATAACTGTAAAAAGCATAGTGAAAAAATGCACCACTCCATTCACAAGAAACTTCTGTTACGCTGTAAAATGCAACAGAGTCCCAAGCATTTGCTACCGTAATTACAGTTGGACAATCAGTAAACAAGAGCTCACTTTTAGTATTTTACACAGCTTTCTAACATGCCAAAATAGCCTCCTCTTTTAAGCAATTATAGCTTATGTAGAATTTGAGCTCATCGGGAGCTGTCTGTCAAAGTGTTTTTAATGAAAAATTTGAGTTTGCATAACACTGACGCATTGATGTCTTTTGCTTCTAACTGTTGACACTGATGGGCTAAAAAGCTTGATTTTGGGGAGGGAGAAAATTGCATTAGTTCAGCTCATTTGGAGAATCTCTGTTTGCTGAATTAATTTGTTAAGCTTTGTTTTTTTTTCTGCTGAATATTAAACCCTGTTTCCCAACTGTGTATATACTGCCTGAGGGGAATAGTTCCAGCTCCCACTTTCTGTCACTACATTTTCTTATAACGCAGTCCAGGGGCGCAGTGCAGAGCTGAGAGCGTAGGCTGTGTTACGGGAGGCACGGTCTGCTCAAAAAGCTGCTGCCTGGTTCTCCCCAGACTCTGGTGTTGCACCTCAGTAGCTGAATAAGAAGTGTTGCAGTTTTTCCCTAAGCATCGTTTTGATTAATTCAATTGATGTGATGAAACCTGTGATGACTTGCTGAGTAGATACTCACTTTGTGAAGCTCTTGTTATGTTAGCAGCAGTATATGGATAGTCATGACCAGCGCCTTGGTGGTTTTTGCTTCACTCGTATCCTTCCGTTCTGCTCACCACAGAGATATATAAATGCTAAAGCACATTACCAGTCTCAAGGTGACATTATTAGCTCTGTTTCACCTTCCCAATAAACATCTGAAGAAGAGAGTTGTTCCTTTCTTTCTTCCCTAGAACATAGTCAAGCATGAGGGAGCTATGTGGAATACTCTGTCCCTATCTGAGATGAGCTCTGAAATTTAAAAAGAAGCAGAGATAAAAGTTCCATTGGGAAAAGGACAAGTTCCATCAGTGCTCCTGCCCTCAGCAGTCCTTGGAAATTAGTCATGTGGGAAGCGGCCGAATGGCCCTGCGGGCTGACACATCGGTGCTCTGACACACTTTGGTTTTGTTGCCATTGTGTTGGGATTCTGAAAGGGTGTCAGAGATGGGGAGCGTATCTTTCATAGTCGTGTAGCATCCGCTATCTGAGGCACTCAAGTCCTTCTCTGACATCTTTGAATTAAGTTTCACTGCCCCTGTGTGGTTCAGTAGTATCTCCATTATACGGGAGAGGAGACTTGGACAGAGACGGATGAAGTTGTTTGCTGAAGGTCACACAGCAATTCTCTGGCGGTGCTGCTCTGCTGCTCTCCAGCGCTGTCTTGGAGACAAGATTGTCCTTTCTCCCTCGAGGGTGACAAAGGGAGGTGTACAAGTGCCTTCCCCCACTCTTCCTGTGTTTGAGCGCAGTGAAATTATCTGGACTGGTGAAGCAAGTTGGCTTCAGACTTCTTGTCAAATTAACTTTCCTTGTCTGTGCATGTGTGGGGCTGCGTGGCAGGATTCAGCAGGTGCAGACGAGAGAGGCGTGCTGATGGGGTCAGGGGTGCTTATCGGACCCATAGGGGTTGGCAACGTGAGAAATGGTCTATTTTAAACATATATTTCAGTCAAGAGTAAAAGATCAAATGTATTTATGATTGTTGCCATCATGCTAGCTGGCAGCAGGCTGATGCCCTCCTCCATGTATCATCCAGCTCCACTGATATTCATGAGAGCTCTCATCTGCCAGGGCAAAGAGGATATTTGGCTTTGCACAGAGCTGTCTATCCAACCCTATATGGTTAATGTTGGCACTGATAAGCGATGCTCAGAGACTCTCCAGCCACAGGTTAGCTGGTGACAGTGATCCCCAAGAGTAGGGTACCTGCTGCGAGTAATCAGACAGGAACCTGGTGCGTACTGAAATATTCAGAAATAGGAAGCAGGACCTCACCTGCAGGGTACGAGGGACTATGTGCAGCTAACTCGGAGGGGAGAATATGAAAAGGTACTACTTCCCTCGCTAGCTCACAAAAATGAGCTGGCAAAATGGGACCTTGGTGGCCTCTGACATCATCATGTGGTAATCGCTCAATCGCAATTAAACACGTTCGGCTGGGTAGCTCCAGTAAGCTGTTGTTGGTGTCCGGGCATGGGGTCATGGCAGGTGGAAGCTGTTAGCTTTTGTTTTTCATGTGTTTCTTGCTCTTCCCTCAGCATGTCGCCTCCAAGGTCAGCCCTGGCCGTGAGCAGGGTGCTTCCGGAGCTGAGCAAGGCTGTGCACGCTGACCTGCTGTGGTCTGGGTGCCTGCTTTATTTTGGCGCTGGGAGAAAGAGAAGCGACTGCAAAGTCGAGAGCTGTTTTCCCCCTTATAATGGTGACACTAGGGATGTTGTGTGGTACTGACCCAAAGCTGCCAGGCTGTGATTGTTACTTTTGTTCTTGTACTATGACTTATTTATTCTACCACATCAACAAATGTAATATTTCATTCTCCCTTGCCTCAGAAAAGGGACTTCTTATCTCCCAGTGATAGACATCTCATCTCTGACAGAAATTCAAGGTCTTCTACATCACACCTTCACCCTCCTTAGGTCAGCAAAAGTGCTGACAGTGGAAAAGAAAGAGGTCTAATGAATACCAGCAAATCCCACGTATGCATTAAATCCCCAGCATGTTCTGTGTAACAGAATGTGTTGGTAAACTCTCATAAACTACCTACTGTAGAGACCCGTCTCCACTGATAACACGCCCCTGAAGCCAAAAGCCCTTTTCAATGCATTGAAAGTGGGGTAATGTGAAATAAAATCATTCTGGACAAATGTAGGGAGCAGAGTTGTCAGCAACTAGTCAGGAGGAAAGGCAAGATCTAGTTTGTCAGGCATATATTGCAGTGTGTAGCTAACAGTGACAGCAGATACATAAATTGCTCTGGCTTTCTCAGGGAGGTATTGACCCAGAATCCACTTGGAGAAAAGAGTAACCATTCCCTTTACTGATGCAAAATCAGCCCAGATTGAAATAGCAGTGACCGCCATAATAGAAAAAAAACAATGCCTGTTCTTCACAGAATGGTTGGGGTTGGAAGGGACCTCTGGAGATCATCTAGTCCAACCCCCCTGCCAGAGCAGGGTCACCTACAGCAGGTTGCACAGGAACGCGTCCAGGAGGGTTTTGAATGTCGCCAGAGTTGGAGACTCCACCACCTCTCTGGGCAGCCTGTTCCAGTGCTCTGCCACCCTCAAAGTAAAGAAGTTCCTCCATGTGTTTAGGTGGAACTTCCTATGCTCAAGTTTGTGCCCATTACCTCTTGTCCGTTACCTCTTGTTCTTACCATGACTTCTGTTGCGCAGAAGTTAGTTCACTGGAGCACACTCATTTAGGAGTGATAAATATGAGGAACACTTGGTTTTGCCAGTTCCTGCCTCCTGGCTGAATGAAATGAACTATCCAAGGACTCTTATTCCCTGAGTGCTAGTCAGGGAAACCTAAAGGCTATTTAATGACGTGCAGAAACCAAAGGGAGAATCAGTAGCAGTGAAGCGTCTAGGTAACTCTGTTAAAAGTTAAGATGAAAAGCTTTGATGAAAGTGACCTTCAAGCTTGATGTTCCCTCTTTGCTTTTCTCCACACTTGAAGCTCTAATAATGACTTTTTTCCCCACTTTGTCACTATATCACTTATTTAACAAAACATTTCCATAGCTAGGCAGGAATTTAGATCCAGGGTAGTAGTATCTACAAATGTTGGCTGGATGCAAAATACAAAGGCTGGTACAAAGGGTCAGATCTTCTGTTTGTAGTGGACTGAACAAAAACTTGACATAGGTTGCTAAATATAGGTTTTTAACATTTTATTTCAAACTTGATTATAACTTTAAGAAAGGATAAAATGATCATCAAATGTTTCTTTGAGTAGGCTATGCTGTCCCCTTTGAGCAGTGGAGAAACTTGCTGGAGAGCACAAGGAAAGCGTGTTGGGAATGGAAAGACTATGTACAACCAGTGGCTGTAAACCCAGGGGCAGCAGACTGCAAATGCTGGCATGCTGTAGGAGGATGACGTGTGTAGTCGTGTCTGGATCAGATGAGAGGACAGGGAAAGAAGGAGGTATGGCATCTGAGCAGAAAGCCAAGGAGAGAAGAAACATCCAGCGCTCAGAAATAAGGAGAGCAGAAAGTGCCAGTAGGCAGCCTGGAAGAGAAGAGGAAGAAAGGAGCCTTTTGGGAAGAAGTTATCTCAGTTTTTTTAAATTTTGATTTAAAATTGTAATAGGCTTTTATAAGTGTTACTGAAACTCAAATTAATGGCCACATTTGAGACACCAGTGCCTGCTTGATTGCCTGAAGTGGGGATAGTTTAGGTAAAAACAATATATTTTGCTTTTAACGTAATTAAAAGTTGATTTTGATTGAAATGGAACTTTTCTTGGGGTGATAATGACATAAATCATGTCTGGTGTTCCTTTAGTTTACAGTGAGCAAAAGAGTAAGAAGTTTATTTTCCTGCATCACAACAATTATTTTAGCTCATTTTTCATTCTGAACTTTTCATTGCAATAGAAAAAAAGAAACCAGTTTTACCAAAAATGATGCTTGCGGTTTTTAAAGCCCTTATGTCTCCAGGAACACTTAGGACTCAAAATGCGTTCCAGAGTAGTTTCCTCCTAATACGCGTGGAAAAATCTCTCCCTGATGGCAGCTGCAAGTGCATACAGATGAAGGCATATAACTAGTTGGTCACACGCTTTTTCATTGCCTTGTTGAAGTGGGTCTTAGTCTGGCTGACCTTCTTGGTCCACCCTTCGCAGGCAACCAAGCTGTCCTGTCCCCGTGGCAGGTCTGGTGTCAGAGTGCTGTAGCCTCATAGGTCTGGGTTTGCGATGAACGATGCTGTCGGGCTCCTCTCAACACCATGGGGTGCTGTGAAATGCTTATTGTCCAGCCTGAGAGGAGCCGTTCCTCCTC
Source organism: Rissa tridactyla (assembly GCF_028500815.1). Lineage (NCBI taxonomy): Eukaryota > Metazoa > Chordata > Aves > Charadriiformes > Laridae > Rissa > Rissa tridactyla. Next base: position 42,770,632 of record NC_071469.1, read on the forward strand.
CAGCTATCCTCAGACTGGAAGAAACTGTTTTGATCAGCAAATAAGCTTGCATAAAGTTCAGGTGGAAGGGGAAAAGGTGGTATTAATTTTTGTAGAGTTTGGATTGGGGGAAAAGTGGCATTATTCTATCACAAATTAACTGTAGGTACCAAACCCTCACGTAACCTATTAAATATCTCAGGATATTTTCGTCTTTGTGACTTCATTCCCGCTGACAATTTGTTCAGGGCATGTGTTAACTTAAAAATAATATATAAACAAGGTGCGAACAGTTCAGTTAAGTGATAGCCTGAGGTTAAAAACACAGTGATCAAATTCAGTGTCTGAAGTTGGCAGGGAGTTTGTCTTACCGCCTTGGGAAGACTTTAAATTAAACTTGTTTTGAAATGTAGGTGTTAAGTGTGTGAAAGAAACGCACTTGCACATCTAAACGAAGCAGGTTTTCTGAAGTTGAAGAGAGCTGGTTGAGCTTTTGGACTGCCTTTAGGAGAAAGAGGGGCCGTGCTCCCACCACGTAACCGATCTGCTGAGGTTGTGTTTTGTAGCATCTGTGAGGAGAAAATCTTTAGGTAAAATCAGAGCTGTGCTCCCTGTCTGGAGACCATCGGCCTTGGCCGCTGTCACCAGCAGCAGGCAGAGCTGTGCTGTCAACTGCTCAAGCTAACAGAGCCAGCAACTTCATGTTCACTTTTGTTGAGCTTCTGAGACCTTATTAACTTAAAGGGATTTTTTGGAGATACTGAATTTATGCACTGTACTTATGTTCAGCTTTTTGTTCTCCCTGGTGTTGCCTTCAAGTAAACGCAGGGGGAGTAGCCTCAAAAGGAGCAAAAATCCCTTCCCGTTTCAAAGTAAGTGGGCAGAGGATTAAGCTCCTTCCACCAGTAATGACATCCTCTGATTGCCATGGCTTTTGAGGCTGATTGTATATTTTCCTGTGTGTTATGGATTATGTATGTGCCCGTGAATTAAAAGTTAGCTTGGCTGTGAAAATCTAATAAGTTTTTTCTCTACGATTATTTAACTTTTGGTTGTTTACTTCATACGATGACGATGGACACGTATCATCCCTGCCAACCGCATGAGAGAGGGGAAATTGTCCTGTAGTTTTTCTGTATCATGCTCTTCTCAAGCCGTAGGCCGTTGATGACTGTCTGGGACTCTTTGGAAAAGGAAAGCCCTCCCAAGGTCACAGTATTGAGGATTAAAATGAATGTGGGATAACAGGGGACAGTGGACTGGACGCGAAGTTCCTTATGCTGGTTGCAGTAGAGTCTAACCCAATTTACATGTGGACCAAACAACACCTTTCTGTCATCCCTGGTCAGCAAAAAAAGCACAGTTGCAGTTGGATTGTCACTATCCAACCACCATCTTCCAAGACGATCTATGTTGACACATGGTTTCTAGTCTCAGGGTTTAAATTTGGGAGGCAGTAGCTGCATCTTTAGGTCTGTGTTTGTGCAGTAATACACATGGTATATTTGAAGCCCATCCTATGAGCAGGGCTCCAAAGCATTCACGGTCTATAAACGGTACAGTCGCCATTTTGCATACATCACTAAGTCTTTCCTTCCTTTTGACAGATTGAAGACATCATTACAAGAATGCAGGATGACAAAACAGGTGGAGTTCCCATCCGCACTGTCAAGAGCTTTCTGTCCAAAATCCCCAGCGTCGTCACCGGTAAGGATCCCACTTGGCAGGGAGGAGAACGTGAGCTGGTACTTGCTGGCTCTAAGGAAACACACTGCTAAAGCCACAAAAAAGAAGGAATGTAGGAAAAAAAAAATGCCCCCCTCTGCTTATTTTTTCTGCATGTTGTTGTTAGGGAGTGAAGTATTGAACCAAGATTTCTTAATTCTTTTAAAGTAATTTCTTAATTCTTTTTAAGTAAGGAAGAGTTTATATTTCTTTGAGGTGAGTTATTAAAAAATGTTATATAGCTTTTGTGGCTATCACAGTATCACCGGTCAGAGTCATTCCCTATGATGGAGGTAGGACAATCTTAGGGAAGAACTCAGGAAAGGAAGTTGAAACTGTTTTCTCTCTCGTACCCAGATACTCTTATTAGACTTTGATCTTAAGTAGAGGAATGTGAAATACCTTTTATGCATGTGTGCTGCTTTATTCAAGCTATGTGTACAAAAGTGTGGATGGTACAGAAGCTGTGAGTCCAAGTACAAAACTGTTCCTACATGTTTTTCAAGACAAAATATCTGCCGGTGCAACAAAGAACTTTGCCATTGGTAGATGATGAGTTTATTGAGGGTAATGTAAATTGCTTGGAGGATTTGTACTTGGGCTTCTGGTACCTGTTTTCGCTAATTTGATAGTAGTATTCACTACAGTGGCACAGAGCTATTGTTTTCCCTCTCTCCACCAGTAGACTGTTATCCAGTATGACATATCGAACTACTCCTGTGACTTACAATATGATTTTGTGTATCTCTGTAAAGTAAATATTATTTTTTCTGTCCTGCAAAGTCTCTTTCCAAATCAGACCAGATATGCACATGGATGAGTCTCTTTAGGGAAGTTTCCCTTCCTATTCTGAAAAGTGAAGAGCTTCGTTCTCTGTGGCTGCAACTTCGCTGCAGCAAAATTCAGATGATCACTAAAAATGTGAAAGTTGTGTTGCACATAGACAGCACACCAATAACTGAGAGAAGACTGGCAGTTCAAAGCGGCCCCTCTTGGGGTCTTTATACTGATGTAAAATAATGGGGAAATATCTCTTGTCAACAGGGATGCTGGCAATACAGCTGGTGTCAAGCCATTGCAAAGGGGGTTCCCTGCAGCGGAGCATATCTGAGCTGAAGCACTTCAAAAATGTCTTTACTTTGAAAATGGTTGGATTGAGTAGAGTTTGAGGTTGTGTTGATTGATTCAGGGGTGTGATTTGATATCCTTGTAACAGAAGAAATGTCCAACTTAAACTACAGCAATGGAATACAGATCTACAGGGTTCTTGGGGATAGGCAGGGAATGTGGAAATTGGAATTAAGTTTTTACTTAAATGAGGCTCAGTCCAGTTAATCCTTTTTTTTATTGAGCAACAAGCTCTTCTGTCTGAAATTGATTCCAGGGTGATGAGTCAGTGTAACTGACAGTTGCAGGATTAGGGTTTTACAGTGGAAAAGAAACATGAATCTAGAATGAGATGTGAAAATTGCATTGCTAAATTGCAGGTTATGGCTGGATCAGGCATGAGCTAACTGTTCTTCACAGTTCCTGGGGAAAATAACTATTTATCTGATTTGAAAACTCATTCCATAAGCTCAAGTCTGCAATACACAGACTGGATGTCTTAAGATTGACTCTGCTAAAACAGGTTTATGATATTCCTGTTAATATCCATAGCATTGATTAAGCAATTGATCTGGTCATCAACCCACCACCTGTTACTCAAAAGAAGGAAACAGGAGACCTCACAGCAGCTTTAAACTGTTTATACTTATCTTTAGGTACCACCCCAGTTGGCAGCCCATTGGCGCAATAGAAAGTGCCCCCTTGCACTCTGCTGTTCTGGAAGAGCAGCTGCAATTACGTCACCTTGAAATGGCTGTTTTCTCACAGCACAGGGAATAGTGAAAAGATGAAGATAAAATAAGAAGAAAACATCCCTCCAAAGCTCACAGAAAATTCTCAGGTTTGGAGGGGAACAAGCTCACTACCATTCCCTTCAGGTGAAGGGATCTGAAGGCGGTTCCCTTGTGAGGCACCAGGCAGTGCATGAAACCTCTGAGTTTGAAAAGTCTGGGGAAAATAATGGCTCGGCTCAGAGCCCAAAATCTTCTCCACTTCTCATTTCTCCTTTCAGATGCATAGACCTGCCTAGTTGTAGACCAAAACAAACAAAAAAAAATTATATATGATTTCAGTACTTGTGATAGATGGGTAAAGAGCTGGAGCACCTCTGTTTGAACGGAAGCTGAAGTCACTGGGTGTGTTCAGTCTGGAGAAGGGAAGGCTGAAGGGAATGAGAGGCTGTAGAGAAAACAGGGTCAGACCCTTTCTCAAAAGCACATGGTGGAAGCACAAAAGACAATGTATACAAGTTGCAGGAGAAGAAGTCCCAGCTAGATTTAAGATGAAAGTTGTTTATGGTCAGAGCAGCTGAGCATGGGCCCGGTGGCCTGGAGAGCTGTGGAACCAGCATTTTGGAGCTGTTCAGCTGGAGCTGAGCAGTCTAACCTAACTCTGCTTTTGGCCTTGCTTTGGACGGAGGTTGGAGTAGACGAGACCTCCAGAGAATCCTTCCAACCTGAATTATTCTTATGATCATCGGATATTCAATTTTAGCACTTGTATAATTCCACTCAATGTCATGAACACAAGAGAAGAGCTTGTATTTTCAAAAACTTTGGACCCCCTCTTGGGAAGAGCTTAATTTCTAGACTCTGGCATTCTCACACACTTTTTATTTCTACCTGAAAAATGGAATAGCGACACTGAGACGTGATTTACTTGGCAGGCTCACAGTGACTGTGATTAACAGGGGTTTATTTTTGCTTGACACTTCTATTGTAATTGCTTCTCACAGGAGAAATGTAAAATCTTAAAGAAAAAGAAACATTACAGCAGCATCTTGGTGCTCTAAACAGGCAGCTCTGTTCATAGTACAGCAAAGGGGGTGTTTGATTTAAAGTTTGAGTACCAGAGAAAGAACCGCTCATCTCTGTTTTGCTTTCATCTGTCCTGATGCCTAAGTTGTGAATGAGGCATTGTGTAACACGGGGAGAACGAGCCTCGGGGAGTTATCATTAATGGTCCCCTCTTGAAAACATGAATCTGGGAAAAGGATGAAAAAACCTTTTTTTAAATGTATGATGAGTCCGTATGGGGATGCTGTGCCAAAGGCATGATTTAATCTGCATTAGAAGTAGATTTGTGTATCCTCCTCCCCAGCTTTTGGCTCAAAGTAGGTCAGTCAAAGGAGGACACGTCACACCATTATCTTCTTGGTTAAGTCTTCACCTTTATGGGCAAGCCGTAGAGAATGAAAGTAAGACGAAACCAGTCTGTGTGGCATCTGTGTGCACGTATCTGACTTTGTCCAACGGCAAGTTTAGAATGTGGAATGAAAAACTGACTGAGGGCAGGTATTGAGTAGTGCATGCCCGGACTGGGTCGTCAGCCAATGCACATGGTGGCAGCTGCTGCCAATGGAGTTGCACATTTCTCTTTTAGTGAGAAAACAATTTCTTCAGTAATGATTTTGTTTCTGTAAATGAATTGGCAATTCTCTATTTTCCCAGTCATCAGACTGCAGTAAGAACATTTCATTATACTAACCAGCAGCTAAACTGGCTTTCTGATCTTTTTGCTTTCCGTACAATTGTATCTTAAAACTAACCTCCTGTTTGGTAGGAGGATCAAATGCGTATACTTTCTTCTCCCACTGATTTAGACTTGGCCCTATACAATATTATCAAAAGAAGCCAGAAAAGTCAGAAAGAAGTCAGTGCTGCGACAGCTGAGCTTTCCAGTGCAAAAAGCCTCCAGATTGCTCCTCAATCTGCCCCCCACCCCCAACTTCATTCCAGATTTCTCCTGGTCCAGTGTAGTGTGTGATCCTGTGTACCAGCATCTTTGCTACTGCAACCCAAGGGAGATGTGCAGTCGACAAGCCTTGCACCATTCTGCCCTCCTCCCAAGAGGTTTTGATACAGCTTCTTGGCAGGGGGACTGGACTAGATGATCATCTGAAGGTCCCTTCCAAACACTACCATTCTGTGATTCTTTCTGACCCGTAACACGCTGACTTCAAGCAGGCACCTGTCCCCGCAGCTTCATTTTGAGTGATACCTCCTCCTTCCAGCAGCCGTCCCCTAGCTGGCATCTCGCTCACACACGCTGCTGCTGACCCTTACCCCAACGCTCGCCTGTCTTCTTGCTCTGCCCCCAAAGCTGCCTTTGTGGCTGTGAATGGGTTGCTGGGTGATGTCCTGGCCGTACCGGCTTGGGTTAAGTGCTGCCGTGCAAGCTTTGTGCACACAGCCCTGCCAGTGAGTTTCACTCCTGACCTGCCATGTCTGTCTTAAGTCCCAGATGTCTCTGAGCAGAAAGTGCCAGTATTACTGAAATGTGCCAGATGGCCTGTCGTTACTCGAGACTCATGATCTAAACCAAGTTTAAATTGCCATGTGTCTTTGTCTGAAGAAGCCAGCATGTGTCTTGAAGAAGCCAGCATGTGTCTTGGCAAATGCCTTCAGAGTTGTCCCGGAACACATCAGAATGTCACTCGCTCAAAAGAAATGAATTTGGCTGGAGTATGGAAATCCCATAGTGCTGGGAAAGAAATAATTTATTATTGATACTGTTCCCTGATGGCTTAGTTCAGGACAGCTAAACTCTGCTGGACAACTTTGTACACCCATTGCAAAATAAGCTCCCACAGTGTCAGCCTGAGGGTGTTCATAGAGTCATAGGATGGTTAAGAGTTGGAAGGGACCTTAAAGATCATCTAGTTCCAACCCCCCTGCCCTGGGCAGGGACACTTTCCATTAGACCAGATTATTCAAAGTCCCATGCAACCTGGCCTTGAACACTTCCAGCGATGGGGCATCTACAACTTCTCTGGGCAACCTGTGCTAGTGCCTCACCACCCTCACAGTAAAGAATTTCATCCTAATATCTAACCTAAATCTTCCCTCTTTCAGTTTAAAACCATTACCCTCCATCCTGTCACTACAGTGCACAATCAAGAGTCCCTCCCCATCTTTCCTGTAGGCCCCCTTTAAGTACTGAAGCCTTTTCTTCTCCAGGCTGAACAACCTGGACATTCATTGCCTTTTCCCTTCAGAGAAGCTCAAATGCATCTCTCATCCAGATGTGGTAGCCAGAGGTGCAAGGGAGGACAGCAGTTTCCTCATCTCCAGGGTTTGAAAGGTCCTCGCTCTGAGGAACTGTACAAAGAAAGAGGTTGGTGGTGCGGGGAGCAGGACTAGGACTGGCGGTGCTGACAAGAGCCAGCACCCATCACCTGGCAGGGCCTGGAGAGCTGGCTCCAAGGCTGAGCACTTTGCCACAGCATTCGCTTTCTTAATGCTTTTGTTCAGGGGAAGAACTTGCCTCAGTGCCTTACAGAAACTGTTTTCACTGTGACCAAATAACTCCATAACTTGGCTGCACAAGGATTTGGCTTCCCCTGGGCTGCCTGTCCAGCTGCTTGCATCATCTGACCATAGGATTGTAATAGGAGAACTGAGCCTAATACAGATTTCCCTGAATGTTTGGGTGGTTTCATTATAGATCTAAACCAGCCATCCCTGTGTCTGGGGTGACACCGGTCTTTGAACCTGAACAGCCAAAACATTTGTCAAAATGAGTGTCCGGGTCTGAACTTCCAGCCCAGGCCAATCTCTTTTTTTCTTTTTCTTTTTTTCTTTTATTTTATTTTGCCTTTCCTTTGCAGTTTTGGTTTGAGAAACAGGAGACTTGACATGCAGTATTGACTCTGTTTCAGGCAAAGTTAGTAGATGTATGTAGTCCCAAATCTAAACAAAATGCAGTCTTTCGATTAAACATGAGTGAGCCCATTTAGTTAAAACAAGCAAAACAAGAAAAAAACCTTTGCCAAACTTAGGTCAATATCCAAAATAATTTTGGGTGTTTACTGGTTTATAAATGACACAAAGAATGTGCCATTTATGTTAAAATTTACGTATATTTATATACACAGATATAGTACTGTATCATTTCTGGTGGTTTTCCACATTTATGTACAGCAGATGCTACACAATAAATTCAACAGTGTTGTGCAATTGCGTGTAGGAAACGGGCTTGCAAACGCTGGTCGAGCATACAAACCCACTTATTTCTCATCAGAAATCAATTGCTCTGAGCAAGTTGCATTTAAACTAATTCAAGTCAAGACTGGGCTGCTTCATCACAACTTACATTTTCTTTTATGCATCTCTTCTCCAAATTGCACCCAATGGAAATGTAATCCACCCTTCCCTCAATAAGAAGGCTGTTATTCCTTTTAATCTAGTATTTCAAAGCTGCTGTGAATCACATAGCATTAGACATGTCAACTATTACACAAGTAGTGCATGCCTTGCAATTTTTCTTTCCTATAGCTTTCTCTTAAACTCTCTATTCCCATGCCAGGAGACAAATTAACCCAGTTAAGGAGCCAAAGAGTTATACTGTCTTCATCCACAGCTCCCTCCTCCCTCCCTTTTCTCTTTAAGAGCATCCAGCTTCCTGCCTTTCAAAGGGTGAGAGGGATTGGGGGAGGGGAGGTGGGAGGTGTCCCTGCCCATGGCAGCGGGGTTGGAACTAGACGATCTTTAAGGTCCCTTCCAACCCGAACCATTCTATGATTCTGTGAAAGTCAAAAATCAGCTCTCTGAAGTGTAGCGATTCTTGCCTGTTGTTACGGTGCTAAAGGATTTGATTTTCAGAGGACAAGGGGGATAGCAGATTAATTGAATAAGATACGGTTGTCAAAGAAATAAGAGAAAGCAACTAGAATTAGTATTTTAAGCAGTGAATATTTGATATATCTGTCTGTGCATATGCACGTGTACACTCACATACACATAAAAAGCGTGCAATTTTTCTTAAAAGTAGAGCCCCAGAGAGGTTAGTGTTGCATGCTAGAAATAAACAAGGACAGGCTTCTGCATTTGTAGGTGCTGTGCAGCTTGAGGACTGCTGGTGTTTGTGCATCGCTGCCCTCTGCTGCGACTGAGCTCTAGTTCAGTTCATGAAGCTCACCTTCATCGCAAGCCACGCTGTGTTGGTGTTGTGCTCTCCCAGCTCAGGTGGAGCTTGTGTGGTTCTTTTTGTGTGCAGCTCATGCCACGTAGTGGTCCTCCCTAGCTGTGTAGCATGATCCCAGCCCAAACATTGACTCCACAGGTAATCTGAGTTTTCAGAGGAAGGATGGTTTTCATAGCTGGCTGTTGATGCCACTTCTATGTGTCTCGTTCATAGTTCTCCGTTCCCTTTGGGACTGCTCATCTCCACACTAGCCAGCGTGATCATACATCACATGAAGCTTACACATCTCTTGACAATGTGTGCACACATTACGGGATAAATCCTAAATGATTAGATGAAATTAAGCATCACTTTTGAAATTGCCAAGATTGGACATCTTACGTAACCACGCACTTTCATATGACAGCACTCGAAAGCAGCCACACCTGAGGTGGAAAACACAGTACAAAATGCACATCACAGCAGTGGGTGTGTAAAAGCTTGGCTTAGGCCACTGCAGATGCTTATGAAACACATCCTGAGACTTTCGTATTCAGTCGGTAAAATAGCCTCTCAAATGCTATCTAAAAGCCCTGAATATTATGAGGAATTTAATTCCCTTATATTAGAATTGTGAAGGTCCTTCCTGGTCCTACTTGTCGTTGCTGGATTTGAACCTCTATATCCATCGAGTGAAGCTATGATAAATCAGAAGCTTAAGCAATCGTGCTACATGGATTTTCTTGTGGGCAATAAAAATACAATGAAAAATCACAAAAATCGCCAAATGGCCTAGCTTTATCTTTCTGCAGTGACTTGTCTGCTCTTCCTAGTCACCAGAGATGTCAAAAGGGAAAATAAAACCAAGATGACCTTCCAGCCACCTGGGCAGATGTTAGAACAACACGAAACTATAATTTATCTTACTGAAGAATATGATCATAAAAATTACTGGGCTGGAACGCATCAAATGGAAGCTATGAGCTTGGAACAAAGCAAGTCTATTAAAAATGGTTTGATTTTTAATATTATTTTTTCCTCCAAGAATTGCTTTTAGGCCTTTTCAGTCTTCCAGTAGAGACTACAAGCTGGAATGGAGACAGATTTGATGATAAATTACCTGCTGAACTCCAGTGTTTAGATGAATTGGTAATTCAGCCACAATAACAAAAAATGTGACATATTAAGAGCATTCTTGTTGCTGACTGCAGTTTTATTCTGAAACACAGCATTTAGCTGATGGAATATTGTGGCTAATGAATAAAGCATTAAAAAGAAAAGTCAACAATATTTCAATGCCTGTAGAAATTCATAGGAATGAATGATTAATGCTTTTCTGCATTCATCTTGCTATCTTCAAAAGCGCAGCGTTATTACAAAAGTTTGTTTCCAGATCTGAATGACACAGCAAAAGAGCAGAGATTAATTATAAGTACTGCGTGGCTTTGATTTTTTTTGGATGCGAGTGTTGAGCAGACTGCACTCAAGCTGCAATACTTCACCTCTCCTGTCTTCACTTCACGGCAACCTGGGGGTTGCGTGGTGAATGCTCTACCAACACAGTTTTGTTTTTTCACACCTCTTGCTTTGTTTCTGCCCTGCCTCCAACACTCCTGCGGGCTGCTAAGCATCAAATACACAGCAGAGCAGCTTTGCTCCCGCTGCGCCTGGGAAGCCACGTACCCACCGAGGCGTATGTGAAGATCTCACCCTTAGACAAACCATTTTTACCTTGAGGTACTGCAGAAGTGATGGTATGTAAGTGCCCAATGGTAATCAATAGCCAAGTGAAGGAGCAAATCTTTGAGTGTGGTTTGGCAACTGTTACTTTGAAGCTGTTGCTTTAATTCAATGCTATTCCAGCCATTAGAGAAATAAACCTCTCTCGCTATTTGGTGAATACATCTGCCTCATTATTCCATGCATATATTCCGTTCATTCTTATCTATCATTCTTTGGCTTTTTTAGTCGAAGTGATTTTCAGGGCATTATTTATTGAGCAGATTCTTACTTGCATTTTAATTAAAGGGCTTATATTGCAAAACACAGCAGTTTGTTCTGGAGTTTAAATTTCCTGACTTTAATCAATGTGGTATTCTAATGAAATGCAGAAGTTAACTTTAGTAACTGTAAATCCAGTTTCATGAATTATTTTCTATTCTTTTACACATGCATTAGGTGAGTGATTCTTCTATGTATGATATATCTCAGTTACAATATTGAAGTTACCATTAATGTACCTGTTGGGGTGGGGTGGAAAGGAAGGGTTGGGTTTGGATTTTTACTTTAAATAGTGCAAAGAATTACATAGTGCACCAGCTTATTTTTACCAGCCATAAATAGCGCACCAGTCAGAAATCACTGTCGCTAAAAGCTGCACTGGAGACAGTTAAAGTACGTCTCCAGAAGATGCTGTAGCTGAAGGGGGTTGGCCTAGTGCTAGAGTGGACAAACCATATTACCTGGTTTGTGTGGATTCCCTGAACAGTTGATGAATACTTGTTTTATTCTGCCTGTTCCACTAGAAATACTCAGCTCTTTGGTCTGTTGTGTATTTGCAACACAGCACCTGAGACTGCCATAGATTTGGCTTTAGAATCTTCCATCAGAGGTGGCAAACAGAAAAATAAAAAAGCTTTCAGGCTTTTCATACATATCCATTATTATAAATAATATACATTTAAATGTTTTCTTTAACTTTTTTTTTTTCCTACGTGGATAAATCTCTCAAAATTGCATGCTGGTTTCCCATGGATTTGTTTTGAGTATGGTGTGAATTGATGAGCTTGGATATTTTTGATGTATGATTCACTACCACATGCAGGGAAGAAAATTATATTTTGGTCCTGCAGAGAAATAAAACTAAGCAATTAGGTCTTTGTTCAGTTAATTCCTATTTGATGGCCGCATGCTTTGCAAGAAGAGAGTCTCAGGATTGTACTCCGCTACAAGGTCACTTGCACAATAAGAATTTTCTCCATGCAGATACCTCCACAATATGGCCAGGATTGCAGATTAACTCTTATGTAGAAAGGAGTAATATAACATGCAGGAAACTTTGAGAAGTTGGTAAATGCAAAATGCTAATTATACTCACACATGCACAAAAGAACACAGACTGATAAGAAAAGTAATGTATGTCCGTAGCAGTGGAAGGTTTTACATACAATTATTGTAGGATTTTGTGTTATATTTCATAGAAAGTCTTATTCTGTTATTTTTGTACCTATTTTTATTGTGGATTGGATTGTGTCTCTTTTTTTCTTGTTTGTTTTTTTTTTTTTTAAACTTGATAGTTTGCTGGTTGATGGCAAAATCATTGTCAAATTCACCTGAGTGGATAATTTCTGGTGGGTTTTTCTTTTTTTCTTTTGATATTTTACCTTTGCCCTTAAGTATTCAGTAAATTTCACTCCTATTTCCTGAATCAGATAGACTGACTGAAAACCACGCTTTTTAGCAAATGAGAGATTTGCCAAATATCTGGTGTTATTTTGTTGAATGCTGTCTGTGTTTTTCTCCTACTAGAGACACAGTGACAGGTAAGCTTTCTAAGGGAAAAGCAGTAGCTGTGGGAAAGAAATAAAGGTTACTGTATTCTGATAAAATTTCAATCACAAGGCTATTCAAGGCTGTTATTGCTGAAACTAATGAATTGGCAGTGGCATGTACATCAAAGTTTATTTCTTTTGTCAAGTAGGAAAAACAGACTCATAAGACTAGATCTGTTAAAATGTGATTTATAGTTTTGCATTGTAGCATCTTTTATTCATCATTTACATCACTGCTACATGGATATTGCATTATGGATTTTTTTTATTTTATTTTTTCTAAAGTAGGAAGGGTTGATTTTAGAGCTCCAAAGAATGTTGGGTGCCTGACACAGAGGCTTGCTTTCTTGGAGAGCTGTGAGATGTACTTGGAGATGATACATGCCTAGAAGTTGAAAACACATGACAATTTGAAACTTTAAAACAAACAAACAAATAAAAAATCCCCCAAAACCCCAACAACAACCAAAAAGACAACAAAAAAACTTCCAAAATGAGCTTGTCAGTGCACCTTTGTTTACTGATGTCAGAAACTTGCTTTGCTACAAGTTTTGTGTGTCTGGGCACCGTGCTGTGCCCAGTGGGAGCTGACAGGCATCAGCTCTGACGCTGCAGCCGTATGCCCAGCAATAAATGACACAGGTGTGGAGGCTCACAAGTCTTGTGGTGTGTCCTTGAACTGTTCAGTGCAGTTCCCAGGAGGAGAGGGCTGACCTTAGGTGGGCAGAGGAGGGATGGTGACCTTTGCGCATTGTGCTGGCCAGTGCAGCAAGAGGTTGTGGTGGTCCTTTGGTTTGGTCTGCTTATATACAGCTTCCCTGCCTCAAATCCTCTTTACAACTGTATGTCTTTCAGGAAAGTATCCAATTTTAAAAACGCCTGGCATAAAAAAATCTGCTGTAACCTTTAGAAAAGTTTCTGTTACCCTTAAAGTAGTAATATGCCCAAAAGTTATTTCTTGTTTCTGGTCTGACTTTGTCCAGATCACCTTCTGGTATTGAACCTAGTGTTAGGGTTGACAATGAAGGTAGCTGTTCTCCTCAAAAACATACTTAGTCACTGGCAGTGAAATAGCCACTTCAGTTTCTGTTTGTGAGGTTATTAAATTGTGTCCCTGAAAGTGTGTCTGACTACAGAGTACTTTTTCCAGGCCTTCAGTTCCTCTTGTGTTTCTCCCCTGGACCCTTTCCCAAGTTTTTAACAACCTTTTTGAACAGTGAGCAACAGAACTGTCTGAAGTTTTCCATTAATCGCTGCGCTAGTGCCAAATACAGGGGTAATGTAACGTCCCTCATCCTGCTCCACAACCACCTTCCCTCTCAGAGGTGGGGCACCACACTGACTGCTTATGTTTCCCGTTTTCCCCCTGGGTGCAAATTCCCAACAGGAAGATGCCCATCAAGGAGGAGTCTGGTAAGCACTCTGTTATCTTTGTTTTTATCCATGATACATAAACAAATTAATGAGTTTCTGCTTTTTATGTAGCATGTTAGCATATCTGAGCATGATCTCTGACAATGAGATACTGCTCATTTGTTCCCTGTTAAGCTTTTTGCTCCTGTTGTCAGCAATGGTCCTTGAGCATCAAGTTAAGAGACATACCTAGTCTACAAACATTTTATGTCTTGGCTCCAATAAAAGAGCACACTGGCATGTTACAATCTTTCTTGGCAGACTGTTCTTCCCCATTAACTTGTATGGGCTGTCCCATGGGGACCATCTCACTCATTCAGATAACTGAATATCTCTGTGAGTTCCCCTGATTTTTTGTAGAAGACAGCTGAGCAGAGATCCATGAGCGTATTCTTCTGTATTTGGATATTTTTATTTAAAAACACAAAGGAACGTATTTCTCTGCTGTGGTGGAGAATAGCATAAGGAAAAATTAAAATATACATAGCCAGAGCTTGCTTCTTGCAGAGTGCCGTATTTTAAGAAAGTAATATTTTGACTGATTATAGTTAGCTTTCGTAGAGCCATTCTTAATTAATGTGTTATATTCCCTTATACTGTTAATCCTTTTGGTGGCTTGGGACTCGGCTGCAGACTCTTGTTCTGTGTGTGAACATAAATAAACTCAATACAGAGCAGCATTCGGGCGTTGCGGGTTCCTCCACATTTCCCCATTTTTTTTTTCCTCAAGTACTTTCTGGGGATGCAGGGGTGCTTGAGGCAGAGGGGTTACCACAGCCAGCACTGCACAGGGAGCATCCCCCTCCTGGCTCCTCAGTCCCCGGGGCCAGGTGCTGGCTCAGAGCAGGTCAGGTGGGGATGGATGGACGTGAAGCCGAGTGAGCTCCCACCTCTCTGTGCTGGGGGAAGCTCTCCAGCAACCTTGGCACTCCCCTTGGAGCTCACAGATAAGGCTTTTTGCATCATTATTCTGTAACACTGCTCTCCCCTCCTCTTCCCTGGCAATTTTGTCAGTGTTGTGAAATTAAAGCTGAGAAAGAGAGGAGAGATCAGAGCAGCGTCTAATGCAATCAGGGCAATAAAGCTCAATAACGTATCTCTTGCAGCCTTTCAGCTGTATTCAGGCAGCCTGTTTCTTGAGCCCTGTGCAAGTTAGATTTCAGCATAACTTCTAATTAGGTATCTGGGTCATGTCTGACACACTCTCGGTTCAGCACTGACGTTTCTGTGCTCCTACTTAGCTCTAAATTTGCCAGCTGTTTTCCTTAAATAATTCCACCTTCCAGTAAAGGATTGTGCGTCTTATGTAATTACACCCACAGTAGCAGGAGGGCAGCTGTAAGGACACGGAGGTAGAAATAGCTCAGTGTGGCATTCTTTAATTGAGTCATTAAAATTTGGACTCCCACCTCTGCTGTCATAAGCTTCTCCAGCTCTGCTGAGCTCTCATTCATAATGTCTAGACTCTGTCAATTTAGGCACAGCTCTGGAACAGCTGTCTTCTGTGCTACCGAGTCCTCTAGTCCTTGCCTGTCAACTGTTTAGTCCAGGAATGTCAAGATTAAATTCCCTTTCATTACCTCTCTTCATCAGTCAAAGGATTTGTTGCCCGTTTGGATAGATTCAGGGATGGGTTGCATGAATTTTCTTCAAAATAGTCTTAGGCCACGAAGCATTTTCTGAAACAGAGATTTACATTATATGACTCAAAATAGTACCAACACTATAAAAGCAGATTGTGTGAGCACTGGAAAAGTCACACCAAGGCATAGAGTACCAGACCAAGGAAAAAAAAGCTTTGCGTGTGCAATGTCAGCCTGGAGCTTTGTCAGTCTGCAAATACTGTAGTTTTAAGTAGCATTGACTCTGTTAGGGCCCATGCTGTCAAAAGAAAAGATCTTAAAAAAAAAAAAAAGCCTCCTGGTTTTGTCACCACCCGCTCCTCTTTCCTGGGCTAGTCTGTTAATGGAAAAGAGGTTGCCCGTTTTAGGAGCACTTTGTTAGAGGTTTGTATCTGTGTACTGCAGTAGGTGCCTTACCAGCACCTTTTAAAAATGCTTCTTTTTTAAAATGAAGAAATCCTGCTCCTCCTCGTAGTTCACCCTTCAGTCGCCGTCTGCTCTATTTGCATTTAGGTGTGGTGCCTCCCGCAACTGGCAGGTTCTGTGCAGCCTCATCCACCGCAATTTGCTTCAAGCCCACAAGCATTTCATTCTGCGCTGGGTACCATTAACCCCCACTACCTTCTGGTGTCCTCTTTCTCCTCCCAGCTTCACACTTTCTTCTCTGCCATTTCTTGTGCTTAGAGCAGCCTTTGACAACCTGCGTACCAGGTACGTTGATGATTATCAAAGTGGTGCTTTCAGAAAGCCTTTGCGTGTTTCTAGTGCCTTTCATTTCCCAGGAATGAAAATGTGTATTAACCACCCTAACGAAGAAGTTTAAGACAGGTCAGATGCAAGCAGCTGAGCTCCTTGCCTGTGGTTTTGTATGGGCTTTCTCTCTCTTAGATTGCTCAACTGTGCAGCCTGACAGCACCCTTCTGAGGTTTTGTTATATCCATTCACACTAGTAGTGAAGATAAAGAGTGACTTGCCCGGTCTAAGACACTTGCTAGGCAAGAAGACTGTAGCACAAGTGAACATGGAGACCTAGGTACAAGACTGTCCCTTTCCTCGCTATGGCTGGGAGAAGGATGGAGACACAGCAAGCAGGATCCTGGGCAGAGGCAGATTAAAATAGTCCACATTTCTTAGGGCAGGCATTAAAATTTCTTTAGAGTAGGCATGTGTAGCAAGACAGCACGTAAGAATGGGAACTTTGGGGGGTACGCGACGGGTGGTTGAAAAGCCATCGCATCTTGATTGTTATGGTCACCTGCAATTACATACTTTCACTTCAGGCTACCTTTGGATAACAGTGATGGTTAGTATGGACCTGGAGGTTTGCCCTGTAGAACAGGAGGGGTGTCCTTCGCAGGTGGTACTGAGAGAGACGGATTAATATGCTGCCACAGCGAGAGGTAGAGCCTGCAGCTGGTTTGCGTCATGTGTGCATGGGTCTGTTGAGCCACCTTGCTGGCTTTGCTAAATTAAAGGAAGGTAGCATCTGCTCTTCAGCTGTGTCACTTGGCAGTGCCTGATCAGCCTGACTGAGTCTCAGAGCCTGTTTCTGCCTTCTCTTTGCTAAGGGAGGGAGTTGCTTGCAGAGTTCATCCTGTTTTGCCTCATTGCATAGCAAACTTTATTTCCTGATTGGTATTATTGAATTCCACTGTCCTACCTCTAATGAAAGTCTATGTAGACTTGCACATTAACATGAATGGCAGCTGCATTTTTTGTCACATAAAACTTACCGTTTTTATTATTGAGCTTTACAGGTTAAGCGTTGATTGTTGAAGATAGTAATTTCATGGTATGTTATGAGGGCACAAGATAATATACAGACTATTCTCTGCAAATAATCAGAGCTGCCAGGTAGGGCTGTAGTAGCGATGATAATGTACAATACCATATTTTGGGTGAGAATTTGCTGAAGGGGCTTTGGAGGGGCCGCACTGCGTCTGTTTAGGGAATTAGCTGCAAGTGCTCTATTCGGAGGTGCGTTTCTGCAGGACAGTCACGAGAGAGACTCTGCAGGATCTCCGCTGGTGTTGGGATACTCGTTTTCTAAAAGCGTAGCTTCCAGTGAAGCCAGGCTGATCTGGACATCCATGCATGCAACTGCCCTTGGAACCATTATGGTGAAGGCAATACCTTTGCAAGCTCCCTGTCGGCGCTGGGAGGGACAGACGATAAGGCGTGCCCTTTTCAGTTTTGTCCCTTCCCTCCTGCTTCTGCCTTTTTCCTCACAACCTGCAGCTTCTGAAGGGACTGGTCTCACCTAATGAGACGTGAGCATTATGGGAGATTTCTCTGAGGTGAGACTCTTAACAATTAGCAGGTATGAACTGCAAAAGGTGATGTAGTTAAGTAATGCCCACTCTGAGTCAAACCAACGCCTACCAATATTCTCTCAGGCCGTGGCTCCTGTAGTGGATATCTAGGGTAGCATATAAGAAAAAAAAGCCATGTATAGCAATACCGCGGCGGTATGTTCCTCGGTCTCCAGCTGTCTGCTAGGAAGGACTCAGTGGTGGACACAGTCAGGTGTTTTGCCATTCTGTTTGGATTTGATTGCGGTTTTATTTTTCGGAAATGCAAAACAAATGTTTTTACCTCACAGTAAAGATAAAAAAAGCCTTCTAGGAAGTAGTTTGGAATATGATTATAAATTTTTCAGCCTTTTACATTGGCATATGTAAAACCCTGTAAATGTACACATAATGTACTTTTTACCTGGTGCGTGTGACATGGGCAAAAGTGTGGTCTCATAGAACTGGATTTGAGCGCATGACTGAAAGAACATTCAGGTTAACATTTAAAGTAGTCCTTTGCTTCTAACCTGACTATGTAACGAGAGACAGTCAAGTAACCGTCTCAGTTACTTAACCGAGGATGCAGAGGCTGGCTGAGAATATGCGTTTGTAGCTGAAGGTACTGCTAGGGCCATGGAGAACCAGCTGCTCTGCGCAGGAGGATCCTGCACTGGTTACCTTCAGCAGCCAGGACGTCTTGCCCTTAGTGTGTAGGCATGCTTAAAGTTTCATCTTTTCCTGTAGTTCAAGGAAATTATTTTTCCCTTTATTATCCTAACACATCCCACCTGGACACGCTCGACCTGTTCTGCTGTACTGACCTTGTTTGCCACTTGCCATCACCCCTATTTTCTCTTCTCACCTCTGGGCTGTGCTTGTCTCAAGGATGCGTTTTAGCCTTTCATGCTTGATTGGGATCATGCTGAATGGTGGCATTTTGATGCAAAACTTGTTAATTTTTTTAGATTCTGGATTTATAGATATGCCTGGAATGTACTAAAAACCCCATATGTCCACCAGGGTCTAAAGTGTGTGGCTTACAGTTAGTCAAATACGGGAACTATAGAGTTCTTTGTTCCTTTAATGTTCTAATTATTAGTGATGACTTTCATGCAAGAAATTATCTGCTTACCCTTAAGGGACAATTTTGATACATAACGTTGATCATTTTAGAAGAAATCTTTGCAGGACTGAAAGACTGATATGAATTACATAGGTGTTTATTTTACTGTGTATGAACTAAAATGTTTACACATTGTGGATGGGTTTTTTAAAAATGTATAATTATACACTGAAGTGTAAACAGAGAAAAATATGCCCATGTTTTCCCAGAAATCTCAATCTGTTTTAAAAAATGCTGACTGCTGAATTGTAAAGGGAAAAGAAATCATAGAATCATAGATTGTGTTGGGTTGGAAGGGACCTTTAAAGGTCACCTAGTCCAACCCCCCTGCAGTAAGCAGGGACATCTTCAACTAGATCAGGTTGCTCAGAGCTTCCAAGCCTGGCCTGGAATGTCTCCAGGCATGGGGCCTCCACCACCTCTCTGGGCAACCTGTTCCAGTGTCTCACCAGTATAACCTGATGAGTTAATGGAATTTAGTCTGGGACTATATGGCAGCTCAAGAAAGGGTTGAATGCTTGAGACCAAGGGCAGGCTTCTCCAATATCTACGTGACTAGGTGAAATACTCGAAGTGCCTTTGAAAAAGTAAGTCTGCTGTTAAAAAAATGGCTCTAACTATTATGTCAATACATAGTTGTTGAAAGCTGATAGGATGCAGGCTCATGAGGGCCTTTCAGTTTGAAAATGGAACAAAGGAGTCTTAAGTTGTTTTGGTATTTTTGAAATTTGTGTCCAGCATCATCTTTTAAAAACACAGAAAGGTTCTCTGTAGGATACCTTCTTGATGCATTGGTATTTTATCTGGGGTTGACATCCTTTTATAGTCAAAAGATGTAACAAATCTCTCTAAGGAAAATTCTCAAAAGCATGAATGGTTATTAGGCTGCCACGGCCCAGTAATAATCTGAGGGAAAGGTCCGTTTCTTTGTGTACTCAGGGAGGCAAAGGGATGCAAACAACCAGAGAGAAGAAAAGGAGAAGCAGGCAAGGAGCGGCATTGTTTTGCTCTCAGAATTATTACTTTAGAATACCAAATTACAGACAGCATACAAATACCCAACAATTTTGTTTCATAAAAGGGAGTCTTCTAAACCAGCATAATCCATATAATTACTCCAAAATAGATTTAAGACAAAAATGTGCATTTAACAACCAGATGATAAAATTGCAGAGATCTTAATGGAAAAAAATTTCTAGTTGAATCTAAGCCAACCTGGGGACCTCCTTATCTCCATTCCTGATAGCCACTGATAGCTTTCCCGCAAAAAAAGATATCAGCAAGGTGATAACCCCTCCCTATTTGTTGTTGCTATAGATCAACTTTTCTTCCATTAATACCAAGCAATTAAGCCCCATCAACAGTGTGGCTGTTTTCATTAGCATGTGCTTTTGCAGGGCGTATTGTGGGTTTGGTATGCTGCTCTCGGGGAGGAATTCATTAGTGGTCAAAATGGTCTGTATTGATGGGCAATTATATTCTTCCTTGATACCAGGACTTAACCCAACCAGCTATTGCCCGGCCAGGACAGCCTGATGTGGTGACAGGTCAGAGCGTTCCCTGGGCTAGCTGGGCAGCACTGGCGCTATGGAGCGGGCAACGGAATCATGCCAAAAAGCTGGAGGCTTCCTGACCCCATTTTATGAGCCTCAGAACTGTAAGAGTTGGAAGAGCGATTAGCAGGTGGAGGTGCTCATGGCCTCCCATGGTACCCACCTCCCCATGCTGGCTCCATTGGCAATCTAGCAGTGCAGGCACCCTTTCTCCTCCAGTCAGAGATTCGGATGACCTGGAAGCTCCTGTGCAAGGGTGGGAATCTCACTTAAATCCCACAGGAGTGCCATGTGGCCCAGAAGGCATAAGCTGGCCATCCCTGCAAGTAGTGCTTCAGACAGGCATTACCAACAACTGTCTAGCTCCTGAGCATCTGCAGATGTTTGAAACCTGCTTTTTTGTTGCCCATGGTAAGCCTGCTGTAGGTTTTTCTGCTTTGCTGTCACTGCTCTGCTTCCTGGATTTGATTGCATATCCTGAATCAGCCACTTTTCTGCAAACTTAATCTGAAATGGTTGTGAAATAAACACATCTTACCATTTTGTGTTTACGTTTCAAACAAGGGATAAATCTGTTCTCCCTTGGCTTACCTGTCTAGATTGGGGCCGCAGTTCCGTTTCCAATGTCCTGGAGGAAGAAGAGGAGAACAGTTCAACCACACTAAACTGTTTAAATTGTTTGTGTTTCTTTGATCTGTTTATGGTCTACTCGTGAGGCCACAAGTTTGTTGGCCTTTTCTGTATTTTTCTGGAGGCTTCTGTGATATCAGTTTTGACTGATGTATCTATATGCTTGTTGTTTACTGGGCACCGATATCCTCAGGGGAGCCTCACAAGGCCAGCTGTTCCTGTTAAGCCAGGTATTTGTGAGGTCCAGACCTAAATCTAAGGAGGGTTAGTCACATTATCAAAAGCAGAAACACAATCATTTGGCTAGACCAGCGTTCTGGGGTGTTGTAGGTGTAATTTGAAGAAAGGTTTTTATTTCCAATGAGGCATAGAGGGAAAGCTGGAGATGCTGAATGTGGCTTGCAATGTTAGATACTGGAAGGGTGTGTTGCAGGAAGGTGAGCTGAAACTGGTGTGAGAGATGCTTCTTTAAGAAGTGGGTCAATAATTTGTCATGCTGTACTGCACTTTATCATAAGGCTGTCATCCCTGCATCTGTGATATACCTCTCTCTGTGTTTTCAAATTTAAATGAATAGAAGACTCTTATGACTTTCAGAATCAAATATCAACTCTTGCTTTAATCTCTTCTCCTCTCACCAGACCAGCTCCCGGCAGCAAGTTGCTGGTTTAGCCATAATCTAGCAGCCTTTGCTTAAAGTTTGCAGCACAGATAGCCACAGTGATGGAGTGAAGCTGTGCGAGCTGATTGTCTGAGACTGGAGCATTGACGCTGTGCGCTGTTGTAAGAAGAATAGGTCAAATAAAGGACATGGTCCTTGGCTGAATGAGCTTAGTGTAAGTGGGCCCTACAAAAGGGACCTGCCCGGTACTAGACAGTAATATCTTGTCAAGATAAAGTTCCTTGATTGGCATCTTGGTTTCAGATTTGTATGGTCTTGTCATAGACTGAGCGTGTTTGCATAAGACAGTCTGTGAGTAAGCTGGCAAGGGAATGTAAATATTGCCCTTTCAATTTGTTCTCTCAGGTTGGAAACAATATTCTGCGTTACCTCCCTTGAGACCCGCTGTGGTTTGCTCTGTGCATAATGCTAGCAAAATTTGCAAAGCACCGACAGGTTTCAGTCTGTGGAAGTAAAACCAGAAATGAGCATTTACAGAGGAGAGACTGCACAGGAGAGCAGGACTGGGGAACTCCACTGGCAGGAATTAGTATTAACGTTCAACACACTATGAAGTTGTGTGGTGTTTTATGTTTTCAAAGTGCTAGGTAAACATCAATTCACTAATCTTTATAACCCTGCTGAGAGACACCTGAATATTATTATTACACTTTTCTCAGCCATGTAATTTTATGTTCTTTCCAAAGCTGTACAACAATGTACCAGAACTGAAGCTTGGACGTCCCTGATTCCAGGCTCCAGTGTACTAGATGAAGAAGTCAAGTACAATGAGTTGCAGAAAAGGACTTCGTTATCTTAAATGTTTCTAACTCACTTTCAGGTAGATGCGCTGACTCTTACAGACTCCAGTGGAAAGTCGTACTGCTCCCAGTAGCCCACTGAAGACAGTTCTTTTCCAATATAACTCTCAGTTTGGGTCTTGCTAATTGTAAATTTTCATAGAAAATACAAGGCCACTTGGGAGGCCTTTCCTGTGTTGCAGTTGATTGGATTTGTGATTTATTTTTTTTTATATGGCCTTTGGAAGTTTTTTGTATTGAGATCTGTGTAGTACTTATAACATTAATACATGTAATCAGTATTGTTATGCTTGATTGGATGTCATGATTAACCATCACTGAGTTACCCTGCTTTTGTACAGCGGGGCTTCTGGTCCCACTTATTCCACACATCACTTTCATGCTTGTTCTTGCAGCTGGGACCATACATGAGCAATCCAGCAAATTACTCTGACCTGTGCTCCTTAGGAGAGATTGTATGGATTTACGGAGACAAAGCCATAGGCTCCTGTATTTTTATCTCATTTTTAGTGCCTGCCTCTCAAAGTGACAAAACATTTTGTTAGGTAGAAGTGACTTTTGTCTCATTTTTTCCCCCGGGTTTAACATGATCTGTTTTGGAACTGACTTTACTTGTTTCCATTGTACTGTTCTTTGGATGAATATGCTGTAGTACTTTCAAAACACTTTTTTCTTCAAAACTGTTGTTCCTCTTGATGAATTCTGTATCTCCCGCTGCTTATGTTTCCCCTCTCTTAAATGATTCAGTTCAATTCATAAGGTCATAACTTTAACCCATTAGGGCTTGCGTGGGTTGTTTTCCTCTGGGAGGACAAAAAAAGTTCAAATGACAGATGTTCATCCATCTTTTCCTCTTGAGTCCAGGCTTTTTTTTTTATCTGATTGCATTTCTGAGATCCGAAGATATTCCTTTCTCTCTCCAGTAAAACAGAAGTGGAATACGTTTATAAAAGGCAAGGTCTACGGCGAAGTCAAAAAGCTCATCATTCCCATTGTGTCTCTCAAATATTTGTGTATGTACTTTACTGTGGGAGGAGGCTGTGAGCTGGCTGGGCTGGGCGACAGCCACCGCTCCATGGCTCTCCCCAGGTGGATGGTACGGCGATGGGAGCACCGTGTCCAATCTGTCACCATCTTTCTTGGGGACCCATTGAGCAAAAAACAGGAGTGTCGCACATCTCAGCGTGTACCCTTGCGAATGCGAAAGGGAAAAATAGACAGGAGATAAAGGAGGCCTTTCCTCCCTTTCTCTGCCTTTCCACGCTTGTTCTCGGATACAACCTGATGGTGTGACGTGTTGTATTTTGCTGTGATGTTGTAATTCTGCCTGTTGATTTCTTGGGACTTTTTCATCTCGCTTCTCTTGTACCCTGTGAGTGACTTCAGTGGAGACGTTCTGTCTCTCTCTTTCTCTCTCTCCCATGTGTCTCCCCGGGCGGGGAGAGGACGGTGCCCGCTCCTCTCCGCCTGCAGCCTGCGTTGACTGTCATTACCTGCGACATCAGTCACACCGTGAGACCACGAGCGGTGCTTTCAGAACGGGTGCGGGCTCCACCTGATTTCCCAGCCTCCCCCTCGCAGCGTGCGGTAAGCCGGCGGCGGGTCGGGCCCCCTGAGCCTGGGCTGTACCCAGAGGAGGGCCGGTGGCCACCGGCTACCGGGCAGCCGCCGATCCCGCCGGCCGGGGCGAGCCGCCTCGCACCGCCCCCGATTCCCTGGACAACAGCGCCACCTGCCGGCCGGCCGGGGGCACTGCCTGCCCAGCCCCTGCCGCCAGCCGCAGGCGACCCAGGTGGCGGGCGGGCAGCCCCAGCGCTGTTTCTGTGCCATTGGAGGCCGTGCCGGAGCTGGTGATGCTCGGTGAGCTCCACCTGCCGGGGGTTTGGGGCAAGGAGGAAGGAGAATGGGCAAAAAGGTGAAAGGAGGGAAGGGGCAGTATGTCTTTTAAATGAGAATCACAGAATGGTTAGAGTTGGAAGGGACCTTAAAGGTCATCTAGTTCCAACCCCCCTGCCCTGGGCAGGGACACTTCCCACTAGACCAGGCTGCTCAAAGCCCCATCCAGCCTGGCCTCGAACACTTCCAGGGATGGGGCATCCACAGCTTCCCTGGGCAACCTGTGCCAGTGTCTCACCACCCTCACAATAAAGAATTTCGTCCTAATATCTAACCTAAATCTCCCCTCTTTCAGTTTAAAACCGATACCTCTCATCCTATCGCTCCACTGCCTGATAAGAACCCCCTCCCCATCCTTCCTGTAGGCCCCCTTTAGGTACTGGAAGGCCGCTATAAGGTCTCCCCGGAGCCTTCTCTTCTCCAGGCTGAACAACCCCAACTCTCTCAGCCTTTTCCCATAAGAGAGGTGCTCCAGCCCTCTGATCGTCTACGTGGCCCTTCTCTGGACCTGTTCGAATAGGTCCATGACCTTCTTATGTTGGGGGCCCCAGAGCTGGACGCAGTACTCCAGGTGGCGTCTCACCAGAGCGGAGTAGAGGGGCAAAATCACCTCCCTCAACCTGCTGGCCACGAACGTGTTCTGAAAGTATTTGAAGAGGCTTCATTAAATTACTAGTGTAGAATAATTCAGCTGGTGGCCATAGGATTGTGGGGTTGGTTTTTTGTTTGGTTGTTTTTTTTTTCTCCCTCCCCCCCCGTAGTAAAATGTCTGGCACAGTCCTTTTTGTTTCAAGACAAACATTGGTTTGTGGTCAGACTCGATGATCTTAAAGGTCTTTTTCCAACCTAAATGATTCTATGATTCTAAGAATATTTGTAGCCCTGGGAAAATTTATTTTAATTTTAATTACAAATTAAAATGTGGCTGACACACCAGTGGCTGACACACCGGAAGGCTGTGCCGCCGTACAGAGACCTAGACAAGTTGGAGATTTGGGCAGAGAGGAACCTTATGAAATTCAACAAGGACAAGTGTAGGGTGCTGCACGTGGGGAGGAATAGCCCCATGCACCAGTACAGGTTGGGGGCTGACCTGCTGGAGGGCAGCTCTGTGGAAAGAGACCTGGGAGTCCTGGTGGACAACAGGATGACCACGAGCCAACAATGTGCCCTTGTGGCCAAAAAGGCCAATGGCATCCTGGGGTGCATCAAGATGAGTGTGGCCAGCAGGTCGAGGGAGGTCATCCTCCCCCTCTACTCTGCCCTGGTGAGGCCGCACCTGGAGTACTGTGTCCAGTTCTGGGCTCCCCAGTTCAAGAAGGACAGGGAACTGCTGGAGAGGGTGCAGCAAAGGGCTACAAAGATGATAAGGGAACTGGAACACCTCTCTTATGAAGAAAGGCTGAGGGATTTGGGTCTCTTCAGTCTGGAAAAAAGACAGCTGAGGGGGGACCTTATCAACACTTATAAATACTTAAAGGGTGGGTGTCAGGAGGATGGGGCCAGGCTCTTTTCAGTGGTGCCCAGCAACAGGACAAGAGGTAATGGGCACAAACTTGAGCATAGGAAGTTCCACCTAAACATGAGGAGGAACTTCTTTACTTTGAGGACAGCAGAGCACTGGAAGAGGCTGCCCAGAGAGGTGGTGGAGTCTCTGTCTCTGGAGACATTCAAAACCCACCTGGATGCGTTCCTGTGCAACCTGCTTTGGCAGGGGGGTTGGACTAGTTGATCTGGTTGGACTAGATGATCTCCAGAGGTCCCTTCCAACCCTATGGTTAAAAAAAAAAAAAAAAAGCATTGATTTAACAAAAAATCCATGTGAGAGAGTCCCTGTTCTGCAGTCAGTGCCCAGGACTTTTTAATGTAGGTTTCTAGCAGATATGCTCACATCTACAAAACCAGCATTTGCTTTCCATGACTGCTCGCTGAAAAACAGTTGCTCTGACATCCGTGTCAGTCAGCTTACTGCTGTAATAAAATTCAGAGGCAGGGCACTAACTCTGTATTGGCACAGCACTTACTGGCGGGACCCTGAGGATATTACAATATAAATGTGAAACAGTTGTTATTACTGGAAAGCAAATACAAAAGTCTTGTGAGCACAAGTGAAATGTATTTGCTTGTATTGTGATTTGGTTTTTTTTAAATATTTACAGGAAGGTTTTTTGTTAAAGTATTCACATAGTTCTAGTTTCTCCGATCACTTGTGAAACTCTGTTCTCTGAAACTCTTTTAAGCCTTTTCTCCTTTATCATGGCAAAACATCTGATGAATTATAATATTTCCTAAGCCCTTACAGAATACAGTGTTTCTGGCTTTAAAGAAAGCTTTTGGTGTACAGAGGGAGGATTTTGAGTTTTACCTATGTTGAAACGAATAGTGCCAGAATGTGTTTTGCTGTTCTCTGCAAATTTGCCCAGGCAAACTGT
This sequence comes from Rissa tridactyla, assembly GCF_028500815.1. NCBI lineage: Eukaryota > Metazoa > Chordata > Aves > Charadriiformes > Laridae > Rissa > Rissa tridactyla. Next base: position 42,797,343 of record NC_071469.1, read on the forward strand.
GCCCGCTGAGAAGCGTTGTGAGGTCTGAGGGTGTTCCTGCCACGCTCGCCAGGACTTGGCAGAGTTCAGAGCACACAAAGTGGCCGACGTGCCAGACTGGGTTTTGTCAAGAGTCAGCAGCGACAGTTGACAACTTTCTCTCACCCTCATGAGATTTCCAGAAAGAAGCGAGTGAAGCCACTGGGCCTGAGGCCGAGGCGTTGTTGGATGGAAATAGGAAAGCAGCAGCAGCAGCAGCACTGTCTGGTTTGTCCCACTGCTGTCGGGTGTTGCACCGCCGAGTTCTCCGAGGAGCTACTTTTCCAAGTCCAAACCCATGCTTACATGGAAAGGAGTTAAATAAAATGTTGGTCTTCAGATTCTTGGGGGGAAGAAAGGAAAATATTTTCCTAGATTCCCTCCATCTTAGTATGGAAACAAAAACGCCTTCTAAAATTCACAGACAGATATTTTGCAGTTCTAAGCTACATGGTGTTTTGACAGTAGATTCAGTTATTTAGACTGAATGTTATGGATTTAATGCAGCTTTCAGCTTTTTTAAATGCTTCTTGCTTTCAGAGGTTATTTGATAAAATGAACTTGGAGTATTTACCAGGCAGGAAACGCAACTTTAGTATGTAGGCATTTAAGAGAAGCTGATTGTTGTTCTTACAGCTTCTCTTACTGTGCGCAGCCCTGAGACATACATCAAATGTAAGAAAGAACAAATAATTGACCCATTTTGAACTTGTTACTTAACTATGAATGCCAACAGACTTGTGCTTGTTGATTGTTTCAGTGTTATCATTAAATTGTTCTGCACGTTTAAAATTCTCACTGATACATATCTCTGCCCAAAATTGAAATGCAGTATCAAGCTGTTGCCAGCAAAATCAGCTGCTCCTTGCCAGTATAAGCACCTTTTACATACTGTTTAAGAAGCCCCGTTTGAAATATGACATCCAGCATTAGTGCCAATACTGTCTCTTTGTTGAGCGTGGCAGTAAGTACATTGTCAGCAATTGCTCTATGATCGTAATTCATCTGGTGTTAGCGTTGGCTAAAATAAATTATATGTGCAATGTTAATCTCACTGGAGAATTGTCCCTGATTGACAGCTGCACCAGTACAGAGCTCCAGTGAGGCCAGCTGCACTCCAGTGCGCCCTGCGTTATATGTGATTGAAAGGAGGGGGAAAATCTGTACAGTACAGATTATTTCATTTTCAGGACAACTAACTCCTGGAGGGGAAAGAACTACAGATGTCGGGTTATTTCATTTTCCGGGTAATGTGACTGTTACTGCATCACTGCAAACACCGAGTGTGATGCTCAGTCTTTCCTGAAAAATGAGTGGGAATAGAGTAGCAACGTGTCAGCATGAAGTTAGTTTCTTAAAAAGTTAGGTGATGCTAATTATCCTTATCTCTAATAGAGAGAACAGAAAATAATTTTGCTGCAGTTAACATGGAAGTCTCTGATCTTGTGAGAGAGAGATCTGTTGTGGCCAGAGCTCTTTAGGAGGTTTAAAAATGGAGTGATTTTGCAAACAGAATTACTGTGGAAATTCATAGCAACCCGGCATAGGCGAGGGCTACAGGGTCAGATCTCCTAGTGAATGAATATTGTGCCAAAATCATTAAAATGCTGCAGCTTTCAGAGCACTTTACTGTCTTGCAGCAGTCGGTGACATTTACACCTTTGCAGGGAAACTGTTATAGCGCTGGTGAGGGCGAGGAGGACCTTGATGTGACAGCCTTTAGAACACGCTCTGTGAACGAGGACGCAGTGTGAAGCGACCTGATAGTCACATGCTGAAATACACAAGTCACCTTCTACATTTTATTGATCTTCCTGTCTTCTGGAGAAGGAAATTTGCTATTAAAAATACTAATATATATGATTGAAATGACAGAAAAATTGCCTTTGATTTAAAGGCTGTGCGCATGAATTGCGTAGCAGTGAAAATGTTTTGGCCCTAACGAGATCTGACACGGGAATCTTCAAAAGCCCCAATTCCAGCAGTGCTCGGAGTTGCTTCCCTTGCTGTTTTGTTGCTGAATCATTTTGACAGCGTGAGGAGCGGCATTTAACTACTACTATATGGCAGAGAGCCAAACTGATAAGCTATACGAGCCACCTCAGTAGTCTGAGTAACGCAAAGGCAGAGCAGCCTGAAAAGCCACTGTAAATGTATGATCAATTGTAGGTGTAAAGGTACATCTGCAATTCTTAGCGATTTGTAAAAGGAGGTAACTTCTGATGCTACCACTAAATGTTCTAACTGTTGCTGCCGGGAGGCTGGGACTGCAAGGTACAGTTTTGCTGCCTCTTGTGTACCTTTATAATGGCACTCAAGGCAATGTGCTCGTCTTCTGGGGGTGTTACAGGAGGAACGGGTACGGCATGGAACGTCGCAAAGTGTGAAATTGTTAATCTGTTTTGTTTTGCCATTTTCCCCCCGTACTTGTTGTGACAGTCGTTTGTTCGGAGTTGCATTTGAGGAGGGCACAAGATTTGGACACGGGTCACACAGTATGTCTCTAAATTAGAGCAGGCCAAATTCTAGTGAAGCAAAGCAACAGCAGGGGGTATGGCAGGGCAGGGGTTATGATATATTCTGGGTTCTGGAGGGTGCGTGTATGTATGTGCTTGGGTCTGTCAGCATGTTTATTGCTGCCGGGCCTGTCTCTAGGTAGCACAGACCTGATAGCAGCTCAGGTTTTCCAAGGCAGGTGAGGAATGTTTAGCACAAATAAATCAGTGTGGCCGCTCCTGCAGTGGGACCGCTGCTTGGTATCTCCTGGTGCGAGCAAATGCCGGTGCGTAAGCAGTGAAAGGTGCTGGGCCGATGTGCCACAGCTCTGTCGAAGCAGAGTGAGAACAAGGCTGGGGCTGGCGTACCACCAAACGCTTCATATTGGTGCGGGTCAACTGGAAAAAGACCTTTTGCTGGTATTGCTTTTTTCCAGTTGGGGACCTGGTTTAATCTGTGCTGGCAGACCTCTCTCACTGGGATTAACTGTGTGTCCATCAAGAGGTTTGCTAGCTCAGCCTTACTAATGCCACTGTAGAACAATCATTTTAAACGCAGGGCGCTCAGCTAGTGGCATCCTTCTGCTCCTCAGCACTGGCTGCCTGCTTTTAAGTGTTGTTGGTGCAAGCCAGAAGCCTGTCTTAGGGTATGTTGTCTGCTTCTCGCTTTCACACCATGTACTGAATGATTTTCAGATGGGCAGCATAGTAATGAAAGCGGTCTGGCCGTGATATCTCTGAGATCTTGCAATCTAATTTATCTTTGTTACCTGGGTAAATTAGCCCATGCATAGCTCTGTTCTGCCTTGTCTGGTCGTTTATTGATTCCTGCCTTATGAAAATCTCCCTCTGTGGGTTGCATCATAGAGCGTATGCGTGCTCTGGTAGCCTGGCCCGTTTGATGAGAAGGCAGAAGTCCCTCCAAATAGCAGTTCAGAAGAAGGAGCTACTAACAGGGTGAAAGTATGCAAGGAGTTTGGATTTTGCAAATCCAAATCTGTCTTTCATATCCGTTTATATTTAAAATGCAGGCAGGAGAGATTGTGTGTGCGCATTATGTGTAAAATACATATTGGAGACAAAGATGGAATTTACACTGCAGTGCTGATGGTTAAATTGCGAATTTGCAGCCCATTACTTTGTAAGCTATTTCAAAGTGTGTTAGCACTCAGTTGCTAGAAATGCCTATTCAGTTCCTAGTTAGAGCACACGAGCAGCTCTGTGACTCCAGTGTGTTGCCCTCTCCCTGGTCTCGTTCCTGAGCCAATGCCCTCAGCTGCTCATCTTCTTTCCCCACCATGACTACCGAGCCCGTGCCATTGTCTCTCTCCTTGGAAGGTTACCTTCTGTCACTCTCCCAACACCACAAGTGTCTATCAACACTTCTCAGTGCAGCCGCAAGTCTGGGTCATTACTCCCTTTTGTGAAAGAATTTATGAATAGATTTGCTGTTAATTTTGCTTCAGGGCCTGGTGTCAGGGACAAGAATGCGCACGAGTCAAACATCAGAGTTGTTAATCTTAATAGGCTTTTGATAAATCTGTGATGGTTTTGCTTACACAGAAATGGACACTCATGCAAGAGAGGTACAGCGTGCTTTCTAAGTTCAAAAGCAACATACAAATCACAATGATTAGTATTTATATGGGACTCATCTCTGAAATAGTGACATTGGTATAAATGCGCAATCATACCGAACAGCTTTCTGTAGATAACAGTCAAGCAGACAGAGGAGGGATGAAGAAATGGTTGGAATGTCGTATCAGCCCAAATGCAGTGATAAATAACCCATGTCGTTGTCAGGAAAAGGCAGAGGATCAGAGATTTTGAACCCATTAAATTTACAAATATTCTGTCCTTGTCATCGTTTTGTCGTCCTGGAATGCTCACGTGCAACTTAGCTCAGTGTGCTGCTTTCCACCTTCTACCAAGCATCATCCTTACTTCACACAAAGTATGATATTTTCAAATTTTTTGTTACAAGAAAAGTAAATTGTAAATTCAAGCACTCAAAAGTTACGATGAACAAAAAGACTCCTTAGAAACTTTGGCGGCTTTGATCAAAAAGGGGTAACACTCCTGCTGCTGCTGATTGTTAATAATTCACAAACAAGATTTAAAGTGAATATAATGTAAAGGAAAATTGCTATTGCTAGAAGCTCTAAGCTGTTGTAGCTTTGATGATGCTCCTTGCTGACACTGAGTGGTGCAATTACCACATGCTGATAGAGGAGAGCTGCAATTACCACATTTTCTGAGTCAACTGCTGAGATTTTATTTTTAGTTGGCATTGGTATTTATTTGTGTGCTTATTGTAGGCAAATTCTGTAAAGTGCTTCCCCAATATTTGTAACAGAATACACAGGATAGACCTAGATATTCCCCCCTTTCCCCCCCACCAAAAAAAAAAAAAATTTAAAAAAAATCAGTGGTTTGCATTAAATCCCTCCTGTGAGCAGGAGTCTACACTTCCAACCAAGCTGAAATCGCTCTGTGAGTCAGTGGGGGGCTCTGTGTAAGAAAAATAGTACCAGGGAGTCCTGGAGGTCTTGAGAAATTTTGTATGAAATCATTTTGCCCTTTATCATGGATGATGTTCATTTGTTTATTTTTGTAAGCCCGGTGGTAAAAGTGTGGATAATCAATTAATCTTTTCGTCCTAGATTAACCAAGGACCCAGTGCTGTTTGGGGGGACCAAAACACATTATTACCATTTAATAGTCTGATTGCGATGTTTGGCAGGGTAGGAAGCAGCTTGAGTGGCTGCTCATACACCTATGCATGTATTCTTATGAGTCATTTTGACTGCTTGTGATTATTTTTATTTTTTTAGTCTCGCTTTTCTGATAGAAATATTATAAGACTGGTCTGAGCTCAGGAGCAAATTGTTTGGAAAATTTGTTGCTAAAATGGGTTCATCTGTTTTCAAGAATAAGTGACAGGAAGGAGAACACATTTTCACCTTTTCAACAAAATACTGTCTGAACCTTGAGTTTGGAGATGACTGACAGCAGAGGCTAGGCACAGAGCTTGTTTGCCCATAGTGTGTGTCACGGGGTGTGTAGATGGAGCTGAAGGTTTCACAGTTTTCATATTCCTTTTGTAAAATTAAAAAAAAAAAAAACAAACCAAAAAAAACCCAAAACAAAACAACCCCCCCCAAAAAAAAACCCAACCAAACAAACATAAAACCCCAACTACTATGCAAAAATATTTAATGTTTTTTAAAAATCATTAAGGTATGTTCAGGCAATATTAGGGTTACACTAACACTGGTAGAAGACAGAGGAAATAACCAAGCAATCTTATGTCCGTTCCTGTAGAGATGTATACGTGACAAATTCTTTCATAACATGATCAGACAGTATTTTTTAAATTGTTTTTAAGACATTATTTTCTTCAGTGTTAGTATTTGTCAGTGCAATGTGAAGCTGTGAATAATCTGAGATCCAAAGCATCCCACCTCAGGGCTCAGCTCAGCGACTCCCATGAGAGAGGACAGACTTTAGTCCCTGGTCACTGGTGCAGCACCTGTGGCACAAGATGTCCCATGTCAAATCACTGTGGAGCTCCACACAGCAGTGGGTACCAGCTCTGCCACCTCAGGACACTCAGCAAAAAATGCAGTTGTCTTATCAGGCCTAAGAAGAAATGCAAAAGATGCGCGTGTTTGCTGAAGTGTCAGAAATACTATTGTGGTTTTTATTTTTATACATGTGTGTGTGTTTGTACATATGTATGCCTTGTCAGGGACACGCCCCGTCCACTGGATGACAAGCAGACCCCACTGGTCCTGGCTCCTTTGCCCAGAACCAGCAGCACATCTTTAGAAATTGCTGGAGGAGAGCATGGCGTTCTGTCTGCCTTTGCTGTTTCACACAGTGCGTAGAAGATGGGCGAATCTGATTATAGGTGGCTCTGTGTTTTCCAAGCAATTCCTGGATTTTCTGGAAGAGGTAGAACAACTTAGGTTGCATAGAAAAGGTATCAAATACAGTGGTGGTGACTTACCTGATTAACTGCATCTTGCCCATGGCCTCACACCTTGTGAACTTTTTTTCTTTTAATTTATCTTTTCATGGCTGGCCACTCATTTGTCACGTTGACAGGCAGTGGCGTTCTGAGAACACTAGCTACTATTATAGGATCACTGAGGCCGAACAGAAAATGGAGAAGACAGCAAGAAATGTAAAACTGCTAGTGTGTCTCTGAACCAGGTAGATGGATAAATGGTCATTGTGAATCTGTTTGAGCATAAAAAATACAACTATTCTGTTGGTATCAAGCACCTTGATCTACTTCAGCTTCAAAGAAGAGCCTAAAGCAAAAAGATATATTTCATTATAGGTGAGAAGGAATAGATGTTCACAGGCTGTTGACTATCCTTGAACGGAGCATACTGATTCAGAGGAAATGTAGACGTATGGAGAGGAGCATAGAGGAGATGGGAGCCATTCCTTTACCGGGATATAGCAACTTTTTCTGTTTTGAAAACATGCCCAACTATTTGTTTTCAGAAGATCTCAAATGCCCTATTAGTGTTTAGTGGAAACATGTCAGGGTCAAGTGTTTCCCTTGGGTGTCTTCTGAAAGAGCTTGTGAACTGTGGAATCTGAAAATCTGCCAGAAAAGATCTTTTTGGGATGGTGAGTTATGTGAGGACTGTCTGTCAGGCTTAACCTACAGGAAAGGTTAAGATGAAGTTTTCTGGAAAATTTACAGATAAAGTAATCTGTGTCTTTGTCTGACAGAGTAGAGCCTTGTAAAAGACTCGCTCAAGTCTTCACCGTGTCTTATAAGGATAAATCTGAATTTTCTTATCTGAGAAAGGGCGTAAGTAGTGTTTCTAGGTGGGCAAAAGTAGATTGCGGAGACAGAAAGAGCTACAAGCAGAGGAAAAGCCAACGTGTGAGGGTAACCCTAAAAATTGAAGGTGGTGTGGGAGATGGCAGTAAAGAGTTTTCATTATGATTGAATATTAATTAGTGACATGGCTATTAATGATGACAGTAATTAACAGAGGAAGGAAAGACTTGTCATTGTCCTGAGGGTGAGTAATCAGTCTTGGCAGGTGATAAATAATGGTTCAGCAAACTCAGCAGAAAGATAATCTGTCTGCCTCAGGACAACTGGAGAACAGCTATAAAATCTTCCAGGCTCTTGGCAACATTCAGGAATGACTTCATGTTTTTAACGGAGACAAATTAAAATCCCTGCTCTCAAGTCCTGCTTATATTCCGGAGTGGTCGGGCTGATCACGGGAGTTCTGGTTGAGTCAGTGACTTCAGTTTACTTGCCCCTTTAAACCTTTCTTTTTTAATCTTACTAGCAGGGGGAAGAAAGACAGGGCAACCGGCTTTCACCGGTACTTGAATTTTTCATTGTAGTTTGATGAAAATTGAATAGATTCCTCAAAAGAGGTGTAGAGCTGGGGACGTGATAATTCTATGTAAAAATGGAGTGGGACTTAATCCTGCATTAAGTATTCCTGTGTATCTGAAGAGGGATCATGCAGAATGCACTTCACCTCCCTTGAGCAAAGCAATGCGCTACTCTAGATGATTTTCAGATATCGGCTGTCGCATCACTTGGCAATACAATGCCTAAGAGATCACTGCAAGCCTGTAATCTGAGACCAAAATCAGGAGAAATAGTGGACTTCTTAGTTTGGGGGATGAACAAAAAAAGCAAGAAAGATTCTGTTTTTACTTGAAACAAAGACAGCATTTTGTGAGGTTTTGTTTTGTTTCTAACAATGCGGAAGCACTTCAGTTTGAGTCTTCTAGATTGGTTTTCTAACCTCAAATGTTTGGTTCTATCTTTAGGATATTTTTGTTTTGTAAAAGGCAAAAGGAAACAACAGTGTTTATAAAATAGAATATTTTATTAACAAACTTGCCAAAACAACAGTTATTGGCTCTGAACATTTCTCCCATATGTTATTCAGCTAGCACTGTTCACTGGAGGTGTTCTCATCTAGCAGGTAGTTTTGGATCCCTCAGACATCTTTTTTCTGAATAAATTTACTATTCTCAAAAAAATGATGGGACTTTAGGATGCAGAGGCAGGAAAGTGCTGTCACCATTGCCGGAGGCATTGGTTAGATGTTCTGCAAGGTACTGCCTGCAGTTCTGGTGCCCCCAGTGCAGAGAAACGGAACTTAAATTTGAAAAGTTGCTGAATGATAAAGTAGAGGGAGGAGACTAAAGGAGTTTGGTTGGTTGAGTGAAGTGGAGGTAGGGAGGCAATGTGTCAGCCCTCTGTAGAAACCCTTAGGAGGAACTATCAAGGATGGAGAACAATTCGTTCCATTAACTGATAATACAGGTATGACATCAAATGCATATAAAAAAAGGGAAAAAAAAGGGTTCTGGAATAACTTTCCAAGTAGGATCTTGTCAATTTGAATTGCTCTTAGATGGAGTTGGGAAGCATGGAGAGTGACTAGAGAGCTGAGAGTACAAGCTTGTGAGATTGGTGGTGCTTTAGTATCTGGTTTGTTGATACCTACGAGGCAGATTGAGACAATGCCCAGCTGCTGCTTGTTGGTCACATCTGTTTGCCCAGTATTTAAGTGAAAGCAGATGCTTCCCTCATCTTCAGGAGCTCTGTTGATTGCCTGTGGGGGACAAGTAAGTTGTTTTACCAGCCCTGGGTGGGAGAGGAGGGAGGTCAGGTCCATATTCCTCCTTGCTGCTGAAGTCTGCCTGGAGAGGGTTTACTGGTGCGCCTTGCAGAGTTGTGGGTCAACTTGCATTGGCCGGGGAGCGGGAGCTGCCACCCCCTTCTGCGTGGGCTAGAACCCACATTTCTAGTGTGAATTTCACCTGTATGGGAGAGTCACTCAGACCTGAAGGTATTGCAAGGGCCTGGGACACTAGCAATGCCTGTTGCCTCTCTCTCTGTGGCACATCATACTTGTGACTCCTGGCCTTCCTTGTATTTAAAGTTTATGAGGGTGTGGGGATGCTCTGAGCCCATGGAAAGCAAAATGTTCTTCAGACCTTTTCTGGAACAGGCATCATGTGGCGTATCCTATTTCTTGAAGTAGCCACCATGTCTGATCTCAGAAGTGCTCCATGCAAATGAGGTTCTCCAGGGTTTGTTTAGTAAGCCGGAACCATACGGTTGATCAGTTCCTTTTCTCATATGCTGTCTTCAACCAATGTATCTCTCACAAAGCACAGCACTAAGTATTACTTAGTAATACTAAGTATTAAGAATGTGAATGCAAATATTTCTCAAAAATTGACTGTATGCTGGGAAGGACTTAGTGTTAGGACTGCATCCAGACACACGTCGTTATGTTGTGCTGCAGGCAGCCATAACTCGGCACGGGCTTGCTAAATTGCCTCCAAGGGCCTTTGCTGATTGAGTTTGACTTTGGACAAGTCATGTTAGCTGACTTGTACACACCATTATGTTTCATTTTAGGCTTAGCTTTCTGAATATGGGGTTTAACTAAATTTGGTGCCCTGTCACGCTGTATTTTGATAAAAGGCCTTCGCTTCTACTGAACAGCGACAAGTTCTCCACTTCTATGACTTTCATGGGAGCAAGAGAGAGGTAGTATACATGCAGAGAATCAATCCTAGAGATCTTTGTGCTGTTTATAAGAATAGCAACAAGCTTTGTACTCCTTGATGGGCCCTGAAAACCTATTAAGCTACCTCATGGGCCTTAAAGACTCACTTCTCTGCTCCTGGCCACCATGCTGCTGGTGCGATCGCTAGAAGGTGACAGCTCAACAGTGGTTCAGTTAAAGGGACAATGAATCGCACTTCCTTCTCCAAGACATTGCTTGTCTTTGACATAAGCGAGACTTTCCTCTATCTTTTTTTGACTGATAACTTGGTTCTGTACTTCTAGATTATTGCCTCTGATGTAACAGGTGCAAGGTACCAGTAAACTTCCTTCACCTTGCTACCTAGCACCTGCAGAAACATAACTCCCTGTATGCTAAAATGAGAGAGAAGCAACTGGGAGAGAAAAAGTTACATGGAACCATTGGAGTAATATCTGCCTTAAAGTATATCAAGGCTCCTATTACACGGAATCCTTCTTGGGACTTAGTACCTGTCAATAACTGTGTAATTAGAGTATGGCACAAGAAGGAAAAACGTTCTGAAAGCCCAGCGGAGATAAAAATGGAAAGGGAATAAAATTCACATCAGTTCTACTGTATCTGTCTCAATGTTATCTCTTTCTATGGCTCTCAAACCTTGTGGTCTCAGCATTTAATGCTTTCTTCACTTTTTTTTTTTAGGTGCTGATATTGTGCAGTGGCTTATGAAGAACCTCAGCATTGAGGATCCAGGTAAGGTGACCAGCTGGGGAGGAACAGCTGCTTCATCTGTATTGTGTCTGCCATTAGACAGTAGATAATATTTTGCTGCGGTCTAAAATGCCAGTAGAACAAAGTTGATTTAAGCATTGGAGGGAAGGAGGAGGGAAAAGAGATAAAAATCAACGTCTTAATTAAGTCTAATGCCTTACACTGCAACAACCAAAAAGCACTTTGTAGGAGTCTTAGCCTGTCTGTGAAATTGTTGCTGCCTAAGAAAGCCTGGTTGATTTTAAGGTTGTTCCCAGACATAGAAAAGAAGTGGTGGATGTGGTTAAGCAGGCAAACGCAGTGGCAGGTTTTCATGATATGGAGAAAGGTAGCCATGACTGAAAGGACATACTGGCCAAGGATGACACAGACACCATCGTGGGACCACATGATGGCTGCGAATTTATCACAGCAGATAGATAAATGGATAATCAGCCATAAACAGTGATCAGTGTATGGGTCCAGTTCAAAGAGTTCACTCTTCAGAGAAATGAAAATTGTTTTGGCACAGTTAAGAACTACTGGGAAAAGAAAGATTGGGAAAAAGGAGGAAAGATCTGCAGGTCCAGAAGTTTCTTTTCCTTTTCTGAAATGGGAAAAAAAATCCAGCATCTTACCTCCCGGTTTGTTTCTGCTGCCTACTGTCACCATGTAAAAGCAGAGACAGAGGCAGTGTTTTTTCACCCAGGGCGTCCCCATACACACATCCCTTCTCATGAGTCCAGTCAAGTCTCAAATCTGAATTTCAGCTGCAGACAGTAACTTTATTATCTGCCTGGGGGCACATGAGCAGGTGATGTGTATTTTGCAAGTCTGAGAAAGTTGATGTAGCTTTTCACAGCTGACATTGGCTGAAAATCTGTGCAGATGTACCTCTGGTTGTGAAGGTTGCCCTGACAGTTGTTGGATACGTGCTCCCCTTTACCTCAGCACCATTTCCTCTAACAAATGGCAATGCTGCAGTGTCAGGATTTGTCTTTATGAATAAACATCCTGCTATTGACCTAGTGTTGTATGTGTTTGTCACATTTGATAGAGGCAAGTGGCGTTCACTGATGGAACAGGCTTCTTGTCAGCTGTCACCTGTGGTGGATAATGTGCTTTGAATTGGATTTCAGACTCTAGAACTGGTGTGTGACAATTTGTAGACGTAAAACCAGCAGGTTAAACATTTGAGCAGTGTTTCTTCTGTATTGTAAGGCTGATTTCTGCTCTCCTGCCTTGTGTGGTAGAAGGTGTCAGGATGCGGTGTGGGTACGGAGAGGCATGAGTGCACCAGGTCTTCATGTGAATCATTGCCAGGGCTGCCGCTGCAAGCAGAGTGTGCAGTGTGTGTCTTCCTGACATATCCCTGCTGTTCTCCCTCTTTCACAGGGGAAGCAATACACTTGGGAAGTCTTATCGCTGCACAGGGTTATGTCTTTCCGATCTCAGACCACGTCCTTACCCTGAAAGATGATGGGACGTTCTATCGTTTCCAGGTTGGTGAGCCCTCTGCCTTCCTTGTGGCCCCTTCTACTGTCCCTGCAGTAATACTGCTGAAATTACCCGCTCTTTATCCTTAAGCATCCATTAGGTCTATGAAGACAGGGATTGAAGCTGTCTTGGTAGAGGCCTTAGGATGTTATGTAGTCCCTTCATAAAGATCTGCTCTTTTCTACTTTCTGACCCAGTTTTTACATAAATGAACTGATATGTCCTGTGATTGTTTTTCATACGTGATTTCAACACTGTTGTACTCAGAGTTGAACAAAACCAGGAGAAAGAAAATGACTTTCAGGTTCTAACTCTGATACAGAATTGAGTAGCCACCCTCCTGTGAAAAACGGACCAAGGCAAACTTTGGAGTTGGACATTCAAGCTCTGGCATAGCAGAAAATTCAAATTTTTATCCTCTCTTGGTCACAATTGGTGTGGGAAGGGGCAAGCTTCAGGCTTTGGCTCTTTTACAGAAGATTTGTAACCTTGGCAGTCACCTAAGCTGGGACATCTCTATCCCTCAGTGTCCCTGTGCCTCCAGATGTGTTCAATTTTTAAAGCATCCTGCACTTGAGTTCCATGTCCTTTCCAAAAACTGCTGCTGTCAACCTTCTAGATAACTGTTTGTGCTGCAACAACTGCTTTTGGACAGATTGTATAACTTTGAAAAAAAGCAATAAGTTCAGACCTGGAGTCCTACTGCCTAATCCTGCTGGCTGAATTTGTATTTTTCTGTTAGGTGATCCCAGCCAGCTCCCTTACCTTTCCTGTGACCTCTCTTCTGTTCACCCTCCCATTTCTCCTTTACGTTTATTTTCTCTTATTTAGTTTTTATTTGAAAAGCCTGTTCTCCTCTTTGCATCTGATGTTGCTGCTGCTCATGCTCACTGTCCTACAGCTAATCATAGAATCATAGAATCTTCATGGTTGGAAAGGACCTTTGAGATCATCGAGTCCAACCATACACACACAGAAAAAACCCCTACGATCTCTGTCACTAGAGCATGCCCCGAAGTGCCAAATCTGACGTTTCTTAAATACCTCTAGGGATGGTGACTCAGCCACCTCCCTGGGCAGGCTGTTCCAGTGCTTGACCACTCTTTCAGTAAAGTAATTCTTCCTAATATCTAACCTAAACCTCCCCTGCCGCAACTTCAGACCATTTCCTCTGGTCCTGTCATTATTCACCTGGGAGAAGAGGCCAACACCCACCTCTCTACAACCTCCTTTCAGGTAGTTGTAGAGGGCAATGAGGTCTCCCCTCAGCCTCCTCTTCTCCAAGCTAAACATGCCCAGCTCCCTCAGCCTCTCCTCATATCACTTGGCCTCCAGACCCCTCACCAGCCTGGTAGCTCTAATGTGGTATTGTGTTATCACATGAGACCAATGGCACCGTGAACAAAGAAGCCCAGGAGATCACAGACCTCCCCTTATCTCCCCCCACCTTCTGGTTACTTGGCATCATTCAGGCTAAGATTTTTCATGACAGCTCCCTTGCTTTTCTCAAAGTCCTATTCCTCCTGTCGTGCAAGACTTGACAGAAGCAGGGATAATACCGATTGTCCATTTAGTTGTATTTGTCTCTCTTTTAAAAGAATGACACCGTAAGAAGTTGTCCTGTGCAGGTCTCAGAAGCTAGATTTTAAAAGCAGAGTATAATTTAATTTCTTTTCGTTATTTTAAGCCCATGTAAACTACATCATCAAATTGTCTTGACTGCTTATTGACTTTTCTTTTCTTTTCCTTATCTTTTCTACAACTTTTGCTTATTCTTTGCCTGTTGTCACTTCCTGTGACAGTTCTCCTCAGCCGTTTTCTGCAAAAATAACACGATAGAATCATTTTTCTTTTCCATTAGTCTCTTCTTGCCACTTTCTACCTCAACATCAGTCCCTCCTTCCAACAGTAGCTCATCATCTTGTGAAGTTCGTAAGATATATATCAGTGAGGAGCATTGAATCCTGTATTGTTTGATCCCTCCATGTTTTCTCACTGTACTTTGGTGCAAGGAATAGTCTTTGTGTGTGTAATATCCTATGCCCGTTTGTGGCATTACATCAGTAACACAAAACCGTGTTTTGTAATTTGTGTGATCACAGGAACATTATTTTTCATTCATGTTAAAACTGAAATACAGCCACACGTAGGTAATATCTTGTAATTAATTGTAACAACTGCAATATGCAGACCTGGATAGAAAACAAAAGCAGTAAGCTTAGCAGGACTTCTGCTTTCAGAACGAGACTAATCAGCTGAGTTTTGACCTCTGACATCTGTTATATTTAAAAAGTAAAATGTTTTCTAGGCTGCCAACTACACTGGTACCTGCTCCAAAAAAACAAGTGGTGTTTAGCATATATAAAAGGCTATAAGGATTCTCCTGCTCCTAAAAAAAAAAAAAAAAAATAATAAAATTCTAGGTGCCTCTGAATTCCTCCTGGGGAAAGAGGAGGTTCTGGAGTAGATGATAAGAGGTCCACATTCAGATGAGATGGCAACAGGGTCTAAAATGTCATCAGGATAATGGACATCCTCCTCAAGAGGTGCTTGTATTACAGCATCTCTATTTACCTCCAGTGAGGAACGTTAAAGGTGATACCTTCCTGGAAAAGCTTCCTCGCGTTTACTGAGATCTGTGGCAGTGTTTCCCCTCAGGACAGAAGCTGGCCCATAGAATTTGTGATTCTTCCTTTTGTACTTGTAATGTTTTTCTGCATCTGAATTGTTTTTCATCTCTTAAATTAGAAAAATGCTTATGTTGTTTCTTAGGCACCGTACTTTTGGCCTTCAAACTGCTGGGAGCCAGAAAACACAGATTATGGTGAGAGTATACTTACTTCATTGTAGAAAGTTAGTACAGAAAGTTTGTGATGGAAAAAATTGTCTGTAAAATAATTACTGTTGGCCATCTAAAGCCTTCATCAGCAGAATTTCTTGTCAGACTGCAGCATCAGAGGCAGATTTGTGCCCATCTCAAGTACGTGAAGCAAAATCGCAGGGTGTCTCAAGCCCACAGAGCTGTAGCCATCGAGTTCACTGGGGCCAGGGTTTTACCTACCGTTACCTTCATTCTCCCGTAGCTGTGTTCGTTTCAGCAGGATTTATGGCAAACAGAATACTGCTCCTTGGGAGTCTTAAATAATACCAGTATTGCTTTTGTGGGAGAACATACTCTGATCTGTAGCTGAATCTGATATGTTGATCAATAAAAAGTTCCCTCATCTGGGCACTCATCTGGCTGATCAATAAACCAGTATATAACTGACGGCAACCTATAGTTAAAGTTCTTTGATATATAACATCAGACTTCTTTTTCCCATTTTTTTAAGATTACCAGCTGACAGCTGGTAAAAAAGAGAAGACTGAGCATGGTTTATGAGCTAATAAACTGCAACATGGTGTGTTAAACATGTGAGTGCCTGCAGACAGTGATAATACATAAAGAAAATATGTCAGTGTTGTTATCTTTAGCTGTCTGCATGCAATGTTGCTGTCTTTTGCAGAACTGTACTTCTTTCACAGTTAAATGATAAAATCAATTGTTGCATCCTGGTGTGGTGTTGGAAGAGGAAGTGAATCCATGTGTGTGCTCATAAAACAGGAGCTTCTGGAAGTGCTTCTTTTGAAATATCTTGTAATCTAAGATCAGTTTAGAACTCCTCCCTGAAAAATCAGGGTTTTTTTCTTTCCCCGGCAATAATTATTCATCATTGTGGATTCTGGAAATCATTTGCTGGGGTGGAGAAGTAGCCTGCAATGGTGTCTGTCATGTAATAGTTCATTTGCAGCCCTCATCTGCAGGGAAGCTAGCGTAGACTTACGTGTTTATCCCAGTAAGGGAACTGCTTAGGAGAAAACGTGATGTTCATTATATGCAAAATAATTTCCAGATTTTACAGTCACCATATATAACTGTCTGAACTGTGCTAAATATTAGAATAACAATCCAAAGAGGGAAGTTCTGCTTTTTCCTATAATACCTGACTGCTTTTGCAGTCAAATTATTGCACTGCAAGGGCATTGAGTGGAACGGTACACTTCAAAATAAAGCCATATATGAGCTGACCCACAGCTGGACAAGCTGCAACTGCATTAGCTCTGAGCCCTGTAGTGACAGATTTTCATCTGCCCCAGAAATCTCTAACATATGCTTATAATCAGTCTTTGCATATCAGAGGTCTGTACAGATGGAGTCTTCCCAGGAATTAATCCCAAACTAGCAGTAGACCCAAATAAAACTGAAATCCCAGCAGCTCTTCATACTTTCTCTATTTGCATGGATCCACTCACAGGACAGGAACTAACTTGCTAATGGCAGGTCACTGCCTAACATGAAGAAATACTGTGAGATGACTGACTCTCACTTTATTTGGTGTTGTAAATGGTTTACAGATGAAACTGCTCTTCGGATGTATAAATACACATACACATGAACTGATCGTCTCTGGTTACCACGTGTTTTATGAAGCTTAGAATTGTAGGAATAGCATAGAATAGAATTACATGAGTAGCATGTTTTTATACATATATTTTTAAATAGAAGAATAGGTTTCCAATGGAAAACATCTATGACAGTGTCAGAAAATTGTATTTATCAGGAAACCAAAGCCCCATAGTTTTCAAAGAAAAGCAGAAATTTTCTCCAAAAGATTTATTGCAGTGTTATGTAGATGATGCTTTGCCTTCTGCTCCGCTCCAGCTTAGTATGCTGATGGGCAGTTAAGTACCTGGCCCTGCAGCACGGGAGAGAGCACAACACAAGGAAGCTCGAAAATGCACATTTAAATCCATCCCAAAATGAGAGCACTGGATACCTCTCTCGCGCAGAGTTCAGACCTGGCTGTATACCCAGGGTGTGCTGGGGACCTTGTGTTTCAGCCTGTAATGGAAATGGGGTGAGCTAGCAGTCCAGCTGAGGCTTTCCCAGCAGGCAGCCCGGGACTGGTTTGGTGTCATGCACTGGGCTTATCGTGACCCTCAGAATCCCAAACCACATCAGTTTCTGCAGTGTCTGCCTATGGTGAAATGCGAGAAGGCTTTTCTTAACAGTTTGAAATGCGTAGAATAAGTGGATGAAGCATATGAAAAAAAACCGCTCAGATCCTGCCTTTAAGATCTGGCCCGTATTTCTGTTTTCATTTCAGTATCCTGATTATTTTTTTTCTTTTTTAAACAAAAGGGGAAAAGAAGTGCAGGGCTGCTCGCTTTGGCAGGCATATCCCCAAAGTGCTGAGGGGAACAGGTTGCTAATGCTAAATCTTTTACCAGCCCCAGAAGCAATTGTGCCTTTCTCAAACATCTTGTTAGGTCCTGGCATCTACTCTCAGCACTTTTAAATGAGATGTCCCAGATGTTTACGGCCTCCGAGATTACTAGGGGGTAACGTCAGCTGGGTATTCAGCCCTCTCGTTCCTTGCCTCATGTTGCTTTCTGATGAGAACAAACTGTGCATGGGGTGCTTTTTTCTTTTTTTAAGATCTAGTACTAATAATCTGTCTGTAATTTGTTTTCCTTTCTGTTTCTCCCTTTAGCCATCTATCTTTGCAAACGGACGATGCAGAACAAAGCTAGGCTGGAGCTGGCGGATTATGAAGCCGTAGGTACACTGCTGCTAGAGTTTAAAGCTGAGGGGCGCAGGGAGAGCTTTGCTTGCCAGTTGAGTGCTGCCATTTTGTGCCTTGGGGTCAGCCTTTACTGTGTCTTTTTTTTTTTTTCAGTTGTCAAAATTGTATTGAGGTTGATCTGGAACATGATTGGGGAACATCCCCGGCTTTGCAACATCTCAAATTAAAGCATCTGCTGTACAGCCAGATCGCCAAGACTTGGGGAGATTACATAGAGGTTTACATTGGTTTCCTCTTTCCAGTTAACAGTTCCTGGTTTATATAGCAGATATTAACACATGAAAATGATGACTTTCGGGTGCATTATTGGGCAATTAAGTTGCTGATGACTCATCTAGTTACAGACCTTAAAAGGAAATTTTTCAGATTTTAGACTTGCGCTGTTTTCAATATGCCATATAAAAACTATTGCGCAAGCTTATTCAGGGCATGTTTTCTGTTATGAAATGATTATCCATAAAAATATCCTCAACCTTGTCTTCAGATTGTGCAGGGTTTTGTTGGATAGGAGTGGGAAGATGGCGGCAGGAGGGGCAGGGCTGGTGTGAGTGTAATGTTCTGACCAGCTGAACTTTTCTTTCTATTATATTGACTTCTTTTTTTTGCTAGCTCAACAGTGTACCAGCTGAATTTCAAATGTGAAGGTTTTTGTTGGAGTGTTTGTTTACAAAGCTGGTTCTGGGGGACTTCTGGGTTTGTGTTTATTACAATGAAAACATTTATATTGCAGATATTTTAGGGGTTTTTTCCATGTATGAACTTTTTCCCTCTCCCTTATCTTCCACATTTTGGGGCTTTTGTGCACGTGGATATATATACATGCCATTTCGTCCTTCCAGTGAAGAGCATGCAAAAATCACCACTTACCTAGTCTACCCTGGAAATGCATCCAGAGTTCCCACGAGTTCTAATCTTGAAGTATGGGCATAAAGGAAGGAATATAATAATCTGCATGCACTTACACATCCTTTTGCTGAGCTTTCGCTTCTGAATATTGTTGATTTCATTATTAAAACCATTAAAATTGCTTAGAGCCAACCAATTAACTGTAAGTACTCTAAAGATCTATCATAAAGCAACAAAAGGCCGTTCAGCAGCACACACACTCCCACACACATGCAGCGAGGCTATGGCTAAGTACTTTTGCACGTCGCTGTCTACTGAGAGTAGCAATGCTCCAGTGATGGCAAATAATTAGATCTTGGCAGTCTCTCATTTTTCTTGTGAATATTGCATTGCACAATTAGAGACTGCTTCTGCATTCAAACTTTGCTCTCTTAATTAGAGACAATCAGATAAGAATGGCACCGACTCTTCCGAGTCATTATGGGCGCTGAAGCAGATCATGCAATGGAGATATAAGCTGAGCACAAGGGAGAGAAACAGGAGTGGGAAGGAGCCCTGTATATTTAATACACATTTTTGGAGATGTAATATGAGAATGCTTCCCCGTGGGCATCGGCACTGACCTGGAGTTTCCACAGACAGTCTCTACAAAGCACCTCAGGGGACATCTTCTCATTTTTAGGTTCTGCTTGCAGGATTCATAGGCAACCCCTAACCCCATTTATACTGGAAGAGCAGGGGTCTTGATGATATGATTAGGCTTGCATAATTGCATTCCATTTTGTTTCTAATTGGCCAAACATAAGCGTGATTCAAATATTGCTTCAATTGGGGATGTTTCATTGGCTTCAGCATATTTATTCCAGAGGGCACATGTGAACATAATTTAAAATAAAATTAAAAAAAAAGAAACCCACAAAAAATTGGTTTTGCAGATAATTACAAGTAGTTCTTCCTTGTAGCCACAGTTAAGGAAATCATCACGCTTCAGCACAGCTGTAAATCATTTGCTTAACTGTTTTTTTTCCTTGTATATGGACTGAAACTCTTACATGGACTTGGTGGTAACAGGGCCAAGCTTTATTCCTTGTGTTATACAAGAGTTCAAAATAAATAGGAGAAAGGTTTCTTCTAGCATTGAAATGCATGCGCTTAAGCACTTTCTTGAAATAAAGGGAACAGGTGTAAAAAGAAAATCAATAGTGTTCATTTCAGTGAAAATTTGCAACAGTTGAACCAGCTGTAATGGAGAAGAGCATCAGGTTAATGGTCTCCTAGGCCTCCTTGTCAGGGTGGGTGTGGATATGTGGCTTTGGGGGGCTATTTGAGCCTGAAATTCTGTTCACGTCCTGAGTTATCTTGAGTTGTGATGAAGTCACATCCACCTCCAAATGTTCAGATCACAACGCTCTCTGTAATGGGTCTGGACCAGAGCTCTTACTTCAGACGCAGAGCGAGGCTGCATCTGGACCCAGTCTTTGCAGCGAGCGACGTTCATTGTTCAGACAAACAAGCTATTTCCTTTTATGAATCATCCTGGCAATCCCCAGCCTTCAGTGTTGTGCAGCTGCGTGATGCTCTCGGCAGTGAGCAGGACCGGGGAAAGCAAGGGATGCTCAGGCTTTGCACCTTAGCAAAAAGCCTGAAGAGAAGAGAGTGGTGGGGGGGAGGAAGGGAAAGTAGGGATGAGAGGGAAACGTGCAGGTGGCAGCCATCTGCTGTCAGAAATGAAAGTCATCAGCTTCACAAAGCTTCTCAGTGTTATCTTTTGGGAACAAGTCCATCACTATTTTCATAGCAGAGCTCAGGCTGTCTTCATCACGCTCCATTACTTCTCCCTGACAGGGCCCTCTTGGCTGCAGCCTGAAAGGATGTGTTACAGCCTTGCTTTGCCTGCAGGATAGTTCACCTGAAACCAACTCCGACTTCCGTGTCTTCAGTTTTCCAGCTTAAAAAAAAAAAAAAGGAATAAACTAAGCAGCCTACACACTAACTGTGCTCTTAAGCAGCAGTTATAATTACAGGGATTAATTGATTAATTGTTCTTACTATTTTCATCTTTTGTCAGGAAAACTTAGCAAGACTTCAGAGAGCATTTGCAAGAAAGTGGGAATTCATCTTCATGCAAGCTGAGGCCCAAGTGAAGTGAGTAATCCTGGAGCACTAAACTGCACCAGTATTTAGAGCTGTGAAGGGAAGGGGATTCTGTAAAGATAATATTTTTCTGTCAAAGCCTTTACTGCGACTAAGCTCAGAAGGTGTTGGTGAATTTTAATCACCAGCAGACCAGAAAGAATAGAGAGCCAATTCTGAAGGTTTGTGCCAGAATCCAAAAGATGGATTTAATTATCTGTACATGGAAATGTTGGTCAGGAGCTCCTGGAACTGGATTCATCATGGGAGCTTGGGCAGTTCACTTGCCTGTTCTGCTTCTACTTTTGTGTAGTGTTTTTGTTTTGTGTAAATGGCGAGAACAGAACTTTATCGTCTGTCTGCGTTACTCCATGCTTGTAAAGTATTTCTGAGTTTAAAAATACTGCCACTTGAAAGTGATTATAAGGGTGGTATTTACAGTAGACTGGATTTGGTTTTCTCCTTTATACCAGTCCCCATTGGACTCCATTGTACCTCTACTCTGTGTAGTCTGACTTGTGCTACTAAATTAGTGTGGAAAATTGGGTACCACTTATATGAAACTTCCTTAGATTTAGTATTTGGGTTTTTGCTTTTCTCTGATCATAATTGAAACCTACATTTTTTTTCCTCATCTCCCCTTGTGAAAATAGTTTGAAGCCTCTTAATGTTTTGAACATGTTTTCATTATTGCTTCAAAATGGGTATGGTCCAGGGTAGACTTGTGTCTACAAACTAGTGTCTAAACCCCTACACGTCTGTTTCATGCGAGTAGTTGTCACCTATAAAATGGAAAAGTTGGTGCATGAGAACACCAGTACTGACATTCTGTACCACTAGAAAGAATTTGCACTTTCAGCATTAGATGCTAAAAAGTTAAGGAACATAATTGCTTGAGGGTGTGGCCGAGGTATGTGTCTCCATCTTTGATTAACTCTTTGGAATTTTGATTAATTCTTTACTTAATAATATTGTAATTATGCACTATTTAAGTACATAGTAATTATCCTTTAAATTACAAGGTAATTAAGAGATTTTTTCTGACCAGAATGACAGTGTTCTGTTTGGAAGAGAAAATTAGAAGTTACGATAGCAATTGTACTTTCAGTTACTTAAAAGTTTACTGTCAAGATAAGAAAAAAAATCAACAACCAACCTTAAGTCAAAACAGAATTCTGCATTCTGTCTACAGCATACAGCTATTACCTAAGAAAGAAATGTAAATATCTATTCTTTATGTGATCACTAATGCTTAGTCATCTTTTCTGCATTATGTTTTCATTGAAACGTAAGTATGGACTGGCCACTGTCAACTTTTTTTGCTGGCTAGTTTCAGCTTCTTGGTTCCCAGTTCACGTAATGCTTCAGTCATCAGATTTCCAACAAGGCAATGCTGGAATTCACAGTGTAATTCACCGTCCTGAATTATCTGAAAAGGAAAACCAAACAGAAATACATGAAAACACTCCTCCTGCTTATCAAGTTCTGCTTCACCTTCCGTGTCTTCGTTTGCACATACATGGCTCAAAAACTGCATCCACATTTGTGTCTTTGTAGTTTAAAATGTGAATTGGGGATTTGAGCCGAGAACCTGGGTTCAGCACTAAGAACCCATGAAGACAATTCATGGAGCCTTCAAAGAGCCCCTCCAGTTTGTGTGCACTGTGTGGTGTGAGGTTGGCAGAAGACTTCACCCTCCCCTTTGGCCGGGCACGAAGGGCTCACTCCAAAACAAGAGGTTTTGGGCTGGTGTCCATGTTTGCTCTTCAGCGCAATGCAGCGACTGCTGTCTGACAGCGGGTACAGAGCCTGTACAGAGCTGGTTTCTCATCCCAGCCTTGCAGAGGTGATATCCAGAGAGTGATCCCAAACTTCGTAGGACTCGGGTTTTTTTATGGGGAGGAGTGTTCAGAAACTTCCATTTCAGACCCCCATTGGTACATTCCCAGCACAGACTTAGCTAAGGATCACTGCCCCTCCTTAAGAAAAACAGGAGAGGGGAGAACCTAATGGTCAGAAATCCCAGCTCGCATGGGTTTTTTTCCCCACCCTTTTGATTCTTCCGGGTGGCAGCAGTGCAGGAATCCAGCACAGGGACACTGTCAGCTTTTCGATCCTCCTCTGGAGATGAAAGCGGTTCCTCTTTTCCTGTGCCTCATCCAGGTAGATCTTGCAAGCCGGTGGTGACTTTGCTGTGCTTGTGTAGAGCTGAGCACAGGAGTGGGGCACCAGACACACATTGCTCAGTGCTGCCGAGAGACAGGGGAGCAGTTGCTCTGAACATCCCCCGGCAGCCTTTGCATGTACTTCGAGTGAGTCGACTCACTGGCTGCATCAGGGATGAAATTATTGGGTTGCAGTTGTGCTGGCCCAGTTGCACGTCTCTTGAGTGAGCACTGGCTTGCACGAGGCCATGCAGCAAGTTTGGCCACCTGTGCTGTCACCCTTCCCTCCACCAACCCCAGGGCGGGCGGGCAGAGCCCGAAGGAGCGTGTCCTCAGGTGCTGCCTGTGATGTTGCTGCTGGGAATGCCTGGGATAGCTGCCCCTTCGCAGTCTATGGTCATACCAGCAGTGCTACTGGGGCACCTGGGTGCAACGGGACCTCCCGACATGGACCTCCGTCTGGCAGCAGCCAAGAGCTTCACCTGGAGTAAAGAGGTCCCGGTGTGTCTCTGGACAGAGCCAAAGACAAACATGAACTTCCCCAGCTTGCCAAATCAGGGTCTGGGAACGGAGTACCAGGAAAGGTCGTTTTCCTCACCAGATGAAAAAGCAGAGGTTAAAATAAATTTCCCACCTTAATAGGAAAATCTCTTTTGATACATATTGGAGCAAACATCAGTGATATTTTGTTCATGGCACATGGCCTTGCAAGTGGGACTGTGACATTTCTGTACAAAAAAGTGGATTTATGAATTTTTTTTGTCACAGGGTTAAAACCCCAGCTAGGAACAGTAACAAAGAAAAGCATACTTGTATGTTGACTCATATGTCTACGCTTTTGTTTTCAGAATCGACAGGAAAAAGGATAAAACAGAAAGAAAGATTTTGGACAGCCAGGAAAGAGCATTCTGGGATGTGCACAGGCCTGTGGTAAAGCTCTTTTTTACTGATGAGACTTTCCAGGTTTTTACAGGAAAGTTTTGATACTAGTAAACACTGTGCCATTTATTGCACAAAGACATTACCTTTAAAGTCACCACGTGGATTTTTGCTCTCAGTTCAAAACAAGCTCAGTGTCTACAAGATTATTTTAAGACTTTCTAGGCGTGTGAATGCATGGAACGCTTGATTTGGAAATACGTGATAAACATTAAGTTTTGAAGATTATTTATTGTGTGTACAAAAGAAAAGCAGCTTACCCAGTTTGGCTCAGACCTCCTAGAAAAAGCTCTCCTCTTAGCTGAGAGATTTCCTTTTGGTGGCAAAGTTATGAGTAAATGGATTTGATGCTGAGATGCCGACTTTGGGTATATGCACTCTCTTGTTTAGGAAGCATAATTGATGGGATGCAAACTTCAGGAAAGAATTTTGGACAAGTATATTTTCGTATATTTTAGAAAGGTAAGGTAGTGTGTGGATTGTAAACGGAGGGCTAATACGATTGCCATCTCTTTTCAGCCGGGCTGTGTGAACACCACAGAAATGGACATTAGAAAATGTCGTCGTATGAAAAACCCACAGAAGGTGAAAAAGGTCAGTTTGAGTTTCTGGGGGTTTTTTTTGTTTTTTTAAAGGCAAATCATACTTGACACCTACAGTAGATCAGAGTTTCCCGATAGGAACAAAAAAAAGTGTTTTGCAAATATCAATTGTGTTTTGTTCTAATCTGTGAATTTAGTATTCCTGTTTTGCCATCAGAGGGGTACAGTCTGGGTGATTGGGTACAGCTGAGAAGGGCATTAAGGAGCTCTGTGTTGCAGATGTCTACTGGCTCTGCACTCCCATAAAATTAAAAGCAGTTGGCAAAAGTACCTAGGTCCCATTTTCAGAAATTATTTGGGCACAGATTTATCAGAGATGTTTACTTGCCTTAATCATTTCAAAGGCTGGATCATTAGCAAGTTGGGTGCCTTTGACTTCCAGCAAGTTATAGCTCTTTTGTGTACATATTAGTTTTGGAGGTGACACCAGACTCCTGAACTTCCACTGGAAGTTAAATTGCAGCAGAGCTATTCACACGTCTCTTATGAATGTTAAATAAAAAGCAAAAGCATTAAATGAAAGGGGAACTGATATTACTTTCAGTGCAGGCCTCTGTCCTTAAAATGAATGGCTACAAGTCAATCTGCAGGTTTTAGTTTTGAGAGGTTCCTTTGAACTTAACCCATTGACACCTGGTTAAGCTCTTTCTTCAATTTGTAGTTTTACAATACGACATTAAACCAAGCAGAAGAAAATGACATAGGATTAGGTTCTTATCTTTTCTTTCTCTGCTTGGTTCACCACGATGACCATTCCCGGTGTTCATCCTACAAGCCTTGACACACACAGCCCTCAGAGCTCCTAAAAATTATCAGCTGCATTTTAACATTTAAAATAAACCCATTTCTTAACATGCCTGCAGACTTTCCAAGTGCAGGCGCCTGCAAGCACAGCCTGATCTGTAAATTTTGCTCCAGGCTGAATGATTATTGACCTGTATGGATATAAACAGTAGGAAATTGCTGGCTTGTTACCTTACTGGTTTGCATACTGCACTTTTCCTCATTGCATAACAGGGAAAAATGCCGTAATCTCTTCTGTTTGTTTATTGGTTCCTCACAGTCAGTGTATGGGGTTACAGAGGAGTCTCAGCCCCAAAGCCCTGTACATGTGCCCTCACAACCTGTACGCAAAACTACAAAAGAAGATTTCCGGAAACAAGTAAGTAGATGTCTGTATCACAACTCTCTGGGAACTGTTATCTTGGAAAAAAAACCCCACATACGAAGTTATGGAGATATCAGCAAAACCAATTCTATGCATCACCTGCCCTTGATCCTCACATACTTTATGCGAAGTAGTAAGTATTTAAAGATATATTTATATATTAATTGAGCAGTGCAGCTGTATGATGATACGTGTTATGGGTAATACTGACCTTTGAATCTAGTATTGCTCTCTCTATGGACCAGTAGACAGATTAATTTTCAGATCACTGAGGATATCTGAAAAGTGGGCAGTGACAAAGACAAGGGAAGAAGATGGCATACTGGGGCACAGGCTGGGGATGGGCAGGGAGGAAAGGCATCATTTGGTGCATGACTGTTAGACTGTACAGTCAGAACTTTTAGGGAACTGGAAAGAAGTTATTTGCACCATCACTCCAAGGAATGGCCAGCCCTCGCACAACTTTGCTCCAGCACAGGGAGCTCTCCCTCGAAATTCCTTTGCTGTAACGAGCAGCATTCACTGAATTACAGGCAGGAATCTCTAGGTTAGCATTTTAGTAAAGTTTTAAACGTTTCTTAGGCAGCTGTTTTCAGGGTGGTCTTCTGAACAAAACCTCAACACTAAATTTCTTGAGCTTTTTTCCATCATAGGCTGATGAGTACTGTGAAGTACTCATCATGAGCACATAGGCTGCAGACTACTGTTGAGAACCAGTTGATAGCAGAGTGCTAATGTGCTGTAAAACCGTTATTGGTCTTGTGATGCCAGTCAGTTTGAGAAATGGAAGAGAGGAGTGTGGTGTAAAAAGGGGATCACATTGCACCATGAGTAGTCTAGGAACCTCGGCCTCAAATATGTGCCTTTCCTACTTTTAATTATGTCTTCTGAAGCTTCCCCTGGGTCTCTGCCGTAGGAAATTGAGACTCCTGTTGGAAGCAGTTAATAAGCTTTTTCTAATACCTAGGGAAGAGTCCCATTTCCTTCTAAGTTACTTTCAAGCTGTTTGGAAAGAGAAATCAATAGTGCGTTGGGATATGATCAATGCATGCTGTAGAGCTCCTGGATTGTAAATGTCCTTGTCATCTCTCTCCTCAGATAACTTTTCTGAACGTGCAGATAGAGAGACATTGTTTAAAGATGTCCAAAGTAGCAGAAAGGTGAGTGTCCCCATTTGCATGATTTCCTCATCTCCAGTTTGGTGTTTCCAGAAACAGAGAGCGGGCAGGAATGCACAAAGGCTGGTTCCCCCTTCAATCCTTCATCAGTCCTTCCCCTTCCTTAACTGGCTGTGCTGCCTGTCTGCTGACCACTGACACTTCTGCACTCGCTCTCCTGCCACTGGCAAAAAGTAGGTGAAAAATGAGCATGCTGTTGTACTGTAAAACCAAAAGAAATATCATTCACAAAAGAAAGAACCCTTGCAGTACTTTTGTTTCCCACCCCTGCACAACCCTAGAGTTTATTTGCAGAAAAGGCATTCCTGTTTCAATTTGAAAATACCTTTTTTTTTTTTTTTTTTTTTTTTTAATGGGTGAACTCTCTGTGCTCATCTCTTGTTTTTTTGGCACAGATCTGGGGAAGAAGCTGCGTTTTCGTCTTGTTGCATATGGTGTTCGTGTCCGCGTTCATACTGGTGTTGTAGGGCCGGTTTCCGCTCCCACTTATACCTATGGAATCCTATGGGAAGTACTGAGGTTGTTCCTGGGCTACTCAAGGCAGTGTTTTAAGAGGTGGATTTCTCACAGAGGCAAATCAAGGCACAATTTGACGTGCAGAATATTTAGTTCTGGTAGGAAAGTACGAATAGGTAAAGACCAAGCTCAAATTTAATAGAGAATGACAGCTCCTTTACTTAGATTCTTGTAAGTTATGCTCTTTGGTAGGGGAATCACCGAGACAAATGTAGGGATCAGCGTGCTCTTCAGTAACATCACTTCTAGAGCAAAACTGTGTTGAACATGAGGGACCTGGTAAGGGCTGGTGCCTTGTAGAGAAATAATAGAGGAATTTAAAAACCATATGAAATGTGCTTTGCAGTGCCTGCACCTGTAATTAGCATGTGTGTACTAAACTAGGCAAATTAAATGGCGAGACCCCCAAAGTAAGTTCCTATTGGCTCATAAAGTTTAACAACTAAAGTGAAAATTTATCCAATTAAATAGAAAATATTCAGAGGCTCCTTGAAATCCTGCACGTACACTACATTGTACGATTGAAATTAGCACATTCGTATTTATGTTTTGGGCTTTCTCATTCTTTTTTATTAAGAAGATACATTTGTGCTTTACCAAAAAATGTCATTTTCTACTGAATTTACTTACAATGACCTTAATATACTGAGACAGTAATAATTTCCAGGCTGGTAATTTACAAGCAAGCAGGTCTGTTCTGCTTGAATTTTTTCTCGGTAGGTATTTATTCAATAAGATGGACTCAGTAAAACTCATTCACTTGTGAACATCGAATCCTCTCCACATAACATACCTGTTGTTATAGTTCATAAGGAGCTACTGACATTATAAATGTAACATTGTCGATGCCAAAAAAACCCTAGTAGTTTTCAGTAAAACTGGACAGAAAATTTTCCTGGTTTAAAAGGGCTCAGGCTTTTTTTTTTTGTTGTTGCTGTTGGTCCCAAACTGGAGAAGAAAATGTTGCTATCAAAACCTGTGCAAACTGATGACCAGGAGAAAAGTAAATAAGTTGAGAACAATCAAAAAGTTCTTTTCTCCTGTTTTGAAAGTTTCAGTTTGAAATTATAACGAATGAAAATCATAGAATCATAGAATCTTCATGATTGGAAAGAACCTTTGAGATCATCGAGTCCAACCATACACACACACACACACACACACACACACACACACACAACACCACAAAAAACAACCTACAATCTCTGTCACTAGAGCATGTCCTGAAGTGCCAAATCTACACATTTCTTAAATACCTCTAGGGTTGGTGACTCAACCACCTCCCTGGGCAGGCATGATATCTGTATCTTGTTAAGAGTGTTTCGTTATGTGATGACCCTGGGTGGCAGCGTTGCTGGAGGGTCCCAGGGCTCGGTGTAGAGAGTGGTGGGAAGAGCAGCTTGGATGTGGAGGGTCATGGAGCAGGCGAGAGGGAAGTAGAGGGGCTGCTGAGTCCAGCAGCTTAGCAGGTGAGGAGGAATGAATGCACATGACACAAGTCAAACAATTGCCTGAAATAAAAACCTGTGTGGCCTGAAAACCTGATGTAAAATGCTGAATGCACACGCCAGGGACAAATCTCTGCTTAAGGAGGTGCTGTTATTAGCAAGTCACTTTTCAGGCTGGATGCTGCTTTTGGGACTAGTTTAAGTGGCAGCGTGGCAGGTCGGGGTGCTGGAGATGACATCTCGGCACGCTTCTTTCAACAGCCAAGCCTACAGCGGCACCACCTGCCATTTTTACAGTACAGTGCAAGTGCACTTTCAGGCAGGACAAGGGCAGTCACAAGGAGGAAATAAAGCAGGGGGTGGTGGGGGAAACAGGCTGCTGTCTAATCTGTAATAGGAATTAATTTTAATAGTGATAGGCGAATCACATACATTTTCCATGAATGCATGCTATGCTATGGGGTAGCCCCTGTCCAGCTGAAGAGGAATGGAAAGGCTCTCAAAAGATTAACTCCAACTCCTTCAGTAGCTGGCATTTATTTCATTGGTTTGTTCCCCCCTGCTCCCTGTTCCCCTTCCTGGAGTAGATCTGCACCAACTGTGGGAGCAGGCATCCCTCAGCTGCTCCAGACACCTTGGAAACGGTCTTCCCCTCCTTTCTTCCACATCCTTTCTCCCCAGTTGGGACCTGCACGTTGTCAGATTTAGGACTTGGCCATGAGATTTGAGAACTATTGAGCAAAACTGTCATTATATTATACCTACTGTTTTCCCTGACTGCACTGTGCGGTGTTGGTGTGATCCCAGTACGTGTAGCATCACAGAAATGGCTGGGGAAAACTTGAGCAATCTCAGCTCCCTAGATGAAAATGTGTCACAAATCTGTGTTATCCTCTCAGCTTCCCAAGGTTTTTGTGAGGGCTCAGCAGGGCCCTTGCATTTGTGAGACAGTCGGGCTCTCAAGGCAAGCTCTGCACCCTTTGATGAATTCTTCCCACCACCTCTTCTACCAGAATTACATTGCATCACCTGAAAGGCCAAAAATCCAGGTGTGCATTTTGACAGAAATGCTTTCCCTTAGGAGTCCCCCGCCTGTAGCCTCCTTTAGACAATAAGGCAATGATTCTGCTGCTGTCATTATACTGAATCAGCAAAATGTGTTTAGCAGTTCCCCCTTGTTTTCTTTTATTTAGTTTTTTCCCCTTTTATTTTTGCTAGTACTTGTACTAGCACCTCTGATGCCTTCTTATTATTTTATTAGGAGCAATTCAAGTTTCACAGCAGATAGCTCCTGATTGATCCTTTTTGTTGGGGTGTTTTTTAACCAACCCTTTCTCTCATTGATGTCTCAGGGATTGCTGCTGTTCTCTGAAATTGGACGCTGCTCCCTCCTCCAACCCTTGACCCACAGCAGTCATGAAATGTAATTAATGAAATGAGATGAGACAGCCCTGAGTGCCCTGAGGGGCAATGGGAACCTGCTGTGGTTACAAAAGTGTATGATTTTAATGCCTCATGATAAGAGCTAGGACAAACAAAAAGAAATAATTACCGTAGAGCAGGTCAGGGGAACTTTCTGCCTTTTCTGACCCTTTGTTTCACAGGGTCTTTTCATTGTTCTGTCTTTTTGAGGTGTGGAAGACAGAGGTAAAGTTTAGCATGGACAATCACAGTGCAAGTAGATTAGTCGCTCAGTATGATGAGACTCAATTAACTTAGTTAATTACTTGGCAGACCTAGGCAAAAAAATTAAAAAGTGCCTTAGAGTATTTCCAATATAGACTAGGACAAATTTCTTTTGATTTATTTCATATATGCTGTCTTTCTTTTGTAAAAATGCGCCTCTAGCCCCAACCTCAGTGGAATTCCTGAATCACTTATGCAAGCAGACACAGTCCTTTTTCCAGGAAGCTCTTTGAATCTCATCCTAGTGAGGATTAGAGGCTATAGGTCTTATCTGACTCCTCATGAAGCAAGCCAGTATAAAGGCCAGGTGTTTTTCCAACATGCATATCATTTACTACATTCTAAGTTAATTGTTATAAAGTACTGCTGAAGTATTTTACAATAGTGACATTAGACTAAATGGTATGCCAACTTAAAAAAAAATAATCTATAGCCTGAAGCTTTCATGCTCAGGACTGTGATCTTCCAAAGACTTAAGTGTATTCTTAGCTACAGCACATGACCCTGTTTAGATGAGTTACTCATAATGCATCAAGTTAAGTGGCTGCAAAAGTCTGCAAAAACCAAAAAGGCAAGAGGGCATAGCAACATGAAACAAACGAAGAGGAGGGCATGCGCTTCATAGTCATCCCGTGGCTCTCTGGGGGAAACCCTCCCATAGTAATCCAGTCGTTGCCTCTTTGGGCTTTTTGTGAGCATCGCGACAGAGACGAGCTTGAAGAAACTACTGCAGTGAGCTGATGGGTGTTCGCAGAGAAATCCTTGCATGCACCATTCCTGGGAAAAGGGACTCCTGTAGTTTCTGCTGACCAATCCCTACAAAAATAAAAAGAAGCACACACATACACACACACACACACAAAAATAAAAATTAAAAGCTGTACCTCTCTGACACGACTGAGCATCCAGGCCCTGATTCTTTTTTTTTTCTTTCTTATATCTGTCAGTTTAATAGCCTACACAGAGCAGTATGTGGAATATGACCCCTTTATAACTCCTGCTGAGCCTTCCAATCCCTGGATAAGTGATGATGCAGCGTTGTGGGACATTGAAATGAGGTAAGAATTGGTAGTTTTAAGTAATACTGGAGTTGTCTTGCCATTTTGTTTGTATGCTCTTCCTAGTGCCCTGTTTGGGTAGGAAATTGGATGTCTGTAGCTTTACAAGATACAAATACATAGCTAAAATTTAAACAGGAGCTTATGCTTTATCACTTCTTCTGTGAATTGTTCAGCCCTTCCGCTTCCATATGATGTGATGTGTGGTACTCTGTAAGTCAGGTAACAGATGTTCTCATGCCTGTCAAGGGCAGGCACAGACTCAGGTCTACGAGTCCGCAGATACACAATACTGCTAAGAGATACTTGTTCCAGCGCATCTCCTCTGACCTTTTGAGAGCCTGCCCTCTGGTCCTCCCCCAGCTGCCGTGCTCCAGCCGTGCTCCTGTCCTGGGATCCCATGAAAGATGTCACTGGCAGAAGAGGATGGGTTATAGGGCAGTGGCCGCTATGCAGAGGTGGATTTGGCACAGGAGCCAGAGTAGTGTAGCTCATGCATAATGTGTGGGACTTGGCAGGTCAAAATTATAACAGATTGACAAAATGAGTTTGTGCCTTACCTGTTAGTGACCAAGCTCGGCTTTTCTCTGTTACGGTGTCTAATAGATGAAAAGAAGGAGGAATGACTGTAGGACCTCCAATGCCTTGCACCTCAGAAAGTTTCTCCAAAAAAACAAACCCAGCACTGCAATTAAGATTATCTTTTGGCCATCTGATTCTGCTGCAAGGGAAGTCTGGCCAGTGTCTATATTTTTTGCTATCACAGGCTATCCACAGCCCTTGTAGTGGGGCTAGAATTGTCCTGCCTGCCTCTTTCCTAGCAGTTGTTGCAGCAGGTTTGAATGACATCAGCATGCCACGTATCACCTTCGCTGCTCACTCACATCTTGTGGCCAACTACTGCAAGTGCTCAGCAGCTTCTCCTGTTGTTCAGCTGCTGCTGTTCGGCACCAAATCTGAACTGGGAGTTCACTTCTGCAAATCTTTGAAAGGAGAATGCCAAATCTAATCCTGTCTGTTCTTGAATAATAATGTAAAGTTTAAGATGCTACCAGCCTAAGCGTTCCAGGAAAAGAGCAATTTATTTCCCTGTTTAAAACCCGTGTGGTCTGGGATGTGAAAGGTGTTTTCAGCTGCTTCTCTGGTAGTCACAGAAATCCGTTAGTTCCGTAATCTCTACCCCTCTTCACAAAATTTCAGTATTTTGGGTTTCCTTTTTAGTCACGGAATCACGGAATCACGGAATCTTCAGAGTTGGAAGGGACCTCTAGAGATCATCTAGTCCAACTCCCCTGCTAGAGCAGGATTGCCTAAAGCACATCCCTCAGGGCTGCATCCAGGCGGGTCTTGAAAATCTCCAGAGAAGGGGACTCCACAACCTCCCTGGGCAGCCTGTTCCAGTGCTCTGTCACCCTCACTGTAAAGAAGTTTTTCCGTGTATTTGAACGGAACTTCCTATGTTCTAGCTTGTGCCCATTGCCCCTTGTCCTGTCACTGGGAGCCATTGAAAAGAGCCTGGCTCCGTCCTCCTTAAACCCACCCTTTAGGTACTTGTAAACATTAATCAGGTCCCCCCTCAACCTTCTCTTCTCCAGGCTAAAGAGTCCCAGCTCTTTCAGCCTTTCCTCATAAGGGAGGTGCTCCAGTCCCACAATCATCTTGGTTGCCCTTCGCTGGACTCGCTCCAGTAGTTCCCTGTCCCTCTTGAACTGGGGAGCCCAGAACTGGACACAGTACTCCAGTTGTGGCCTCACCAGTGCAGAGTAGAGGGGGAGAATGACCTCCCTCGACCTACTGGCCACAGTCTTCCCTATGCAGCCCAGGATGCCATTGGCCTTCTTGGCGACAAGGGCACACTGCTGGCTCATGGATAATTTGCTGTCTACCAGGACCCCCAGGTCCTTCTCCTCAGAGCTGCTTCCCAGCATGTCCGCCCCTAACCTATACTGGTGTTTGGCATTCTTCCTTCCCAGGTGCAGGACCCTACACTTGCTTTTGTTGAACCTCATTTGGTTCTTCTCTGCCCAGCTCTCCAGCCTGTCCAGGTCACGCTGGATGGCAGCACGGCCCTCTGGAGTGTCGGCCACCCCTCCCAGCTTGGTATCATCAGCAAACTTGCTGAGGATACACTCTGTCCCCTCATCTAGGTCATTAATGAATATATTGAACAAAATTGGTCCAAGTATTGACCCCTGAGGGACACCACTCGTTACAGGCCTCCAACTGGACTCTGTGCCGCTGATCACAACCCTCTGGGTTCTGTCACTCAGCCAGCTCTCGATCCACCTCACTGTCACCTCGTCTAGCCCATACTTCCTCAGCTTCCTAATGAGGATGTTATGGGAGACAGTGTCAAAAGCCTTGCTAAGGTCAAGGTAGATGACATCTACGGCTCTCCCCTCATCCAGCCAACCCGTTATAACATCATAGAAAGCTATCAGATTGGTCAGGCATGATTTGCCCTTGGTAAATCCATGTTGACCACTTCCAATAACTTCCTGTTCCTCTATGTGTTTGGAGACGACATCCAGAATGAGTCGCTCCATTACCTTCCCAGGGACAGAGGTGAGACTAACCGGCCTGTAGTTCCCTGGGTCCTCCTTCTTGCCTTTTTTGAAGATTGGAGTGACGTTAGCCTTCCTCCAGTCCTCAGGCACCTCTCCTGTTCCCCATGACCTTGCAAAGACAATGGAGAGTGGTCTAGCGATAACATCTGCCAGCTCTCTCAGCACTCGCGGGTGCATCCCGTCAGGGCCCATGGACTTATGAATGTCCAGCTTGGCCAAGTGGTCTCTGACCCGGTCCTCCTCAACTAAGGGAAAATCTTCCTCTCTCCGGACCTTCCCCCTTGCCTCCAGGGTATGGGATGTGTGAGGGACGGCTTTATCAGTTTCTCTCAGTTTCTCTCGTTTCCTCTATCCTCCCTAGCAGGGCTAGAACCAGATACAGCCCCTGCAAAATACTTCTCTGGAGGAACCCCAACCCACGAGGCAATCCAGGCATCCGTTATTTCTGCATCTGTTGAGGTAGCTGCAAATCCCAGAAAAGATGTCTGTGTCCCTGAAGGATACAATTAACCCAATGTCACGGCCTTCGTAGGAATTTAAAATAAAT
This sequence comes from Rissa tridactyla, assembly GCF_028500815.1. Classification (NCBI taxonomy): domain Eukaryota; kingdom Metazoa; phylum Chordata; class Aves; order Charadriiformes; family Laridae; genus Rissa; species Rissa tridactyla. The sequence goes on from NC_071469.1 coordinate 42,832,148, forward strand.
GCTTGGCTTCTGCTATGATTTCAGAGTTAAGGAAGGTGATTTTCCTGCTGATGAAAAAGAGAAAGTTGTATTGTTGGGAGATTGGAGAACAAACAGCTCTGTATTGCCATTTTATTCTCTATTGTAAGAAAACTCACTGCATCTGCATCTAGTTGCAACTTGCATGAATAATTAAATGATCCCCGAGAGCTGCAGTAGCCCTTGTGTTGCCTGCAAAGCTGCTTCCTCAGTTAGGAGAGCAGAGCCCTTGCTCAGGAAAACAAAGGGCGTCTCACTTGTAATGGTAAGGCCAGCTGCTGAGTCTGGACAGCCCTGTGCCACTGCAGTTCATCCTTCAGGGCACTCAGGACTTGGAAACGCCATGGAAAGCCTTCAGTTTTAGACAGTGCTTTGGCCTTTTTGTTTGTGCTAGAGCATTGTGCAGCACTAAGAAGAGACGCTACAGATCTCTGGGTTCGACAGGAAATTCCCTGAGCTTAGCTCGTGCATAGCTCTGCACAAACATGGTTTTTGTGTCCCTGTGTCTGGTCTGGCTCACTTAACAAGTAGGCTGGCATCTGCGCCCTTGTCCGCAGCGCTGCTGGCTCCTGAGTGAGCACAGGAGAAGCCATCCCGAGTGCTCTGCGCTTCGAGTGAGGACATGCCCATCAATTTTGCTTAGTCTTTACACCAAGAGGAAATCAAAGCGGGCATTTTATTTACCCCTTTGGCTTATTTGTCTTCAGCACAGATCGCCACTGTCCCCTAAGGCTCCAGGATTAGGAATCACTGTGGACATGACGAGACATGTAGTTTAATAGATATGTACTGTTAACAATGGCTCTACTGTCACAGATGTGAGCAGCTGAGCTGTATTTTAATGGTTGTCTCATAGTATGACGCCATCACACCAGAAGCTTTCCAACACTTTGTGAGCCCAGATTACGCTCTGATGCGGACTGTCTCGTAGGATCCTCATTGTGATTCCCAGGCACTGCCTCTCCCCATAGGCATCTCTGCAACATGTCTGGCAATTCAAACAACAGCTTATGTAAGTGGGATTGTATTAAGAAATAATTTAGGAGAAAGGCTGTTAGTGATTTTGGGTGCCTCTGCATCTCAGTGTCCCAGCTGAGACACAAAATAAGAGTCTGATTAACATGGAGGGGAGGAAGGAGGTGCTTTTTAGTCTTCCAAAACTTAGGCATCCAAAAATCAGAGGCACTGAAAAATGAAAGACCACAAACCAGTAATCATTTTTAGAAATCTTGTCCGTACTGCTTCTTAGTGAAACTGCCTTTTTTAATGCAAATGTGGAACTGAAAATCTGAAGCCAGTTCCAAGTGACCAGCCAGCACTGTGTGGGACACAAGGAGCTCACCTCACGTTCTGGAGCTCACCAGAGGCCCAGGGAACACTGCTGGCAAATTCATGCCTTGACATATAAGAAATTCCCAAGGTATAGATATATAAGATACATAATGAGTTATATAAGAAGTACATAATAAATAATCTTTCAACTGTGGTATGCTGTCCTTTATATGAAACCTACAGAAGTTACTCTGAAAATCATATAATTCACTGTCTATCTCATTTTGCCGTGTACGTAGCACCCAGATAGTACAGTTGCTTTAATGATGACCCTAGTCTTTATAGCTTTTTTTTTTTAATGTTATTTGCTAAGATTTATTTCTGCAAAATCTTGAGGAAAAAACCAGCATCTCCTCATCTGATAATCTTCCTCCCTTTGCTGCTTAGCAGAAACAGCAGCAGCTGCTCGGACAGCAGGCAGAAATGCACATTCCATCTGTTTTTTCCCTTCTCTCTCCAAACAGCAAAGAACCCAGTCAGCAGCGTGTGAAAAGATGGGGTTTCTCCATGGATGAGGTGCTGAAGGACCCAGTAGGACGAGACCAGTTCCTTCGTTTCCTGGAATCAGAATTCAGCTCAGAAAACCTCAGGTGAAATCTTTTTTGACTTGAGCTAAATGAATGGGGCTAATCCTACTGTCTTGCATAGGTGAAATACAATGCTTGTTCTGTCTTGAACTGCTAAAAACACCCGTTTGAATAAAGTTGAGAATGGCAGGATTTGGTCCCTTGCACTGCTATGGGTGCCTGTACAAGAACTATGTAAGTAATCTCAGGAGCAGTGTTTATCAGAGCCAGTGTTGTCAAGTATCATATGCAAAGGCTTGCAACGTTGCAGTAATGTGATGAGGTGTGGCATATCGCTATTAAGCCCCCTAACAATATATAAGATTTACACGTGTGTTTGTGCCAGGGGTTGTGTGAGGGAAACATAGTATGGTGATCACGTGGCTAAAAACTGTTGCAGTACTGGCACTCACTAAATCAGGTTCACAGCAGCTACTTCTCCTTCTGGCACCTCCTAACTATTTGAAAGCTTGACTCTCACCTTAATAGCACTCTCTCTGTGTGGGCATTCCAAGTACCTGGCTTCTCATGTTGAGAAGAAGACAAAACTTATGTTATGAGACATTATGTAGACACCCACGTGATCCTGCATCAGACTGAAAGTCTGTAAATCTATTATGCACAATTCTGCTACTTCAACTACAGCAGGAATAGGCAGCAGTAATAAGTTGCCATTTTTTTGGTGAACGAACACTAGGTGAAGACAAAACTTTTCCTAGAAGATCCAGCCCCTCTGGCCTGGTCCGTAACACTGCTCTAAACCCAATCTCTGGCTCTAGCACATTGCTCCAAGGTACAGAATCATTGCAGAATTGGTGAAAAGACATTGGAAATACCAAGAGCGTGCTTCATTCTGGGGTAGCAATCCTTCAGAGCATGCCTGTCTCTTCAGCCCTTCCAGCTACAAAACTAAATGCTCAACTCAGCGCCTTAGGATTCTTTAGTCACCCCTGTGTACCCGAGAACTAATGCATTCAGCCATTTTCCCGTATTGGTACCAGGTATCTTCTCACACTGACAGAGAGAGGCCTAGCTAGATGTCCCCTGTAGACCCTAAGCTAAACCCCCAGCACTGCCTACATTACAAGGATCCAAGTCCTCTGCGTGTCCTAGCATTAATTAGGATATAGCCACAGGTTTTATCATCCTTGTCTTGAATCTTAACTTTAATTCCAACGCTAACCCTGAGGTTCATTTAAGGGAAAGCAACTCTCCTGCAGTGGAGAGGGTGAGGTCCGTGGAAGAGCTCATGCATTGCTTATCCGCCAGATACAGCCAAACCACGACAGATCCCATAACAGCAGAAGCAAATATACTACAGTGAGCTCTGAGAAATTTGGGTTCCAGGGCTTATGCTTGAAACAGGGCTGGGGCAAACATTGGAATTGGGGTTCGGGCTTGCAGGCATTTAAATGCTAGCTTCATTGCTTGGTGCTGCAAAATCCAAAGAAAACAGGAGAGGGCTTGTGCCAGCCCTGAGAGGCCTCCTTGAACAGGTAGAGGTTGATACTCAGTGGGTGAGGTTATGGTTTGGAGTCTTGCCTGCACATGACAAACAGCCAGATTTAGTGCCACGTTCATCCATTTGTGCAGAAGCAGGAAGACAGTGGCTGGCAGCAGGGCAGGCTGCAGCCATGGGCCTGTGCTGAAGGCGAGGGTTTGAGTTGGTGTCAGGGGGCCAGTCTGTGCTCTTGTGTGCGGGATCCTTAACCTCGCTCCTTAAGTGAGGTACAGCAGGTCAGAGGCACTTCACAGATATCTGCAACGATCCTCACCTTCTCCTTCCCCTGCTTAGTCCTGGAGACACAGAAGGTTCCAACAGTAATGCGACTGCCCCAGCTATTCGTGGCATCCAGTAAAAAACACTTTTTTACACAATCTGAATAACAGTGCAGAGGCTTCATTGTGGTGCTCTGGTGCCATCTCGGCACATGGGTGGGTGCAGGGACCAGTTCACGAGCTTTCTTTGGGGGAAGTCCTGTTCCAGGAGGCCCAGTGGTCGTTGGCAGAGACAGACAGGGAGCTTGTGGTTTCCGTGCCTGCTCTAGGGATGAGGAAATCTGCTGTCGACTGAACATGCAGTCAGTTGGGTTTGGTGCCTTTGCTGGTAGCAGCGGGTTTGATGTTGTTCTCAGTTTACACCAGCTAAGAACTTGATTGCACAGCCTTTAAGTTTGTGTTTCATTATTTTTTTTCACTTAGAAAATCCAAATACATTACTAAAGCTTGTGAACAATTGCCACTTCAGTGCAGTCTGCTAGCCTGCGAGATCTGAAAGGGAAATCCCAGAAAGTGACTCTAGACGACATTGGAACTGACAATCATATTCATCATATTTTTCCCATCTGAGGAGAAATAGGGAAAGCGTGCCAGCAGCAAAACTGTGAAAAGTCAATGCACCTTTAAATTTGTCATTTTTAAAAATCTGAAAGTTATTACATAAGTGAGCTTGACAATTTATCACTGAACTTGTACGTGCTTACTGCATTTAAGTACAGTGGTGCTTATTTGCAATTAAATTATAGTACTGAAGTACAAAATTAATATACTGTATTGAAATACTCCTCAAATGTTTTTTTTTTCTGAAATATACCTGCAGTTGCAGGAATGAAATCCAGCAGGTTTTATGACTAGAGGGTGTCCCCCATGTTCGTCCTGCTCAAGCAGGTAGAGAAAGTTACACTGTTAGAAAGCGAGCACGTACCTTCCTCGGTCAGTCAGAGCTGCTGCTCCTGCTGACGTGCCATCTTGCTGGTTTTGAGATGTCTTGTAGCAAAGGGAGGCTGCAAATCAGGATAGAGAGGTTAAATCCCACATCCTTTTTGGAAGACACCGGTATCGTTATAGTTAATATGGTAACACTGCTGTGATTCTTATGGTATCTTTATCATGGTATTGGCTTGTGTGGTATCATTATTATCTAATTTTGTATCAGGATTAGCAAGCCTGCTTAAAGCTTTAAATAACAACAGGACATAAAGGCAGAAGCATTCATGAGGAAAACTGGAATAGGATGGATTGTTGGCAGTGGTGCTAGAGAGCAGAAAGTGGCCCTCAGGTTCACGTGTGGCAGAGAAAGCTCCTGAATTCTCATTAGGAGCGTGCGGAAGAAGGGAAAGCAACTGCTGGATGCTTAAACATGCAAGTGAAATTTAAGTTACACCAAACAGCAAGGTTGGCGTCTGTCTCACCTAAGTCGGCAGCTTGGAAGCACATGCTTTCTTCTGTATCACCCAGGCTCCCTTTAGAGTGAGAGAGGAGAAGCTGAAGAGGAGTCAGTGAATCACCAGGGAAGGATTTTTCAGCTTTAAGTGGAAACAAAACTAAAAGCACCTAACTTGCAACTGTAATGTGCCTGTCTCTCTCCACCATCTATAAGCCTGGAGAGACTGATTCAAATGACAGTGTCTGCACGGTAGACATCTACAGTTAAGTGAGATGCATCCCACCCAAACCTTGGGAAGCTGTAAGGAACTTTCTGAGGGTACAGCATCTAGCTAGAAAAATTAGATTTCAGATATCTTTTAAGGACTCTTCTCCCAGTAACTATGTAGAGATGTGGGAACTGTTGCAGTGGGGATGTGTTCTCTCATGGGAACGTCAGTATGATCTTCATTAACACTGGCAGGAGTCCCATAGGCCCCTGCGTTGTCCTCAAGGCAGATCTGAGAAAGTGAATGCTGGAAAACCCAGAAATTCCTGGTAGTGCTAGAAAAGAGATTTTGTGAAGTGTGCAGTTGAGAATGCCTTGAAATTAATGTAATTCAGCGGTATAGCAAGAGGAAGAAATTCTGCTCTTACACCCAGTGGCGCAAGTCCCAAGTCACGGGGTTGGCTGTGGTGGGGTATTTCCATATCTTCCTAGCTGAGAAAAATTGGTCCCGGTGGGGGTCTCGAGCGAGGCACTGCCAGAGATAGCAGCAGACTAGACTCGGTGACCTCCCAGGTCTCCTTCCAGCTGTGTTTCTGTGTTCTAATAAACTTGCAGGATCATGTCCACCAGTCTCCTGGGCTCGTCTGAGCTCTGTAACTTATTTATTTACTGGCTGTCCATTATTTATGTGAGAGCAGGAAAGTCAGTCAGTTGGGTATTTTTCTCTCTGTTTTTATTTTAACTCTTTTTCTTGCTTTCTTTTCTTTCTCCTCTCTGTTGCTATCTTTCATCTACAATTTGTTTTGACTCTGTTGATTTTTGAAGTGCCCAAAATACAGCAGACAAAATGCCACGCTTCAATTAAAAAAATAAAAGCCAACAGAGAGTTGTTATACATTTTTTATGACCTGGAAATCTCACGAGACATCTCGAGATTGCTGAGATGTTCATCTAACTGATGGATTGATTTATTTTTTTTTTTTTTCCCCCAACTTCAAAGAGTGTCAGCTGGAAAGAGAAACAGCTAAGTGGGAATATGGGACATGGGAATTTTACCCGAAGGGAAAGGAGGCTGCACACCTGTTTATAGACCTAAATAGAGAACACATGATGCTTTATGGGAATGCACTGTGAAGCTTGCAATGCACAAATGCAGGCCTTTTGTGCGTTATTGTGAACATATGTTGAAAATCAAGTTATCTGGAAAAGAATTTTACCTGCAGAAGGTGTTTATATCATATATGACCCCTAATGGCTGAAACTTGTTGCCAGTTTTGGGTTGGTTTGGGTTTTTTTTGTGATTTTTTTGGTTTTTTTTTCCTTTAGTTTTCATCAGGAAATGAGAAGTTTGGACGTTGAGGAGAGCAGATATATTAAGAAAACCCATCCGAGACCCCTCCTCTCTAAAACAAAAAGCGTTTACAGGGGAAAGTTCCAGCCTCTCCCGAAGCCGCCAGAATGGCAGGCACAGGGCTGTGCACTGAGCTCTTGTTCCGTGGTGGCCGGTGGCGAGGGGCAGTGCCGGAGGGGGCGAGGGGTGACACGGGGACGGGCTGGGCTGGGCTGGGGCGACGGGGCTGCTCCCCGGCTGGCCAGCAGGGGGCGCCGCAGCTCCGCGCCGCAGCCTGTCCCGGTCCCGCTGCCGGAGCCGTGTCGTGGCTGCCGCCGCCCGGATGGGATGCGATGGGATGGGATGCGATGGGATGGGATGCGATGGGATGGGATGGGATGGGGGGAGCTGTGCCCGGGCTCCGCTTGGAGACTGGAGTGAGGTGCTGGCATCTCTCCGGGCACGCTGGCATCTTGTCTACTCGCTGCCCAACAACCGGGTGCTGCCTAACTACAGACAGGCCTTTCCTGCCCCCCCAAAAAAAACCCCCGAAATGGCAGCAGAAAGAGGTGCTTAGAGTTTGGACGTGGGGTGGGCGGACAGCGAGGAGGATGGACGGGGAGGGGGAGGCCGGCTGGGCAGGAGGAAGTTTGCCATCATTCGCACCGGCACTGTGGTCTCCTTGGAAATGCTGCGTTAGTGAAGGACCAGCGCTCTGCCGTGCCCTTAGCACACTGCCTTGCTGCAGCCCCCTGTCCCCAGCGTGCCCCATGCAGGACTGGTTTCTACTGGTCTGAACCACATCAAGCTCCCCATACCAAGGACCTGGCTGTTAAGCAACATGCAGATGTAAATATTTCCCCTGTCTGAACTGCATGTTGATTTATGTCTGTTGCCTGCATTCATTTCTCCTCCCAACTGTGATGTTAAAGTGATGTTTTTTCTCTTGGTGAAAGGGAGAACAAGATTGTGAATGGTGAGAGATGTGAGATGGGAGGTGCACCAGGTATTTATGTAGAGCTATGTGGAGACAAGGAGAGAGGAGTGTGCTCATATTTCGAACTCAGAAAGTCACTTGGTGATTTCACTGTGAAGCCGAGTGTATCATGTCCTCCCCCAAGCTGGGGATACAACACTGTCCTTATGTTGACGATCTCTTCTCAGTCTCTGCAGTCATCCATATTTTGCCTCTTGATCGGGTTTTAAAATTAATTTCTGTTTTACAGCATACCTCAGAAGCAACCCCCTGTCCTTCCCTAGCAGGCTTTTCACTGAGGGGCATCTGCCAACAGCAGCCCACAGTGCCAGAGCACCTCTGCAGTGCCCTGCAGGGAGGCAGAGCAGGCATGCTGAAGCCCATGAGCTCTCTGTGCCTTCAGGGGGCTGCGTAGGATAAAGCACCATTACAGGATATCTCCTGCGAGTGACAGCAGCTTAATTACATGCTGGATGAGGCTGGAATGGTTTATGCCTCTGACAACAGTTTAGGACACCATATTATCAGCCTTCTCCAGATCTTACATGCTGTTTTCTAAAGGGCAAAAAACCTGTGATCAATGCTGCTGTTCCCTCAGTGCAGACAGTCCCCATGCCAGTTCTGCTCTGCTTATAAGGCAGCTGCGGAGAGGACACATGCTGGCATCTCCTTCCTCCACTGCCCTGTGCAAGAGGAGTCCACCGGAGATTTGCCTCACGGAGAAAGGGGGAGGCAACGTGGGATCTTCTCCTGCCTCCTTGTGAGCGTGGAGCTGAGCTTGTGCTTCAGAAATTGCAGTACTGACTCAGGGATTACATTTGCACTTTATAATTGAGCACAAATTCCAGCACAGCTATTGTATGTCTGCTCTTTTCCTGGACAGAAATACCTGCTCCTCTCTTGTAAATGCTGTATAAATCCCGTAGGAAGCCCTGCTTATGCATTGGCTTCAGGATGATTCCTCGTGGCGGAGAATTTGCCTTGGAGTCGAGGCTGCAGGGCTGGGTACCCCTCTTTGATGTTCCTTAATATTCAGATACCAGCTGTAGTGAATAACTTTGAAATTTTTACCAAGACAAAACTCCTCTTTGCCTTGAAGAGGACATCCAGCCTTGGGCATGAATTCACAATCGCTTGCAGTAAAAAGAGCTTGTTCTTGTTAGTGTCAGGTTGGTCTGGTTGGTTGGTTTTCAGATTGAGCCAAATGGTTATTAAAATGGATGGTGCTCCTGTTCTGGCAAGCTGTCACTTCACAGTGTGCCCGGTTCTCTCATGAGCGTGCTTTCCCAGCCCGCCTCCCCGGCTCCAGGGGCAGAAGATAAGCCAGCAGAAAATGTTCTCTCTAGCCAAGTGCTTGTCTGAAGTGTCCCAGTTACTCTGGAATGATTAGCATCTTTTCTCTTTATGCCTTTTCTGCGTTCACGTGTTCCCATCCCATCTGAAATGGAATGATAAAGTATTTTCGGAGTGAAGAATGCCACATATGGCATCAGATCGTTGCACTGTGAGTGCCACCCTTTACACTCTGCAGGCATGTGATAAGTGGGGGGGTCGCTTATGGTTCAAATAGCAAGGCCAGGACATCAGGCACGCTTACCATCTCGAAGCTGGAAAAGGGCCAACCACACACACCCCTCTGCCAGCCCCAAACTATTTCAGTTTATAAAACTGAACATCACTGTATGAGCACCACCGGTGTAGGACTCTGCTGGTACTGGTGTAGTGTCTGAGCATACCCCAGTCTGTTTTACTGACAGCTTGCTAGGGAGCAGGGAAAACTGTATGAAGGAATATGACCACGTGGCTTGCATGAGTCAGGGCGGTGGCATTAGTCCCCATGCATGCAGCAGTCCTGCAGCAGTCTGGAGTGGCGCTGCAAAGGGCAGGCAGTCACTCTGCGAGCTACTGGTAGGGTCGGGCAGTGCATCCTGCCTGGACGGGGTGCCAGCCCCCTCACAGGGACACAGCCTCCTGCTCCGTCTCACAGGCTTCACAGTTGGATCAAGCGCGTTATTTGGGTGAGAGAGAGGGATGGTAGCAGCAGGGGAGAGCGCAAGATGGGGCTGACTTAGTGGCAGTGGAGCAAGAGACAAAGCGTGTGTACCTGCAAATGCGGCCCACTCACATTGGAGGCAGGGGTGCAGGGAGCATCCTCACCCCGCGTGCCTGCCTGGCAGGGCAGGAACAGGGGCCAGCAAGGAGGATTTAGGCTGGCCTTGCACATGGTGCAGATGTCCTTTTTTTCCAAACTGGCCGTTTCCCTCCATTGCAGGTAGGGGGACCAGGCTAAACGGGTTAGCAGCCTCATTTGATTACGATGTTTCTGGGGTGGTTAGGTACTGCTGCAGCATGCAAGGAAGTGGGGGTCAAAAACAGCACAGGACGCACCATGCTGCTGGCTCATCCGCCTTCCCTCACTGCCAACAGGATTTTAGTTTGGGAGAGACTGTATTTTCCTCCTTCCACCATGGGGGAACATTTGCCTTAGCGTCAGCAGGCTGGGACCGTTGAATCATTTGGGGTGAGAAATGAGGCTTTCAGTTAAAGTTCAACTGGTTTATTTAGTAGTGACATGATGACAAGGTGGGGACACAGGATTTTCCAAGTTGTGCAGCTCTTGCAGATGCCCTGAACAAGCAGTGACGCGGACAAACCCTGTCCCCACTGCACAGTCTGCACAGTGCATGGCAGGGATGGCCAAGACAAGCCCTGCCCTCCTTGTCGTCCCTGAGCCATGGGCTCCTTTGCCGGGGGGTAGGAAAAAGTTGGTTGTTGTGCAAAGGTTCCTTTCTGTACCTGTTTGCTCTGTATCCCTCCGTGCTCCCTGCAGAGCACTATTGTACCCACTCAGCTGGGTCACAGGACATGGATACCCAGGCCAGAGGCTGCGGAGAATATCTTCTTGCAAGAAGGCTGAGCTGGCCAAACCAAAAGGCTACTGGGTGCCATGCGTCTTCTGAACTAATCACCTGAACGAGCACATTTCTGTCAAAGATAAACAAAACCATCAACACCAACAAAATACCCTTCTTTTTCCCCAGGGTAAAAGATAACGCATGGCACGCTTTTAAAAACATTCCATGGATATTTGTTTCACAGATTGAGATGTGGATTATGCTCTTGGCCATCGAAGAGATTATGTTCTCAATGTTTATGAACTTATTTTAGTCCATGAGTGTGGTCTAGTCAAGAAAATATCCCAGTAAAATTGGAGTATGGGCATAACAATTCTATATTGTTCTCTATTGATCTCTTCCCATGGCATCTGTCTGGTCAGATGCTGGTCAGTTTACAAGTTAAAAAAAAAAAAAGATTCCTCTAAGTGCCAGTGCTACAACTCTAGCCTGGAAATGATATGAACATTAAGTTTGTTCTGCATTTTGCATCCCCTCCAGATGATGATGTGGGAGGCAGAGCCCACTCCCCTCCTCCAGCTGCATCAGCTCCAGAGGTTTCCTGTTTGCATGCCTAATGTCACACTTCTGGAGGGGTGGTTTGAATGAGAACGTGTCACTTCCTAAAGTCGCTGTTCTGATCCTAGCCACAGTGTAAGGGTTTGATGTAAAAGTATATCACACCTTCCCCTGAAATCATGCTAAATGGAGAGTCTTCTGTGAATTCAGCTAGATGCGGGGTTAGGTGCTCCGTCTGTGCTTTGGGACGCTGCCCAGGCTTATCCATAAAGTCTTACCTAGATTTCTTTCTTTTTCTTTTTTCTCCCCTTTCAATTTTTGCCTAGCACAGGTTTTGGTTGGCTGTCCAAGATCTCAAGAAACAACCTTTACAGGACGTAACCACCAGAGTGGAGGAAATCTGGCAAGAGTTTCTAGCTCCCGGGGCCCAAAGTGCTATCAACCTGGATTCCCACAGCTACGAGAAAACAAGCCAAAATGTCAAAGACCCAGGGAGATACACATATGAAGACGCACAGGTTTGGTTTTGATTTTATGGAACTACTGCTAATAAAACTCTGTTTTACTGTGATATTCCACTATCACATTGTCACTGCTCACTTGTAAGAAAAAGGAGAGGCAGAGTTGTAAGTGACTTTGAGGATACCTCTTCAAGCTGCGTAAATGATATTTTCTTTGAATCTATCAGTTATAACAGACTAATGCTCCTCTGGGAACAAATGTTCCAAAATTTACAAGTCTGCAAGGCGCAGCGAGCTGAAGCCATGTCTCAGAGAAAGCAAGGATGGAAGAGTGCTATAAAGTTCGGTTTGGCTCTCTGTACTCCCTGTCACCGAACTCTGTCGTATTTACAGAATGGCTGATATCATATCAAAATCCCAATTAATACACTTTTTTTTATCATTTCTTATTTATAGCTAATTATATCACCCCCTGCCAAACCCCAGATGCAGCAGCTTCCTCCAACACAGCTAGAAACTTGTCCACCAGACAATACCTTAGAATAATGATAGGACAGCAGGCAGTGCAGTGAGCTTAATCCTTCCCTCCTAAGGGCCCCAGATTTATCAGGGAAATTTTACAGATAAACTGTATACAGAAAATGCCTTTAGGAAAACAGATAATTTGAGAAAAACCACTACGAGCAAGGATAAAGCTGCATAACCTTCTGAAAAACTGAAAATGTCATTTTATAAAGGCTAAAAAAGAAAAAGGAGGAAGGGATCGTTTGGCAAATATTACCACTGACACAATTAAAAGATATCCTCCTTGTAATCATTTTTATCAAAAGAGTGTAGTAAAACCAACAGCAAATGAAAAGAATCCTTGTTCTTATATTTTCTTTAAATTGGCATTCAAAGGCAGTTCTTCAAAATGCTCCACTAACAAAATATTTCCATCTCAGGGGAGATGTTGTGGACCACTTATACAACGTTAAGCGATGAATTTTTCAAACCAGCATCAAATACTGTATTTTCCTGAATGCAATCTTGCTCCTTGGGGCCAGCATAGAAGGAATGCACGCAAAGTTTCAAGGCAATCCCCTGTGAATATCAGGCAACTTAAACGTTCTTTTTAAAGCTGAGAAAGGCAGGAGCGTGAAGACGTTCTGGCTAAGATGTGTTTTTTGCTTTGCAGTTGTAGTGAACAAGATCTTCTGCAAATTTGCATTACCTGAAAAAAATTATGATGGCAAAATGCAGGCTGAAGCAGATAGGTGAAAAATGGGGGAATTGATTAAATTGATAAGTAGAAGTGCTGAGAAGAAGATGGATGTTTAGACAATGAGTATTTAATCAGAAGAAGACATGGAGGATTTAGACTTGAAATGATCAGTTCACAACGTAATTGCCATTCAAAGGGGAGTTGATGAAATCAAGCTGGAGCTCTTGCTGTTACACTGCAATTTTGCCTCCTTGGGTTAATTTTATTTCAGAGGATTTTTGTGCTGACGGATGTGCTCAACTCAACTGTTTTGGTTCACGGAAACAGAAGTATGGGGTGAAGGTAGACCTTGAGGCCCGGCTGTGGTCCTCTTGGAAACTGAGTCTGTGCCAAGAGAGGATAGGGCAATGTGGAAGGTGAACCCAGTTACCTTCTTGTGCAATGGACTTCTGGTAGCTCTCCAAGCAAGCTGTTTCTGAGTGCTTGACCAGATAGCTAAGCAAGCTGTCTAACAAAAGCAGGGGGAAACAGGACATTGCTGAAAAGTGTAGTGCCCTGGCGGAGCTGGAACGATGTAGGCCTTTACTGGCTCATTCTGGAGAGGGGACGTTTTTATTCACATGTCCACTTCATGGGAGCCAATATAGGTCCCCTCCTTATATGCTCTGAATCTCCCAGGTTCCATCCCGGTGTCTCCCCAAGGTCGGCTCTGCCACCTCGGAGGCTCTGTTTTCCACAAATCTGTGGCAAGTTGTATCCCAGCTGCCTTAACTGGGCACATTGGCACCAGGAGCCCATGAGAGCTCCCACACATCCCACGTTCCTGGGGACTCAACTAGACACAACCAGTCAAAACACCCCACTGTGGGAGGGAAAATATGAGTGTTGTCCTGCCCTGTGTAGCTTTAGCACAAAGAGGAAAACAACCAAAATGTCCTTGTGAATAAAGAACAAGAAAAAAACTAGTTTACTGAACAGCGCATTCTTTGAATGCCTGCAGCTCTGACACTAAAACCAAGAGGAGAAAAGGGTTGGCTGGACTGAGAAAATGAAATTGCTGTTCATGCTGTGGAAAAATGGGAGGTGGTGATGTGGCACTCTAGCCCTTACGCTGACCTGGGAGACCCACAAAGTGCCAATTCTGTTTAAAAAGCATTGGGAAAGAACACATTGCTGTACTTGGGAAGGGGAAGGTGTAGCAGCACACAGTATACTTTAGGCTAGTGAATAACTGTAAGTTGAAAGCAAAGCATCATCTCTTATCAGGTGCTTAACAGTCTACATGGATGTGCTTCTTTGCACAGCCTTGGCTCCCAGCCCCAGAGAGCTCTCCCAGATGCTGCACAGCCATCTGGTAAAACAGCTAGCCTAGAAGAAAACAGGGAGAAAAGGGGGCTTCCGACAAACATACCTCTCACTTGAGACCTCTTCATCCTATGGCCACTCATGCTCTGAAGGCGAACGGTTCCTCTATTTAAGAAGGTGAGACTGAAAATCTCAGCTCCAAACATACCCAAAGGACTCCTAATCCAAACCTGAATTTGGCTTGCATTTATTATTTCGGATAGAGTTCTGGCTAAGATGGGTTTCTGTATTACAGAAGCAAGAGTTTTGCCATTTTCCCATCTCAGCTTACGATATTTGCCCTGTTGTGTCCCTTGCTGCTGCTGCACTCTGCAGCCCAGCACCGCTCTGCTTGTACAGAGCCGCCTTCCTCTTTCTGCATCCCCTGGGTGTCCCATGGGGGGATCAAGCTGTGCCGGCTCACCTCAGCTCCGAGCAGGGTGTGCTGTGCCAGCCGAGCCTGCCCTCGCCTCCCCCAGCCATCCAGGTTTGCTGGCAGCCCCCATCCCCGAGCAGCACAGCTCCCACTCCCAACTCGGTCCTGATATCGTCGGCTCTGCCAGTTGTCTTGATCTGTGGCACCTTTTGTCATTTTAGCGCTGGGCCCCTCCAGAGGCAAGCCTGCCAATTCAGCTGATTATTTTCTGCTCTTAAACAACTGTCCGCTGAGTAAAATATTGTGATTATCAAACCATTTTCCCCGGGGAGTAAAGCAGCTTTTAATACAAGGGGCACCGTCGGGAAAGGTCAGTTCAATTAAACAGTGAACTACTTAGCGGGATGTAGGCTCCCACAGGAGTTATCAGCATCATTGAACAACCAGTGTGGGGCCTTGCAATACGAAGCAGGCACAGCCAGCTCTGGAAAGTAAATAGGTTTGGGTCCATCCAAAAGGCCTCTTTTGGCTAATGAATCTGCTGACAGCCAAAGTAATTCATCTTTAACATAGGAACCCAGAGCGGTGAGTGTGACAATTATGGCTTATCTGTACAACACGTTATTAGTTTTTAAACATTTTTTTTCCCCCACCTTCAAGCATCTCCTTGCCTCTCTGAAATGTCTTTCTGCCTTCAGCAAGTCTTTAATCCCTTGGTGTTGGGAACTAGTATCACAAGAATGCGTTGTGTCTCCTGATAGTAATGTTTGCTTGTAGGGGCATTTACTGGTAGGCTTCAGAGCCAGGTATAGTAAAGTAGGTAAGCCACACAGTTGTCTTTGGAATTACATTCCTGTTTACTTTGTTTCTTTTTCTTCTTTAATAAATAAAACAGAGTTTTAGATGGACATTCCTTTACCTGAGCTAACTGGATATTGTTTCTGTGGAGATGATTCAGGGAAATTCAGTTCTAATCCCGGCTCAGTTAGGGATTTTAACTGTACTGTGCAGATCCTTGGCTAATTCCAGAGCAGATTTAGACCATAATGCCAAATTCCAGGCTGCTCAAACCAGAAATGTACCTGCCCCAGATTTGGACCCAGTTTATGCTCTCAGCTGCCCCAGGTGTTGGTTCAGTTTGTTCTGGACTGTGACAGAGATACGAGCCCTTGCAGGATTCATCAGTGTTCAGTCCTCAGGTTGCGTTCTGGTCCCATCAGCAAGGTGGGAGCGTTGATAGAACTTGGCAGGATCCTGTTGAATTCAAAAACAAACTCTAAGTGTGAGCAAGGATCTCTTGGAAGTGGAATGTCATTTTCTACCAAGAAGAGAAAATGAGAGGTGACCTTTCTTCCACTGACTTTGTTTTTTCAAGCATGCACAGGATGTGAAAGCAGCCATATAGAGGAGTGTATGCCTGGTTCCTGTTCAGCAGGCACACAGAACTCCTTTTGTAGGTCTTGAGCAAAATCACAGCATGGAAGGAAAAGGTGAAAATAATCATTCATCGTGCGTCTGTATCACTTTTCACGTAAGAACTTGAAGAAACATTATTCCTGTTTTCTTGAAGTTTCACACAGTCACCCCAGTTACATGCATGTCTGTAAAGGCTGGTGACTAAGGATGGAGAACTGAGGTAACAGCAAAGCAGCTCTGGTTGGCAGTGTGGGCAGTCAGCAAGGGGCATGGTGCTCTGCCTCGAAGCGGGGCTCAAGTCCACCTGAGCCAGCGTTGCACAGAGACCTGGCAGTTGGGCTGTGGGGAATTGAAAGCTCTGCAGCACTGCATCTCTATATAATGCACATGGATGGTGCCCAAGCCTCCTTTGAGGCTTCTGAGGTTTTTGACAGCCTGGACCTTCCTGTGGAGTTTAGGAACTGCACAAGGACTTGGCCTTTATTCTCTTCTTCTCCTTTGGCTCTGATTCTGTGGGAGTGGAGGAGAAAATCTTTCCTCACACTGCACTCCTATTGCCTTCCCTCTATGTAGGTTACAATGACTGTAGAAACAGCTGTCATCTGAAACCTCACTGTTGCTGTGTAGTTGTGACACACAAAACCAAAAATGCAAGTTCTTTCCCTTGTAGATTTCACAAAGCAACCTACAACCAAACAGGATCTAAAACCAAGATCCCCATGAATATACCCAGAGGAGCACTCTAGGTGGCTGGAGCAAAAATAGGAAAGCGGTGGTGGAGGCTTATGCTGGTGTGCTTGATGCTGCACAAAGCAGGAAATAAAGGGCTTGAAGCAGAGGTCTACACTGGAGCAGATATTCAGTCTTACTGCTTTCACGAGATTTTTTTCTTTGTGTACATACACATCACACATTAGAAAGAACTTCTTTTATCCTTTGCCTTTCATTTTCATTCGTGGTTTAGCAGTCATGTTATATGAAAAACAGCTAACATCCAGCCTTCGTTTTGCTGTTGCCTTTCTGTCTCAGAAGGCGTCAGAGATCAAACGACTGTCCAAGGTAACACCCCTCTGTTACACATGGGTAGGAAAAGGGCTAGGAAAAAGTCATGAGTGAGCTCTCTCTCTCCTTGCACATACAGTGACAGAAGACAGCAGATCTCTCCAAAGGAAAGATCACGAGAATGGGGTGACAAGAACAGTCAGCATATTCCCACAGGACAATAGTCTGCCTGTTATTCAGGGGGTTGATCCTGCCAAGCTGGCTAGTACCACGTGCACAAGCAATAACAGTGCCTCATATGCCAGATGTTTCCTAGCTCCAAAAAATACCTTTAAAAGGTTTATATGGGTAAGTCTCTAGCTTGCTTAAAAATTGAATTCAGCACTCAGACTAGAGGACTTTTGTGCCAGTAGTGTGCAAGAAATGGCTGCATGTCAAATCCAGAGCAAGAGCGTTTTCTCTTTGTGTGAAGGTCAGAAAGCAGCTGATGCTATTCTGTTTCTCCCAGGCGGGGGGTGAAAGTGCCTGCAAGTGCATCCCCTTCTCCACGGGATTCAATGAGTCCACTTCTTGTGGACAGTGGGCGAATGTTCTTGTAGATGACTCAGTTCCACACCTGCCGAACCCACGTACTGCAGGAACACTGCAGTCTCTAATTTTTTTAAGGGTTTGTTATCTCTTAAAGTGTTCACCCTTCTAATTTAAAGAAAAAAAAACCCTTGGGGAGATTTATCAACAATTCACATCTCCCTGTCTCAGACCACAGTAGGTGTGAATGTCCTGTGCTGTCTGGATGATGTTCGTTTGCAAACAGATGCAATATTTTGGTCTGCATTTGTAGCATGGACTCCAAGAGCTTGAGCTCGATCACTTAAAGGTGATCTAGCAGTAGATATTTTACAGATCAAATATTGATGAGACGTGAAAGGCTGTTATGTAGCATATATTTTCTAGGTAGGCATCCAGGCAGGGCTGGTGATGCTTACCTCCGCACAGCCACTTTTACTCAGAAGCTGTAAGCTGCTTGTTCCTGTAGGGCTGCGTCCTGCTCTGTCACCGTCTCCTGTGGGACACAGACTGCCCCAGTGCAACAGAATTTCATTTCTCCTATGTGAGGGATTCTGTGTGTTCCTCTCCATGGCATAACTCGGCGTCTTGGCAGGATTTTTGCCAGAGAAAACAGAGAGAGGAAGCTGCAGGCAGCCTTGCAAATGTCAGAGTGTTGGCCAAAAGCTTGAGTAGTTTCATCTCGTGGCTGTACCACAGCACGTATAGGAATGCAAAAACCCATCTATGTTGTTGCAACTCCTAGATATTGTATTGCTCGGAAAAGAGATGCCAATCTTCCAAATGCTATACCAGGTTGTCCCCTCCTACCAAGCAAAACCTGTTGACTTGGGCTTTTTGCCAGCGGCCAGGATTTGGCCCATATTGCGAGAATCAGCCTCTTAGCCATGATCATTGTTCTCAGAATCTAAAGCTGCTCATATGGCGTTAGACTCCCGTCAGCCCGCTCTTGTCTCCCAGGATAGCCCTTGCTATATTTAGGACTAAATCCTCCTGCAGTACCAGGCTGACCCCTTAACTGCGCAGCGCTCGACAACCCTTCACCTCTGTAGTCCTCCGCACTGCGTCTGCCACTGACCCCCCGGCAGCTCTGCCTTCCCATTTGTATGTTTGAAGGTATGAAGCAAACCAGTTCTCATCCATTTACAGAGGAGCCAAAGCTAAATTTATGTGTTACTTTTATCACTGCACTTTCCCCCAAAAGATTTACATTGTGTTTCCAACCGTGTATCTACAGGGCTAAACAAAGGATTTCTGTGTATTACTCAAAGTGAGCTCTCATTGCTTACAGTTATCCCTCCTGCTAAAGCTCTTTCTTATGTTCCTGTGCCTTCAGCCCAGTGTAATTTCATTTGTGGCCTGAAAAGAGGTTTTATGCTTTTTAGTTAGTCTATATTACGGTATAATTATTCATCTTTTTTATTTTTTTTTCCTTAGTAACAAAACCAACGTCGTTGAGCGTGAAGAAAATGCACCGTCTAAAACTGTGGGTGTAAATTATTGTGTCGCTTAAATAACTTGAGAGTGGCCAAAAAGATATTGCTCAGACTTTCCAGAGCAATTCACACTCAGGCCAAGACCCTTATGTGCCATTTACCAACCTGAAATATCTCTTTAGCTAAACTATAAATCAAGGAAAGCCTAGCGCTGCTGGAGCAGCCAGAGCACCCGTTTACCCCTGGCCCTGCTAGATGGCAGTACTGCCAGGAACCAGCCAGGCTTCGGGAGGCGGCCCTCCCTGCTCAGAACATGCAAACAGCTCCAAACAGGCGGTACAGCATTTCTGAGAAGAGTAAAATCCTAAATGCAGGGACCAGAATAAGCAGAGCCAGAGGCGTTCTTAGTGGGGATTTGGAGACATTAAGGGGAATCGGAATAAAATCCCCGTGTTTCCCTGCCTCCTCCCCCCTCACTGGTGTTTTCCCATCAGGTTCAGTCAGGGTAAGTGTGAAGGTCTTTTCTTCTGCAGCGTCTTCGCTGCTTGCTTCGTCTCAACTGTGCCTGTTACCAACTACTTCAATTTCCAGAGCTGATGCTGCATTTTTTCCTGCTTTCTCTAAAGTGCATTTGAGCACTGTCAGACTGAATGGTAATTGATCGTAATTGCTCTTAAAAACTGTTGCATTCAGTAGCAGCACCAGTAACTGCTAAAGAGGAGCAGGTCTCCTTTCCTTTCCTTGGGGTTTTGGAATATCCTGGTGGTGGTGTGGTAGGGGGTCCTGCCGGTGAGGCAGGTTTCCTGAGGTTGGTCTGGGAAGAGCACAGCAGAGTGAATCGGATCCAGTAGCCCCTCTGCCATGGATGTCTGTGCAGAGCAGAGGTGCCGACAGAAAGGCACTAGGCCGTTGCCAAGTCTAATTGGAAGGTGCAGCAATCGCACACCGTGTGCTCAGAAAAGCATCTCCTGGCTTTCTCCTTCCCATGTCCTCTTTGTGCTATGGAGACAGCTTTTTGGAAAGCAAACCCCGGGCAGGTCCTCAGCTGGCATCTGTTATCATCCTTCCAGCAGAGGCCACAAAGCATTCACTGAGGCTCTGCTCTCTCATGGGCGAATCTGCAGTAGATTCCTCCCCAGTGCCCGGTGTACAGGTAGAACAAACATTAACATTCATTGCAGTTTGCTGTTATTTATTTAGTTATTTAATCTGCTGCTTAACGTTGCTTGTGGGCTTTTCTTCTAATGGATTTGTCTGACATTCTGCAAATCTCCCTTGCAGTTGGCCAGAGGGGTGGTTGCTGGTGTTCACATGCTTGCAATACAAAGGGGTCTCCGAGTCATCTCTCACTAGTTTAATGCTAGGTCTTGGTGGCAGGGTGAAGGGAGGCTCCAAAACAATCTAAAAGACGTGAGTGGGATAGCTAGAGTGAGGAGGTTTCTGCCAGTTTATGAAGGGCAAAGTGGGCTCTTGAGGCTCAAGTGAATCTTAACAACCTTAGTGTAACTCCCCCTGTAATGGGCTAAAAGTGTGCTAAATGGGAAACCTGTGCTTGAAACAAGCAAAGAGTTTGCAATTTCCCCCTACTCCCCCTCATCATCTAAAGCTTAGGCTGTGTTTAGGCACAGAAAGGGAAAACTTTGTATCCGCAAGTTAAAATTTCAGGGCTTTCTGGAATCCAGATGGTGTTCAAAGGTCATGAGAACATTGTGCTTGGCCTTTACAACCCCCAAAAAGTCTCCAGTGTGTCACAGAATGTCACGGTGGGTAAGGTACAGGTGGGATTAGAAATAGGTGTTTAACCACCAGCACTGCTCTTGTCTCATACACACCTTTCAGAGGAAAGAAGCAAGATTTTCTGCTAAAAAGAAATGTTCTTAACAGAGAACACAATTCCTGAGGTCTGCCAGGTGCTTTGCGCAAGTCAGGTGGTGTTATTATTTTTTTTATCATTCAGGTTTTTTTCCTACATATTTCTCAGGTGTTCCCAAGGTCCTTCTTGGCTGCCACCCATGCCCTCCTCAGGGTCACTGTGCTTTGACTGAAAAGGGGGAGAGAGACCTGAGATCACATTGCAGCACATTGATATGAAGCAGGTGCAGCTTTGAGACAGATTCTGCTATCTCAGCCACCTCCCACGTTCCCGTCTGGATTGCAAACTTACTTTTTTTTTTTTCCTCCCCCTTTCCCCTCTTGTCAAGAAAATTTGCAGAGCTTGTCCTTCATCTCCTTCCAAAGATAGAGCTTGTGGAAGGAAAACAGCAGAGAGATGCTGAATCTTATCAGGGTTCCCTGCACTTAAGCTGTCAGCTGTAGCTGGGGCGGGATTTCCTCTTGATTTCGTGTAACTGTAGAAAAGAATTTTTTTTGTGATTTACCTGTCTGGTTCCTTCATTTTCTAATTCACAGAAGTGACAACATTTCCCCTTTTAAAATTTAGTGTTTGTTCTCCTTTATATCATGCAGTCGCAATGGCAAGTGGAATGGCTACGCTGTCTGAAGTGTAACCATCATGATACAAGCCTAGGTACAGAGAAGATTCCCAGTGGAGCTGTATAGCCCTCAGGCCCACTGCGTAGTTCTTTCCAGGGGATAGATGTGGGAGGAGATGTGATTCAGGTGCCCAAAACATGCAATGGGGTCTCCATTTTTCTCAAAAAGACCCCATTGCCTCTCTTGCCTTGGTTCAGGATCTGGGGAGCAACAATTCTGGGGATGTTTGATAGTAAACCTGCTCTCCTTGCAGGAGTCTTGTAAGGGAATTGTTTGCTTCCTGGAGACGAAATCCACCGTAATTACAAAAACAGGTTATTGTGTCGCCTTCCATGTTAGACTGACATTTCCAAATGCGCATCCATCCTCGCAGGGGAGCATTGCTGCAGCCAGCACTCATCAACGGCACGCTCTGTGGGGGACTAAGTCACCGGTCAGCTCAAAAAGCCAGCTCGCCAGGGCTTGCTCGCACATGTCAAGTCAGTCCCTGTCTCCTCTCACAGCTGCCACCGCAGTGGCCTGAGACAGCGGCTTGGTGCTCAGAAATAGCTGGCAAGGCTGCAGGGGAGGCCAGTGGGACGCATGATGCCTGTCAGCTCCTAGCCAAATCTTGAAAGGCTTTTTTTTCCTGCTTTCTGCCTGTTTTTAAAAGCAGGGTGCTACCTTGTTTAATGGTTTAATAGATCAGTTGGGCAATTTTTGTTAGAGGATTGTTTTGAATTTTTGTTTTTGCAACGTGTCTCCCTGAAGGATTGCTGGTTTAAGTCTAGAGCAGGGAGCTGGGAGTCTGAGCCCTACCTGGGAAGTGGTACCCAGCGATGGCTGGGAGATGCTACACTGCCTACGTGAGATGTTGCTCCTGCTGTTGTGCAGATGTGGCACAGGAGCTTCCCATGGCACTTGCAAACAAACGTTGCAGTGATAATTTTGGCCAGACTGCTCGCAACGCAGGGGACCGTAATGTCCAGAGCTGTAGCCTCTTAGTTAAGAATTACAGAAGTAGTGGATTTGCTTTGTGTATTCACGGAGACAGTAATAATGAGCTCATTACCCTATAATAAACAACTTTACAAAATGCAGAGTTCTCTCAGCATAAGGATGGGAAGGCTCAGATTTCTTGCCAGCAGTGTCAGGTACATCAGGGAGCGTGCATGTGTATGAAGTGCATCACTAGAAATGCTGGCTGCAGTTGGAGATTTCACTTTTTGGTGAGGTTATGCTCCCTCTCCACCATGTGATAAAGAGGAGGAACAAAAGCAGCTGCTCAGTAAAATAAGAAGTGAGAGACTAGTGGGTTGCAATTATCCAAAGTGAGTTAAAAATCCACGATAGAAGGGGACAAGCCAATTCGCCCAAGTTTCACAGAGCAGCTAAATCTGTGCAGACATCTCTGTCGATAGGCTCGTTGCTTGGGCTTCCTCAGAAGAATATGCTCAGTTGCTAGACCTCCAGTAGCTTTCAGTGTGTTTAAGAAATGAGGAGCTGCTAAACATTAGCTGTAAATTCTGCCTAGGAAGTTGCAGATTTCAGAAAGTGTAGCAGAAAATAGCTCGGTGGCAAAGAACAGAGTAGGCTGAAGATCAAAACAAATGTCCCAGCCGCTGGCATTTCCTGTCCTGCAGCTAGGTTTGTTGTGTAACTGGGCTGAACGCACACTGCAGCCACAATTTTAGCAGGAACCTTCATGGTGCAGTCTCAGTGGGGATTTTGGCTGCAGCAACGTAAGCTGTCCTGTGCTGTTGCAAATTGGAAGGCAGTCTTTGCTGACCTGAGCAACTGGCTCAGACTTTCAGTAGGTGCTTCAGAAACGCAGTGCTGTAAAATAAATGATCGTGTGCCTCCAGTCCAGAGCTTCTTGAAAGCAAGCCCTCTCAATTCTTGCAGTTAAGCAGTAAAGCTTGCTTCTGAAGCTATGCGTGTCCCTCCCTTCCCCTGTGCCCAGCCTTCTTTCTTCATTATCATTCAAGGCCTAGGAATAGTTATTCCCTCTTTGATCGTACCTTTGGCGAACAGCTGAAAGGTAGCGGTGTTGCTGTTTAGTGATTCCAAGATGTGAAAAGCAGAGAAAATGCTTCATACCAATTAGCTAACCGCGGTGGCAGTTGGGCTGTGGGTATGCAATAGTCCTTTTTTTCAGGGAAGGGCTTCAGTTAAGAAGTTGGCTTGTGGTTTATTACATCTCAGGATCGAAGTAGTTTTTCCCCCTTCCCACAGCCAGATACTGAGTTTATACTGTTTTAAGGTCAAATACATGAAGTCGTCTTGACATGAGCAAGAATGATAGTTGTTGCTGGCGTGCCAGCGAGTTGTATGGCCAGCGAGGCTCTGCTCTGCTGTGTTCTCCTTAGCCTGCAAACAGCTAATGTGATCTGTCTGCATGGCAATGAAAACTGAGTGTTATTTTCCAAACACATTATTATTGCCTTTCAGAGCAGACCCAGTTATCTGACCACAGGTAAAGAAACCATTTGCAGTCGAAAGGTAGTAAAAAAATTTAGTCACCTGTCTACCAAAATGTTAATCGATATACCCCTGTCATGCACTGCCTTACCTCAGCCCCACAGCACCTTCCTGGCCACCTCCACACCCCCTCCCACCAGCACCCTGCATGTACTGGGTGCTGCGAGAGAGCACCACTAAGAGGAGGGAGGCTCTGGGGACCCCTCAGGCCCTTTACTATTGATGGGCTACAAGGTGGCTGCCCCGCTTATTCATTGGTCTCCTCATGGTCCTGGAGAAGGAAGGAACAAGACTTTTAGGTATACAGTTAGGTGGGGTTTTTTCCCCACGTAATTATGAAGAACTCATGAGGAGGACACGGAGTCTCCTTGAGAGACCTTAAGAGGTAACAGTACAAGTGAACTGGTTGCAATATGATTGGGTTTAAATCACCTGAATCCCAAGTTTCTTCTAGTTGAAGTATTTGAGAGACAGCCGGTCTTGTAAATCCTTATTCACACCAGAGAAATAGAAACCTTTCCATGACCATATCCATGACATGCATTATTTTCCCTCTTCTTGTCTCAGTGCATACTTGGCTCATTCTGTCCTGAATAAATAGAACAAATGTCCCACAGCTGGATGTGAAATCTCATGACAGTGCTGTAGGTGAGAAGTATGAAACTGTGCCCTCCCTTGTGTTTTTCTGCAGCAAGAAAGCTTGACAGTTGCTAAATGGCTTTATACGAGCATTTCTTTGCAAAATCTTCTGCTATCCTTCAGCTAGATAGTGCCACACAAATGAGGATTTGTCAGGTCTAAAAGCAAGTATGGAAATTAACCTGTAAAAATCGTTCCACACCAGGTTGTAGCTCAAAGGATACGTTTATGCTGTGTCATAGGAAAACCGGTGGCAGTTATGCCCCTCTTAGGACTACACTGAATAGCGTAAGAAAGCTGAATTAAGCAGTTCTTCTATGTATAGACAGGTCATCACTAATTACCCATGATGGTGAAGATAAGGGAATTCTGCTTGGCTTGTTAACACTGTGAAATAAGCTATGCGACTTCAGTCTGGTTTGGCTCTTCTAAAGTTTCATGTACAATGGCTTTAGGGCAGGAGAGAATATTTCACATTGTATAAATCAGTATAGATAAAATTGCTCATTAACTTTATAAAAGCGTTTCCTTGGGCAAAGTCTAAGAGAAATGTCCAGGGTGCCTATTTTTCTCTTGAGTTCCTTTAATGTGTTCTCAGTCTTTATTTGGTAAGAGTATTTTGATTTGATTTTCTTGGTGTTTGGGATAATATCTATTACAAATCCAGGGATAATTAGGAGAAGAAGAGCTGACTGTGTTAAGGGATTCTCAGCAGGAAAGTAAAACTAAGCAAGGAAATCAGAAAAGGTTAGGCATGAAGTTCTCCTGCAATGAAACACGACTTTGTACGTTTGAAGATGCATATAGTAAGTGCTCTCAGAGCAAACTGGTAACAGTAGTTTGACTTGCTAGGAGAAAAAAGACCCTGTGGTAGGAACTCACCTGACATAGCTTTATATGTATGATGTAGCCATCCACATCTGAGCTAGTCGTAAAACCTCCCTGCATAGTCACCAGAGATACAGGCTTTTTCAGGATGTTAACAGGTTGGCTTGCTTTAAGTGTGTGTCTTAAGTGAAGATGAAATGTGCCCAAGTATCAGTTCCCCTCCATGAAGAGGAGGGAAGTGCTGGGTGGTAGTTCAAGTATCTATGAGTGTTAAAATGAAGCCTAATCTATGGGACAATTTCTGGTGTTTATTTCTTCCTTCATGAGACATCCCAGTAGTTTCAGCCTGGCTAGACAACTGCTTATAATCTGGGGACTTCAGAGAGTTGCAGTCTTTGCAGAATAACTCTGATTACTGAATAATGTGTGCCGGCCTTTGGGGTGAGGGCCATCTCTTTGTTCTGTGTTCATACAGCCCCAGGCACAGCAGGGTCCTGCCCCGGGATGGCCCTCATGTACACAGCCACAACACAGATAATCAATAATAGCAGACTTAATTTGAACTTTGATCAGTCTCTCTTCCTTCTAATTCGCCGTGTTTTAAATCCCTGTGATGTCTAAATGAGGTTTGATAACAATTCTCTGTCTCTCATTTCCTCCCGTCCCACAGGAGCACATTTACAAGCTGATGAAGAGTGACAGCTATGCGCGCTTCCTCCGTTCGAATGCTTACCAGGACTTATTGCTGGCGAAGAAGAAGGTATCTGTTGGAAAGGACGTGCTTGCATCTCTTAGCACCTCTTGATTCTCGCCTGCTGCTTGCTGCTAGTGTGAAAATGAAAATATTGTTTCCTTTTTTCTTTTTTTCCTTTATTTAAGAAAGGAATGAGCACTTTTGTTTTCTTCACTGGGGGCACAGGGTACGGCATCCATATGCACAGCCTCAGCGTGTGTTTTGGGGAAACATGGTGGCCCAAGGTAAAAATAGTATGGAAAAGTTTTTGTCTCGCACAGCTGTCTCCCAAACTCAGTGCGGGCAATTAAAATTGCCTCTTCCTCATAACAAAGATGGTGTCTGATATGAGAAGCAAATCCCATCAGTCTGTTCATTACTGGTGCAAAATTCTCCCATTCTGGTGTTCACCTCCCTAGCCTCACCATGTGCTCTTCCCTTTGGATGCCTTACCTATAGACCTCCCTGCAGTGATTCCCATGCTCCTTTTCTCCCTTTCCCTTGCTTTTGGCTCCCCAGAGATTGTTCCTTTTCCTTGGAGATGAGAAATAATTGCAACCTATGCAGTTATCAAGAATACCAGACACATTTTCTCACAGGAGAACTGGGTTTGAGCTCTTTTTAGCCTTTTTGGTATCCGCATGTGCTCTGCCAGCTCTGTGTTTCTGCCAGGACCCCCCAGCTCAGGGTAGCAAAGGAGTGGTTACGTAGAGTTACGGCAGCTCCTGTTCAAGTGTCCCTTCTTTCTGAAGGGGCTGAGAGGTAAGCTACTGATCTCTGCCTTTATGGTTGTGTTCAAATGCTTCCTGCACCTCCTGACTTATTCCCATAAGTTTGTGTGTCAGACTGTGTGCATGTGCATGCGTGGACACGTGTACATGTCCCACTTGCGTTTGGCTTGCAGGATCGTACATAAACTGACTCCTGACTCCTGCAGCCTGAGCGTGTGGTTTCCCATCACCATCTTCCCTGCTGTTTTTCTGCTGCATTCTCTGTGTGCTGCCAAATTACATTGCATCGGCACAATACAATGAAATCCCAGTGGTATTTTTGTCCTGATTGTCATTGTGTGCCCTAAAAGCATGCATATGGTGACAAAAGAAGACAAACCCCTATGTCTCCTGTGCCTGGGACTACTGGCAGGTGGATTAGGGGAAGGTAATGGAGGGCAGCAGTCAGCCCTGTGTTTCAAAATGTCTGGCTTGAGACAGCATCAACCAGTGCTGCTTACATTTGAAAAGGTTAGACCTGACTTAGAGTTCAGAGGCTGTGGGGAAAGAAGGAGGTGCAAGGCAAAGTCTTCTGATGGTATAAAGCATAAAAAACCTTTGCCATCTTCCTACCCCTATCAGCTAACGGGGTGTGTCCCACCCCCAAGTCTCTTTTGAACACGTGAGGGTTCATGTGCTGCAAAGCAGGAGAGTTTTCTCCTCCCAGCTGAGCCCATTCAAACCGGAGGTGGGTTGGGTTTTTTTGCAATCCTTGTTCGCTGTCAGATCAAGCCCTGGATGTGTCAGCGTGACATCCTTGTCCCCCCACAAACTGCCGGAGGAGCAGGTTTTGGTGTCATGTTAACACAGCCGTGAAAGTAAGAATCAGGTTTCTTTTAGAAAGAGCCGTGGGTGCACTAGTAAACATAGCGAGGCGCACAGAAAAGCAGGAGTAGGTCTGTGCAGGTGGGTTGCTCACCAGCTTCACACGGATGCGGGAGGGGAGTTGATGTTACTCCAGAATCTGTAAAGCTCTTTGCAGTCTCATTGCATTGTGTTGGGCCAGTGAACATTTCTGAAGCAGTGTAGGTACAGAGATGCTGACAGAAAGAACATGAAGTTTCTGTACGTTGAGCTACATGGTAAGATCTTCAGTACCTCTAGTGCAGCTTTGAGGAGGCATCCCTTTAAAATTCCTCTAAATAGCTAGAAAGCAGAGGGAAGGAAAAGAGAAACCCAGTGGCATATCAGAGCCTGTGTGGATGGAGGATTTGGTTTACAGCCTGCATACAAAGGGCTGGGTTCCCTGCTTTGAGTAGAAATTCGCTGCAGTTTTTTAAGACTTGATGAGTACATCTCTCTGGGGCATAAGCATGTCTTGCCCTAAAGACATTGTCTAACGTTGCCCGTATACCACACCGATAGCCTGATTTTTATTACTGAAAATAAGTTCTGTCAGAAGCACAGCATGATACACTGGGGCTAAAAGAGTTGCTTGCACAAAGGAAATGAATGTCTCTATGACTTTGAGATTCACACATAAATATTTTGTGGGTAAGTTTATGTCATTTGGGATCTTTTGCACTCCAGCACTCGGTTGTGGCAAGCTGAGTGGGCAGGAGAAGGGAAAAGGTTGGCTGTGTGGCTAAAACACAGGACTGGGAGCCACAAAATCCTTGCACATCCCCTGGTTCCCCCACTTACTTTCTTGTGTGACCTTGGGGAAAAGAAGGTTCAACTTTGCCTGCTCCATATCCTTTTCCCTATCAAATGGGAAAAATAATAGTGACCTGCTCAGTGGAGAGGTGGCAAGGCTTGAATAGTGCCTCGAAACATGCTTGACATTTTGAGATTTGTAAGATACTCTAAGTTCAAAGAGTTACTTTTCTTCCACACCATACAATAGCCACAGATGTGGGAGCTTCCCCTCCTTGCTCCGGGAGTGCAGCAATGGAGGAGAGGGAGGGAGGAGAAGTTATGGGTCTGGACTGAGATACAATGACAGAATTATGAGGGGCACCAGGGAGGATAAAAGGAACATATTGTTCACACCACTAACTGATGCAAGACAGTGGACATAGGCAGAGTACAGACCAGGCATACATACTTCATTAATCCGTTTTAGATTTTTTTCCCCCTCATTCTTCCCAGCGTCGTTATTACAAATAACCACAGTATTATTGGCCTCAATCCTGCAGATTCATGGTGCTCAGCGGGGAACATGAGGTTGGCCTCCAGCAAGGGTGTGATTGGAAGCAGTGTGCTGCAGAGGGGGAAAGCTGGGTGTAGCTCCCTGCCTCGCACAGAAGTCCTCCTCCCCTGCCAGGCTGGAGGAGAGGAGGGACAAGGACAGAGCCCTGTTCTCGGGAGGAACGGCTGTACATCCGGCCCAGTTTGAGCTCTGTGCCTCCATGCCCAGCCGTCCCCCTGCAGCAGATAGGAATCACGGGTCCGCTGGAAGTGGCCGGCTCAGCAGCGAAGGGCTGGATGGTTCTGAGATGCCCGACCGACTCATCGCATTTTATTTGTGTGTCTGCGCAACACACCCCACTCGAGCTGAGCAGAGTCAAGCATCGACCTGCTCCTATTTCTGCTGATACGCACGTTACTGCAGGCTACTTGACAGCAGGTAATCACCACCACGACGCCCCCCAGCCCTCCTTCATGGCAGCCAAGGTGGTGGCTGGATGTCCTTAGACAGCAGCGAGCCTCATGTCAGAACCAGTGCCATGACAAACCTTCTCGCTTGAGGCAAGGAGTTTGGGCTGGGTGACTTGGCTGCAGAGCAGGGCTTTATTCCCTGGGGAAGGAGCAGCGTGGATTAGTTAGTGCACCATGGAAAGGAGGCGGGGGTGCACAGGAGCTTTGTTAACGGTGAAGGAGCAGCCAGACGTACTGTGCTAGTTATTTTTTGAGGAGAAGGGAGAGAAAGGAACAGAAAAGACCTTGAGGCACTTCCCATTACTCCCCATAAAGGTGAATTGATGACAGTGGTGGGCATCTCCGAGTTAGCGGGCACTTGACTGCCAGCTGAAGCAGCAGCCGAGCTGTCTCGGCTCGGGTGTTCATGGCAGCCTGGCACGGGATGGCTCCCTGCCGTCCATTCCTGCCTGCAGGCCAGGGAGCATCACGGAAGGGCGGGCACAGCTGCCGTGCAGACGAGCTGCAAAGCCACAAGAGTGAGCCCCATCGTACCAGGGGAAGAGCAGGTTGGTATTTGCTTGGTTGAGAGCGTTGTTTTCCTCTGCAGCTGGTTCAGAGAGGGGTGAGTTCTCTGTGGCCCTGTGCAAATGGACACAAAACAGATCAAAATACTGTTCCAGGCATTTGGTTGCAGTGTACATGCCCTTTGCTTTCTCGCTTTCGACAGATGTACATGACTGCCTGAGAAGCCCAAGACCTGCTCCTGACCTTTTCCTGAGCCAGAGTCAGGGAAGTGGTTATCCTTTATTTTCGCTGACACCATTCCCTCTGGAACACGTGGATTTCAGCAAGTTCAAAAAAAAACCCCACCCCAAACTCTCATACCAAAAAAAGGATTCAGTAGCCAACAAAATGAGTCCTGGGGTGCAGAGAGGGAGGCAGGGAGAGATTTCTGCAGACCTGCAGTTCAGAAGACCAAGCTTTTGGATGTATTTCCCAATGCCTTTTCAGAACCCTGGCAAAAAGTGTCAGCAAGGCAATGGCTAGGAGCTTCATGCCATGAGGGACAGGCTCCATTTTCAGCACACACCTTTTGAAGCATTGCTTGTATCCAGACCCCCTGTCCTGACTGCTCTGTATTGCCCAGGAAGGTTCCTACCACAGGTTCTGTCCCTGACTTGGTCCCATTGGGGCACCCACGACCAGTTTGATTCAGTGGCAGAACTTGGCTTGAACGTTGTAAAGATGCTGAGCAATTTTCTCGTAATTACTTTTAATAATCAGTGTCAGCTGGTTTTCATTAAGTTTTTTTCTACTTATACTGCTCTGTGCCAGCAAAATCTACACAAAGGAACATAAAACTGGGATGGCTAGGTAAATAATTAATCATGAAAAAAAGGAAATTTTTGAGGAGACAGTCAGTAATTAGTGAATGGCCCCTAAGTGGTGAGATCTGTTTTTCTGCACTTACCTGGGCTGAGAGGTTTCCATCTGCAGCGGGGGGTGGTTGTTTCATATTTTATCCAAATGCACATTAGCTGGTAGAGTCTGTTGGTGTATTTAGTGGGAAAGATGGCCTTTTTTTTTGCACTTAGGAGGACTGCTTGACCTGGCATGCACATGTGTTTCTCTGCCTTTGCCCTTTGCACTCGCAAAGGTGTGCGTTTGTGCAAAGGCTGCTGTGGTGCTGCCGCAGGCAGGGCGCCGGGGTCCGCAGCCTTGCCAGACACTTCCTCCGCAGGGCCCCAGATCTGCCCACAGGGCTGAGAAAGGTCTGACTCTGCCTCTTTTTATTTCTATTTCTTTTCTTACTTCGTTATTTTTGAATTTCCTTCCTCTGCTGTGCGAGGCAGCCTCCACACCTCTGCGCTGCGCTGGAGGGGTGTGGGCAGGCAGTTGCCTCCGCAGCCGGCTGCCAGCCACACGCTTTGTGGGCAAGCAGGCAGGAAGAGCCGGAGAGCCGTACAGCCAGCACCCACACCCACGGCCATGAACGCTGGTCAAGCCGGCTCATCACTCCTCAGCCAGCCTGCCTCAGCTGCTTTTTATTTTGCTAGAAAATGTCATGCTTTGACTCAGAGCTGGATGCTATGGGGATGAGCTTTCCACGCATCCAGCTGGTCCCCGCCTGCCGTTCCCATGCCAAATGCGCAGGGTTGTGGCAGCCTGTGCCCTCAAGGCGCTTCTGTGGGACGCTGTCGGTGCTCTCTGTGCCTGCTTCCCCACGCATGTCTTCAGCCATGGTAGGGAAGCAGCCCTGTGTGTGGCCCCCTGTGCTAGACGAGCTCTCAGCACCCCAACAAGGTGCTCATCATCTTTGGAGACCGCTGCGCTGCCTTCCTGCTGGGCGGGAAGCTGTATCACCTTGCTGCTAGCAAAAACAGAGACGCTAAATTTTGACGGTAAGTGCAGAGGCACAGTGTGTCCTGTTTTCAGCAGCTGGCTCTCCTTTGCCCCCAGTGCATGCCAAAGCTCCACTAAAAAATGCAGTTGGGTCAGACGCTGATTTTCCAGCCTGCAGCAATGCAATGCCGCAGACTTCAAGTGCCTTGCTCCATGGTCCTCACAGAGCACTCTTTCCTTTGTCTAGGTGTTTCTTCTCCTGGGTGAAAGTGTGCCTTTGCCCTGGCTGACAGTGGGTCCTGCCACCCCTGCGGGAGACCAGCACAGAGGCCCGGTGCATGGCCATGCACAGCTGTCCTCAGTCCCGCTCGTTGTGATGTGTTCAGCCGAGGCAGCAGGACCGCAGCCTCGCTCTGTCACCTCTGCTGACTCGGGGTGTGGGGACACCCCTGAGGCTCCTTCAGGGAGGGTATCTGTGATGCTCTGAGCACTTGCACTGCTACACTCAGCAGAAGAGTTGAGGCTGACGTTTCTTTTCCCTTTTCTCTCTCACATGCAGGGAGAGGCAACTAACTCTCCTGTTAGCGCATGTTAAATACTTCTTTGGGGAGCACTGAACTGGGTATGACATGTTTGTCACTTGGTACGTGCTCTGAGGCCTTGACTCCATCCTCAGTGTTGGCTAAAATGATGTGCCTCTAGCTTTCACTTTTGATACCTCTTTTGGGACATCAGAGCTGATGGTGTGGTTTCCTCAAATGGTTGTAAGTGGGGAGGTTGCTTGACTCTTCCTTCTAGGCAAAGAATATTACTTGTCTTAAAAGGGTCTTATGTTCCGGTCTCATCTCTGGCGATGCAGCAGGGAGAATCAGCCCCATCTCTGCCTGGTGGGCTTCAGACTAACCTTGTAGATGTCAGAGGGCTGCTGTTTATGGCAGCTGTGATGGACATGCAGAAGAATCACAAGGCTTTGCCTAGACTCACCTACACAAGTTCTCATCCAAATTATCTGATATGCTTTTGACTTCCTTACGTCTTCCCTATCTGTTTTTTGCGCTGGTGCCTTACCGTGGGCATTGTTACTGCAGCTGAATCTGTGGCAGATGATATGGCAGGGAGGCACCTCTGATGAGGACCTCCAGTGCAATGCTTATTTCCAGTGCACTGTCACACACCATCATTACTGTGGCTTTCCCTTATATGTACCTCCTTATCACTTTGCTGCAGTTTTACTTCCATCTTATCACCTCCATTTCACTGGCCCGCCACATTAAAATAAGTTTCTCTCCTACAAATCAGCAGTTCCCACAGCTTTCTGACTGTAATGAGCTTTCCTTCATATTATTGAGTTTCTTCTCTTCTTCATAACAATTTTTTCTCTTAGATATTCTAGCAGACATGCCAATAAATTATTTAGTCCTTCCTTGTTACTGACAATTAGATCTCCCTTGTGCCAAATGAACGAAGCACTGCAGTAAGCAACCTTCTCAGGAATAAGTTAATAAAGCCATGATGCACACGCTTGTCTTCTCACAGTGAAGTTGAATGTCTTCTTGCGTATGAATAGTCCTGTACTCCAGATGCAAAAATATCAGTGTGCCAAATCTGCCTGTGTCTTTCCATGGCCTTGCACAGACTTACATACTCTTGTCTTATGGCTTGATGTAGCCAAATTCATTGGAAATGTGCTTCTACCCTCTGGATAAATAGAGGAGTGAAGGTTCCCTGGCGATGGTGGTTTTCTTCCAGCGCTGTATTCACTCACACATTGCTTTTTAATATTGTAAAAGTTGCTGTGGTTTTTTTCATCTCTCTAAGCAAGTAGATGGCAGCCTCTGATCAGCTGTTTGGCAGATGTTAACCAGAATCAGAGGTCCCAGCTCAAACAGCCACAGAAGGAAAATTCAATGAACAAGAAATCAATACCAATAGCTGTGAGACACAGCAATGCACAGACGGTGTTTGAACCATCCAAAAAACTCACAGGAGAAAAGGTGACATTCTCCAAGAGTAAAAGTAGTGATGTCTCTCATTCTTTAAGGGGCTTTGGTTTCTTCTGTTTGCTGTTGCAAACATTGATTTCTGCTTTTTACATTTTTTTACAACATTTTCCCCTTGCTGCTTCCTTATATTTTGCTGCTGATTTAAAAAACTGCATTTAAGCTGAAGGGTTTTTTTCTGTATTTTTTTCTCCCCACTTTTTTCCCTGTTAAGCCAGAGAATGAGCAAGGTCGTAGAACTTCTCTAGAAAAGTTCACTCGCAGTGTGGTAAGTTCCTTTTCTTTTCCCTCCTCCCTTTCCTCAGAACTTCATTTTTAGTTGGGGTGAATGTGGATGCTTAACTTTTTATTTCATCCTTTATTTTTGCAGCTAGCATCTTTGTAGCTTCTCTTTTAATACTTTAGCTCATCTAAATAGTAGCTCTAAAGAAGGGGGGGTGGGAAGGGAAGCAGAATTCCATAACGCTCATTCTAGCTTATCATCACTGCAAAAGCAAATTGATTTTTGTCTAGAATTAAATGCAAGGTTGTCTTTTTGCTGTGTTCCCACTACAGTATTTGTTGTGGCTTTTCCTTGCGCAATGAAGTAGAAGAGCATGGTTCTCATAGTGCCATCGCAACAGTATCCGTATTGACCTCCATGCATGGTTAATGATACCGTATGTATATACACATACATATCCACCCACAGCTCTGCAGCCGCTTCCTCCATTGCCCCCGTCTGCCAGTGCTCATGTAAATAGCGATGGGCGATACCCTTTGACTCGTTCATGATATCGATACCGGAAAAGGAGCACAGTAACGGCAAGAAACGCAACACCGTTAAACCTTTTAGATAAGGGGACAGTGGGATCTCAAGGGCAGCAGACGGATGTCCTCTCCTATCTTGTCCTTCGCCAGTCTCCAAACTCCAGCCAGTCTGACGGTGGGGGAAGCTGGTCTGCCTGCAGAGGGATGCTGCAGCATGGGGTGGCGTCGGGCACTGTCTGGGGCTGCTTCTCTCCGGCCCCCCCAGGGCAGCACCCCAG
The DNA here is from genome assembly GCF_028500815.1 of Rissa tridactyla. Classification (NCBI taxonomy): domain Eukaryota; kingdom Metazoa; phylum Chordata; class Aves; order Charadriiformes; family Laridae; genus Rissa; species Rissa tridactyla. The sequence continues at coordinate 42,866,839 of NC_071469.1, forward strand.
AGCTTGAGCAAGACCCACTCATCCCACTTGCTCTCAGGGATCTGCGTGTGCAGCAGATTTTCTAAAGCAAGGGAAGAGCAGGGAGAGGGGGCAGGATCAGAGGCAGATGCTGCAAGCGTGGTGGAGGAGCAGGGATAGTGGGCAGCGCGGGGTGGGACGGGCTGTGTGCATGGAGTGGCACAGAACAAGGACAGGGCTGGAGCTGGAGATGCAGCAACTGGGTCAGTGGGGAATTATTCTTGTGTTGCTCAGTATTAAGAACACTTCGACTTGGTACGTCATATAGTTTTAGCATACTGCTGTGGTCTTCAGGTATTGTAAGGTGATACTGGGACAGCAGAGAGTCATCAAGCGGTTGATTCCTGTAGAGGCTACTGTACAGAACAGTTATTTCATAGAAAGTTCATAGACCTTGTTATGGCTTTGTAACAGCTTTATAATGAAGGCATTGGACTATGTGTATATACAGTACATATGCTTGCATTTGTGTGTGTATGTATGTATATTTTTATATATGCTATATACATACACACAGCATATAAATATTAAAGCATTTGTACGTACAGATAGAAAAGGGGAAACCACGCAGGTAAGTGTGAGCTGTCGTAGAGCACATAAGCCCGGAGGGCTTCTTTCTGATGCTGCCATGCTACTGCACAAGCAAACCCGAATGTAACACGCAGAGCTTTGTAGTATATCCACTGGCAGACTTCCTGAGGAATGTATTTATATAGCTAATGCATATGCACACATTTAAAATATGTTGATACAAAATATATCACTGTGCCCATCTGCATGTTTACTACTTTCTAAGAGTCTGCCAGAAAGAGGAATAGGCAAGATATTTTTTTTAAACAAACTATGCAGAAATATTTACACCGAGTGGTAAATTCTGCTTCCAGATTTGCCAAATACATAGAAGAGTTACTCTCACTTTACTAGACTGGCTGGGTTTATAGTAACACAGCCAAGGATGGATTTTTCTCTTGCATTTGATTTGAAGGGTAACTTGACAAGCTGAGTTTGCGATGGTAGAATTATAATGTAAGTACCTGTAAAGAAAATTGTTGTAGATTGGTTGGCACTTTAGTTCATTTTTGTCTTACCGGATAGCATACCATAAAAATTTTATTTCATTTTTCTTAATACAGATATAAAATGTCGTCTTCTGATGGCATAGTGGCTACCAGAACTAGGAAGGGTCTGAATTTTTTATACTTTGCATTATGGCAGTCTGTCACTACCATCAGATGAGAAAATAGTCACTATGTTGGCATATCATAATGTCCTCGGAGGACAGCATTACCAAAGCAGTAACTTTATGGCGTACTCAGGGGACTAAATTAAGACAAAGTTAATTCTGCATGCTCTAGTTCTCCAAAATGCACTGTCGTTCCCCGGCTGTGTAGGAGTGCAGCAATACAGTGGCCCTCGTTCCCAGAGCTCCACTATACTTTAGTGATTGCTCATTACAGGATCACATATTCAAGCTGACCCTGCACAGGCGTGCTGAAGTTAAGCATATGCTTAAGGTTTGGCTGGAACAGAGCTCGAACACTCAGCTCTTTTCAGGAGGGGGCCCTAAACTGATTTTGTAAACAGAAAAGTATGAGGTCAGATTTCCAGTGATGGCTGTAAGAGAAATGTCCAGAACAACCAGGGCTAGAAGTTTGTTTGCCTCAGGGAGCTGTTGCTGAGATGCAGTTGTGGCTCCCAGACCGGCTGTGGACCTGGGCCACCTCCAGGCTGGGCTGCTCTGTTTGCCTCTGGGAGGGCACAGTAGACCTCCAGGGAAATTTTCAGATATCGCTGTGGCAGGTGACACAGCATTTTGGGAAATGACTGAATTGAGGTCCTTGAAGGCTTGGCAGCATGTGCTCTGGGCCACGGGCCTCGTAGTGCTGGGTGCTTTGGTGGATGCGCTGCCTGCTGGGGGCAGCTCCTGGAGGCCTGAGCCAGCCTGGTGGGTGCTGCCCAGCCAGACGTGCCCTCAGCCTTCCCACTCCCCAGGGAATCCTGCCGCGGCTATGGGAAGTGGAACTGTAATGCAAAACTCAGGGCGGAACTGCAGAACTTTGGGTTTGGATAAAAATGTGAATTTTAAGGTAAATTGCATTTGAATTTCAAGATTTAAATATGGATTTCAAGAACAGAATTTGATTGAAGACTTATGTCATTTAGCAAAAACATCAGGAAAAATTATTAGTCGAAGAATAGCTCGAAGACAGTGGGCAATAAAATAGTCTGGTTGTGTTTTTTCTTTCTGCACCACCATGATTATTGGTAAGGTCATAAGAATATTTAAAACGTGTTTTAAAATACAGAGCAAATTCCCTTCCAGTGTCAATCTGTTATTGTTTCCTGTAGTACTCTAGCACTTCAGGCCTTTTAAGAACCTCCCCTGAATAATTTTTAGCTCATTGTTTCTCCAAATAAAGCAGTTACAATTGTTTAAAATCTGCTATAACTTTTCAGCTGAGATAAGCAACACAGGGAAAACATCTATCTAATGATGTCATGGTTTCCTTTTGCATCGCTGTACTCAGATTTGGGGAACTTGGTTCCTCTAACAATGTAGGTGGTGTAGAGCCAGAGCAGGAGCATGGAGGTTGTGGTTCATGACCCCTTCCTTGCTGCTGATGCTGTACTTGGAGGGGTGCTTTCCATACCAGAGAAGGCCTTTTTGTAGCCAGAATGCCAGACATGCCCAACTCCTTAGACAGCGAGTCTTCACTTGAGTGAAAAAAATTAAACTCTCTGGTTTTGCCTGTTCTAGCTGCTTGGATCTCACCATCTCTTGTTTGAGAAAGACAGGAAAACAATGCAACACTTCAGAAAAAGAAACAGGAAAGCTTTGTTGACAAACTGCAAACAATATTGCAGGCTTTTTGTCTCTTACTTGGGTTAAACCCCTCCCCAGAAAAATCTTTCAGTTCTTCCGAATTGCTCTCCTGCGCCGTGTGGAAAGCTGTGCAGCTTGGCTTCGGGACTGCAGACTTGGAGCAAGTGGAAGTCGTCTTACCCACAGGGCTCCTGCTCATCTCAGAGTTACAACCCAGGAGACAGAGATTAACCTTAGACCATTTGACATCCTTTAGAAAGACACCATGGAGCCCCACTAGCCAGCCAGAGGCTTGACACCTTCAAGGGGATCAATGGGGAATAAGAAAGTACAGGTTTTTACAGATTATTTTTTTTTATACTGCTCTTCAATTCCTGCAAGACCCCACTGCCTCATCTTTCTTGGCTTGGCACTTTTGACCAGGAGAAGGCAGCTCATGACTAATGAATGCATCGAGTTTTTGCACCAAATCTTTCTGGAAGCCAGGTGCTATGCGGTCTGCATTAAGCAGGACACTGACAGCAAGGTTTTGCTGCAGCGATGGTTCACCTTTTACTTCCAGGTCCTTTCAAAGTATCAGCTGATACCTTTGTGCAAAGGCCAAGAAGGGGATTTTGCCCACCACTGGCCAGGTCCTCCTGTAGCTAAGGGCCTAGTTTGCAGTGCCTCCCTATCTGGGCTCCCCTTGGAGCAAGGGGACATCTGTCTGACCTAGCACCCAACGTGCCAGACATCCGCAACCTCCCCAGCTTACCTGCCTGAGGTCTGCAGCTGCAGTGTCAGTGTGTGTTTCGTGGCAGCCCCCCCACCACAGCCTGGGCAGCGGCTGTGTGGTCCCAGGACCAAACGTCATGGTTATCAGTCATCTGGTGAACACCAAAGGGCCACGTCTGCATGATGGAGCAGATCACTACAGGGTACATGTCGCCCAGCACTGCTGGAGGAGAGGGGCTGCAGATTTTTCTCCCCTCCCTCATGTTTTGAAGAGTTCTCAAAAATAAGTGGGCAGCACAGTGGTAGGGTAGGCATCATGGTCTCTGACCCCTCGGCCCTATGCCAGGCTCCAGTGCCATGAAATCACAGGTGTGTGATGTGTAATGACAGGACACGGGGTAACGGCCTGAAACTGAAGGAGGGTAGATTTAGATTGGATATCAGGAAGAAATTCTTTACTGTGAGGGCGGTGAGGCACTGGAACAGGTTGCCCAGAGAAGCTGTGGATGCCCCATCCCTGGAAGTGTTCAAGGCCAGGCTGGATGGGGCTTTGAGCAGTCTGGTCTAGTGGGAGGTGTCCCTGCCCATGGCAGGGGGGTTGGAACTAGACGATCTTTAAGGTCCCTTCCAACCCAAACCATTCTGTGGTTCTGTGATTCTGTGTAAAGCTAGACTGGCTCTTCCATGCTCTCCACGGGAGCCCCGGGGAAGGGTTGATCTCAGGGAGTTGCAGATCTGGCAGTCTATTGCATCGGGGCACTTACTAATCCACCTCATTTAAAAAAATGATGGCACTGCACATGGTGGCAGGTTTATCTTATTACAATTTTCCTTTTGAATACAGCAAGGATTGACATTATGAAGGCAGAGTTAGCCTGTCTTCTCTCCCAAGTGAAGATAAATGGCATCATAAAAATCAGACATCATGTATCATATATGTTATAAATAATACCTGGTATTGAGGTAATAACTTAATTTTAAAGACACACATACACACAAATCCATATATCTACATCGCTCTCTTCTGTCATATTTGATCATCTTACTAATTAAAAGGAGCCTGCTATACTATTTTTAGCCCTGCAGTCTCAGCCTAGCTGTTTAAACCACTGTAGTTTCCCATCTGCTTTAGAAATGATTTAATAATCAGATAGACAGAAGCTTAGTTCTCATAAGCTGAGATGATCCTTCAGGGCCAAGAGTAGAAGGAAAATATATTTTAATGAGTACATTTAGGGAAACCACTGCTGCTTTTGTCTTGCAAAGGAAGCCACCAAGTCTCTGCCTAACTTGTGCTGGTGGCCATTTACATTTAATAACAGGGGAAAGAGGAGGGGGTTCCTTTGTTGCATCATTCTGAGTATTATCTCTAAAAGCAGCAATGATTACTCCAGCAATAACAGGGATTAAGCTTATGGATACTAACCTCCGCAGGTAACTTAGATAAGCCTGGGCCGTGATCACATACACAGCATCATGCAGAATGGTAGGGGTTGGAAGGGCCCTTCAGAGATCATCTAGTCCAGCCCCCTGCCACAGCAGGTTCACCTACAGCAGGTTGCACAGGAACGCATCCAGGCGGGTTTTGAATATCTCGGAGAGACTCCACCACCTCTCTGGGCAGCCTGTTCCAGTGCTCTGTCACCCTCAAAGTAAAGAAGTTTTTCTTTATGTTCAGATGGAGTTTTCTGTGTTCCAGTTTATGTCCATTGCCTCTTGTCCTGTTGCTAGGCTCCACTGAAAAGAGCCTGGCCCCATCCTCTTGACACCCACCCTTTAAATATTTATAAGCGTTGATGAGATCCCGCCTCAGTCTTTTCTTCTCCAGGCTAAACAGACCCAGGTCTCCCAGCCTTTCCTCATAAGAGAGGTGCTCTGGTCCCTTGATCATCTTTGTAGCCCTCTGCTGGACTCTCTCCAGTAGTTCCTTGTCTTTCTTGAACTGGGGAGCCCAGAACTGGACACAGTACTCCAGCTGTGGCCCCACCAGGGCAGAGCAGAGAGGGAGAATGACCCTACTCTAGAGGGGGAGGATGATCTCCCTCAACCTGTTGGCCATGCTCTTTTTAATGCACCCCAGGATACCACTGGCCGCCTTGGCCACAAGGGCACATTGCTGGCTCACAGTCAACTTGTCCCCCAGGGCTCCTAGGTCCCTCTCTGCAGAGCTGCTTTTCAGCAGGTCAGCCCCCAACCTGTACTGGTGCATGGGGCTACTCCTCCCTAGGTGCAGCACCCTACACTTGCCCTTGTTGAACTTCATTAGGTTCCTCTCCACCCAACTCTTCAGCCTGTCCAGGTCTTGATGAATGGCAGCACAGCCTTTTGGTGTGCCAGCCACTCCTTCCAGTTTTGTGTCATCAACAAACTTGCTGAGGGTATGATACTCAGACTTGAATTCAAACTTTCCAAAAATTGTTATATTCCAAGGAAGGAATTCCCCCTGTAAGAAAACTGGTCTTAAAGTTTCTGACTCAATATTGAGGTGGTGACCTCATGCTGAGAAGGTCCCTGCATTTTATTCCCAGCTGACGTTTCTTTAAGAACAAAAGGTGCACATACATGTACAGCTTTTGAGAGGGCCAGATTTGTCAATCTCTGTGCTTTTAAAGGACAAGAGAGTGGCCAGACCAGTGATATATTTTTTATTCAGAATTTTTAAAACTTCTGTCTGAACTGACTGATGTGGCACACTGTTAGTCATTATTTTCATGGACTGAAAAAAGCTCTTTACCTGAAGAAGGTAAAGAAGCTTTTGTGCCTCTCTTCCACTGCCTGAGGACGGAGAGAAGAGTTGCACAACCTGGGACAAGCAAGAGGCATTTCTTGGCCAGAGCCCCTTAGGAAACTCAGCCCAAGCGATGGCAGGAGCTGGCAGCTCCAGGCAAAACCAACAGCCTCAGCCAGAGTGTGCCGCACGGGACTGGGGTGGGGGGGTCAAAGATGCAAATGCCAGACTTTTGGCTGGATATTGGAGTCTGTAGGAAATCCCTTTCCCTGTGTTTTCTTTTCCCGATCTCCTTCCTCAAGCAGTAGCAGCCCAGCACAGTGTATGCAGGGGTGTGATGTGCCCAGGCCTGCCGTAGCTGCTGACATGCATGCTTGCACAGGGTGAGCTACAGGCTGTATTTTGTCTTTCTTTGTTAAGGTCTGTAAAGAGCATAATACTTAACGGGAAAAGGAGCCCTCCAGTTAAGTCCTAGAGAAAATGTGAGCCTGTAGTGAGACTTAAAAGACTCGGGACATTTATTTTAATGTCAGCGTAGTAGAAGACACCAGATCTAGAGAAGAGATGTGGTAGAGAAGAGAAGGTGCCCTGCTGGATCTGTTGTTTGTAAACAGGGAAGGTCTTGTGGGGGCTGTGAAGGTTGGAGGCTGTCTTGGGAACAGTGACCATGAAATGATAGAGTTTTCAATTCTGCGAGAAGCAAGGAGAGGGGTCAGCAGAACTGCTACCTTGGACTTCCGGAGGGCGGACTTGGCTTTTCAGGAGCCTGGTTGACAAAGTCCCCTGTGAGGCAGTCCTCCAGGGCAAAGGAGCCCAGGAAGCCTGGATGATTTTCAAGAAGGAAGTCTTAAAGGCGCAGGAGCAGGCTGTCCCCATGTGCCAGAAGACAGGCCGTCAGGGAAAAAGACCGGCCTGGCTAAACAGGGAGCTAGTGTTGCAACTTAGGGAAAAAAAGAGGATCTATGGCCTCTGGAAGGAAGGGCAGGCCACTCAAGAGGACTACAAAGAGGTAGTGAAGCTATGGAGGGAAAAAATCAGGAGGGCCAAAGCCCAGCTAGAACTAAACCTGGCTTCTGTTGTCAAGGACAACAAAAAAAGTTTCTGTAAATATATTAGCAATAAGAAGAGGACTAAGGATTATCTCTGTCCTCTAGTAGATGGGGCCGGCAACATAGTGACCAAGAATGAGGAAAAGGCTGAGGTACTTAATGAAGTCTTTGCCTCAGTCTTCAGCAGTAGGACCAGTTGTTCCCTGAGTACCCAGCCCCCTGAGCTAGAAGACAGGGATGGGGAGCAGAATGAAGCCCCTGTAATCCAAAGCGAAACGGTGAGGGACCTGCTTCAGCACCTGGAGGTGCACAAATCTATGGGGCTGGATGGGATCCACCCAAGGGTATTGAAAGAGCTGGCGGAGGTGCTCGCCAGGCCGCTTTGCATCATTTATGAGCAGTCCTGGACAACCGGGGAGGTCCCAGCTGACTGGAGGTTGGCAAATGTGACACCCATCCACAAGAAGGGCCAGAAGGAGGATCCAGGGAACTACAGGCCAGTCAGTCTGACCTCGGTGCCTGGGAAGGTCATGGAACAGATCCTCCTCAGTGCCATTACACGGCACATGCAGGAGAACAGGGTGATCAGGCCCAGTCAGCATGGGTTTGTGAAGGGCAGGTCATGCCTATCAAACCTAATATCCTTCTATGATAAGGTGACCCACTTAGTGGATGAGGGAAAAGCTGTGGATATTATCTACTTGGATTTTTGCAAAGCTTTTGACACTGTTTCCCACAGCATTCTCCTGGAGAAACTTGCTGCTCATGGCCTGGACAGGTGTACTCTTCGCTGGGTAAAAAACTGGCTGGATGGCCGTGCCCAGAGAGTGGTGGTAAATGGAGTTAAATCCAGTTGGTGTCCAGTCACAAGTGGTGTCCCCCAGGGCTCGGTGCTGGGGCCGGTTCTCTTTAATATCTTTATCAATGATCTGGACAAAGGGATCGAATGCACCCTCAGTAAGTTCGCAGGTGACACTAAACTGGGCGGGCGTGTTGATCTGCTTGAGGGTGGATTGGCTCTGCAGAGGGATCCGGACAGGCTGGACCGATGGGCTGAGACCAGTGGTATGAGGTTCAACGAGGCCAAGTGCCGGGTCCTGCACTTGGGTCACAACAACCCCATGCAGCGCTACAGGACTGGGGCAGAGTGGCTCGAAAGCAGCCCAGCAGAAAAGGACCTGGGGGTGTTGGTTGACAGCCGGCTGAATATGAGCCAGCAGTGTGCCCAGGTGGCCAAGAAGGCCAACAGCATCCTGGCCTGTATCAGGAATAGTGTGGTGAGCCGGACTAGGGAAGTGATCATCCCCCTGTACTCGGCACTGGTGAGGCCCCACCTCGAGTACTGCGTTCAGTTTTGGGCCCCTCGCTACAAGAGGGACATCGAGGTGTTGGAGCGTGTCCAGAGAAGGGCTACAAAGCTGGTGAGGGGTCTGGAGGACAAACCTTATGAAGAACGACTGAGGGAGCTGGGCATGTTTAGCTTGGAGAAGAGGAGGCTGAGGGGAGACCTTATCACCCTCTACAACTACCTGAAAGGAGGTTGTAGAGAGATGGGGGCTGACCTCTTCTCCCTGGTGACAAGTGATAGGACGAGAGGAAACGGGTTCAAGTTACGTCACGGGAGGTTTAGATTAGATATTAGGAAACATTTCTTCACTGAAAGGGTTATTAAACATTGGAATAGGCTGCCCAGGGAGGTGGTGGATTCACCATCCCTGGAGGTGTTTAAAAAAAGGGTAGATGGGGCACTTAGGGACATGGTTTAGAAGTGGCTTTTGTCAGGGTAGGTTAAAGGTTGGACTTGATGAGCTTAAAGGTCCCTTCCAACCTCAGCAATTCTATGATTCTGTGATTCTATGGTATGAAATGCATCAAGGAGTCAGGTATGAAGAAGCAGGGAGGTTTTCCAGGTGGTAAATTCATTTCAGTGCAAAACGAGAATAAGGTGAAGGAAGAGCTGGTCTGTGTTGAAGCTGCACAGGAAGGAGACTGTAGATCAAGAACATAAGAATAAAAGTTTTCTAATGAGCTTTCTTTAAAGAATCCTGGATGTTATGGATGGGACATTTTGTACAGGACAGCAAGTCAATGAAGACCGAAGATTGTCTCAGTTCCCGGGCATAGGTGAATAACTGAATCGACAGACTGGCCCAGCTTCATTAGCCATACAAGACAGAGCTGCAGTAGGCAGAAAGCAAAAGTTGCTAAGCAGGAGCTGCTGTGGTCCTTGCATTAGCAGCAGCAGGGTGGGTTTATATCCTTATCCAGAAGCACTGGAGACAAAGTCCCACATGACATCCTTACCGAGTGTAGAGCCAGTGTCCCACCTTGGTTTCTCACCTAGGGATGACTTTTCCAGGAGCAGGAATATGACTGAAGATCTTGTATTTGATATAGTTGTCAAGGCCAGTGGCCAGGATGCTTTCTGTTTGAGGCCTGAAAAGCCCTCCTCCTCCTCCTTGCAGTGGTGCAAACTGGCATTTTCATGGTGACATTTCCTCTGCTTTGATTTTCTGGTATCTTTTGGCTATTTCTTATTGAACTAACCTTGGCTCAGGACTGTAAGTGCATCCCAGTTCAGTACCCAGTGAACACATTTAGTTTCAGTTCCATGCATATCTATTAATTTTCATTATACAGCTATGAAAGCCTTAATGTCTACCCTGCCTGCCTGGCTGTCCCTTCCAGGATGATGTCAGCAGTCTTCTCTTCCAGCTCCGTGTTGTTACCCTTGTTCTTCCCCGCTGCCGCTTTCCCATCTTCCTGATCCTCAGCTTCATCCCTTGGCCACTGCTACTGCCTCATGCTGGTTTTTATGTCCTCTCGGTTTGTCTGCTGTTGGATCAGAGTCCAAGTCGCATTCTAACTGTCCTGGTCCTATTCTTAATTTGTGAGTATGCTGTCACACACATGAAATGTGTTGATGGGATCTTATCTTTCTTGGGTGAACTGTGTGATATTTTGCACACCTGTGTATGACTGTGATGTATCTACAAATACTAACCACGAACACAATGAAGCAGGCATAGGGCTGGAGAAAGAATTGCTGCCTGATATCATCAGGGCTCACTTTTTAACTGATTCCTTGATAATCTCATAGAACTGTCATATACTTACCAGCTTTCCCACTTTTTCACTTTCCCAGCTCTATCAGCTTGCATAACAGCATCTGAGGGCATGAAAAGTATTCATGACCTGCAATATAATGAAGACAAAGGTTTAAGCCATTATGGGTCGAGAATAGTGTTAGAAAAACTGGAAAGTATAAAAAGGTGATACAGTAAGATGCTAATGAAGTGGGTATCAGAACAGACAGCGAGAAGGGAAGGATATAGGAATAGATGCCAAAGTTTCTTAGATTAGGCACCAAGAACAGACATCTGGGAAAAGGGTTATTTTTGTCTTTGGAAGACATTTTACTTCAAAAAAAAAATGTGCTTGCTCCACTGTTCCAGTGATTACTAAATACTGGCTTTTACTGGGAAAAGGTACTTGCATTACATAGGTGATAGAAAGCATCAGAACGTACCCGAAGCGTGAGGGGATCCAGTCAACATGTCCAGCCTGTTGTCTGATTGTTCTCTTACATGCAATAACTAGTGTCAGTAGCTAACGGTGCAGAGGACCGGGTGCACGGCCTGCACAGTGCATGTGTTGACTGGTTGCTGCATGCTTGAATACGTCGCTTCTATTCCTGCTTTGGGCATAGTAGCTTACCTGGAAAATCTCTGCGCTGTGTAGGCTTACGCTGCACGCTTGTCAGTTTGGTAAGCAGTGGGCTGCATGGGTTGCATGTGCGCTGCAGTCTGTTCTGTATACAGGGGCTCCTTTGAAAGATAAGTATTCGTTGTTTCTAGTGGATAAGTTATTCTTCACTTCCCTTCCTAAAAACACCGCTGTGTAGTGCTGCTGGTGCAGAATGGCAGCTGCCTTTCACCCCTGAGGTCGCTACCTTCCAGCGGTGGGTGAGTGATCCCTGCGTGTACAGTTTGTGAAGTGCTTTGGGATCCTTCTGGACAAAAGGCGCTCTAGGGAGTTCAGGATATACTTACTATTCATTTACTGTCTTATTCCATCCACATACAAAGTCTGGAAGATACAAGTTGGTACCTTCCCACTACAGGCGGGTCTAGCTGTTAGCTGCAGATACCGAACCAGGACCTTAGCAAGGTGTTTGGGGGGAGGGCAGGCTTAGACCCTGCTGTGATTTCAGCCAAGCTTATTCTGATACTCCAGAGGGGTTTGATATTTCCAATGTGTTTTCTGTTTTCCGCTGAAGGAAGGTACCTTTCCTGTGTTAAAGTATTTCGGTACCTGGGTCCCAGTCCCACTGAAGGGAATGAAACAAACTGAGTCCATTGCACACAAAGGAAAGAACAGAATCGCACCCTGCCCGAGAGCTAGACCAGCAACATGCAGTAAGGGCATTTTCTGAGGTGGCTTGAAAGAACACTCTACTGCACCATTCTATACTGGCTGTAGTGATCCATCTGTGCCTCTGTCTTCCCATTCTTTTTGTCGGAGGGAGGGCCGGGCCCTGGATCCATAGCCCAAGGCTGCCCGCCTGGCAGGGCTGTGCTGAAGTGCCCTCCTTCAGTGTGGTAAGTTTAAGCAGTCCGTAGTCTGCTTCAACTAATGCCAAAATTGGCTTGAACACATTCTCAGATACAAGGAGCCCAGACTGCTCCACAGCAGAAGAGGATCTTCCTCCTGGTGCTGGTGGGATGGTAGAGGAGAGCCCCAACCGTTACGAAGCTGTTCTAGGAGTGGGTGAGTACAGGGCTTGTGTCAGCTCCCGGTTTGTGCTGTACACAGTGGTGTTTTCTCAAAGCAGAGTTCAACGCCTCGCTTAGGAAGCTTAGGAAATCCTCACAAAATAAAGTGGGTATGGACAATACCCATTTTAATTGGGGTGCAGCTCTGAACAGTTCCCACAGCGATGTAAGCTGGAAGAGAGAAAAAAGCAATATCAGATGCAGGAACCTAACCCATGGTGGCTCAGCTTCACTGCGAGCAGCGGTCATGGCGAGAAGCTCAGGTTAGCTTGTCAGCCAAGCCCTACCAGAGGAGCGGGGCCCACTCTGCAGGAGTTCGGGGATAACTCGTGAGACGGCGCTGGTGAGAATGGGTAAGCACCCTCCACGCCGGGAGCAGCCGCTCCCCTTCTTACCCTCTACAGCCACTTCGCAGCTCCCGTGTTCAGTCTGTGTCAGCATGTAATTGATGGTGTGGTCCGCCATGTTTTGTGTGCTAATTTATGTTATATATGTTCATAATTTACATTTCTGTGTTTATTTTTTTTGTGTTGAACTAAGTTATTTTCCTTTATTGTTTATGTTTTTAACTCTGTTTCATATTTAACTTTGTTAATTTATGTTACTTTATCTTATGTTTGCAATGTATCTTTTCATGAAAAAAAAATCTAATAAAAGGAATATTTTTTAAATGACATAAAAATAAAATTTCCCCAAGATCTGCCGTTGAATATAACATTGAAAACCAAACAGTGCTGGCAGGGCTAGGGCCCTGGCAATCTCTTTCTTCAGAAATAAAGTCTGGTGGCAGGACATTGTCTGCCCACTGCCAAAGTTCTTGTAGAAAATTAGCTAGCTAAAATGTAGGAAATCTGAGCAGTGCCTGTCACCATGCAAAAAACCCCTTATATTCAAGCTGATGGAAGTAGGGTTTGCTCATCTCTAGTGGAGATGCAGATGCGCTCCAGTCCTCCGCTGGGGTTCTTACAGAGGGATGGGGCAATGCCGCTCCCCAGGAGATGGCTTCTCCTCCAGGAAGGTGATGCTTCTGGCTGGAGCAGTTTGGGCAGCAGGCTGGGAAAAGGACAGCCCTGAATGGAAAAGAGGGATAGAAAGCAAAAAGTGGAGTCAGCTATAGCAGACAAAGTCTTAAGCAGGTGGGTGGAGAGCGTGGAGGTGAACAGTCAGTGCGAAAGCGCTTTGGTCTGCATCAACATGGCAGAAAGGGGAACCTGTGCTGCCACACCAGAAGCTCCCCACATGCTTCCTCTCCCCCATCGCTGCACCCACAAAGCTCCCTATGGGATAAATCCTGCCTGGGTGTTCAGGTAAGTTGTTGATGGCATGTGTGGGAGTGCTGGCTCGTGCATGCTGGTGGTGATGAATGTCTGCATGCTGGAGACACAGACTGCAATCTGTGCTGGGCAGAGCACGTTAACATTGTGTGAAACCACAGGTACGGGACAAAACTAAACTTCCTATTTAAAATTATTTTTTAAAGATAGTTCACAGCCTATGCCTTCTCTCCCAACTGTGCAAAGTGCTGGTTTTGGTACATAAAAGCAAAGAGCAAGATGGAAACTCCAGTGGCTCATACAGGAGGTTTGAAAGGAGCGCTGTCTCCTTTTTGTGTCAAATCCCAGACATATTTTTTCTTCCTCTTTACTTGGCTTCTTGCCTACATTAAATTGCTGAATTCTGCTTCATTAAAATAATTGCTAATTGCATTTTACACTTTAGTTTAGTAGCTGCTCAGCAAAGGCTCAGCTATCAAAGATGCAAAGCATCTCCCATGACCTACAGGTTAATCTTCATTTCACTGGGCCTCAGTGAGAGCCCTGATGGTCCTCAAGTGCTGAGGTCTGGTCCTCTGCCTGACATGTAGCCAAGCAGTAGGATGAGCCACATACTTGGAAATCAGATTCTGGGGGGTAGTTTCATAGGGTTTATTGAGAACTCCCTGATGTTTTCCTTAGGTTACTCCAAATTCAGATTTTTACACTGCCTTTAAAAACTAAGGCTCCGTCATGCCAGTGTTCAGGAGTAAAAAAAAATCATTTGTTCAGCTGCATAGAGAAAACCGGACGTTACCTTTACCGAGACGCAGTTGAAGCTGCTCGTGATCCTTGCCTGAAAGCTGTGTTACAGCTCAGCTCTTTGCAGGGAATGAGAGAAAAGAAAGCCTTCCTGCATCCAACAAGACACACAACATATGCCCTACAACATATGCCCTACCGCTTGTGCTATGCTGTTTGAGCGACAACAGTCTGGGTTTTTAATTGTCGTAACCCTAATTAGCAGTGACAAATATTTTGCAACTGGAGGACTGGGGATTTCTTTATAAGCTTTAGACCCCATGTAAAAAGTTTACTCCTTACATCCACTCTAATCTTGCCTTAAGTTATTCAGCATATGCATACGAAAGAGTAAAAGAAGCACTGTAATGTGCTGAGCTTGAAATCATATGCTTTCCAAATCCCCCGCCAGCACAGCTTAGGTGAAATCTCTCCTGGAAATAAGGCAGGAGCTGTTGACATTTTCTTTCAGTGGGGAAAGGAGAGGTAGAAATGCAGGGGCAGCCATTGGTTTCATGCTAAACAAAGACGTGTGGAAGGAAAAAATCATTTCTTTTCCTTGAACCTTTTTAAAGAAACTAGGTGTTCTTTGTGCCAAACTTTCACATTGTAATAATCCGAAGCTTCCTCACTCTGTCAGAGATCTCCCCAAGGGAATCCCCAAGTATTGCATGAGACCCAACATGACCTCTTCGGCCTGAACGTTTTTGGCATATATTGCATCCAACTACAAACCGATTTAGCCACCTCCAGCTTCTCAGAGCAGCCTTTCACCTGACTGATTCGGGCACTCACGCCACGCAAGCCTCAGGGAAGAGTCACAGGGTTGCAAAAAATACAGGGGTGCGTCTTGCCTCTGCTGTCTCTGACCAGTCACCCGGACGCCTCTTTCCTGGACACAGGAAAGTGATGACGCTAAGGCACGCTGATGCCAACCTGGCCATGGATGTCATCCCGACAAGCAGGGTTGGGTGGGTTTGGAGGGACAGGCTGGGGGTCCTGGGGAGTGAGCGTCTGCGCCGCCCTGAAAGAGCTGTTGCGTGTGCTACGCTTTGGCTTCTATCAGTCAGCTAGCACAAAGCTGCTGTGTCTCCTGCTGGACTTTGTGCCTCAGAAGCCCTGGAGGGCTAAACCAGAAACAGAGATGGCACGGACCAGCCCCTCAACTGGTGTAAATCTCAGCAGGTCTCTGAAGACGGTTAACTGAGTCATGTTGATTTACCTCAGCAAGTCAATCCCATCCAGCATTTCCACCTGTGACACAACAGTTTACTCCCTTGTTGTGCATTTTAGTAACAGGAAACAGATACCAGTTTTCCTAATGAAATGCAGGTTTTTCCTGATCCTCTTTTTTTTTTTTTAATGAGGATCGCTAAGATGGGAGACTCCTAAACCGATTGCCTGCATTGCACCCACCTCCAGCTGGCAGATGTTTGTATCGCTCAGCCCCACGCTGTGAGGCTGATGCTTGTCTCTGTGTTGAGTTGAAACAAAATCCTCTACATCAGTATGGCTGTAGTCGGGGGCTGCTTCGGTACCAAAGCCGAACGTTACACTTACTTACACCCCAGTGCTCCTGGTTGCAGCCAAAAATTTCACAGCTTTAATCCCTGTATGTGATTCCAGGGATCCTTTTGCCATCTGTCTTATCACAGAGGTGGATATGACAGCCGAGCAGACAACATCGCTGCCTGCTTCTCGCTGTCTTAAGACAGAGCTTCTCGCACCCATCTGTTTGCGTGTCCCCGGGCGCGAGGCTGTTTGGCACCTCACACTTCCCTGACGCAGTTATCCTCCCGGACAGCCGGGCTCTGTGCTGGGGACTCATCCCAGCCGGCAGGCGGGAAGTTTGCTGCAGAGCCAGCAAGCGGATCTGGGTTGCCAGGCTAACACCTTTTCCTGCGAGACGGGAGGAGCTGCAGATGGAGCCCACCGCCGTTGCCCGCAGAGGGAAGCAGTTGTCACTGGGAAACCTACGAGCGAGGTTTTGCTCTGCACAAACCACAGCCATGGGCTCCATATACAATCCACCGCCTTCTCCAGGGCAGCCTTTCTGTCAGCTACCCCCTCCCCTCGGCCTGGCCCAGCACCGGCATTTCCCCCTTCCCGCTCTGAACACGTGCATGTCGAAATTGGGGCTGGATGTAGAGCAGCGTTTGCTCCTCGCCCCCGCTGGACCCTGACGCGGGGAGCTGGCGTACCCCCAAGCTGCCTGCCTGTGGGAAGATAATAAGAGAAACTGCCTGTCACAGATTAGTTAGAGTCTGACTGAATAGTCATTATACAAACCCAAGGCTTATTTGTTTGGGTTTTTTTCTTAAGAAAATATACAATTATTGGTAGAAACTGACTTTTTTTTTCCTAAAACCAGCAGTGTTATTCTTCCAGAAATTAATATCCACATCTTTACCTTCTTCTTCCTATAAATTGGATTCAGGAACTGGTAAAACTCCTTGGCACTCTTTCTCTGGTATTGCTTAACGGCAGCAAAATGGCAGCTGGGGTTGCGGCCCACCATGCGCTGCCATGTTGCCCTGCGGACGACTTGGCCACCTCCCGGGGTGGTCCTGGGCCAAGCTTCCCAGAAGTGCATTTAATAATAATCATAATAAAAAATGTTGTTTTATAGTGAAAGAAAGCACACATGCCTTAAAGGGCAGCGGTGCTGGTGTGTCTGCTGAGCTCTGGGAGGGAGCTAGTCCTTCCCAAGCCATGCCCTTGGTGCGAGCTCCGTTGTAGAGACTTGTAGGAGCCACAGAGCCATGACCGTGGCGCTCTTGTCCCGGGCAGGGCAGTCCAAATGATGGCAGTGTTTCCAGCAGCCGACTGCCGATACATAAAAAGCGACCAGATTAGGCCGTGTGTGTTTGTGCAGCCAAGCAAGTTATTTGGTAAAAGGCACACATCTGAGTAATGAAATGTGGCTTCTGTAGGGAACTGTTACATCCTTCTGGTACAGCCCTAAACGGGGAGAAATTAGAAATCAAAGGAGGGGGTGGGGGTGTTTCTTTTTTCCTAGAACGTTAACTTGTTAAACAAGGCTTAATTCAGATGACCCACTGAATGTTACATTTCAAATTTCCCTACATTTTGCACATAGTCATACTCACTGTATAATCTGTTTCTCTTGCTTTTTGTGTGGATCTGTCTTTCAAACAACAATTAGTAAGACTTTCTATTGCAAAGGAAATCTTGGCTAAATATAGTAATGTAGAGGAGGTTGTTTAAGATCTGCTAGGTATTCCACAGCTCTCTGGTATTCCCTGGGTGTTTATTTCAACCAAGACTATTTTTTCTTTTAAGAAAAACATAATTTTTCAAGAGGAAAGCTAACCAAAGAAACACAGCAACTGGTGCAATACCTGAAGCAATTTTTCACTGTTGGGTCAGTAATCGCAAAACCATCAGTATCCCCTATGGGGATGTACCCTTCTCACTGAGTGCCAATGGAGAAGACCAGCTGTAGGTCCACCCTTGCTCCGGGTGAAAGCAGGGGCTGCATGACCTAAACCAGTGAAGGGATTCAGAACTTCTGAATCAGGTGTCCTTCTCCCTGGTCCTTGGTCCCACCAGTCGGTGGGAAAGCTGATGTAGATGCCATTGACATAGATGTCAGCAGCGCGTGAGCAAGGCTGACACAGCCCCACACCTGCGTGGTGGCTTGGAGGAGGGCATGGGGAAGGCAGGAAGGCCAGGGAGTAGTGGGCAAACAGCAACTGAGGAGACAAGAGTCTAAGGAGTGGGGAAAGTGGGGTGGCAGCAGGGCAGAGACAGGCTAAGCTGTTTCTAAAATCACTTTTTTTCCTAGATCTGTTTCCAATGGTGATGTGCAGGCGTTACTGATTCATAGCCTGTAGGAAGGGCATCCCAGCCTTCACTGCAGGCTGGGATTCACAGCCCTCCCCTGGCTGGGCTGGTGCCCTGCGTGGCAGCCGTGGCCAGCAGGACGAGCCAGGGTGAGCGTAGGACAGGGCTTTGCTCTGACCACTTCGCATGTAAGAGAGAAAGGAGGCATCTTCATGAGGTGGTGTTGCAGGGCACCGCTGACTACTTTGAGCGATAGCCATCTGAACATCACTAGCCAAACCCCTCCTTGCCAAACCACCCACCGGGGCAAAACCACAGGCACCCAAAACGCTGGGGACACGCTCGACCCCCTCATTGCCTGCCCTGCCGTCAGCAGGGCCAGGGCGGGCAGCCCTGTGCCCTGCTCTGGGGGAAGGCCCCTGCCCCTCATCGCAGCCAACCGTCCATCCCACGGCATCACTCACGCCTCCGGGTCTCTTCTGTCTCTCTGTCTGTCTCTCCCTCCCTCCAGGGAAAGTCTCTGGCGAGCAAGCGCCTCACCGGCCTGATGCAGTCCTCCTGACGGCGTCCGTCGGCCGCCCCGCAGGAGAGACAGCCAGGACCGCCGCCGGGGACGGGGCGTTTCGGGGAGAGCGGGTCCCCGCCGGGGAGAGAGCCTGAGCCAGCGCAAGCGCCGGGGAAGCGCCTCTCCCTGCAGTTTACATCAACACTTTCCTGCCTGTGCGGCTTTGTAAGGACGCCGAGCTCCCTGCAGGTACTTTGTTTCCCACCAGAGTTTGGAGGAGCACACGTCACCCTATGAAGAAGGTCGACAAGGCAAGGGCTTGCTGTCTTGTTATTTAAGGAAACAGACCCAACCGCAACTTAGAAGAGCTGAGAGATCGTTATTTTTCCTTCATCTCTTCTCTCTCTGGCACAAACATGGCTGTAATAGACACCACTGCAATTCTACTTGCTCCCTTTCTTGTGGTCGTCTGGATCCAATAAAATATCTGCTGGAAGCTGCTTCTTCTTCTCACAAAATCTCAAATGCATTTCTTCTGCAGATTCATTGACTTTAGCTTTGTTTTTCTTTCCTATGTCTCTCCTTTAAAGCAACGAAAAAAAGAACGGCACTATTTAAGTTCATCACTCACTGTCCTTCCAATAGCATGTAGCATGTCCAGAGATGATGGCCAGATCCTCAGCCGAAGTCAGGAGAGCATGAGTGGTTTTCATCGCCTGAGGATCTGCCCCATTGAGTCAGACTCTGATCCTGGTGCAAATCCTCTGATGTCGGCGGAATCGCTCTGCATGTGCGTGTAGTGCAAACGTGATCAGAGTCTGCCTGATGCTCAAAAAGTCCTGTTCTAGATGTGTAATGCACACACAAACACACACACATGGTATTTAAAAGTGAGTTGTTTTATAGTGTATTTGATTTTCTATTTATTTAAGGTTTTGCATACTTACTCAATGACGGATGTTCAAGCTTTACTCCAAGTAGACAGGATTGAACCACTTAGAGGAAACTCCAACTCCAGTCGCGGAGGGCCAAAACCTGCTCACGTGTATACAGGGAAAGGCAACACTGATGTGGGCAGGTGTCAAAATTCAGTCTACAGAGAGGAGGCAATTGATGGAGATGGGACCGGCAGAAGCAGGGAGTGAATGGGCAGGGTGCCGGGTGCCAGGTAAACCCTTGCTGAGCAGCAGCACACCCAGCTGTGATAAAAAGCTCAGATAACTGACCCCACTGAGAAGCACCACTGCAAGAGTGAAATTGTACCACTTGTGGAAATGAGCTTCCACTAAAACTCATCTAACCTACAGCCCATGAATACAGCTGCAGGACATGACCCAGTAGCTTGTTTCAAACTGTTGGGAGTATGGAGGTTAGGGTGAGGATGGAACTGAAGTGACTTTAATTAAAAACCCCGCACATGCTACCTGCAGATAGGAAAGTGGACTGCATTCACGTGCATTATATTGTCTATATATGAAAATTTCAAGACTCAGTTGAGTCAGTGCCACAAAACTTCCTGTATTTTGCAAGCAGTTCAGATCTGAAGCATATGTGAGAACAGACATTTCTTGGTCTTCTTCACTCACGCCAGGGCAAATTGGCTTTTTGTGCAGGTGGTAGAAATTGCTATATGGCTACAAGTCTGCATACCGACCTAGGCAAAGCCATCTAGCTAAGTAGACAGCTGGCTATTGACAATATTCACTTCTGAGGCAAGTATTATTCTAATATCTAAGGCCTATGTATGCACAAAATCAGGCCAGCGTAGTTTCTGTCAGAAAAAGCACCTTCCCTCTTTACCCATGACATTTCTTATTTTGATAATTTTTTTTTTTTCCCCCCAGAAAACTCCTATTACCAATTTTACCTAAGGTCCATAGGACCCTCTACAGCTGCATGAATGTACAGTAAAATATTGAGTATGATATTTGTTCTTTACACGCATCTATTCCCATAAACAGCCTACTGTCTGACATCTTCAGACCAAATTCGTCCTACACATACATGACACACAAGCGAGTTCCAGGACTACAGAACCGTCATGGGTGTGCCTGTACATTCATGTGGTGTCCTGCCTCTGAAGTGGACGTTTGGTCCCCTCCAAATTGTCGCTTACCTGTCTTGCAAGACCCACTTCCCCATCCAGCTAAAGGGTCCCCTCGGGTAATAGTGGTTCTTCGCATAACAGGCCTGGTTGTCCATTCATGCGCATTCATACATGTCCCCTTACATCGTCCCTAGGAAAATGCAAGGACTGGTTCTTCTCAGAGATTTGTTGATGGTGTTTTTATCTGTGTCGAACCCACCATTGCCACGCGTCACTGGAGCTCTGTAAACCAACAGCTCCTCACACACCAAGCTACTCTACTGCCAGTGCTGCCCAGCGTCTAGGCGGAGGCATTTCCGATGGGAGGTCTGTCCTGTGAAGCCCCAGACTGGTCTGCAGAGCATTCCTGAGCCTGATATACATGTAAAGCGTGAAACTCCGGTGTGTAGCAAGGGGCAGAGACAGCAAAGTGTTACCAGGGGGTCTCTGCGAGTTCCTGACACCAGACAGGTCTTCTCCGGGGAAAGGATGGGGTAGCTCCATGGAGGTACTCCTCAGCAGCATGGGGGCGCACATGGGTATGGCTGGAGGATGCTGGTGGGTACACAGGACAGGTGGAATTTAGGTTATGGTCTGTGCAGTGAGCGGCAATGCCAGACTTCAACTTGGAGATGTGCTGCTGCCCCATGAGCTCTGTCTTTCCTGCTCGATTCCTGCAGGACGGCCGTGTTGGCTGCTGCAGTGTTTTGCCTGTGGGGAATACACTGTGAACTGATGAGTGCATGGAGGGGGGATTTTTACAGACACAGAGAGCATGCATATGGGCGTACATCAAGAGGCCTGGATGCTGAACAGCTTGCCATTTAAATGCACACTCGTGCAAGCTAATCTGCTCAGTAATGGCTAGCTGAGCGGACAGAGCTGCATATTCTCTGGAGAGAGGAAAGCTCTGTTCCTCATTTCCTGAGTAAATTTCTCTAAAACAAACACGAGAGTCGACAAGGCCTCCCCCTGGGAACACATTCAAACTGCTCTTCACGTGTCTTTTACTTCACGTATGGTGATGCTAACGTGTAACTACTTCCGCATGAATCGTATTCTTGAATTTTTGTTTTTTAATGGCATCACTTATTCCAAGTGATGCTACTCTTGTACACTCACCACTATCCCATTGGGCGTTGCAAGCAGTAATCTGCTGCTTTATAAGCGCCCCATGTCTTCCAACTACCTCATCGTCCTGAAGATGAGTTAGGAAATCAGCTTTCCACCTCTATTTATGTTCTAAACGGCATTGTTTCAAGGAAGGGCAGTCTGGAAGGCTTTTATGATGTCCATGCTGTGCAAGCTAGCTACAAAGCTTCCCACGCTTACAGGACTATGGCTGTGAAACATGGCTGTACACTGTTATTGGATAATGGAGTATCCAGAGCATTCGTGGCTACTGTGGCGAAACGGCACCAGGACAAGCACTAGGAAGGTTGGACAAGCCTGTGCAGCCAGCGTTAGGCTAAAGCAAATGGATTAATGTACTCTCAGTATAACTCAGCGCTAAGATCCCATGGAGTACTGTAATAAAATGGTAGCAGGGCAGCCATAAAAAGTGGCAGTAAGCTGACATAATAATACCAGGATAAATGTAGCAATAAGGTAACACAGGCCGCTGCAGTAAAGTAGCATTTTGATAATGCAGCAATAAGACACAACAGGATGCTGCAGTAAATTAGTTTGGGGAATCGGGCAGAAATAACAGTGCGTGCGGACAAACGGTGGTACATTTGTACCAGGTACTGCAGCAATAAAGATAACACAAGGTGGCCTAGTAATAAGTTACTACAGTAACAACAACACGATGCACTGTAAAGTTCTATCAGGATGCTTCCATGCTGCAGTCAAATCCTACAAGAGGTGGTAGCGAGACAATGAAGACAAAATATGCCCCATTTCGGACTGCAAAAATGAGTCAGTTTTCTGCACGGTAACACAGATTCTGGAACGATCTCAGCAATACCCATCATATCACTCCCCGCTTTCAAGGAAGCTGAGGTAAGAGTGTTCCCCCATCCAGTCTATTACTTTGGTCTGAAAATACAAAATTGACTCATTGTCTCTTCAGCCAAATTCTCACAGACTGTGGTGAAGTTCTTCGGTCAGCCCTTACTCAGGTGAAACCCCGGTGATGTCAGTGTGTCCTTTGCCTTGGAAAGGATTTGGCTCTGTCATCTTCTGGCATGGGTGATGCTTTTAGCCTACAATTATTTCTGTTTCGGGGTGGGGGAAGGGGAACCCAGGTACAGAACATGTGACTGTACTGGTCTGTTTCCTGAAATGCACAAATAAATTGAGCATCCTGGAAAAGTCAAAGCAATAAGGACCAAATCTGTTCTGTCTCTCATGCATGTATGCGCGCGTGAATAATTCTGCTGGAATCGGTGCGAGTCCTGGGTGCATCCGTGGGCAGGGCTTGGCCTCACCCTGGTCTCAGTGTCTCCAGCTGAGTGACAGAAGCAGTGTGTCTTCTCAAGTTTTGTTTTTTTATATTGTCTCTATTCCTGCTTTTTCCATATATTTTTTTAATTTAACCTCACCTCTGTGTGAAATGTTCTTAGAAAAAAATCAGCTTGCCATAAGACAATGTGCAGCATGGTGGGCAGAAGATAAGTTGTGTCCATTTGCCGTCTTTGTACCCTTCAGTGAAGGGTAAAGCATTCTGGAAAATAACCAGCAACCACTGTTATACTCAATAATCATCAGGCCTAAGGGTTTAGTCAAAGCATCTATGTCAACAGCCAGGCCTGAATGGAGTGTGTGTGCTAGATAACAAGATCGTCTCCCAGGAAAAGGATGTAAATAGGGCAGCACTGCAGACTCCTGACTACCAGGAGCAGCTCATAGCTGGCTCTGGCTCCTTCAGCCATTCCCAACAGGTATGAATTTTCTGCCACATCTTTCTGACCCTTTACACAAGAGCCTTGCTAGCCCTTTTGTGTGGCTTCCTCTGTTTCTAGCTGACTGTGCTGTGTTCAAGTTTTGAGCAGTGTTCTGATATGCCATGGCTTGGCTCTTGCCTTAAACTCCTTGGCTTGCTCTTATTGTGGTTTAATGATTAAGCAGGATTATTAAAGTAGAGCTCACAGTAGGGTAAGATAGGCTAGGTTATCATGATTTCGTCGTTTAAGCTGTGAGCAGTTTTGCAGCTTCTCAACACAGTTTATAACCTGAGACGGAGAACAAGCGAGGCGGCTGCTCAGCAGAACAGTGAGCTGATGAACAATACGCTATCTTCATGCCCATACGTACTTTGAACTTACTGGTGAGGAGAAATGCTTTGTAGTGAGAAAAGTAATCTCACGGCAGGAGAGAGTCAGACCTGATCAACTTTTTCATGTGATACAGATTTTGCTTTGCCAGCCCCTAGCATCTGCAAAGCTCACAGCTAAGAGCCAGCAACCTTCTAATCCTGCTGCTAAGCATTTGGAAACAAGCTTTTCAAAAGGCTGGCTTTACACAGCAATGCTATTACTTGAAGCCTTTTAATGTGACTTTATGGCTATTGCCTCAAGTGTCAGTGTGGTTGCCCTCTCACATTTGTAATAGGAAAGTGCAGATTCACCCCATGCAGAGGGTGCTTGTTAGCGGGCAGAATTTAAGGAGCTATTTGCAAGCTCGGGGCTCAAAAGGAGTTGTGCCTGAAGAAGTCTAATGCTGTTTGAGATGGTCAAAAGTGCCCAGGTAACCCATACAGGGTTGACAGCAATGACACTGGGTTTACCAGTGCGTTCCTGTCTGGGGGCCCAGAAGATACCCTGAAACTTGTAGCAGAGGACAGCGCTCTGTGGGAAATGACATTGGTCCTTGAATATTGCTATCTGTCAGCAGAGATACTAAACTGAGCTTCTCTCTCTCACCTTTGGGGACTTAAACCATGCCATCTGTTCCATAAGTAGTAGGCGACAGCCAGCCCTGAGCAGCACCTTCTATGGATGGACTAGGAAGTCCACATCTGGACTGGAGTGATCAGTCCCTTCTGGATCCTTGTCAAGATTTTTCACGTCCATCCACATGCAGGTTATTCCCACATGCCACATAGTTTCATAGCCCAGCACCGTGGGGATCTGACTTGTGTCATAGTTCAGCGTGAGCCTGATGCCACGTGGATTAAGGCACACCAGATAAAAAAATTCATATGATGCTTTATACAAAACATCATTTCCCCTAAAAGCATCTGGGGTTCTAAAATGCTGCACTCTGCTCTTGAGAGGTCATTTGGGGCCAAACACGGGAAAAATGAAGCACTGTGGGATTGTCCTCTATATGGAAAAAAAATCTGAAGGGCCTCCTACCTCCACGGTGTGATTGAAGGCATCCAGACCAGGGCAGCAAGTTCTGCCTGCGGGGACTTGCCCAACACCAGAGGTTTCTCTCCAGGGTGACACCCCCGTGCTGGCAGAGGACAAGCCCCGGGGTGGAGGAGAGTCCTGTGGGGGTGACGGCGGGGCTGTGGTGGCTGTTCCACGAGGAGCATGAAGGTGGGTGGAGGTGAGCTCCCAAAGGGCGGAGGGGGTCAGCGAAGCCCCGCTGCAGGGGACACGAAGCATCGTTCTCCGGTGCCGCCCCGCAGCGCGCTGGTGAAACAGCCGGGGCAGGGGAGGTGAGAAGAAGCCTCCCCTCGCATGAACTCCTTGTCGCCCACCCTTCCAGCACGGTGGGAATGTGTCATTTCGGCCCCGGACGGCGGCGGGCAGGGCTGGGAGCCAGCTGGCCGGGGCCGGGGCCGGGGCGCAGCTGCGGCGGCTGCGGGGAGCGGGCGGGCGCTGCCGCGGGGCTGCGGGAGCGGGGAGCGGGGAGCCCGCCTGCCGCCGCCTGCGCCGGCCCCCCGCCTCCGCAGGGGGGTGGTTAACCCTTCCTGAGGCACCTTCGAGCTTTTGCGAACACGGAAAACAAAGGCTCCGCTCCGAGCTTGAAAGCTCTGTCAAATGCCGGGTGGGTGTTGAAGCCACCTGGTTCCCCGCAGCCCACGTCCGTGCTGCTGTCAGCTACCATCTCCTCTGTGACCTGCATCCCTTCCCCTGGCGCCAGCACCCTGCCAAAGGCTCCGCTCGCCCCAAACAAGCTGGGAAGCGGCCCATCAGTGAGCTGGGTGAGCTGCCTCGCCAGACAGCGAGAGCCGTGGCTGACTGCAGCTCTCAGGTGTGAAAGATCCCAGAGCTGAGCAGTGTTAGCAGCCCAGGCTCTCCTCTTCAGCAGGGTCAGCCCGTGCACGCCTGTGCAAGTGAAGCTGCAGAGCTATGAGACGCGACCACCAGCGACCCCGCTCCGAGGGCTGTGCTGCATCCCAGACCTGCCTGTGACCCCCTGACACTGCCCGGCCGTGGCAGCTGGGGACCACTGGGCTGAAGGGAGTTACATACTTTCATCCCTCAGAACATCTCTGTTTAATGTGTGCCGTTTGTCCTTGCAGGACTTGTAACCTTTGCTGATTCTGAAGCAACGGACCAGTACACACCCGGGAAACCAATACCTTCACCAACTAGGCCCCCTGCTTAGCACACACAAGCGTCCATCTTTGATATCTTGGGAATCGGACTGAGACAGTTGCCATGTGCAGCCCTTTGTCCTGCCGGACAGGCTTAATTGCCTTGTTTATTTACCTTCAAGCCATCCTGTGGCTCTGCTCATCAGAGCATCGGTGCTCCTCCACGTGTCATGCTGCTGGCAAGCTGGATCACTGTTACACCGCATGTTCCCTGTGTCCCGTTGCTTCAGCGCCTGTGGTTCGCAGCTGCATTTCCCCCTCGTCACTCTTCACTCTTGTTTTCTCTGACCCTCCCTGGCCTGTGCAGCTCATGAAGGGGTTGTCAAACTGACATTTCCCTGCTTAAGCTGTCTGAAGAATCCACCTCTTCGCTAAAATAAATGCTTCTCAAGGGCTGCCATGTGCAAGGCTACTGAGTGCTGTAGCTGCTTTGCAATTACAAAAACAAGGAGAGGGGGATGTGTGTTTGGACTCACCCCTCTTGGAATCTCAGCCCCACAGCGCAATTTGGCCTGTGAGCAGGACTGGCACATCCTGAGCTCAGGCTGTGGCAGCGCCTTGGCAAAAGCACGTCTGCAGCATTTGCCTGCACACGGTTTTCAGGGCTGCTTGGCCGCTCTGTCACCTCCAGGACAGCTGAAATCTCTGACACCATTTTCTATATGTGTGTCTGTCTGCACAGCTGCATATTTGTTTATACAGATGGCAGCAGGGAAGGCCTCAAGTCCTTCCCTCAGTCGATGGCTGATACCAGATGTTAGATCCTCCATGCTGGGGCACAGACAAATTTTGGGCATGGTTTGGCCAATTCAAGCAAACTAGAGCTTTCCGCGGTCTAGAAAAAGCTTGTATTGCCAGCACCAGCAACACCCTCAGCCAGCCCTGCTCAGACACACACACACATACATCCAACACATGGGAAAAACCCATCTTTCTCTGCTCAGTGTGATGCATCATCTGCTGTAGGCCACCTGCAATCTGCAAGCCCTATCCTGTAGCCAAACTGCTGAGCTTCTGCATGTCATGCTTTTCGGGTAGGCAGCTGCTCTACCCCAAATGCCTGTCCTCCTGTGATGACCTGCCTCAGGACGCAGAGATGCTCTGCCGCAATGCCGAACTCCCCTGCTGTGCCCTGCCACCCCCTCTGCAAAACAACCCTCACAGCCAAACCCGGGCAGAGCTTAGCTGCCTTCTGCCATCCTTTAATTAAAGAGTGTTAGAGCCTTATGGAAAGCAGCACAGCAAACCACAGGCTTCTAAAATGTGGAAGCAATGGCAAGAGAAGTGCTAAGAGCCACCTGCAACAAATAGGAAACGAAATGGGTTGTGTGGGCTTTCTCTTTCTCACCCTGGGTATTATCAAACTGATGAATATGGCGGCAATTTTGCATCACTGTAACTGTGGTTCGGGTATCACATTTCGACTCATCTGCCAGGGCTTTGAGGTTTCTAATGGGTCACAGGAATGATGTGCCCTGGCTGCAGGTGAAGGGACCTGGATCAGCGTCCTACTCTTGGCTCCCTGCCTGGCCACCGGGGCATCGCTGCAGCCCACTCTCATGGGACTTGGCCTTCCCTCCCTGACTTTCTTGTCTAACCAAGCAAGCAGTTCCCAGAAAACAGTCAAGTTACTATATTAAGGTGATCCTGCCCTCAGTGTCTCTTTGTTTCTGGGGAGTCTTAAGCAAATCAAGTTGCAGAGTATACACAGAGCACCACAGTCTCCATGTCAGATGAAAGGAGAGTCCAAAAGGAGAGAGGGCAAGAGAAAAAGCTCTGTGTTTGCATTCATCTCTGACATGATGGATTCCCCCTTCCTGGAAGCAGCCTTGGCATAAATAAAGCCAGTAAAGGCTTTTGTGCAAGAACTCCCTTCACTACCAATAGTCATGGAGTCATAGATAATAAAAGACCTGGCAGCTCATCTTGCATTGCTCCCTGTAATCAGCAGGATTTTCCCTACTGAATATTCACCAAGGTTGCTTTATCTAGCACGCCTCTGAAGTCTCCAGGGATGGGACCTTAGCAGATGCCCTCAGGAACACATTTTTCCATACTTGAAGAATTCTTACTGCAAGGAAAAAAACCAAACGTCTGATATAAAGCACAAAAAGCCATCTCTGAGTAAGTTTAAAAACAGTTGAGAGCCATCTGTAGGCCACAAATAGCAAAGGTGTTCAGCACTGTAGATTTTTTCCTCCAAGGACTTCCCTTCACGTTTTGGTTTTTTTTTTTTTTTTTGCATTGTCTTGAGTTAATTGCACTTTGCATCAACATCCACCCTCCATTGTGACACCGTGTAGATATTTGTGAACTATCACGTCTCTTTTCAGCCTTATCCCTGCCTCGACTAGAACAGCTGAGGCTCTTCTCGTATGCCAGTTTCTCAAAGATTGCTATCAGCTTTGCTGCCTTTCTCTTTCTTTAAAAGATCACTCAGGAAAAACGTAACAATGTGAAGACAGAAGGGCTGTGCTGATCCATACAGCACAATTACCCAGTTATTTGCGTAAGTGAGGTATTGCCCTGGCATCGTGCTCTTTGTGGCAAACTACATGCATGTGTCACACATGTTGTGGTGTAACATATTTGTTAAATCTATTTATTGCACATCTTTGACCACTTTACCCACCTTCATCCCACACTGCCATCTGTTCCGTGGCTACCACCCCCCATCCACTCTCTTGAGTACCTATGGAGGGCTGCCAGGAAAATGGGTCCTCCTTTTCTTGCCAAATTTGGAATTTCAGTTGCAAATTTACCCTAGCAAGAGTGCCAAGGGGAGACAGAGTCAATGCCAAACCCGCTCCAGCTTTCCTGTTGGGCACATTTTCAATTCTGTCACACTAGCTGAAAAGGGGCACTGACTCCCATCAGAAAGGGGTTGTGGCCAATGCTGCAAGAGGAATCAGCAGTTGTGCCCAGTCCAGGAAGAGCAGATCGTCAAAGGTTTTAAAACTGTTATATCTGTAGGATCGGAAAATAATTCTATTATTGACACGCATGACATTCTCAAAACCCTGTACATTTATCTTGATGGAAATTAATGCACCTGGCTGCAATGAGTGAAGGTCCTTTTGAAAACAGTTCCAATAAAATGTCTTAAAACCACCTAGACCACTCCCTCCTGGAATCATTTTTCCACACAGTGGGCTTGTATAATATCCACAGGGTGCTTTTGTTTGCATGTAATACAACCATCCTGCAGTCATGTTAGAGAAAGCTTTGTATAACACTTCCATCATGCTTGGGCAATACATACACACACATACAAGCGGATATTTCCAAAGTCAAGTAGGGATTTCTATGCACAAGTTCCTCATAAAATAAGGCAAATGTGAATAAGGCAAGTGTGTTTTTTCCTATAGTATACCCTGCAGGTGCTTTTATCTGGAGATGATGTGTGCTCCCCTCGGTGCTGTACTAGCACTGCAGCCAGGCATGAGACATTGCTGAGATTACCAGCCTGCTCCCAGTGACTCATCCCAGCTGAGCATTTGTGTGGGAGCACACTTGAAATGATCCAATTTACTCGTTCCCCTGAAAAACCACAGGAGCACCTGCTGCAGTGGGGTCTTTGCTGGCAATATGTGCGGCAAAGGGAGCAGAGTTCGACCTGGTTCAATGGGCTTCATCTCAGCGGGGCAAAAGGAGGTGCTCCACTTACTTAGGCTGATGGAAGATCCCCGTGGCAGAGGAGGTTGAGAAAGAGGTCCCAGCGAGCCCCCTTCCCACTCCCTCTGTCTCCATCTTTGGAGGCAAGGACCCAGTTGATGAGCTTGTGACTCAGAAAGTCCTTTGATCTTCCTGGCCTGCTGCGCTCCCACCAGCTCAGCTCCCCTGAGGCTGCTGAGTGCCTGTGTGTCTAAATCTTGGCGGTCACATCCTGCCTCTCCAGCGTGCTTGGATAATGGCCTGGAATACAGGATCATCGCTTGCATCAGGGGTGCAATTTATGATCGTCATGGAGGGGGATACCATCATCCATACTAAGCTACACAACAGTGATGATGGGAGACTTGAAAACGCAGGCAGAGCGCAAGGCATTAGCCTGAAACATGCTGAAGGCAACGTGTCCCTGCCCCAGCCACATCCTGAGAGGTCACGTACCGGGTGACACACCTCCCTCCAGGGCCAGGTGGGGCCATGCACACATTTCAGGGTTTTACAGGGAACTTCAAAGCATGGTGCAGACTCTGTGTGGGCCCAGCGGAGGCACGAATTTGCTCCCAACAGGAAGTATTTCTCTACCCCCTCGGCTAAACTGTAAATTTAAAAGCAAACACAAATAGCAACTGGCTGTTTTCAACAGCACACGCCAAAGAAGTGTCAAGGTCTGTGATACCAGGCAGAAGTAGTGCCCAATATTAGAGATGGAAAATTAATTTCTATTAGCCTATGAGCCTGTCATTCCTGGGCAAAGATGTCTCTGACGAATTCCATCTCTTCTTGTGTTAACAAATTGCCCGCAAGTAGATTGCAGTATCTCCAAGATTTATTCACTATTTGAATATACTTGCCAAATATTTACTTGCCAGAGAGTTATTCCTGGAGAAATTCTTGATCTGCAGCTCATTTGCAAAGTGGTTGCTACTGGCATTGGATAGCTGAAACTCAAGCATCTTTGTTTAGTTTTGCTTGGACACGCAGGTCACCTGGTATTGTCTCTGCCACCCAAAAATAGGGATACAACAGTTACAGTGGGGTTTGCTCAAACTTTCTCTAATATTTGTTTTGATTTGACTGTTTCCATAAACATTGCTTTAAGTCAAGTTCTAAGTCAGAACATTCCTGGAAATAAAAGGGGTGTGAACACAGTCAAACTTAAATCAGTGTTTATTTATTTACTGAAAAACTGCAGTCAGTGTCATTCACTGTGCTCTGAACACAGGCGCTGTACAGGGTTGTATCCAGCCGCAGGGTGGGAGCCTACAGTATTTATAATGCTAAAACTTCCATGGAAGTTATTAAAGTCTCCTTGTTTGGGCAAAACCAGCAAGCCTATATTCCAGCCTTGCCACCCAGGTGGTTTTTCATTCAGACAGATAATAATTGTATCTTAAGGCTACTAGAAATCACCAATCCATAATTAAAAGGCTGCTGGTTTTAATGTACATAGAAAAGGTCTACCACTAACTTTAAAGGTATACAATAAATCAAACTGCATTTTCTTGCCACTGGCTAGCACTTTACTTCTCTGAGAGTTGGCACCACTCCAAGACTGAATTTTTAAGAGGAAAAGAGCAATTGTTGGCCCGCTGGTCTTCATGGAAGATGTGTCTGATTATTAAAAAAAAAAAAAAAACAAAACCAACAAACCACAAAACACTGTTCCTTCTCTTAAAAACAAGCAACATGTCAGGGATTTAAAGCAATTCTTTTGTCTTATTCCACCCATCCACCTACCCACCCACCCATCCATCCACCCATTCATCCTCTACTCAAACTTAGGACAGGTACCTAGGAAGGAAAAGGACCTCTTCTCTCAGCATCTTGATCAAAAGCATGTTTTTCCTTAAGTTTCTTTGGAGTTAACTCTGTGTGTGTGTGTCTTAATCCATTTGTGTGTCAGGCTAAGAGCTATTTTTGAAGCTATGTGCAAGTACTGCTCATATTTTACTGGAGCAGCCAAAACTAAGGGACTTCTGGTATGAGATCAATGCCTACTCCCATTTGTTACACCATTCATTAAAGGGACGTAAGATACAGTTTTAATTAGGGTTGTGCTGAACCAGCAGCTGAGCTCTTGACATTGCAATGAAGTTAACTTTCAAATAAAAGGCTGAGACCCACGGCCCTTCCCTGGCAGAGCTTCTGCTGGCTGACCTAGACCTGCTTGGCTCCCAGAGGAACACAGCAAACCCTTTGGTTAGTGCAGACTACAGCCTTACCCCACTTACCCGTAGTCAGCTGTGAATGGTCCAGCACACCCCTTTCTCCTCCCTGTAATTAGGAATGGCTGTGTTCTTTGTCTTGGTCTCTAAAATATATATGCTGGCTATAAACTAGGAGAGCTTTCCCAGAGACTCCACCAGAAGGCCACCAGGCTACATGGCTGTTGCACGGTGGGGCTGGCTTGTTTGTAAATATGGCGGATGCAGACAATACAGCCAATGATACAGCCTCACTGTCTGGAAAAATGAGAGGAGCAGCGGCAGTAGGCCTAGAGTGACCAGTTCCCCCAGTCAGAAAAGTATATAAGCAGACGCCTACCTCTCAGGGTGGACCTGAGCAGGTGGGGAGGCAGCAGGGTGATACCCTTACACAAAAAAAGAAGTTGGGCAGCAGATAAAATGACAGAGTTAACAGTGAACAGAGAATGGTGAAGAATTTCCTTAGCAGAGGAAGAAACACGTCTTCCTGAAGTGTGCCTTACCCTGGGTTTGTTGGAAGACTTGCTGCAGGTGCATGTTGCAGTCAGAATATGAATGGGGAGTATCTCTCTATAGAGTATGCATATAGATTTTGTAGGCTCTTTCATGAGCCCTCCCCAGCAAGGCACCTGCTTCCTCCTTCCTTGAGTGGGATCCAACACTGGCCACTCCTGCTTTTTAATGTGCTGACCATTAGGCAGAACCAAAATGGCAAATCCTTCTCTTAATACCAGTGAAGGTGTCACCCATTCTCCACGTGACTAGTCCCTACCTGGAAATGGTGCCGCCCTCCATGGCTCCTGGCTCTCCATCAGCTTCACAGGTAAGGCAATAGCTAGACTTCCTTGTCCTTGAGGATCAGTGTTCACAGGTATCTAGAAAATAGCTGTGTGTTTGCAGAGCTTCCACAATGGTGGCAACTGCACAGCCCTGTACCAGGGAAAGCAGAGACATGCGTGACTCTCAGGTTAGCTCACTGCTGATGGCACATGTAGTGATGAGACTATATGTCTGCATATGCTACAACAGTTAAAACCCTTGTTTGGTTGACATACGCTGTGAGGCAGCATGATTTCAAAGAGGTTTTAACTAGAAATTTTGTAATTTATTGGTTGCAGTGCAATAAACTCATTTCCTCAAGGTCTCTGTGAAGGCAGCAGGCACTAAATTTACCTTTCCAAGCTTCCCTCCATGAAGTAGTATATTTATTGGTATCAAAACCTTAGTATTTTAGAAGTTTTGTTATTAAATGTTGTATGGTCTGCCCTGTTTGTGTTTTACTGGTGTATGTGAATAATTTCACTCCCTGTGGTCCAATGTACTTGTTATTGTTCATCCCAGAAAGAGAAACAGGTCTAACTGGCTCCTGTACAGCTGGAGAGTGTGTGTACCACCTGAGCGTAGCCTCTATAAATGGTGGCCTTTGCATAACTTTCTTGCGCCGTCCGTACAGCAACGGGCTGGCAGCAGAGGCAGCACTGGTACAGGAACGTACTCTGCAGTAACAGGCCAACAGTCTGGATTTGTCAGATTTATGAAATCAAAATTTGATTCAGGAGCCTGCATCCTGTAATACAGCAAACTCCGAAAAAGAAGGTTTTGATCCTGGTTACTTTTGTATAAGCAGAGCTTTAACTCCACTGTAGATGATGGATCAGTATTTGCTTTACCTGAGCATCCTTGGAGCAGGTCGTCAGTGAGAGCTGACGTGTAGGCTGCTGGGTAGGTGTCTACGCTACCTGAACCACCAGCCACCCAGCACAGACTGGCCTCTCCAAGTCCTGTCCTGGCATGCTCTCCCTTCCCTGTAGAAGCACTGCAAACAAAAAGCTGCTTATTATTTCTGAGGTTGTCCTTAGGCTGGTCAATGCCTTTATTCTTTTAGAGGGATCGCAGCACTCCGCTTACTCCTGGTTGGAGGCTGAGGGACACAGATTTAGGGAGTTCCTCCGAATGAGTGGCACAGGTTTCCAAAGAGATGCAGAGATCAATTAAATCCTAAAGAAAAGTTCTGTCAGCAGTGCTGCTTATGCAAAAAAAACTGTGCCAGATCTCACCACCTTTCACACCCCCCCTCTCCAAATCACAAACACAAGCTGGCAAATCATGTGAGAAGCTGTGCAGGAAAAAATGACATTCAGGTGGTGGTCCAGATGGTGCCAATTTTGAGGAAGACATGCGAGTGCATAATAGAGCCCCATGCGTTTCGAGGCGTGAAGGGCAGTCCACTGCCACCAGCACGGGGGACCAGTGGCAGCCACGCGTGAGGCATCGGGGGTGGCCCAGGCAAGAGGTTCAGAAGGAAAACTTCACTGTAAAACATCTGATTTATGTTTCCTCACCCGTCGCAGCAGCTAGATGTTCACTGGCTTTCCTTTGCCTAAGGAGGCACTTTTCCTTGTTAGCATCTTTGTCCAGCTGCTGCTGCAAGAAAGCAGCCACCGTAGATGGGGGTCAGAATTAACGTTCCTGCCTCCTCACAGCAGCCAGGCAGGACGACAGCTTGAAATCTGCATGCACCCTAAACGCTTCATCCTTCCTTTCCCTCCTCTCCCTTCAAACATACTGCTTCTCCCTTCCCACCCAAACTGCAGCATTGGTCTTCTTCTAAGTAGGCCGGTGAGGAGCAATACAGAAAAGGCATTTTTGGAGCTCATGTCCAAGCAGAAACTTGGGTAATGAGGAGTGAACGTGGTACCAAACCAAGAGCCATCACTTCTGCAAAACCCTTGTAGATTATGTAGGGCTGAATTTCCATCAAGAAAGTCAAAAAGCACCCAGGGAGACTGGAGGACTCTCTTTGGTGTGGGTGCCCACCTCACTGGGCCTCTGTCCACCCATTTGCTCTATGCAACATGCATATCTGAGTGACAAAATAAGGTCACTAACATTTTTGTAAGAGAAAAGGTGAGAATCACCTGCTCTAGGTGACCCTGCTCTGGCAGGGGGATTGGACTAGATGATCTCCAGAGGTCCCTTCCAACTCCTATCATTCCATGATTCTGTGATTTGCTCATTGATATTTTTTCTAGCTTTATGCAAGTATCTATTTTGAACAGTTATGAATAATTTTTTTGAGTAAAATAATAACAATAATAAAGCCTTTGTTTCTATACTCTGTGTTTTTCCAGCATCAAACCTTGCAGTCCTCATCCGAGTTCCTGTACCTTTTACTGCAGCATCACGAAGCTGTCAAATGCCTCTCAGATTCTTCCAGGGACAAGGCAAAGATCTCATGCTTTCACAAGGAATCTTTTAGGCGCTATCATTGCTCCCAAGAACTATGTAGCAAATGATTATTTTTTTTTCACTTGAGGGTGGGACTTTCATGGTTTAAACATTCTTCTGCTGTGGAATGCAATGAAACAGAAAATGCCTACTAATTCTGAATTAAGTTAGAAAAAAAATTGAGTTTCATTTTTTGATCCAAGTTTTGGACTTGGGTAAAAGGAAATTATTTCATTCTACCTTTACTTTTTATTATATAATTCAATTTGACATTAACATAATTAAGAGAAAGCCGTTTAAAGTGTGACATTAAAGATGATCAAAATTGAACATTTCAAGTTGAAATGGCTTTTTTAATCAGCTTCTTGTTTGTTTGTTTTCTGGTTTGTTTCACAACAGTTTGTTATCAAGCGTGTTGTCATCTTCCTGTGGAAAAATTCAGTTTAGATGAATTAACCTTTTCTGACAGAAAAAAAAACCCTTTCCGGGGGAAAATGTCCATTTATCTCACTTCTTCACTGAAAATTTTAACTTTATTTATTCTAATGACCTGTACTACTTGCCGACTTATAGTGAGGCATTTCCAAAGAAAGCTGTTACTTCTTTGAATGTATATAGATTATCTATAGCAACGGTTTCTTGAAACAAGGGAAAAAAAACCCAGAAATATTACCAAAAAACCAAAAGGCAATGTTATTGAAAAGATAAATAAAATCCTAAGCTAGTTTCACTGCAACGCTAGTGGAGTCTTTCCTGAGGGAAAAAAAAACAATGTTGTGACGCTGTTCTTGACTATAGTTGCAGAATTTAATTAAGTTAATTTATTTAAGTTAATTTAAGTTATTTATTTGATTTAATTAAGCTTTATTATATGGGGTCAGTCCAAGGGGAGTGTCGGTATTTAAGTTGTGCAAGGTTTCATTTTTGCCTTTGCTTCTCAGTTGCAGTGTTAGGATATCCCAACCATTGTCTAACTGCACATGCGAATGCATGGGACACAGCTGCCGTGCGTGGGACATGACAAACTGTATGTCTCAGCAACTGCAGTGTGGGGACACCAATGCTCAAGGCCTACGAAAGGCTCTGATCACAACCAGATAACTTCCCTCCGCAGGCAGAAGTTCATTTCTGGTTTGAAGCTTAATTGTGTTTCCTTATGTCCTGTCTGAGCACCCAACAGCAAGGTCTAGGAGGAAAAGGCGTTCAAGAACATTTTGGCATTTTTAAGCTCCATCTCTCCTTCATCCATCTGTTTCTTGTTGGAACAAGAGAAGTCTTCCAGTAGGATGAACAAAGCACTACCCTCCACCTCAGAAGGAGGAAGAAGTTCAGTCAGGGAATCATAGAATCATATAGAGTCATAGAATGGTTCGGGTTGGAAGGGACCTTAAAGATCGTCTAGTTCCAACCCCCCTGCCATGAGCAGGGACACCTCCCACTAGACCAGGCTGCTCAAAGCCCCATCCAGCCTGGCCTTGTACACTTCCAGGGACAGGGAATCCACAACTTCCCTGGGCAACCTGTTCCAGTGTCTCACCACCCTCAGAGTAAAGAATTTCTTCCTAGTATCTAATCTAAGTCTCCTCCCTTTCAGTTTAAAAACATTACCCCTTGTCCTATCACGACACTCCCTGATAAAGAGTCCCTCCCCACCTTTCCTGTAGGCCCCCTTTAGGTACTGGAAGGCTGCTACAAGGTCTCCCCGGAGCCTTCTCTTCTCCAGGCTGAACAACCCCAACTCTCTCAGCCTGTCTTCACAGGAGAGGTGCTCCAGCCCTCGGATCATCTTCGTGGCCCTCCTCTGAACTCACTGCAATAGGTCTATGTCTTTCCCTTGCTGAGGGCCCCAGAGCTGGACGCGGTACTCCAGATGGGGTCTCACCAGAGCAGAATAGAGGGGCAGAATCACCTCCCTCGACCTGCTAGCCATGCTTCTTTTGGTGCTGCCCAGGATACATAAGAAATGGTTCATCATCACTAGGAAATACAGAAATGTTGAAATTCCACTTCCCAGTTTACTTGAAAAAAAATACAATTTAGGACGCAGTCATCTAACTGAGGTGTTGATGATTCTTAGCAAATTCCTGACAAGAAAAATCACTTGCTTTTCTTCTGGTCGCCACCATGGCTCACTCAATCCCTCCTCTCTGCTGAGTCTGGTTAACTCATTTCATAGTCACTCATGACTGAGCAATGATATGGAAAAATGTAGTATGTAATGGAAACCTTGACCTGTCAACTCATGTGGGCTGGTGCCAAGGAGGCTGCTAATTATAGCCCGACATGTAAATACTCCTGGAAGATGATTGTACTTATTTGGACTAGTGCAATATTAATTAAATACTTTGATTATTTCTGAGATAGACTTTGTGAAGGAGGGGGAGAGGTTGTCAAGGGAATTAACCTTTTCACTGCTGAGAATAAGCTTATCTTCCCCAGAAACTGCAGCAAAAGCTAAATCGGAGTTTTCCTCCCTGTTTTCTCCCTCCTCTTGTCTTTGACTTACTCCCATGTCACCTCCCATCATCATCTGCTTGCCCTTGGTCTCCCCTGCCTCTGTGTTTGTGCCAGTTCCTCCCAATCACGACTTACCTGCCTCCTCAAGCAGGCAGAAACCCTAAGGGGACGGATGAAGAAGAGCTTCTGGCGGGGTGGTTCTTGTCCGAGGCCAGAACCTCTGTCTACCCGACCTTCTGCACTGACAAAATTCCCAGTGGTGCCTGTTTCTGGAAAGCCCAGAAACATCCGGCTTCCAGCTCCTACACTGGCTTTACCATCAGCTTTCAAGTACCAACACAAAATCATCCCTCCTGGCTCAGGTTGCCCTGAATTGGTCTCATGGTACCTGCCTTAATGCAACAGCCTCCTCCAGCTGCACAGCCCCATTTATGAAACAGCAGGTCTCAGCCCCTGCTTATGCAGCAGCCGGGGAGCACAGAGCATCACCCAGCCATGGGGGGATGGACATCTGGGCAAATGCACCTGCTCCTGGGAGAGGTGGGAGAGGGAAGGGGAAGCTGGTGCACAAAGCCGCAAACTAGAGGAGCTGGGACCACCTCTGTAAAAACCTACTGAAGACTTTGGTGGGTTCAGAAACGGCAGGACAAGATGCCACTACTCGTCTGGCTCATCCTGAGGAGCAAACGAGTAGCAGTAATGTTGCATATGAGAGGCAAAGACTAAGAACAGGCGTTGCAGTGAAACCAAGGAAAATAGATTTGGCTTTTCAGTTTGTGCAAGACAC
Organism: Rissa tridactyla; assembly: GCF_028500815.1. Classification (NCBI taxonomy): domain Eukaryota; kingdom Metazoa; phylum Chordata; class Aves; order Charadriiformes; family Laridae; genus Rissa; species Rissa tridactyla. The sequence continues at coordinate 42,905,238 of NC_071469.1, forward strand.
AAAGCTAAACTCAGTCTGATGAATGTTTCACAGGGGTCCTGGGTTTGCAGGGAGCCTGGGGCTGCCCTACAAGCAAGGCAGCTCAGGCGGAGGCAGGTTGCAGTAGGCACTCGTCAGGGTGTTGGTGGGCAAAGCAGACTTCCCAGCCTGGAGCTAGCTTCTAAGCAAGCCTCAGGCCACATTTCAAATAAGCTTGATGTTACCTTTTGAAGAACTCTACAAGGGATGTTGAGCTGTTGAGTCCAGCAATATCTCTGAGCAACTTTGGGAACAGTGTTTTCTGGCAAGATAAGTTCTTCATTTCAAGTGAGCCACAGCTTTGTGTTGAATGAATGCTCTGTGTATGGCCTTGGGACAGTCACACGTTTGCATCATTTGAACACAAACTAAACCTGCCGTTCTTGCACCATGTCTTGAGGCACACCATAGCGTGCCTCAGTTTCCCTCTCCATTGAGTGCCTGGGCAGTATACCCCGCATTGCACACGCACAGCACCGGAACACCAGGCAGTGTGGAGAAGCCAAGTCTTGCACCTCCCAGGGATTTTGTGCCCTGCGGAGGTCTGGCTCATTTACACATGGTCCAAACAGGCAACTGGCACTGTTCTGACGATACCAAAAACAACTCTCCTAATTGCCATCAACATACCTGGGTGGGAGCACCGAGGGGCAGCTGAATCAGTGCCTCTGTAGGGAGCATGACAGCTCTGCTTTACCCAGGTAACGACCCTCGTCTCCTGTTCATTTCATTGCAGTCTGTAGGACTGGGGAATTCAATCTCTTGTCTGGAGCAGATAACTAAGAGATGGTTGTGGGTCAGAGCTGCCACTAATGCACTCTCAAGGACTCTCCGCAGCTGCACAGCGTTGTCTTGAAGATGCAGGGGAAGGACGAGTGCTATTTCTGCCCCGGGAAGGCAGAAGACGTTAAATCAACATAATGAGAGCTGATGAGAAACAATAGAGGCATCAGGACAGCGCAGAGAAAGGGAGAGTTATAAGACCTGGATGCTGTGGGCCCAAGAGGCACGGGGACATGCATGCTAATTCCTCCTTTCTCCTGCAGCGCTACGGACCGTGGAGGACTCTGTAAAAGCAGTGCCGCTGGGAAAGGATGGTGCTGTTCCACTGCCAACTGCCCCCCTGCCAGGGCTGGGGTGCCAAGGCCACCTCCTGTGGCAGGGTTTCCATCTAGGGACGTCCTAGGGGAGGCATGAGGGATGGCTGAGGGATGGCTGCAGACTTCTCCCCCCTCACCCCCACGGGAGGTACAAACCCTGGAGGCAATCGCAGGGGAACCTTCCCTGCATGGTGACAGAAGCTCTCCCTCCAGATTGCAGCTTTGCAAATACCCAAGGCCAAGTGCACAAAAGCACTCCCTCGCGCTGTTTTGAAGAGGTCGGGTCTTGCTCCAGCCAGTTTCCTCAGGGTGCACACCGTGGCCGGCAGTGCATCCATCAGCACACACCATACCACACACACCCCCCCAAAACACTGAAGATGTGCAGGTTCTTCATGGTCTGTATGCGAGTGAAAACAGGACAAAGCACAGGAAAGCAGAGCAGGCCAAAGACAAAAGCCAGGGGCCAGAAGGAGGTGAAGAAACACCAGGCATAACCTCGGAGATGCCGTGCTAATCCTAAATGCCTGAAACAGGGAGGTGGAGGGGAAGAGAGTTTTTTCCGTGTAGTCCTTTTTCAAGGAAGAGCTGCCTGAGTTTAATGGCTGGACTTGAAGTTAAAGGGTTACAGCCTCGCACAGAGGCAAATGAAAACACAAATTGATCAAAGCTGCCATTTTTTACCAATAAGTTGTTTGTTCTGAGGCACTAGCCGCTCTTCATGTTGATTGTCTCACGGCATAATCACCATCGGCAGCCTCCCTCGCCCTCTCCTAAAGATCCTCCGCATGGATTTTTTCTTTCCAATTGCATTTCCGGGGACGGTAAGAAAGTTGCAGCATAAATTAAACAAGACGCCTGGAGACTCCGATTCAACAATAACGTAGCTGAATTCCTGAGTGAGAGGGGAAGAAAGAGAGAAGCTAAATGCAGTGCCTGCCTGACGGCTTCTCCCTCGCCACGCTCACACCAATTAAGCGTAGCTGCACGGATAGGGTGGCCGGGAAAGCACCTTTGTGCACACATGCTAATTTGTTCGCAGGCTGCGGCCGCACAATTAATAAAAGCGCCGCTCCACACATTCCCCAAAACAAAGAAGGAATGCCACAAGCGTTCGGAGGCACAGAGGCTGAAAAGGGTACACAACGGCTGGATCAAAGGCGAGCTGGATTTGGGGAAGGTTTATACTGTTCGCCCAGCGCTTGCCGTCAGGATCACCAGGCGCTACCAAATTAAGCCCCTGTTCTGTCATTCAAAACTTTATGCTACCAGTGCAAAATAAGCGGGGGGGGGAAGAACTTTTAAAGGCAGGAGAAAGAAGTGCAGGGGCATTGAATTTACACCCAGGAGAAATGGGCCTCGGAAGCCTTACACAGAGTCCTAATGTCAGCACAGGGTAGAGAGAGGGCGAAGACAAATCCATCTTCGTAATAAAATGCTGGCTTTAGCTGTGATGGATGGATGGAGAGTCAGGTTGCTGTTCCTCTACTCCCTCCCTGCTCTTTCCCCTTTATTACCTTAAATCTTGGGGGTTTTTTAAAGGACAGAAGCAAGCAGAAATTAAATGCTCACTCTCAAAATGAAGCTGACATGAGCCTCTGGCTTTGAGGGTGGATTAGTTTTGAAGGCATACTATGCACAAAACGAAGCCAGTGAGGGCTGGCAATGGAATTCCCAGTAGGGACAGGTTCCTTTAAAACACAGATTAAACAGGGAGGAAATGCACAGCGTATGAATATGAATTGATGCTGGGCCTTGCCTGGTCTCGCTTCATTTGATAAAGCACATTTCCTTATTGCATGTCAATTATTTACATTATTTAAATATGTATCATCAGACGAACATGTCAGCCCTGAAACAGATACACAGATGCACACGGAAACGCAGACGTGCAGCAGAGCATCAGGAAAGGATGCACGCACGAGTCCGTCGGTCGGGCAGATAATGAGCCGGATGCTCCTGCGCTGGGCAAGCTGTGAGTAAGGAGCACCCCTTTGCGTGGTCCCTGGCGCCCTGGTGGTGCTGCCCCTGCAGAAGAGCTGTCTCTCCTCAGAATAATTTGGATGCAGGCTCTGCTCAGCGCCGCGGGAATGTCAGCACCCGGCAGGAGTCCCGCGCCTCGCCAGTGCCTCTGCTAATCTCCGGTACGTGGAACTGCTTGTCTGCGAGATAGTTATTATTCTTCCTTTCATCTGCGCAAGTTCACAGCAAAGGAAACGCAGGAGAGCTACATTTAAATTGGATAAAATCCCTGTGCCCAGAGATTCCCCGAAGTTAGTGTTATCAGTAAAGATGTTAGTAGTCGATATCGCACTGTTCTGGCCTCTACCACCATATAAAAACCTGCTCTGAATTCTCCTGAAACAAAATTGTTTTTCTTACGTGATTCCCGTTCTTACCTGGAGTTTCTGTCCATGGCTTCTGCTCCAGGTGAACGAACGTCTGGGTATGGCACAGGCTTTGCAGCAAGTGCCGCCTGTGAATTCTGCGATGTCCCCCAAAGTAAAGCTCTACTCTGAATACCCTGACTGGGCACCAGCCATAACGTGGACCCAAATTTTGCAATTTTATTTGGCTGCACTCCCTAGCTACAGGAGGACTCAGATTTTTCCAAAGAGCCGTTTGTGTGGTGCAAGGGCGGAGAGTGCTGTGCAGAACTCTCTTCCCGAGGAAGAACACCTCTTTTCACAAGTCATATTGCTGAAATGCAGGCCACCTCTGGAAGCACTGAAGGCTTGGGTGTGGATGGACTATGGATATTTGGACAGGCCCAAGAAAAAAACTGGATCCTCCTAAGCTTTATACTGCGTCATTCCTCTGCCCCAGGCTCCTCCCAGCTCTGAGAAGGTCCAGAACAGGGATGCTGACTGGATTTAGCTCTGGTGAAATGTTCATAAAAGAGCAGGTAGGGCCTGGTATAACAGCTAATTTTGCTGATGTATTACACTTTACTAGTGAAAGAAGAACTAAACACTTCCCTCAGCTGAAAATTTGATGGGTCAGATTTTCAGCAGGTGTAAAACAGCATGGCAGACTCAACAGAGGTACTCCAGTATGAACCAGCTGAGGTGTTTACCAGAAAAGCAGACCAAGACAATTACATTTACCCTCCTGTGCTCTTGGCCTGGTGCTGTTCACAGTGAAATTTCCAACAGACATTCTTATCTTTCAAACACAGTGTGAGAGATGATGCTCCATGAGCAGCAGAAGAAATGATGCATTGTTTTCTATGGGTTTTCTATTGCTTTGTATGGGATTCCCCATTGCCTTTAAGATGCGGGCTCCAATTGCAATTTTCCATTCAGCTGGGGTGTTGATAATCTTTTCCTCTCGTTCCCTAGAGTTTAATATGGTATAATGTCACGCTGCATCCTTTCCTTCAGAAAGGACTAACAAGATGTTTGCACTCCCTCTCCCTCCCCTGCTCATCTGCTTGTTTTCATAAAATTTATAAGACCCTAACAGCTATATGGTTTTATCATACTTGGTTGAAATGACCAAGGAGCTTAGAAAGCATTAGCTGGAAGCCGATGATTTCATGGCGGCACTAGTCTTCTTTCCTTTGGAAGCCCGGCTAAAACCAGGCAGGAAATGCAACAGAAGTTATTAAATGACACTGGTAAGACAGACAGATGGCCATTAACACCCCCATCACCACTTTTTCTTCCAGAGAGATGGGGATCTTCGCTTTTTCTCTGCCCTGCCACAGCAACCTGAAAATGATGTGTTAGAGTGTGAGTCCATGGATTGTCTGGCGTGTTGGGGAAAGATTTTGAACTACAGGTCTTCATCAGACAAAGCCTAATTTCCTCTTCCCCCTTACGGGTTTGTTTTGTTTTGTTTTGTTTTTTAACTCAGCAGACACCAAGGCGGCTGTGCTGATTTGCATCTGAGTTTGGGTGCTGACAGCTGATGGTGTCAGCTGTGGGATGAAGCTGTGGGTGATGGAGCTCTGGGAAGGACATTGTTTCTTTGATAGTGGCTGCAGCAGCAGCATGGGGAGCAGCCAGCCTTCCTCTACCAAAACAGCAAACCCAAGAAAACAATGCACAATGCGTACAGGTGATTTGCATAATTGATGCAAAGCAGCATCCCACTGTACAAATCCTCTCCCCCTAGTCAGGTAATCTTCCATCCCTGTTCTGCGGTCTCTTCTCTCCCACTTTCCATCCTGTTTGTCTTCCTCCTACTTGCCCATCGCCATCCCTCCTTCCCACCAAGGCCCTCAGCTTCTCTTCACACCAGGAACCCGATACCTCCATTGTGTCTCTCCAACTCTCTGCTTTTCCAGCCACCCACCTACCACTCCCACTGGCAGAAAGAAGATCCGTGGGAAGCAAGGACATTTAACTAACTAAAATGGAAAGGAAGGGAGAGACTTTCAGACGTGGTCATCACCCATCTGAGCAGCCTGCCAAACCCCCCAAGGAAAATAGCAACAAAAATCTGTTGCTAGAGAAACCTACCTAGAGGCTGAAGTCATTGATTTCAGACGGTGGGAAGATGACAGTCACAGGTGCATCTCAAAACACAAGGCTTTGCCTGGGACTGAGCGCTCAAGCTCACCACATAGGTGGCCGTTCTGCCCAGGCACAAGCAGAGCTCTCCATACTCCCCTGAAGGCACCCCAGTAAGCGATACGGAGGGGTATACTGAGTGAAACTTAAAAAAAAAAGATAAAAAGCCTAAAAAAAACCCCAACAGCACCAGTATTTATGCTTTAAATTCTGTGCGTTTACTGGCAGGCCAGGTCTGGAGCCAGCACGCATCGCTCTACATCTTTGTCTCTGTTAATGGGCATCTCTGCCTGCCTGTGCTCAGAGCCTGCAAACAGCTGGTACGTGCCCATGTGTTGCACAGACATCTGTCCACAGCCACCACCTTCAGCTGAGGAAGCTCAGCTCTCATTCATAAACAATTGCCCGACCAGCTGCTGGCAGGCCTGGGGAAAAGGACTCGGGAAGGTCACAGAGCAAATGCAGAGCAGCCTGCAGAGCACAGACCTGCCATGCCTGGTACCAGGGGTATATGGACTCCTCCAGGCCTCTTCTTGCTGGAGTCCCCTGCCCAAGGCGGCAACATGCTCAAGTCTCCCATTTCTTGTATAAAATACGAAGGCAGGGTGGGATGGTCAGCACTAGTCCTGGTGGTGCCACAGCAAGGTGGCCCTAGGCCATGCCATCCCCTCCCCTCGAGGGGATGTGCAGCCCCAGGATGATGCTAAAGGACAGCCTGGCACTTGTTGTGAGGGTGGCGACCCATGCCGAGGGAGGTTAGTCCGCGGCGGGGAGAACTGTCACCTTCTCCTGCCTCCCCCACTGGAGCCTCCCTGGAAGCAAGAATGGGAAATGTCTCCCAGAGAATGAAATGCAACCTCTACTTCTCTTCTCACCGTCTGAACTTCCCTCAGTTCAGATCAGCTTGAGCTCCATGGTGGCCTTGCATCTTTCTCCTTTTTTTTAAAAGCACTCATTAGTCTCTGGCTGCTCAGGGCAGCTGCTGGGGCTGGGGCTGGGGCTGGCCGGGCAGCGGACAGGACCCGACAGGGCTTTCTGATGGGGTGAGACGGGGGGGGACACCAGGGAGGACTTGCTGCCTGTGTTTTGGGGACAAGCCCACAGGCCCGAGGCTTTCCTCGGCAGAAGAGACGGAGGTCCAGGCTGCTGAGTCTCTCCCTCTGGCCAGCAGCTCAGCCCACCTCTCAGACTGTCAGAAGCACTGGGGATTAAATACACCATCATGTGTAAATCCTGTGTTTAAACAAATAATTCTCGCAGAATAACAGGCAGGCTTTTCCACATGAAGCAAAGCTGACACCTGACTCTTCGCCTGGCTTCTCCCAGGAGAACATTTTAATGAGGCCCACAGCTGTAATATCACACAGAGAACATTAACAATGCTAATTACCTAAAGTTTAGCCCATGAATACTCAACCGACCATACCTTGGAGACAAATTGTTGTTTTGGCCCGAACGAAGCACCAATGGCTTGCAAAGCGAATCGAAGCTTGTGAGAACATCAGACACAAGGCATTAGGCACGCAGACCTGGCAAGGCAGCCTCCACAGCAGGGCTGGTAAATAAAAGAGGTGCCTGGACAGAAGGCAAATCTGAAATTGCAGAGAGAAATTGCCTTGAGGTGGCCAAATCCCTCCTGAGAAAAACGGAAAAGGTGTTGATAGGTCTCTCAGCATCATCTTGTACAGGATCTGCGCAAGGGAAGGGGGGGTATTGGAGGAATTCTTCTGCCAGGCAGCCGCAGCTGGCACCAGCTAAGCCTCGCATTGCGCTAGGAGAAGCCAGAAGTCCGCACAGACATGCAATGCGCGAGCGAGCTCTCGCCTGGAAGAGATCCAGGGCCTTTGCTTCACACCATATGCACAGTCATTCTGCAGCTCAAGGTCACCGCAGAGGTGCCTGGGTGTGCTACGATGACTGCTCTGAACCCACCGGCTCCGCTCGCCCCAGCTCCCCACGCCGGAGCTCAGTCTGCAGCACGGCAAACAGAGTGGTGTGTACTCTGCTGCATGAAGCTTAGCCGTCGCCTCTCCCTTCAGCTCCTTATCACAAATGCTGCAGGGCAATGCATAACCAAGGGCCGTCACGCAGCAGAAGAGGAGGCTTGGTCCACCCAGGTGTCTCCTGGAGGGAGATGTGAATTTTTAGCAGTCTGTGTTGCTCAGCTCTAATTGAGCACAAAAACATCACATGGCAGGCAATAGCCCATTAGCAACACTGCGTGCTGAGGGGCCTTTTAATTATTTTTGCGTTCCCAGAGGACTACAGAATGCTCTTCGTAAGCATGGTGCGGGAATGCCAATTAGGTGGCCTCCAGCCCTGCTAGACAAGGTCCGGTCACATCACCTTGCGTCACAGGCTGAACCCTGCCCTCCATTTTCTCCCCAAGTCTGCCATTCTCTGGCGTGAAATATTTATTAAAGGGAGCTGCTGCCTGTCGTGAATGTTGAGTCCCCTGTCTCCTTGCCAAGGTCAGGCTGCCAGGGAGGTACTTTTGCTCTCCAGAGCTTCTCCTCCAGACTGATGGGTCTTTCTTCCGTTCAGCACAGGCAGGCAGTCTTGGGGAGGAGGGTCTTTCAATTCCTATGGATTCTTATTTTCCAGGAATAAGGTGGGCATGTAAAAAAATCACTAAAGAAGAGACGGCACAGCAGTGAGCTATTGTGGTATCAAAACAGGTAGTTGCACTAGGGCCTTTTGGGAGCACATAATAAAAAGCCATTAAATTAATTTCTGCTGTTGCGAAAGGCCACCTTCAGTGTTTGCAATCACTGTTTTGGCTTCTTAGGAAGTTCCTACACTTAGAGATGAAATCCTGGTCCCACAGCAGTGGATGGGAGGTTCACCCTCTGCTTATGTGGGGCTGTGTTTGCGCCCCCCAAGTTTAGATGTAGCTTGCTGAGTTAGAACTTAACTGTTTCATACAGGTTTAGAGCCAGAAAAATGCTGAAACCTTCAACCACAAGCTGTTTGATAACCTTTCATCAGCTGTACTGAATGAAGCCAGCAGGCAGAGCGTAACTTGCTCGAGAAGGACTACAGTTAAAGCGTCAAATAGATTTTCCTCCCCTGGTACGGGCACATACCCAGGAACAGAAACAAACCCTGCTAATGTAAGATGTGAGAACCAAAGTACTGGGCTGGCTGGGAAAATAACCTTCCCTAACTACGACCTCTAAGGGAAGCTGGGGGGGGGGCCAAAAATATGAGAAGCAAGGTGCATATCAAGCGTGCATCCCACAGCAGGGCTGTGTCCGCGCAGCTGCAGAAGCCAGATGCTTCGGGACGCCTGGGGCTGAAGGTGAAGCGCCTTCGCCGCGGCGGCTGGTTCCTGGCAAACCAGCAAACCCGCCTCTCTTTTGCCATCTCTCTTGACAGCCAACGGGTCCCAGCGCATTTGTTCTCTCCTCACATGGAAGCTGCCCCGTAGGGCCAATGTTTTCTGGCTGTCTCCTGTGCCTCTTCTGGCTCTCCTACAGGTTTTTTGGATGCGTGCTGGGCTGCGGGGATGGGAGGGTGGGGGCATGGAGAAGCTGCAAACACTACCCAGCACAGGACCACACCACAGATTTATGCAGGGACATAACGATGTTTTCTGTTTTCTCCTCTTTTTTTCTCCTCTCCTAGTAATTCCTAATGTTTTACTTCCTTTTTTGACACCTGCTCAGCCTTGACCTGTCATTTTCTCAGAATTAGCGACGACGCTGAGATGATTTTCCTGTGCAGTGATGGCTGATTTAGAGCCCCTCATTATGCATGTATAATTAGGGCGGTTGGTTTTTTTTTCCCCCCAGAAGCATTACTGTGCATTTATCGACAGTAGATCTCATCTGTAATTTTACAACCCAGTCCCTCATTATCATGAAAAACTTCTGCAACTCTTCACAGTCAACTCTTGTTTTGACTGCCCAGAACAGTTTTTCATTCTCAGTCAACATCCCACCTCACTTTTCATCTTCTTTTCCAAATCACTTGCAAATAGATTAAAAAATACACGTCCAGCTTAGATCTCTGGGCAATTTTCCTTGTCTGCGAAAACATATTGTTTATTTATACCTTTATACTCTACTGCTGCAACTACTCTGTGTCTTTTATTGGAACCACCCCATTGGCAATCACACTATTATTCAATAGAGTTGCACTGGAAAGAGTGTAGACAGACATTACAGAAATAAAACCAGCAGCAGTCCCATTTTTAGGACTTCGGAGACAAGCTATATTTGTTTTGATCTGTGTTTCTAAATTATCTTGTAAATTCTCACCACTAAATTTCATCTCTTACTGTATATAGCATGCAATACATCTTTCTTTCTAAATGTGTCACCACTTCAAAGTTCATTAAGCCATTCCAGAGACTATAGCTGGTAAAATCCTCATCTGGATTCAAGATATTAGCAGAAAGACTGACTCCTCAAGTCTCTGGCACCAAGGCAACATATTGTCATAAATCCATAGGAAACCAGATTTCATTAGTTCCCTTGGTCATAGAACTAATTGTTTGCTCCTGCATTGGGCACCTGATCATGGCTGTGGGCAGCAGGAAAGCCAGCGGCAATTTAATGGTGTTCCTCTGCTGTGCTTTACTTGATTTTTGTCTCAGGATTATGAGATGCTGGGGATGTAAAACAGCTACCGGAAAGATAACAGCTGCCAGAAACACAGCCTTCTGTTTTGTACTTTGAGCTCTGTGTACCATGTAGAGTTAAAAAAAATAGTGCTTAGAATAATTTAAAGCAGAAATCTGTTACGTTCCTTCAAAATTACCCGTGCTTGGTTTAATAGATGCTGGATTAATTGCGTGCTGTCTGAGAGCTTTTGTTCCTCTCTGGAGTGGCTGTGGTCTGTGCCACAGAGGTGAATGCTACTCTACTGTATGGCAAATTTGACATTGAAGGGCTCTTTGTAGAAATAAGACTGCCATTCTCTCCCATTGTCCCTTTGATTAAACAGTGCCAGCAAAAGAGACGGTTTTGATGGTTGTTTTCATATTATGGGCATCTGGCTACTAAGAGCCGAGCTGAGATCACCAAATCACACGCCGCTTTAGAGACGTCTGTTTACGCGTGCTGATCCCACAGTGGTGTGATCCAGAAAAGTATTTGGATATGCACATTTCGGGGGGGGCAGGGGGGGAAGGTGGGAGAGGGAAAGGGAAGAAAAACAATTTCTGTGATGGTGGGATGTGTGGTGAGGACCATTTGTTGCTTGTGTGTGTTTTCCAATACCCTTCCTCTGGTACACAAACCCACAACTTCCCAGTACTGCTGAAATAATCCTGGACTGTGGATGTTTTTCCTCCACTCTTACATCAACAGACTCCCAGTGACCTCAGAGGTACTTTGTGGCAAAAATAAAGGAATTCTAACATATTACACAGTGGAGTCATTCATCAACTCCTCCCCAGTTACCACCCCTTTTGTAACTACTCACATCTGTGTGAATCACCACCTAGTAATGGCTTGGCGATACCTCAGACGCTTTGGCTTCAGTCGCAGGGACTCCATTAGTTGATAACACATACTGGACTACATTGCGGACCTCTTCTGTTTGCTGAATAGACTTTAACACCCAGATTCCTCCCCCAGAGTTTGACCACGTCTTTTTGTTAGTACCAAAGCAAACAGGGAAGAAGTCAGGAAGAGAGCACTCCCCTCTCTTTCCACACAGCTGTTTGGACATATGACAAAGGCTACGGGAGCATTTTTGTTGTACTTTTAATTGAAGTGCTTTAATATAAAAAAAAAAAAACGTACATACAAGTTCTAAACTCCTGTTTTCTGCAATCGTTTACACTTTTTCTAAGTTGCAACAGAATATTAGCTACGTAGGTAGTCAACACTGCTAACAAACTACAGTACAAGTTACTAATAACAGTACAAGATGCTTGGACTACATTCTTGCAAATGTGTATGAATACCAAAGAAATCCTGCAAAGTTGAGAGGTTTCCAACACACATTGCCCTCTTCTCTCAAACCCCCGTAGGATTTCACTCATGGGTTTCCTAACCACCAAAACAAAGAAGGGCTGATCCTTGGCTGGTGCAAGCTGTGGTAACTCCATTAGCATCCATGAACAATGTCAGTAATCATGAGCGAAGGCTGTGATTCACTCTGTGCTCAGATAGACACCTTCAGACAGGGGAGAAACACCATGCAAGTTTCCATACGTGACAAACTGATGGGCCTTCTTGGTCAGCGCTGGCTTATAGCATTAAGCAACATATTTTTCTGAGGGTTTCGAGACTGATCTGTTTTTCCTGGAAGAAATCAGATCAGGGCGACCGAAGAACAGTCACAGCACCCTGGATTCTCATGCCACTCTGGGTAAAGCTGGGCAAATTTCCCTCAAAACCCACCACGTTTTGAAGTGTAAGAACCCAACCCACCAGCTCTCCTCCCCCACAAAAGGCTGGGAAAGCTATCAAGCACTTACTAAAACTGAGTATGAGATAAGAAGAGCAAAGGTCCTCCACACAAGTCATGTCAAAACAAATCTCTACATACACACGTTGTAACGATACAGTCACTTCAGAGTTCGAAAGAAAGGTTCACACTGTACAAAGGAGGGAAAGGGAAAAAAAATAACACAAGAAACTGTCCTTACAATTATGTACTGGTTCCCAAACCTGTAACTTTAGTCTGTGGCTTTACACCAAAAGTAAACGAATACCAAGCAGCATAGTGTAAACTCCAATGAGGCCTCACAGGGGGTAGCAACAGGCAACCTGGAGGTAGTGTACATAGCTGAAAAGGTATTTGAAAGAAATGACGGGCATTTTTCTCCTATTCTGGTACGTTTACATAATTGAAGACACGGTGACAAACACACTACAGTGACATGTCTCTCCAGCCTTGTGAGCCCACTTGCCACCCGAGGATCGGTCACAAAGGGGTTTTTCTTCTGATGTGAGAGTGTATCTGGGGATTCCTCAGGCAGAAGTCCTTGTTTTCTCCCTTACTCAGTCATTCTGGCTCGCCTCTGTACTTACCATGTGACTAACAGGACAGTTGATTTCATCCGAGACTGCTGGGTTTTTCTCACAAGCATCAATACAAAACCTCCTTACCACTATTGCCTTGAAGACCAAAATTTTAATGGCACACTTCAGTCAGCAGCACCCAAAACTCCTCCAAGCTATTCACTGGCTGGCGTTAGACTATTTTGGTGGGAAGCTATGGAAGTTGGCAAAGCCGTGTCAAGGTTAGTTTTTCAATTCAACAGCACTTTATGAAAAGACTGAGCACCAATTGCTCCAGCTCAGAGTAAAGACACAAAAGTAAAGTTCTCCGCTGCTGTAAAGACAATAAAAGGCTGTTTAGGGGATACAGAAGTTGGCATATTGTAGAAAACTTGGTGGTGGCTCAGAGTAAGAAAACTTCTTCAGCTGTATTGTCTTTTCTTTGATTTTCTATTCAGGTTAAGTTTTAAGTATTCCTAGTTTTCTCCAACTTGAGACCACAGGTAATGCATTACAAAAGCCACTATGATTCGATCACTCAACATACACATATATCATGTATAGGTAGGGGTATGTACAGCCAGGAAGTGCGGCAGGTTCCAACCCACATTTTGTTGTTTCCATAAGGGCAGGGAGATCCCAGTTAGGTGAGACAGAGATAACCTAGATCATCCTCAATGTTGAAAAGAAGGCTGTAAGTGTATAAGCAGATAGAAACCTCAAAAACTACGGAAGAACGAACATTAGTAGAATACCCTCTGCTTTGTAGCTAACTCTAAAATCACTCTCAGCTCAAATAATTTTATTTTGCAGAATGTGCAGAACGTGCGGAAGAAAGAGATGCTCTTCCACTGTGAATGCAGGGAGTGGATGTGTTTTCTCAATATTGCCTAGAAGTTACCCAGTCCACCCGCTCATCCCCAGCCTACTCTTTTGCTTCAATGGCTAACTGGTAAGACAAGAATATTTAATTACAAACAAACTTCAAGGTCAAGGTATTAGAAGACTGGAAATAGATACCCTGCTACTTTTAAAACAAATGATGCATTGTATACTTAGGGATTCTCTGAATCCTCTTTCCACAGAGCGAAGCATCACAAGGGCAAGATTTCCATCAGTCCTGAGCTGGCACAGCCAGTTCTAAGATTTAAAACAGCCTTTGCAGTCTTTGGCTCTCCAGTCAAAAACACTCCCTGCCCCCAGAGAAGCCAGTTCGTATGGAATATTTGTGTGATGTAGACATTTCTGCACTTGGACCAACAGAGGGTCTTCAATTGCTCTTTCACTGGCCACACACCAATCATCAGGAACATTTTTTGATAACTTTCTGTATCTCTAAAACTACAAGCAATAGAAAAGTAACTGTGCAATAAAATTGAAAGATACTCTATCCCACACCCAAATGTATCTGTTGGACTAGGAAGGACCACAGGAATGTACTTACTTCCTCAGAAATTCCTCAGAAATCAAGTTGTGAGTCAAATCTTAGACAGTTGTGGAGAATGGAGTTAAATCCAGTTGGCGGTCAGTCACCAGTGGTGTTCCCCAGGGCTCAGTACTGGGGCCAGTTCCATTTAATATCTTTATCAATGACCTGGACAAGGGGAGTGAGTGCACCCTCAGTAAGTTTGCAGGCCACACCAAGGTGGCTGGGAGTGTTGATCTGCTTGAGGGTAGAAAGGCTCTACAGAGGGATCAGGACAGGCTGGATTGATGGGCTGAGGCCAGTGGTATGAGGTCCAATGAGGCTGAGTGCCGGGTCCCCCACTTGGGTCACAACAACCTGCAACGCTACAGGTTTGGGGAAGAGTGGCTGGAAAGCTGCCGGTGGAATAGGGCCTGGGGTGTTAGTTGACAGCCAGCTGAATATGAGCTTGTAGTGTGCCCAGGTGGCCAAGAAGGACAACAGCATCCCGGATTGTATCAGAAACAGTGTGGCCAGCAGGACTAGGGAAGTGATTGTCCTCCTATATTCAGCACTAGTGAGGCCTCACGTCGAGTACTGGGTACAGTTTTGGGCCCCTCACTACAAGAAAGACATTGAGGTGCTGGAGCGCATCCGAAGAAGAGCAACAAAGCTGGTGAATGAACTAGAGAACAAGTTATATGAGGAGCAGCTGTGAGAACTGGGCCTGTTTAGCTTGGAGAAAAGGAGGCTGAGGGGAGACCCCATTGCCCTCTACAACTACCTGAAAGGAGATTGTAGTGAGGTGGGGGTTGGTCTCTTTTCCCAAGTAACAGGCAATAGGACAAGAGGAAATGGCCTCAAGTTGTGCCAGGGGAGGTTTAGATTGGATATTAGGAAAAATTTCTTCACCAAAAGGGTTGTCAAGCATTGGAACAGGCTGCCCAGGGAAGTTGTTGAGTCACCAGCCCCGGAGACATTCAAAAGACTTGTAGATGCGGCATTTAGGGACATGGTTTAGTGGTGGACTTGGCAGTGTTAGGTTTACAGTTGGAGTCAGTGATCTTAAGGGTCTTTTCCAACCTAAACGATTCTATGATTCATGTTGTGAGACATTTTTTCATCTTTAAGCTGAGTCAAGCTTTAGCCCACAACTGGGGTGTGTGTCATTGACCTTGCACTAAAAGGGCTTTGCACAAGAAACAAACCTTGATGATTTCATCACCACAGTATTGAGCATCATCCCAGGTAAGAGACTCTCTGAGGGCCAAAAGAGCTTCTCAGGAACACTTGTCTAACAACCTTGTCTTCAGACCACTCTGGACCTTCTATGACCCTTATAAAACCCCTTCAGTTTTTTGCAAAGGGCTTCCAGGACACAAGCTGGCAAAAAGAGGGAAGCCACAGAAATGGGCGATATCATGGCCGGAAGCAGACTATGGCTCTGCTCTCTCTGATGACAAGAAGTAGGATGGAAAGAGCTCAGGTGGGCCCCAAAGTTCAAAGCTAGACATTATGTAAAATACCTTTTCACTTCCAAATTGAGGATATTTGATAGCAAAATCAATAAGGTACCTCAAATAAAAGCCCTCAAGTTACTTTTTGAAGCCATTTTTAAGAATAAGCTATTGCCAAATAAGGGAGCAAGCCTCTGAAGTCAGAACACAGTTCTTGGATGTTTTGCTCCCAAATCGAATTACTCTTAAGAGGGGAAGGGAAGTAACCTAAAAGCCTTTACAGTCTATTTTTAAATGAGAGGATGTTTTTCATTTAACTCTCCGTCACAGAATAATTTGAAAATAACTGAGGTAACCATGTAATCCCAGATGGTCTGTGTTCTCTTGTGAAGCTGCTGTGACTCCACTGCATTAAAAAGAGACATACATTATTCTGTAGCAATTGTCCATGACACTGAGGCTTACAACATAAATATTGCAGTACCTCATCCACTTTCTGTATGACACACCATGTTTTATTGTAGTAATGTCTCATAATAGATGAAGGTGCTGCAGGGTCCTGTTTGGCCAATTGCTATAGGACCCTGGAGTGCACTTTCATAAGGAGGGAATATCTCCCACGGGAAGGGAGTTAAGATGAGGCCTAGATGCCAGGAGAACCGACTAAAGGCTTCACATGCAATCCTGGGCAAACATTTTCTGTGCCTCACCCCCTCCCCCCAGCCCCTCCATTAAATGGGAGGTTCGTTTCCTCACTTGCAGATAGCACGGGATGCAAGGTAATGGAGCACAGCCCTGCTACGCGCAGCAGAATGCCTCTAAATCAAGAAGCCAGTGTTTTTCGCCAACGTGACAGATTGAAAAATGCTTCTGGTACTTCCATGAGTAGGTTACTAAGCAACACTTTGGCTTCCAGGGAGTAGCCGTGCTGGATGTGATCTCATGCGCCAGCAGCCTGACCACGTCCCCAGCTGGAGCACTGGGGAAAGGAGGGCGAGCGTGCACCGGCAGCACGGCTGCGTGGCTTCACTGGCTGTAAAACAGGTTCCTTCAAGATGAGCTGTAACCACAAAGGAAAAATATCCCAGAGGTGACGGTGGGCCCGCTCACGGGGTGGTTAAAAGGCAAAGACACTGTCAGGACATACCGTTGGGAGAGGTAAAGCTTAGAAGGTTTAAGCACCACTCAGTAAACCTATGGCATATCCTGGTCGTGCAAACTTTCACTTCAGCCTCTCTCAGGGCAAATGATGCTGAAGAGGACTGACTCCAGGGACAGATGCTAAAAATGATAGGGGCGGGAAAAGATTTCCATGTGAGGAGACAGAGAGAACAAAAAGTCTAGAACAGCTTAGAAATGGGTAAGAGAGAGGAGGTTAGAGCTTAGCGAAGTGAGGTCTGATAGAGAAGAGGATGATCACGCACTGCTGTCCACTGTTTCCTGATATAGCAGTAAGGGTTTGTTTACAGAAAATCAAAAGGCAATACACTGGAAACTGATGAATCAAGTCCAAGCTCCGTGGAGTTAGAGAGAAATTTTCCCTGGTTGCTGACTGCTCCCTCATTATCTTTTGCTGAAATTTCTCACTTTCCTTTGGAGACTGTGACATGGCATCACCAGAACCAGGCTGAACCCGAACCAGGTGTAAACAGACCAGACTCATCTGGGATAGAAATACCTATTTTCTTACACGTGTTGGGTGTGCTCAAGTACTAAGCAGTACACATCTTTTAATAAAGGCTAAAGAATAAGTCTACTTAGACCAGGCCTCTTTAAGACACCAGGCCAACCTCTTGCCTTAAAGTCAATGGAGGAATGATGATTGAGAGCAGCTGAGAATCTGGCCTACATTTTAGAGCATTGGTACTATTTCATGTGTCGATAAATCACTCCAAATAGGATTGAGATTAAGTTGTAAGGGATAATGTTTTGCCTTATTTTATTAGAATTTGCAAAACAAGTAAGATTTTCTCCCTCCTCCATTTCTTCCTTCAAGGTGAGTAACACATATTATAGGGCTTTAGATCTATTCCTGATAGGTGAGCAATATTTACAGTAAATAACATTAATATGATACACAAATACATATATATTTGTATATATAACTTAAAGTCTCCTTCTAATTAAAATTCAATACCACAGAATCACATGGTAAGGCTCTACCAATGTATTAATGGAAATGTCACTATTTTGGGATCATTACTTGAGCATTTTTAAAGTGCACTTAAAACTTGATGACATCACAGTTTTTATCTGAGAGATCCGCTATGATGTCACAGATTTATCCTCCTTCTATTCCCCTTTGGAATAATGGGGACAATGTTGTCCCAAAGTCAAATAAAGAGTCAATAGCAAAGATCCTAACTCAGTCTTCCCCACCCCCAATTTTAGTTGTTGATGTTTTTCTTTGCAACCACTTCTAGTGAAAAAAAACATATGTATACCAATGGCACACTCACTCTGAAATGGCAGATGAAGAAAAGGTGAAGCAATAACTTAAAATCCACACAAACTTCTGGTTCTTAGGAGATCTGTCTGTCATCACAGATGACAATTTACTGGAATGCTCTTGAGCTTCTCTTTATATCTGCAATTCAATGAAATAAGTTATTCCCAGAGCTGTCCCCATCACTTCTGACCCAGGCTGCGGTGCTGGAAGAAAGTCAGAGTAAACAGGAGGACTGCTGATCTCTGCTGCAGCGCAAAAACCAGAAAGCCATCAAGGTAAAGAGGAAACATTTCTCCCTGCATTTTTAAAGAACATTTTATGAGTACAAAAGAGTCTATATGAATTATCGTGTGACCTTTATGTTGAGCTGGGATTAGGTCAGCACACGAGTTTGATTCCCTGCAATGATCAAGGGTTTGTTGAACACTTCTAAGGGGGAGATAAAAGATGACGGTTCGGTTTGGACCTCCCTCTATTTCCGAGTTGCTCTAGGCCTTTCAAATCAGCTTTGGTACACACAGTCTCTGAAATCCAAGAATGTGTTGTAAGAGAAGAAAAAAATGAGAATGAACAATGACATATATTCTACAATAAAGCTCAAAGGAGACAACACTTGGAAATTCCTCATGCACTTGCTATAGCCTTCCCAAAAGGATGCAGGGGCACATCTCTTGTGTCATACTCCTAGGAGAACTATGAAGGAAGAGTACATCAGGCATAACATTCATGTCTCATCCTTTGATTTTCAGCAGATACTTCCCTTTTAATGTTGCTGGCAACGTTTGCACTGGCAGCGCACAGTGGACATCAAAAAGCAGTCCTGAGTCCAGCAGCAGATGTCTGAGCTAGAAACAGATCTATGCTCCAGCAGAGTTCATGGGCAGCTGGGGGCTTGGCTTTCTATGCAGAAAGTCTTGAGGAACCTAAGCGAAATCCTTATCTTGATTTTCAGGACTGAAGGCACATGGTTCCTTGATGAGAATTATCAGTTTCAAAGTCTTATATGGCAACAGCAGGAAGAGTCCAGTCCATCTCTTGATGTGATATCTCATGCACAGGTGAGACATGCTAGCAAAGACCCTTCAGGCTGCTACAAAAAGGAGCCCTCTCCCAGCCAATCAATTAAACCATGCAAGACATGGGAAGGAGATGAACATGAAATGGACTTGTCATTCTCTACAACTCTTTCAGAATACAAAGAATAAAAGCCGTCCTTCTCTCTCCTTGGCTTATGAAAAGTGTGGAGAGAAGAAACATTTCCTGAGTCACTGCAGAGGTGAAACCTATAGTTTGTTACAATGAACGGAATCAGATGGATGACCTGACTGACAGGAGTCTGAAAGAAAATATCAATACCTGAAATGGTAGTTTCCTCATTTCAAAACAGCAGTAACAACGCACATTCTAAATGCACGGGTAAATACTGTAATAATACTTTACATTTTCATCCTACGTGGCAGAAACACACACCAAAGATTAATAATCTATTGGCTTGATTCCCCAGCTACAAAATACCTGGCATTCTCACTGACATTTATGCAACAAGAGGGTAAACACTAAAAAACCTTCTGTCCCCCAGAAATTGCTATTGTTTACCTTCCGCCCACCTCGAGTTAAGTTCTTCACTGCACAGTGGTGGTGGGACTCGCCAAACACCCCAGGGGTGCAGCTGGAGAGATGGGACAGTAACACACCTCTCCTCTGCCCCACGCTAAGACTCAGCCATCAGGACAGCAAAATTATGCTCGCACATCTTGCAGCCTGGCTTCTTCAAGAAAGCCATTGTTCCTCAAGGGCCGAGGACATCGCCTGGCAGTGTCGGTCATTCTCGGCTTTGTCTGCAGTGGGGTGAGACCCCGCGCCCCGGCCGGCAGCGCAGGAGACAGAGCTGGGACAGCACCAGTGCTCTCTCTGCAAAACTGCTCCCTGGGAGCAGGGACTTGATGCTCCAGCCCTGGCCCACGGCACCAGCACTGGTAGAAAGGGGCTGCCTGAGCCTGCCTGGCCATGGGAACGTGACGGGGAGCAAGCTGGGCAGCTCTGCTTATAAATCAGTCCCCTACAGACCAAAGAAACCCCCCCCTCCACCTCCTCTCCCTTCCCCTCCAGCAAAACTGAGTTTATCTTATGTAAACCAGACCAGGTTTGGTGCCTGCCCTGAAAAGCCATTTAACTACTGCCAGGGCTGGAGGTCCTTGTTAGCAATTATATCACCATTAAAGATGGATTTGGCTGCCTGCCAGTCCCAGCTCCTCCCCTCTTTGACCAGAGGAAACGCACAGCCACAGTAACTAAAACTTTTCATTTCCTCTGCAGGGTCTTGGACCTTCGGCATCCAACTCCTGGCTTGTCACCTGCTCCCATCTCCCTGGGCAGCATCACAGGCCCGTGGCTGGCAGATACAAATGGCATAAGGAACAGCATGGGAGAGCTGGCACTGCTTGCTCTGCCGCAGCCTGGGTCTGCAGCACTGCAGTAAATGGCAGCACTTGGCGCTTGCGCGCAGTTGGCGGGCTCCAAGTGCTCTACAAAACCAGCTAAGGATTGCCATCCTGCCTTTTTTCCAGAAGTGAGGCACGGAGAAGTTGGGTACCTGCCCACAGCGGTGCCACAATCCGTTATAAGGGGAAATAAACCCCAGATTTTGTAACTCCGCTTAGATGCTGCGAAATGTCATGCTTCCAGATAACCTGAGAGCAGCGCTCACTCTCCAGGCTGGTGGGCAGCCTGGCCACAACCAGCAGCTCTGCTTGAGGGGCTGTCTCCCATTCGGGTCAGCTGCTGTTACCTGAGGCCTAAGTTTGGCAATGAGCATGTGAGCGTCTCTGCCTGTTTGGCTGCAGGTTGTTTCTACAGACACCTCTTGTTGTGGGTCAGGAGAGGGACAGCATCCGCCTGCTCCTGCCCCGGCAATGGTGGTCACCCTGCCCGGCTGCCTAAGGAAAATTAATGCATACTTCCCTTGTCCTGCTGTGTAGTATGTCGAGCAAAAGTATGAGATGCCAAGATCATAACAAATCCAGAACTAGCTAGAGAAGCGGGCTTTCCTGTCCTGTCTGCCTGCTCCTCTCCACAGAACTTACTTTCACAAAAATATAGATCTGGTCGACTGTTAAAATTTCAGGTGGGGACCTCCTTTTGTGCAACCCGCATCCTCCCATAACAAAATTGACAAAACAACCCATCTTTTAACCATCTCCTCCATAAGATTTGCATTTTCTGCCCTCCCAGACTGGTGCCAAATTGTTCCCAATACAGTCTCTTTTGTTTTGTCCAGTTTTTTTATGTATCGGGAAAACATAAAGCATTTCCTCCTTCTGCTCTGAAGGACAGTTTCATAGACTAACAGTTGGCATTGCCAACTGATTAGATAGACAGACAGACAAGTAAGATCAACCAAGATGTCTCACTCTAAGAAAGGGCTCCTAGCATTCAAGATTACATTTTTCTCCATTTTATTTATCTTATTTTACTTTCAGATGAACCAGCTGCATCATGTTAAAGATTCCTATCACATCATAGCCACTAACTTTCTTTCCAGTAGATACCGTAAAGTTTTCTCTAATGGAATTTCTTGACATGCTGGAACTGAATTAACCAGATGCACAGTGGTGGAAATTGGAAAATATGGAAAATTTCAATTCAGATAGATCTGAAATACTCTTGAACTCCACTTTAAATCTTTTATGCCAAACGAAGGCTAGTTAAATTTTATTTTGAAATTAAATTAACTTTGAAATTCAACTATTGAAGTGATTGATTCTAAAAAGATTGAAACAAGCATTTTCAACTCTTCCAATAATCTGCCTGTATTTTTTATATGAAATAATTGAACGTGGATATATGAATAATTGCGGTTCTCTCTAAAGCACATTTTTTAAAAATAAATTTATTCCACACAGAAAAACCATGCCCAGCTCTACCTGGAATTTCCTTGTGCACAATGCACACTATCCCTCCGGCAGTGACAAGCTTAATTAATATTCCTTTCTACCCCCATCCACTCCTCACCTCCCAAACGACCCCTGTCAAAACACATGCTGTAGGTGTAAAGAACACGCAACAGCCCCATAACACCGCACAGTGCAGCAGAGTCTTCCTTTGGGGCAGAATTTACGAAGCTCCTTTTAAAGAACGCTGAGAAATAATGTTTTCAAAGTTATTTAGATCAACATTTGCTTCACAAGAACACATTTAACGGTGGCTTTCCTAGATCAAGAACTGGCCCAAGGTACGTTTACAGAAATGCTGTAAACTCAGTCCAAGGACATGTCTATGGAAGTACAGTTTGGAGGCAGAACTGGACCCGTGTTTCTTAAAGGTATTGCCTTTTCTGAGCTGCAGGGGAAGCCCTGTGACGCTAACACGAGCTCACCTCCTCAGTGGTATAACTTGGATGCACCCTCTCTTTGTGACCATTTCTCCACTCCTCTGGTTTCCAAGGCTGCCACTGGAGCAGCTCCCCTCCCCAGCCAGTCTTCCCACCACGGGGCAGAAAACTGGGCAACACGGCACACAGATGTGATGAAGGGAAAGCCAGAACCAAGCCATGGTTTCATGCAGTATAGTCTGAATTGTTCAATCTCTGGAACAGCCTGAGGTACCTAACACCACTGTAGCTGCCATTACGGGCATGAAGGAGGTAATGCCCCATTTACTGCATCAGTAAAGGTGAGTTTCTATAACCAACCTTTTTTAGGTTTTCCAAAATGGCTTAAAAATGAGAAGGATCACATGAATATGTTTAACTAACATACTTTAAGGCCATTATGCAAACACAGCTTGTATTTAAATACAGCCTCTCCTACTGTAAACATCTGTTTTTATAATAAGGACAGGAAGAACAATTACATCACCCAGCCCGACTTCCTTTATAACACAAGCCTTTTTCAGTCAGACATTCCTATGATTAAATAAGATTGCGTTTAATTAAAATACATCTTCTGGGAAGCCATCCGTTCTTGATTTGAAGACTTCAAGGGATGTGGGATCTACCATCTCCCATGGTAGTTTGCCCTGATTTGTGTGAAAATATTGCTTGCCTTGGCTACACAGAAGAGTTTTGAAATATGCCAGAGTTTGATCACCTCAGGGGCTGCAAACAAACTTGCACGTCCTGCTGTAGCAAGAGAGAGAGAAGCATACAGACCCAGAGTCCTCTAGCTGTTTGCTGCCAGACCAGATTGCTGCTACAAGCGGTCTCAAGATTTGGCTGACAGCAGATGGAGTCGCCCAAGTTGTTCATCCCAGTGGTCATGCAGGAAGGCTGTCCCCAAGGGCATACCAGGTGACAGGGAATCAGTTCTCAGAGTTTCTAAACTCCTCTTCCTCACCCCCATGGCTGTGCCACGACCTCTCCACATCTCGGTAAAGCGGGTACAGCACTGTTCGCTTGGTGGATCAATCCATATTTCTAAAGTGCGCCAAGATGTATGGCTCTGAATGCATGCTAAAAATGCCACTGAGAGGTGCATCCCAGCACCTTGCCTTAGACTGAGTCAGTGAAGAAGGGAGACTGTAGCTGGAAGAAGTTCTCAGCATGGAAGAGCTTGCATCTCGTCTGCTGCCAAAGTTACCTGGCGCTGCCTGGCTACACAGCGACAGAGCACAAAGCTGGAGAGATGAAACGCAGACAGACCACTGCAGGTAAGTACCCTATGACACTGATCTCAAAAGGCAAACAATATTTTGCCATTGAAGATCTAACAATCTCTCCCTCCGTCATACCTCATTAGTCATGAAATTTCAGCAAGGTCACTGAGGAATATTTCCAAACTTGAAAGCCACTGTTCACTGCAGAATGGTTGTGGGAGGAGAAAACAGCCAGCACAAACCCACAAAATAGGAAAGCAGGTGTGCATGCAGAGCACAGCTCATTTAGCAATGTCTCTGTCACAGGGATGGAGAGCGCTGATTTTCTGCACCAGCCGATCCCACCAACAGGGCTACCTGAGACTTACATGATGAGCCACCACTGTCTGCATAACACACAGACTAAAACAACAGGCACTTTCCTCTCCATCTGATAATGCAGACATTGTCCTGCTCCTCTCCCAGGGACAATGCAAATACCAGGAAACTGGAAGGCAATGGACATTTTTATGGTGGAGCTCCCTAAGCCCAGCAGGCCTGGTAGATGAGCACCAGCCCGAACACTAACCCACCCCTGCTGCCCCCACCGCCAGCACCACCATAAAACTTTCCTCCAGGGCACACACTTCTCAGATCCAGTCCCTCTTGCCAGAACACTCACTTTCTGGTGTCTCTGGTGAATACATACTTGCGCTCCTGGCCACAGCAGCAGCAGGACTTTGTATCAGCGTGAACTGTGCAATGGTCCCAAAGTGCCAGGTCAGCAGGGTTTGACCACACCAACAGATGGGTGCAAAAGCTCATGCAGATGAGCTGTGGCCCCCAAGAGCTCCCCTGGGCCAGGGCAGTTCCAGAGTGGGAAGAAGATGCTTCATTTTACATTTTTCCTATAGCTTTGTCCCAACAAGTACCAGACACCTAGTCCACGGGCTTTACCTCCCCGCATCTCATGCTGAAGTTTCTTTGTACTCTCAGCTCGTCTGAGGGGCCGTCACATGGAAAGCCTAAGGTATTGAATGAACTTCACAGGTAGCCAGTGCAGCTGCTCCAGGAGAGATTTGGTCCAATACGACTAGGATAAATACTTTCTAAATCTTTTTCTAACAGGTTAAAATACTCCTGCTGCAGCCCGAGAAGTGGCTGTGACAGTACATGGGAGAATCCGGCAGCTGCCACGGCTACTTTCAGCGTGCAAGCTGAACAAAATGCAAAAGGTGAAGAAACTATCTAAATAATGAGGGAAAGTGCATTAGGTCAGTATAGCTCATTCTAACTAAGTGTAATTAGCTGGAGAAGGAAGAAAAATTAGCTCACCAATATTCTTTCACAACGTCCTGTCAAGTGTTCAGGGACATTTAGTTTTGAGGCAAAGTTTCAACCAATATAAATATGCCAAATATAATCTTCAGTGTCCTTACCTACTTGTACAAGCAACCCGAGTCACATGCTGCTTGGGACTCTCATAAATTTATATTATAAACCCACTTAAATCTATGCATAGAAAGCAATACACATCATACCCAAGAAAACGGTCATTACCTGGGCTACTTGGCAGTTTGGGGAGTTGCAGATTTTTGACCTTAAAGATGTATCTGGTAGAAATTCTTTAATGTACTCACTTGTCCTCCTAGTGATGTCTTAAATTATTCAGAGACTCAACTGTAATAATAGTTTTTCAACTGATGCTCTTGCTTAATGTTTCTTCATTTCACAGGTAGAGGTTTGTTTAAATCAAGTACAACTATTTCTATTTAAATTTTAAAATGATTATGAAAATCTTTCTTTTCACCCTAGGCTGAGTAAATTATTCCCTTCTCTAGAGCTGGGGAAGGTTTTTTAGACAAATTATCTTGTTTGCCAAAAATGCAGTTGTAGAGAATTTGGGGGCAAAATTACTTGAAAATTCAGCTAGATCTTAATAATTATTTTGATAGAAAAACAGTAACACTTTGGAAATGCTGGAATTCCTGATTAGGCAATTCCCAGAATAAAACGCAACTTTAGGTTGCAGAACGTTTTAGTTTAGAAATTTCAAAAAATTAATCAAAAGTGCTTAATTTGACCCTAAGCCGAAGTCATCCCTTTTTGCAGCTTTAGATTGCTCAGAAAACTGACAATGTTACTTTCTATGATCAGCTTCAGGTGATGTTTTTCTTTTGTTCAATTTTCTGAGCTAAACAGCAAGTCAGCTACATCATACATAACCAATCACAATTTTCTGAACAAAAATAAAACGATGAGTCCGGACTGCGTGCTGGCACCGCAGTGGGACAGTGTGCCTGAATATCCTGAACCACCAAAGACAGTAGGCTTTTCCAAGCACCTGTGTGTGCACATACTGCTACTGCTCTTCCTTCAGCGATACTAAAACCAGATTCCTAAAGATCTGCCAAATGAAAGTATTTGATCCAAGGGAGAAAGTGTCACCCTGTAAACATTTTTGATCAGTGCTTCTCTCAGTGACAACGCATTGTTCGTGACCTGGGAAGTATTGAACTAAACGCAACTCTCAAAGCCCCGCTACGAATACAGAGTGGTTGCAGTAAAGAGATTTCCAGTCAAGCCTGTGAAGAGAAACAACTGGTGCTTATCCCAGCCAAAGTACTCACCAATAATTCCTTGGAAGATACCTTACTACTTCTTCTTTAAGAAGAAGACTAAACAGAAAGCACAAGGCCACACAAAATTGACTTCTCCATGTCGGTATAACAACCCTCCCCCTTCTATAATGCATGTGAGCCCGTAACGGCAAGCAGCAACCATGCATAGCAGTGAAGAGATTTCATCCGGAGCATCTGTAAAGTACATGATCCTTCTCGTAGAGCCTAGGAGGTATGGCATTAGTGACAGTGAATACCACAGATACCTCTTCCTGTATTTGAGTGTCCATTCGTTTTGATGTGGGTTGTGTCTTTGTGTTCTGGATGGGAATTGTGTGCTGGTATGGCAACACCAGGAGAAAAGTGTTTCTTGACTGCTGGAACTCCTCAGGCCTGGAAGCCAAAAGCTGATGCCCTCTCTCTGAGCAGCTCCCGGCACAAATGACAACTCCAGCTCCCTGCAAATGAAAAAATCCTTCTTACAGGAATGACATCAAATCCAGGCACTCAGAGTTTATGTCAAGATCAGCTTGAATATAGGGTATTAAATATTCCTAATATTGGAATTACCTGTATTTTTCTGAAGCAGGCTCTGCTGCTCTTGGTGTTGTGTACGTAGGCTTTCTATACAAGTTACAACACAGCTGGGGTGCGCATTGCCACTAGGTGTTTTATATTTTCACACTTTCAGTATACCACTTCCCAGTCAAACAGAAACCTTCAGCTAATTATTAGCTGCATTTCAAAATTTTTAGTTTCCTCTTTATCAAAGTTACAAACGTTTAGCTCCTGAATGCATGATTGATTTTTAATTATTCTTGTCTCACCCCTCATGTAAACTGCAGTCATTCGCACTCGCATGTCTCCTTCTCCAATTCTACTGCTCTCTGCAGATCTTAGTCAGAGAATCAATAATGGCAAGGGCCTAGCTCCTCTGCTCCACAACCAAGTGACAAACTACAACCGGTTGTGGTATAGTCAGATTGAATCCCCGGCAGAAGACATAACTACATACCAAATGTAAGACAGACCATAAAACTCTCACCCTTCCAAGGCACAGACACACCAGGGAACAAGGAAGGTCATTTGTCTTAATCCAGTCTCCTGACAACAGACTCTGAGCTATTCCAGAGAGGGCTTCCCTGACTGGGGCTTTCTCTCTGGGACTTTGACTTCTTAGGAAGTCCAAAGTCGCAGTTCACGGGAGCTCGATTCACTTGACTAAATTGAGGTGTCCAAAGCCATCTGGGACACCCAAAGTTACCCGTGACCTGCAAAAGAGCCATGTCCTGGAAGAGGAGGTAGAGACCAGGCAAGATTGAATAGGACATCTCAGATCACACTAGACTTCCACGTTTTCCTAATTAATTTTCTTTCTTTCCAGTGCTACGTGCCTCTGGTTTGCTACTGCTTCCTTAACCCTTCAAGGCCTAGGCCACATTTCTGAAATTCTTCCCTTCTCCACAAGGACTTTATTGTGATTTTCAAAGCAGACTTCCAACATATGTTACCTTCTGGGGGCTCAAAGACTGGTGGATTCAAGCAATACATGTGATAGCCACGGTCACAGTCATCACAGAAGAGCAGCTGGTCCTGAGGCAGCGTTGTTGGGGAGACAGTAGGGAAACAGGGAGAGAAAGAGAGGAGAAGAGAGAAAATGATGTAAATTAGTCTCTTGCCAAGATGAAAACATAAGCATGGTAACCAGCAGTGCTCAGCTAGGAATGCAGAGCTGCAACACAGAGACTAAGAGGCTATTGGGAACATGAAAGGCTAGATAGTGAGTCCACTGTCAACCACCATATTTATGAGAGGCTGCAGAGAGCCCTTCTCATCACAAAGGCAGTTCAGGTTCTAATTGGAAAACCTCTCTGAGAGGTAGAGGACTTCCTCTCCAAGGCGGCCTCGTGATGCAGGAGAAAAGGCTGTTAGGCTGGGGATATGCTGTATTGAGAGAAGAGGACAGGCTCTGCTGGTCTCCAATGTGACCACATAACGGATCTCATCCCTTCAGCGGAAACCTTTCTCATCGAAAGCCTGGCCTTAGCCAGTTCTCCAAAACTCAGCTGAGTAGATGCTCTGCAAAACAGATGGAAATAACATGATCCCACCATGTGATCTGCAGCTCTTTCATATATTTTGGGGAAAAAAAGCTGCTCTAAAGTATCCCATGATTCCTAACACAGAACAGTTCCCTGTTTTCAGATTTCCTTGTTTACTGCTAAAGCAAAACAAAATCTCAGGCTTCAAATTTATTCTGCTATAGGGAACATAGTGTTAGCTAATTGCCTCCAAAGTTCTCCAGCCACTGTCAATTTTCCAAGTTTCTCACAGACCACCAAGGACCCTCAGCATCAGATTTTAACTGAAAACCCTGCAGAGAGGACACTGGTCAGCTGCAGGCTCTGGATCACGGTTTGGAAGTCATTGGGATAGGTGATTAGGTGACTAGAGAGAGGCCTAGCCATCCCAGGTGCAAATGCTGTCATGTTTTCCAGGTCTTGTAATTAAGATTAAAAAATCTTGCCCAGAAAGCACGGAAAATCAGGGACAGAAGAAACACATCTGCCATCTCTCAGGTTATCACCCATTCACGTCTACTCCTGACTACCATATTGAAAATACTGCTCTCTTGCAGCTCCCTGTGACATGAGTTTATGGCCTCCAGCTGATTCCTATTGAATAAGCATACAAACCACGAGTATCGCTGTCTTAAGTGGCTCTATATGATACCCATGGTAATTTCATCAGAGACCAACAGCTGAACAGTGGCACTGGGGAGAAGCCCATCTCTGCTTTCAGGAGTGGTTTTTTCCTCGGAGATGTACAGAAGCAGCAGTAAAGCCATGACCCACACTGTTGCCACGTGCTCCTCAAGGGTGGGCATGACAGTAGTTTGCAGTGACTCTTATTTGCATGAAAAGGTAAATGAACTCACATCGTTCTCAGAGGTCCCACAAAGGCTGCAGGATTTGCACTCAATGCACTGCCACTGATAGGTTTTAACAGCCTCAGTCATGTTTGTGGTAAACTGCAGGCAGGTCGGGTGTCCTGAGGAAGATCGGAAACAACTGTCATTGTTAAGGCTCATTTATTGCTTGTTAATTAACCGGTATTAAATTTGGGAACAAAACGCACATGGACATGGACTGATCACAACATGGGCTGCAACTAACAGATACCAAAGAGGAAAGCAGGCATTAACCCTTTCGCTGCCGGGCACAAGAGAAAATCAGAGTCATCCCCACCCATTCCCCATTGGCAAAGCAGTTTTATTCAGAGCTCTTAAAAACGGTTTGGCTTTGGGTTTGGTTTTCGTGGAGCTTTTTTTTGGTAAGAAAACAAGAGAAAGGATGAAATAAGAAACAAACCCAATTTCAGAGAGAGCCCATCCGTCTTAATAGAAATTGGAGTACAGTTTCAATTAGCGTTGTTTCGACCGGACTGAAGGACCTGGTGGAAATGAGGTTATTCTCCATTTCAGAGCTTCCCTTCCTGGTGTCCAAATGGGTGGAGCAATTCTGTAAACTTTGCTTAAATGGAAGCAGTAGTGTACAGAGAAGAAGCAAGACAGGATGGAGGGATACAGCTTTTAATTTTTTTTTTAAGAGCTCTGCCACTGAAGTTGGTTGGCACAGAAGAAACCAAATTGCACAGCTAACCTTCCAGGATCAAAACAAGAAACCGAAAGGAAAAAACCCCAAGCCAACTCCCACAATGAACTAAATGAAAGGAATAAAGAGGGGGAAGCTAGCAGAACAGTCACATCTAATCGGGAAGGACAAATTGCCAGAGTTACAACCCCCGCCCCTACATGCGTGTCGACTCCAGCTTTGCAAAACAGCGGTATCACAGTAGCAGGGTCAGCAATGGGCTTTCTGGAGGGGAAAATACAAACAAACAAACAAACCAAAGGTAGGATCAGTGTTCCTTCTGCAAAACAAAACAAGAAAAATATACCGCTGAAATAAAGTACCGTACTCCCAAACCACCCCTGTCAGGCTGAGGCAGTCCCTATGTCACCTGCAATAATCTATTGCTTGCCTTCTTGGAAAGCCCCGTATTTAGCATCCCTCTCTGACACACGTAAGCATTAACACTGTGCATAGTCGGGGCGGGGGGCATGGGAGGGTGATAGCCAATTGCTCATCTATAGAAAAACTAGAAATAAAGGTACGCACAGACAACACTACCACGTGCTACTTCTACGACCTTACACCATCAGGTGTGTGGTGGGGTTTTCACCTTGAATCACTCTGCTGGTCTTAGACTACAGCCAATGAGTAGGAAAAAATCTTCTCCACCTCCACCAGCCTAAATGTTTTTTCAATAGTGGAGAAAGAAAGGCTGCTTCTCCAATAGGAAAAAAAGACACAGCCACAATAGATGTGGGCATAGACGTGCCATCTTCATTACCAGACCTATCAGCAGTATTTTGCTGTGTCATCACACCACCTATCACCACCCTGCAAGAAGCTTCTATATTTTCTAGCTAGTGAAGCAAACAGTTGCTGAGACTTGCTGGGTAAGGCAATAATGCTGTAGGGAATATATTTCCTTTATGTGCCCATGAAACCGCCAAATGGTGTAATAAGGATTTGGGTTTTCCGGTTATATTTGCGTGGTAGTGACACAAAAACTAAGCCTGTCCAGCAAAGAAATGTGTGTACATAAGTTATTAAGGAAATTGAATAGAAAATAAAGGAGATATTTAAGGAAGGAGGGATCAATGACACTGTTCCTATCACTCTTAAGCCTTTGAACAAATGTTTTGACAGTACTGATGAGCTCAGATTGGCTAAGATCACTGGGTTTTGGAGCCCTTGAAATGTCAGCACAAAACAAGAGTCAGATTTTACCGAGATTTACAGTGGACCAAGTCCAAACTAAAGTTCTAGGGACCTTGAAACTGCAATGGTGCAGAGGAGACTTTGTGACATGATGCCTTTTCTTGCTGAGAGGACCTCAAATAATTTCTGATACTACCAAACTAGCAGAACCTGACATGACACTGAAATGTTCCTCCAGATCTGATTTACAGCAAACGCAGAACCTCATTCCAGCACCAGTAAATAGACCAAATGTGCCACGCTACACATCGGGGAGGAATTCATCCCAACGGCAGTGAGACGGCTTCCAGAAAGGTTGTACAGTGCTGGAATACATCACAGAAAACAACTTGTACGTAGAGGCGAGTTAATCAGAGAGTTAAATAGCTTCAGTCTACATTTGAAAAGAAACAGAAAGAATGGAATCAAACTTACAGAAATAAATCACAGCTAAATGCATACACACTTTCACATGCTCGCTTGCCTGCATACACACATTGCTCATTGCCGAGACTCCAGCTAGAGACTCTCCCTTTCTCAAACGACTTGAAGGTCAGGTTCTGTTCACTACTTTATCTCTGTCCCTTCACAGCCATTCCTGCTCTCTTCCAGCTATCAGTCTTGGCTGTCTCATTCCTCATTTGCCTCAAAAACACCTCTGCAGGTTTTCTGTGCTGCATCTCCTATCGATGGTGCCTCATCCTTGAAGTGATCCATCCTATTTTGCAGAGCCCTTCTTAAGAACCACACCCACCACGAGCCTAAAAGAAATGGGCTCTCGTGCGCTGAGGGTTGCTTAGAAAACATTAATAGTGGAGTGAAGGCCACGGTGGCTTCTTTTTAGTAGCAATGCAGAAATATTTTGCAAAAATATACCGATTTATTCGGTCCAACAAATCTCACAGCCATGTCTGCATAGCCGCAGATTGCTCTCTGTTAGCCCAGGGCTTATGGCATGTCTAAAGGAAAAAGAATATCTCGTGGACATGTCTTT
Organism: Rissa tridactyla; assembly: GCF_028500815.1. Classification (NCBI taxonomy): domain Eukaryota; kingdom Metazoa; phylum Chordata; class Aves; order Charadriiformes; family Laridae; genus Rissa; species Rissa tridactyla. The sequence goes on from NC_071469.1 coordinate 42,937,158, forward strand.
CTGCAGCCTCTAAGTCAGATCCTCTTTCACATTAAACAACGTGCCTTGTGGTACATGACCCCATCAGCCTGATGTCGTTGGAAAGACTATTTTTACTTACGCCAGCCGCGATTAGGGCCTGTAGCGTATGGCAAGCATGTCAGCAGATACTCAGAACATTAACACTCTTTTTCCTGCCCTCCCTGCTCTCCCTCTTCACAATCTCTCTATTTTCCTGATACTTTGGTTCAAAGCCCAGTGTTTTTCATGACCTATGAGGAAACGGACATGTCCAAGACTTCCTGGAGCGGTGTTAGTGAACACCATCCCTGCTCCATATCACAGCACTTCTTGGCATCCCTGCTGTGGCAGAATACCTGAGGACAAAGCCCTGTAGCTGCATATGGCAGGCTACCATAGGGAGATTCAAATTCCCTTTAAAAAAAAAAAAAAATAGGCTAGTTCAGCCCACAAACAATTTTGTTTTACACAAAGAGCAGTCCAAAATGTGGTTCAAGTTACAGACACTGTGGCACAAGCCAGAGAGCTGAAAGTCCTTCTTGCTTAATTTCATCACTTATGAGGTCAAGATGAAGAAACAGTCTTATTTCGCTAATCTTGTGATAAACGGCATTTGCTGTGGTGAAGGTGTGCAGCAAAGAGTCTGCAGCTGGAAATCAGTTAATAATTCAGGTGGTGGCTCAGCCCTGGCAAACCCTGGATCACTCTCACACGTCTGTATCAGCTCTGCAGATCTAACAGGGGGAACAAGTAACATGTATTTATGGTGTCACTGAAGTCAATAGACAGACCTCTAAAATACACCCCGGGAGCAGTTCTGTTGAAGGAGAAGGTGATATGTTAACATCGACAGTTTCTAATCTACCATAACTATTCTCTACCTAAACTTTTGCTGCGCTGCAATAGCTACAGACAACGTAGACAATAAAACTTGCAGTGAGAAGGTTTCCAACAGCCCATCCCTTTGTCTTAAAGCAATATTTTAAAGTACAGATCAGGTCTGAAAGCTCCCTCATCTTTGTCGAAACTCTCCTCTGGATCTGAACCCTGTGACTGAGACCATATTTTATGGTGACATCCGTGTTTCACATGCCACTGGCTTTAATTGTACACTATGTCCACCAGAGATCTGGTCAGAGGAGTAGGGGGCAAGCACATTCAGAGACCGTTTCTTGTCTCCTGCACCCAGTGCAATTGCAGGCTGGCGGTAAGGAGAATTTTAACATAAATACCCTAAATACATATATATGTATCCCTAAAAATCTTTTCTGTTAACACTGGCTGTATAACACTAAAGACCAAAACTGACATTAAAGGGCAGGAGCAATCTGCTGCTCCCAGGCGCTCTGTGACCAGTGAAGGCCTTAGAATGGCTCATTAGTGCTTCTTCAATAATGGATTCTGCATTGCAAGATTAATTGCAGCCATGTGCTCTGTCACACCCGCCACAGACTATTTAAGTTAACAATCCAATCAATAACCTTTTTCAAACAAAGGCAGAGATTATCTTGAGAGGAAAAAAAAAATAAGCAAAGCCTCCTTTTTTAAAACAAATGTGAAATTACTTATACAGAGTAAAAGGAATTTTCACCCAGTTTCCAATTCTTTCTCTTATCTTCACTGTGTAGTGGTGGGCTTTTTAATCAATAGCATAATGAAAACCCACAGGGCTCCTGGCTATATCGCATCAGAATTTTTTCCATAAACTATTCAGGTCTTTAAACAACCATAAATTCATATTACAGATATAATGACCTATGTCACAGGAACCCCATCCAAATAATGGAACTTTTACATGCGAAGAAGCTGCAAAATTTCCTCCTGCTAAGATTGAATAAGGATTGCTGTGACCACTGCCATTATCAGACAGAATTATTACTGTTATTCATACAAAAGAAAGGAAAAGTAGCTTGTAATTCTAACAAAGGATACGATTTTATGGGTATATTACAATTTAGCCCTCATTTGGCTGTCTAAGAAAGCATGCTTACAGATATGCAGTGTCAACAACTGACAGACTAGAAATGGCCCTTAAAAACCCAAACCACCCAGCCACACCAAAAGGCTTGGCTCTGCCAGAATCCCAGGGCTCCAGGAGCTGCAACTCTCAGAAAAAGACCAAACATTCCTAAAGGAAGAGGATGGGGAGCTCTTGGCATTTTTCCGGCCCTTCCCATCTTGCAATGGCAAGGGACATATACCTGCCTGCTCAAACGGAGGTACTCAGAAACCTTCAAAAGGGTTTGTGGGGTGAGGATCCAAGGCACCACCTGCCACGGTACCTCTGTGATACAGGGAAGCTGTATCTCTGTACCTGCCACTGTACCTCTGTGATACAGGAGTATTTCATTATAGAAAAACGTAACAGCTTTCCCAGTAGCCAGGCTGGGTGTCAGAGGCTGCAGGTGAAGAGCTCTTGTCTCACCCCTTTTGGCACTGAGCCCTGCTGAATCCAGCCTCTTAAGAAAAGCAAACAAACAAACAAACAGAAAAGGAAATCTCACTGGTAGGCACCGTTGGGTTTTATTACTATGAGGCTGAAGAGGAGGAGAGGAAACACAGGAGAGGAAATATTACCACCGTGAATTTCTACATCCTGATGGAAATGAGAGAACGGGGCCATTTCTCCCAGTGTCCGAGGCGCTGTGTTCCAGCACCACCAACTCTGCTACAGAAGTGAGTCCGAAAGGACTCGGGGGCCTCGGTGAATAGGCTGGTCAGTCTAGTTTGGTCAGAGACCAATTTTGCTCTAAACTAATACACTGCAATATGCCAGTAATTGTGGAAGAATTAACGCCTTTAATAATTGATGGAGCTCTGAAGCCATTCAGCTGCAGCAGAGCTTATAGTTCCTATTATTTCATTTCCTGGCCCTATAGTCGTTCTGGCCAGCGCGGACAGAGCTTAAACCGAGCCCGCAGCACGGGCAGGGGCACTCTGCTGCATTAGCACCCAGGACTGGCAGCCAGCTGCACTCCGGAGGTGGTTTGCTTCTCGGTACTGCCAGTTCCAGTGGAAAAAGAGATGTAAATTACAAGCAATCGCTCGAGTATTCGGCATCAGTAGAAGAGAGCCCGCTTTAATTGCTCACCTAAGGGACAAATAAAACCCCTCCTGGGCAAAAGGTAGTGGTTCTGTCCCAGTCGCAGTCAGGCAGGTGTAATTGGAGTCAATGGGAACTGAAAGCAGGACAGACCTGTGTTTGAAAGCAATTAACGCCGGAGCTCTCGATGAAGTTATAAAATGGTGGTGTGTGGAAGGTGGCACTTGCAGCTCGCTCTCCTGCACTACCCTGCTGTTGCTTTAGCCACGCAAACACCAAAGGGAAAGGGGGGGGGAGTGAGCTCCTACCGAAACACCCGTCCTCTCGAGGCACTCCCCGGAAAATTGTGTTTCCTGAGGAAAGTCCGCCCACCAGCTCAACTCGCTCCCAGCTCTGACTCTACAACGCCGCAGAGTTTCCTCTGAAATGTTTTTAAGCGTCAAGAGCATCAGGGAGGACAAAGAGCCTGGGCTACAGAGGGCACATCGAGAGCAGAGCTCGGCTCAAAGGCTGCTCACGTGCATAAACAGAATGAAGGATCTGTGCATACACGGACTCACGTGCACCCAGAGAGATTAAGCCGCAGACAAGGCAGAGTTACGCTGTCTGGCACGGGGCGGCGGGAGGAGCTGGGTGGGATTCGGGGGTGACCTCCAGAGCACGCAAAGAGAGAAGCCAGGAGCCAGTTATTCTGGGCATCCTACTGGTTTGTCACTCAAATCCCCCTCTCCCCACACGCCGTGCAGATGCCACAAGACTTACAGAAAAGCTACTTGAGAATTGTTATCTTAGCAGGGAGAAATGAAAAACAGAAATCACAGATTTTAAAAGCCTCTAAAAACTGCCTACAATTAACTTTGGCGTATACAAATCACCGCCCTGGGAGAACACCCTGATTTGGGCTGGTGATGCTGCAGCCAGGCCCTCTGCTCTGCGCTCAGGTTTGCCGGGGGGAGGAGGAGCCCTGCCAGGGTGCCCACTGCTGTGTGGGGGTCCCCCTCTAGCCAGGCACGCCTGCCCCTCCAAAACCACCTGGGACGGGATGAAATCTGCACCTCCGTTTCATATTGCCTGGGAGGTTAGGCTGCGGCAGATCTGGGGCAGAGCCTTGCTGCTCTGCCTTCCCCTGCGAGGCCGAGCAGCAGGGATTCGGGCACACCCCTGACACGCGCCGCTCAGCTCGCTGCGAAGGGGCTGTGATAAGGCAGAAGGAAGGCGGCAAAGCGGGCTCTGTGCATTTGCAACCCAGGGCATCAGAAATGGCCCCCAACCTTAAAGCTGGAGGAAACGCCGTACGCCAGCGATGTCCCTTCTCAAAACCAGCCAACACTCTGCTCCCTTCTCTTCCAGATCGGCCCCCATTAGCCACTGCTGGCCGCTAGACAAAATGGCTATTTCTTGCCTAAGAAAAATAATGTGGAAGCACTCAAATAACCTCGTACTGAAGCATCAGCTCGTTAATGCACTGGTAAGGCATGCCAGCAGTGTACAATTCCTGGGGGTGAATTAGGTCAGAGTGACCTCCAGAAAACCCACCAGGCTGCATCGGGCTGCGCGCCGCATTATGGGTAACGATCTGCTAATTGCCAGGAGGCACTTGGGCTGCTTACCAACACCAACAGGAAGGAAACCTGCCTGCAGGCACCGCACGGACTCCATATGCCAGGGACATAGCTCCTAATAACGAGAATAAACCCATTTATAGAGCGCGAACTGGGCAGGAGGACGGGCACGGAATGCTAATGGTGCCCAGCAGGTACACCTGGCGGGGGTCGGCTGCCTGAGACCCCCCAGCAATGACCGCCCACTCAGCGCAGGGCAGATTTTGCATTGGGTTGCACAGCGCAGGAGGGGTGAGGTAGATGGGGATGAAAACACGGGAGTGGGAGGAAGGCTGCTTATCCAGACAAGATGAATCACCACAACCTGGAAAGCCAACATCCCCTTTGCCCAGGGGACATTTTTGTTACCCTTCAACAAACTGCAGTGGAAAAAAACCTCCGGCGCGGCTCCGACCTCGTCGCTATGCACTGCAGGCTCCCCAGCCAGGCCAGCTCACACACCACAGAGCTTTCAATCAACTGGCAGGCTCACTAAACCCTTTCAAAATGAGCAACCAAGCAAAAATACTTGGTCATAAACACTAAAAATAGGAATGGAGGATTGGGTTTTGTTTTGCTTTTTAACTTGGTGAAGCCAGTTCTTCCTAGTGCATTAAGTCCACCTCCCTGGCAGCCCATCTAGAACATCTCCTCCCCCCTGGGAGAGCCAAAATCCCCAACTATAATGAGAGGAGTGGGTTGGTATTTAAAATGCTAGGGAAACGGCAGCCTGAATAGCCTTCTGCAAGAGCGTTACCTTTGTTAAACCCCCCCATAAAACCAGATATCAGCTCTGCCCTTCCTCCCCTCCCTTTAACCTGGACAAGGACTCTGCTACCTGCTTGGATCCACATCTGCTGCCCAAATACCTGAGCTCCTTCCCCACCATTCCTGCTGTGAAACTGCCCCGCTAACACAGCCAGCCAGACGGCAGCACGCCTGCGGAGATGCTCAGCCTGCCCAGCGTGCCTGTGTTATCAAGGTGGCGCTCACAAAGACCGGCTCCAGCATTTTCATGCTGACCCGACAAAGTGCGTCTAACCCGAGCTGGCGGCGGCAGTGGATGGGAGACTTCATTTCTCCGGGGCACTCCAACCGGGGCTCCTCCACTGGGATTATGCGGGAAAGCGCGACAGAGGCAATCCTTCGTGACGCGGGCACCTCTTCACTAAAAACAGGCCAAGTTCACCCCGTCGGTACGGAGAGCATCAAGACAACCCCTCTGCACTGCTGCGGCCCTCCTCAAGCACCAAGGGCTGCGGGGAGAACTTCAGAGATGATTTCACCCACGGGCCACAGAACAGCCATCCCATAAAAGTAACTGACGATTGAAAACAGGGTAGGCTGGGTTTACACTGATGAATTAGGGGAAAGGAAAGGGAAAAAGGAGAGAGTATTACTAATCTCTGGACAAACTTTCTTTCTAGAAAGGTTAAGGAATGACTTTGGACTAATTCCCTGAGAGCCCAGCTCCAGAAATTTCAAATCAAATGGCAAACTCCAGAGAAATTATTTAAGTGTCATCATTTTAATATTAAATAAACATAACTATGCCAAAGACACCATGCCGTTGCATAGGCAGTAGCCTCATTGCTGTTCCATGAGGTAACCACGTGTCATCCGGGTAAAGAAATTCAGCACGTGATGGGTAAATTGTTGATAACCAACGTGAACATGCCGTAAATGCAAGAGGTCTGGTTTCCCCCACAAGCATAATTTACACCGTTGCTAATATGATTGTATCTACAGACATAAGTAGAACTGCCTCACTCAACTAAACACAAACAAAAACAATTTGGAGCAAATTACTTCAGTTCCTCGTTGATTTAAAGAAACCCTTTCAGCTGCCGAATGGGCAGTGCTCTCCACACACACTCTCCATTGTTTGCAATGCCATGCCAGAAGCTGGAAAAATCCCATCGTCTACTGATTTTTTCCCTTCTTCGTTAGTTAAACCCCCCTGTTTGGTTGAGAATTTCTAAGTGCCAATCGAGATTTCATCATATGGCAGCCAGTTTTCACTTCCCCATCAAAGTCCCAGCAACATCAATATCTAGAGGGAAGTAAGAGCTATAACTGCACCCTGCAGAGCATCAGTACGCGCTCGGTAGGAGGGGGTGAAATGTCTCAGTTTATTCTCTAAAAAATACAATTTCAGGGTGATCTAAACATCTGAGTGAAGGAATGAATTTGAATGAAGTAGTTCCAGTCAAAAGCAAGCAGAAGGGGAGAAAGGGTTAAGAGGCAGCAGAGGGAGAAACTGATTTTTCAGAATGGGTGAGATTTTGTGCCAGTGTTTCACAAACAAGAAGTCGGACTTTCGTTTTGGAGCAGTACCTTGCTTCAAAAATGAGCTCGATGGAATTGTTTTTAAGAGACAGAAAAAATACTTACAAATGAAATGTTCATTCAAGCCCACACACACTTGGCAGTGGTAAAGGGTCATTTCATTCAGAAAAAAAGAGAATGCGTTCCGTTTCGAATCAAACCAAAATCTTTTCTCCTCACCAGGGTATTTTTCAGTTCAGCCTTTTTTGAGTAACTGTCCAACAAAATGCTGCCAGACACACCAAAACAGTAGGAATTTTTTTTGGTTTGTTTTTCACTGGGAGAACACTAGATTAAAATCCATGATCTGTTTTCTCAGAGCTCACCAGACCTCCTACCCCGGATTAGGCAAATCAAAGTGCAGGCCATTCTTTAACCTGTAACAAGTGAGCAGCGTTGCTTTAACCTACACAACCGATACTTCACAGCAGCTAAATATCACATCAGATTAAACAAGAAATTAGCTAGTTCCACAGCAGTGGACACAAATGTCCTTCATTAAACAGTTCACTTTCCAGCACCAGAGGAATCGCTTAACAGAGCCTATATAAAAGTAGAACATTATCGTATTTAATGCTAGAAAATGGTCTTCCACGGTACTACAGGGATCCATGAATCTTCTGACCCTGCTCTTAGCTGGCTGCAACATCGGCTAGCGGAACTGTTGCTCGGTGGTTCTCTTAATGGCAAAGAGGTTAGGAAGTCCTCTCCTACAGGCTGGTCTGACAGAGTTCTGGGCACACAACTCCTCTCACCTTTAACAGCTGTTGAGGGTGTTCATCACCTGAGACATTCACTGCTAGGTGGGATCCCATTACCCATTAAATGTTTGGCAATTCTTAATGATACCTGCCCTGAGCCTAATGGGGACTTGTTCTTCTTCACATAATGCCAGACCCGTAAATATTTAAACAGTCACAGAGGAATCCAATGGGTGCAGATGTCCTTAGGAAATTCTTCACCATTTTTTTCTTTCAGATCACTAAGTACTTGTAAAATCTCACCCTTAATGGAAGTAAGGAAGGGGTCTTGGAGAGCTAATTAATGAAGAGGCTGACCTGGCCTTGCAAGGGAAATGAAGTTCCCTAACCCAGGGAAGGTCGTCTTCTCCAGGTGAAGGAATACATGGCTCTGGACTATCCGGATGTCTGAAGAGTACAACAGCAATCTGAATTCAACTTAGAGAGAGTTTGTGCATAGTTAAAAACTCTTCTAAGCCTCCAGGCTGATGGACACATTCAGAGACATAGTTGGTGTGCAACAAACCTGAGGAGAGATGGGACCTGTTCCTTAAGAAGCCCAAGCCCAGGTATCCCAGCAACGGATGAGAATTCTGAGCCAAGATCCAGCTGCAGAATCTACTGCACCATAAAAGAAATTGTTGAGCTTGAGGAAGGGCCTGGAAAGACTTTAGTGTTGTTTAACATATTTAAGCATATCAGAGCACTGATGTGAAGCAACTGAGATTTGTACCGACCGGGGAAAATTAATTTCTCAAACATAGGCTTAAAACCACCCCATGTAAACTCCACTGTACAAAGTGCTACGTGAACTTGAAAGCTACGTGACACTAAAAGAACAGTACCCCTTTAGTGACAGCACAATTTTCAACTATTTCCCCTCCAATGACTTCCTCTCATATTGGAAAGCTGACCTCAATACTAACTCCTGAGATCATCATATGAAGAAGTTAATGGCTGTTGGCTAACGAAACAAATCCAAACTAGTACGCTAAGTCTTCAGCAACGCTTGAGAAAACTCTCTCCAGCATTACTTAAAATCTCTAATCTGTTTCAAAAAAGAAGGCTGTATCTGAAAGATTTGGTCACGTTCATTCTCTTCCTGCAGTCCACAATGAAGCCACCAACACCAGGACACTAACAACAAAGACTGAAGAAACATAATGAGAAGGGGCTCCAGTCCAAGCAAAAAAATGACTCTTAACACCTGGGCAAACGTAGACATCAACTAGAAGGTCTTACTGAGAATTGTTTATGGAAGATAACAGCACTGAGAAATGAAACTCCACTTTGAAAAAACCCACTCAGCCTAAGACATTGAAGAGAGGCTATGTCTGTTCCTGCTCAAGAGGTACCATCTATCAGCTGGGATCCCAAAGGAGTCCCCTCTGCAAGCTCCCCAGAGCAGCTACCTCCCTCAGGCAGGCAGCAGTACTTCCAAGAGCTTCAGCCCACCGCCCGGCTTCAATGTTCAAAGTGTATTGCCTTTTCCACAGCAGTGCCATAGTTGGTTTGTAGGCCACTCAGAGCTACCACAGCTATCTTAGACAACATTAAACAAAACCGTTTCTAATCATATCCTGGATGGCAGTATTAGCCACAACTCCGTGCTCCAGAAATCTGCGCTTTTTTAAAGGTAAATGCCATCCATCTCGTCTTGTGGTGCAGGCACCATGGAGAATTACAGGCTGCAAGGACAAAACTTCACCAAATAACAGATGATACGGTAAACATTTCTAACACACACACACAGCAAGAGCATTTATTGAAATAGCAAAAAATGCAGTCAGGTCTTAAAAAATATACTGGTGATGGATGGCTCTCATCTTAGGTCTTTAAAACCAAAGATAGGACTAAACTTTGGCAAACGTCCATCTTTCATGCAGCAAAGGAAATATAATTTTACAATAATTTCCAAGGGACAATGGAGATCTTAAACACATCAAGCCATAATTTGGACAAGCCTAGCCATAGCTAAGAGGAGTAGTCACTGCTGGAGTGCTCTGCTACTTATGCTTTATGTAGTTGAGGTCCTACTCAGCCATCTTCAACAGTAGGGATGGACAGGGTACAGAGAAGTTTATGTCTTTGATAATGAGCATTAAAAGCTTGGTTTTAGAGAGACAGGGTTATGGGGTTTTTTATCATCTGTAGGCTGATGGATCTGATTACAAGTAGGGCTTACAAGCTCCCGGATACAATTTTAACCAGCTTTTTTTTCCTGATTCCAGGCGAAAGATTGGAACAAATCTTAAACCAGTGCAGTATTCTAGTTCAGGTCAAAGCAAAGAAGGCAATGCCATTTTCAGCCCATCCAGAGAACTCAAGATTCCAGCCTTCAGCTTTTTACTCGCTCCTCCTGCCATGTCTGACTCTCACCAGCAAGAACACTTCTCCAGACAGGAAAATACGATACCTTCCTAGCCAGCATGCCAACGTAAATCTGCTCTGGGGCTTAGGGAACAGTGGTATTTTTTTCTGTTCCGATAATTTCTGCAAAATTAAAACTTTCCTTTAGAACATTTCTATTTCCAGGCCTGTGGATTAAAAGAAAACCCACCAAAAAACAACAACAACAAAAAGCACCAAAACGTTCAAAGTAATAAGACTTATGCGGAGTTGTTCTCTGGAGTCTGACAGCCTGTAACAATAGCTCTGCTGTGGTGGGAAGGATCCCATTCATCTAAACAGGGTGTTGACAGACATCCATAAAGGCCAATTTCAACGTACACTTTCACTCCTGGTTACCTTAGCAGAAATGTCTAGCTCTGCTCTCTGCATCCATCACGCTGGGGACAATGAAAATGACAACTGCATTAGAATGGGAAATGACCTATTGAACAAGAAAAGTGCACTGATGCCACAAGCAGTTTCCTTCCTTCCTTTCTTCAACTTTCCTTTCTTTGATTTGTCACCATTCAGCTTTGCCCTCGGTCCAACCTCCGCCTGGGTCTCTCTGTCCTATGCAGCACAGCAGAAAGCTCAAGAGGAGCTAGAAGAAGAACAACAAAAGCAGCCATGGCCAGGGGCTCAGGATCTGTCATCACATACCCTGCCTCCTCTGTTTGCTTTGGGGTAGGAAAAGAAGGTTATTTGCTCCCCCATGAAATCCCCAAGGAAAAGTAGTTTTGTAGGCCTACAACTCAGATTATTGTTAAGAATATCTGAGAGCAAAGCGCAGAAAGAATATTGGAAGTTGCTAGGAGGGGCTTTAAAACCAGCAACCCTGTCACCTAGTATGTGCCCTAAGAAGAGCATCATAGCTACCTTCTCAGCACAGCTCAGAAATACGGTTAGCACCTTACCCCGCCTTTCAGCTGCCTCTGGTCCCCAGGGCCCAACAAGTGAAAAGGAAGGACAGACTTTTTAGCCACAGAACAGCTGAGGACAACCCATTAAGGAGTCCAAAAGCTGCTCTATCAGATTCCGAAGAGGTTCCCAAGAGCCACAGTGACTGAGGATATCAAAGGCAGATGAAACTGCCTTTTGCTTTCCTCCTTCTTCCAATGAATCTGCTAAAGGCCTCACACAGGTAAAGATAAGGTCTGAAGGCAAGCAGTGAAGTTTTCAAGTCATAGTCACCTGAAGAAAGAGTGAAGAAACAAAACACTAATGGAAATAAATATTACACATGTGAAAAATAAAACTTTATAAGGAAAGGCTAGAAAAGACCAAGAATAGTTAATTCTCTGCTGGAAAGACACACACCCTGACACACACAACTATTAAAAATAAGGCAGGTACATCTGTACAATTCTGTACAATTCCTATATTGCCTGACTGGATTCATTTCTGATGTGTTCTTTAGGACTTTTTTGCCATTTGATTGGCTGGGGAGGCAGTTCACTACTTTAAAGGATCTGTACCCCCATTAGAAGATCTCTTAAAAACCACACCGCAGCTGCTATTTTTGCAAGCAGCTGCCAAAGTAGAAAGGGCCATCTATAGCCTCTACTGGTAGCAGAGAAATTGATGAGAAGGTAGAGGAAGGCAACAGAGCTTCATAAAAATGACAGGAGGCCCATTAGGGAAGAGGACACACAGAGTTTCCTAAAAAGATGGCATTTAAACTGAAACAGTATTTCCTCTTTCTCTTTCTATCCTATACAACCATGCTATTAATCTAATGTGTGTAAAGGGAAAGGAAGGGTTCATGTCTGCACTGTGAAATGCAGCAAAGGGAACCATAGTTTCCAGTTACTCCAGTGACTGCATTAGAAATGGCATAGGTAGGGTCACAACTCCTTGAGGCAATGCCACTAAAATCTATATGAAAAGCTCTCGTATCGTTTACACTCCACCTTTGAATCTAAATTAACTTAATGCAACTCTATTCGTCTCATGGAGAAGGTTATTAAAATACAAACACATTTAGGAAGATCCTCTATTATCATCAAATGATAGGAAACATTCTTAAAATGAGTCCTACACAAAAGCAGTATTTTATTTCCTGCCTACCTTCACTATAGCAAGCAACAGGACCAGTTTCTGTAGTCCAATGAATGGAGAAGAGAAAGTAAAAGAGAAAAAGGAAGAGAATTCTTGGTTAATGTCATGCTTCATTTAGAAATACAAAAAAAAATCCAGGGACAAAAGTCATAATTTACAAAATGGAAAAGGGAAACAAAATCAATAGAGGAGGAAGTTTTATTTTAAGCTTCAAAGAGAGTATTATAAACCATGGAGAGCTTAGAAAAGTATATGTACAAGTAGTATGTTATTCAACAATGTCTCCTTAAAAGAAGATTATTTGCACTAAAAAAGACCTTGTGGAATTGGTTTGATAAAGTAATATTTACAGAAGAATATACAGTAGGGACGTTGGAAGCAGAACTTTTATTTGGAAGGAATATTACATAAACTGAACACAGACCCTACAGTTTGCAAATCTTCATTACAGTTGTGCGTCTTGTTATATTTTGATGAAATAAAATTTAATTTCTTTTTTTCTCTACAGGCAGTTCACCACTGCAAGTTTAGAAACCAACAAAATGAACAAAACAAAACCATCCTGCTAATGAGTCCGATTAGGACATAAATGTTGTCATTAAACTTAGTGGGAGCAGGACTCAGGTCTACCAGACATCTTACATAGTTATTTTTGGCCCTATGGGTTAAACTGGGAAGGAGAAGGAGAAGGGGAAGGTGGAAGAGGACAAAATCTGCTGCTACTGACACACGAAAAACTCTCAATGAGGTGAGTTTGAGTTTTAGGTGTGCAAGAAACACAATGCAGGATCAGGCTCTCTGGCAGCTTCACCTAGTCAGGATGCATTTTTTGTAGACATAGCTTTTTTTCACTCTGAAAGCCAACATAAGCCACAGTAACAAAACCACTTTTTCTATCTATACCCTGGGTCTATACAAATAGGTACATCTGGCACCCCAGTTACAGAGGAGAAGCTAATCTCAGAGCCAAGTCCAATACCCTTCTCCTAGGACACAAGGCTATCCTGCATCACACATGACAGCGAACAGTCCCGCGCTATCCGCTGTGAGCAGATTTGGCAGCTGACAAAATCCTCCATTGCTTGTACGGAGCAGAACACCTTATTTCACTGAGATGACGACTAACAACTTAGAATTCGGGATGTGAAAGTCCCTCACTGCTGCCTCACAGGACAATTTAGGATTGTAGCTGGGGGAACTCGCATTCTTCTCCTGCTGAGTAACCCCTGTTGCTTACTGCTGACATGCGGGTGCACCTGTACACTTGTAAAGTCCACTACCACTTAAGAAAGGGCTGAAGTACACAAGGTTCCTACACACAGCATCATCCTTGACTCCAACAGGAAGCTCTGTGCCAAGAGCACTTGAACATTTAGATACTTCTCTTACAGCCAACTCACAATCAGCTGTGGAATTACCAAAGCAAAAAATAATACTAAAATTAACAGAATTGTTTTCCCTTTTTTAAACCCCTCTTTAAGAAGCAGAAGTATTTCACAGAGTTGCTCAAGAGCAAACCTCTTTTACTGTGCAGAAAAGACACATCAATCCTACTGGGAGAAGACAGTCCTTTGAATTGGACACAGAATCTGGTAACAAAAAAATCCAGCCACTGAGCTTGGTCTTTGCTATTTCAACAGTTTTTGTTCAGATTTGTGCCTAGCACAGTACAGTAAAGTAAGCTTTAAGCATCTAACAGGTTAATATTATTAAGGAGAAAGTAAACCAGAACAATCTTCACTTACCACATCCAATTTGCAAAAAACAAAGAACCCAGCACATGTATGAATGGCTTCTTTAAAGTAAGAGAGAGAGCAGAGTTGATCTTTATTTTCATTATTTAAAAAAAGTTTTTTCCTTAAAGTAAATATTCAGTCTTTATTTTACATTAAGTGCTTTTTAAAATTTCATGTCTTCACAAAATTGTATTTAAAATTTGAAGTAAAATGTATTTCAAACAAAAATACTGTGCAACTTCAGCACTTATTTTCTCTCTTAAATATCGAAATAAATAAAATAGTTAAGTCTTTTTTCAGTTTGTTTTTCAGTCAGTTCTACTGTAGATCAATTCCAGTTTGACCTGGGTTTACACACACACGTAAAAGAAAGTGAAATCAAGACTTTAAAAAACTTCTTTGTATTGCACCAGCTTAGGGCATCCCCAGAACTTCTCTCAACAGTTGGCGGCCGACTTCCCACAGTCCAGGCTCCTGTGCCAGATGAAACACGGGTACGGAAGGGTCAGGGCAAGGAGAGGAGAAGTATCAAAGCATCCTGGCTTCTCTTGGCCTTCTTCTGAAATGTCTTGCTTGAAGGATGCTGGAGTCCAAGAGGGCAGGGCTGACTGCAGAGGGAAAGGCAATACAAAGTAAAACTAAACAAACTCAAACAGACAACAAAAGCAAGCACTCAAAAAAAAAAAAAAAACCCATGAAACAGAAGCAGCATAAACCAACCTTCCAACACTGTTTGCATTCTAATTCTTTGAAAATATAGCTCAACAGTCTCAGTTTCAACTGATCGTGGGAGCCATGAGTAAATGCAAAGGAAACAAATAGGATATGAAGGAGCATATCCAAAAGAAAGGCACTGAACGCTGTCCAACTTTCTTACTGTGAACATCATTAAATAATCTTCATCATTCAGCTTAGATAGCTGTCTCTTCACTAGAGGTTAAGACCTTTGCTTATGAAATCCTGCTCTGATTACATTGCTATATTACTAATTATTTGCGCAGACCCACAAGTGTATGCAGTGCTGCACAAGACATTTTTAGAAGCCTGAACGATACATGTAGGGTGGCAGCAATATACCTTCTGGAAATAAGTGAAAGACTGCATTTTGCATTGTCTTTAATCCATGAACAGACTAAGTTGCATACTGCTAAGCTCCTGAGCAGTATTAGATAGCCAATAAAACAATCTCTCTATTTCCACAAAATGCAAGTGCCTCCCCCCATGTCTTCCCCACACCTCTCATATCAGTTCTGGATGACACGAAGGTCCAAAATCTTAGGAGATGCCAGTAACCAAAAGGATAACTCAAAGACATGAACTGGCAGCATCCCCTTAACAGGGGTATCAGAACTTGAAATCGCAAGAGCTGGGGTTTTTTTCCTAAATGTTATTACTACTTGTCTTCTCTGAAATTGGCAACTTAACAGTTATGGAGATACAGAGAGGGACATGAAAATAGTTCCGACCCAATCTCAGTATTCTATGGTATTTATACAGGTTGGGTTTTTTCAGCCCTGGTAGATATCTGGCAAAGAGAACAAAGGTTGGTAGGGTTTATTGTAATGCCTCGGTCAGCAAAAATTCAGTCTGGCTACATTCCTGCACTGTGAGGGTTTGTCAAAACAACCCCATGCCAGCATGAACACATGCATGTGCCTCATGCTTTACATATACTCATAGCTACAAATTTTATATAAATAAGAAAAAAATCACAGAGAATAAGAAATGGGTGTTTACTGGAAACATCTACATATGTTGCAGCACAAAACACATTGGGCAGATTTTGCAGTTTTTATAATAAGATGACTCCCAGTGGGGTCAATACAATGTTTGCTTGAGGAATTGATTCAGTAAAACTGCTTGCCGTGGGGAAGAGGCAAATTGCATGAGAAGCCAGGGTTTGAAAGCTCCATAGTTTGATGGTATTTGAATTATAATTTTAGGGCCCATCTCAAAATATCATTGCGAGAATTAACCAAAGAAAGGCCAAGGCAGGAGAGAACGCAGTTGTTACCCGGCACAGTCCGGACTCAGCGACTCTCTGGGTGCAGTTCTCATTTGCTCCATGCATCAGCAGGCAGCAAACTGAGTCTCTGTCTTCAATCAAGACCCTAAGCTGAGGTCTGTAAAATGGCAAACTAGAACTCAAAATGAATAACTAATGTAAAAGCTCAAAGGCAAAACAATGCGGGGAGGGGATTCTAATAACACATTCTGCTGAAACAAATGGCCATCTCGGAGCTTGTCTACACCATACTAGCAAGCGTATTAACAGTGAGGTTTCATTCAATAAAAGCAATAGCTAATAAAGCCCAGTGCTAATCCTTCTGAAGCCAGTGGCAAAGTTCTCTCTGGACCTTGTTTCAGCAGCCTAGGCTCATCATTTATGACCTTACCACATATGTACAATGTTATTCTAAGCACCATTACATATACAAGAAATAAATATCCAACCACAAAACTGGGGGTGCCTGGGTGGAGGGAAGAGATGCAAAGTGAAGTAAAACAGATTTCAGCTCCATCCCTGTTCTACCACATGCCTCACGATCTCCTTTTATTTTTTAACTGTTACTCTAGAATCCCTTATTTTCTTAAAATTTTCTCCATCTATACTATCATGCTTAAAATTTTAAACTGTTGTCATGCAAGATCTGAGATCTGTCCCTGCTAAAATGTCAATTAATTAAGTGCCACCAAAGGGAACATGCTAAGGATC
The DNA here is from genome assembly GCF_028500815.1 of Rissa tridactyla. Lineage (NCBI taxonomy): Eukaryota > Metazoa > Chordata > Aves > Charadriiformes > Laridae > Rissa > Rissa tridactyla. Next base: position 42,953,771 of record NC_071469.1, read on the forward strand.
AGTGCACATTCTACAGAGCCTTTCTTTTCCCTAATCAGCTGCTCAAGCAGCACGTCACTTCCTTATTTCTCCTGCTTCCATCTGTGAATCAGAGTTTGCAGAAGATGGCTTAGGAAATTATGTGTCTTTTCTAAGATCCTTTAGTATGGAGCAGTAGAAAGGTGCCCGAGGAGACAGCTCACATGATTAAACACAGAAAAGTCTGAATCTAGGGCCTGAAATGAAACGTCCCTTTCTTCACATTTCACATCGAAACAGTCTTATTTTGGTACATGGTTTGTGTGGGAGCACGTGTTTCAGGAGAATCTTTGGACAGCCTTGTGCTAACCTTCCTCTAATAAGAAGGACTTCTTTGGAGGAGGACTGGAAGAGCCAGGCTTGTGATTAGTTGAAGGACTGCACCTTCAAAGATCTTCTTATGAAGCTCAGAACAGCAGGTCTCATTGAACTGCTGAAATCACTGGGGAATACAGAGCATCACATTCCTTTCTGATTTCAAAGATGACTGTATTTTTTAGGTACAACCCAGAATCCGCATTGAACACTCTCTTTATACCTTCCTAGTTTGGTTTTGTACTTATGTGTCTTTGAAGATACAATTGGCAGTATGCGGTTCCCTCATTTCTGACCTGGCTATGCTAACGTCCGGCTTCTCTCTTCTTTTTTTTTTCATTGCACTTGGGATATCTCCTCATATATATTTTCTGCCCCATTATCATTGTCATCTTCCTCTCATCCATCTGAGAGAGTATCATGTAGCAGCCCCTTTGCTTTACCTTCATCTCTGACTTACGAGCTACCAACCTTATTTCCCTGTTCCCAGCCTTCACTCCAGCAGTACCTGCCCTGAGAATATTTCATTTCCATATCAACACTCCATTCAATATTCACCATTAACACTACTTTACAACCTAGCTTAAACAAGTACTCTTTTACTTCCATCTGTACATCTTCATTTCCTCCCTATGATTGATGCCTTCCTATGGTTAGCACCACACTGCCCAGTCTGCTGGAATAAACTCATGCTGGTTACCTCAGTTTAATAAAAATTCTTGAGGAATCCAAGGACTACTCTGCTCTCCATAACAATGAATTTCTTTTACCTTCCTTCCTCTCTCAAGACTAGATTGAACCAGTGACCGCCCATTTACACATTAATGATATAAATAACAGTGATGGGTATTTTTCTATGCTAACTGTAATAAATGTCAGCTGGCAATTTTTATGCACTCTCTGAGCTGTTGTGGCTTCTTTCTGAGGGTACTGAGCTACCCGGTTGTCACAAAGATGGGTGGTTATGTTGCGAAAGGATTAAGACTGTATGCATTGTTATAGTAACTGCGTTTGTGAAACTAAATCAAGACTTAATGAATTATGGGCATCTGATCATTGTTTGTATTCCAGAAGAGCCCAGAGTGTGTTAGGCATGGTTCACAAAAAACAATGGTAAGGACTCCACTTGGAAAAAATTATATTTAGAGTATGCCTCTTCTGCAGTTGATGCAGTGAGTGGAGTTCTTCAGAAAAGATGTACCTCGGTAGGTTCCAGCTAGCCCAGGTGCTGCGAGGACTATAGCCAGCACAGCAGCATGGAGCCCAGGGTGGGCTGCAAGAGCATGCAAGAAGCTGGGTAAATACAGCACTCAGTAAAGGCTGAGCTCTGGGCTGCCATCCCCGTACCAGTGGCCGGGTGAAGCTGGCTGGTTCCAAGTGAGTAAAGCCTACACCTCTCAGGCAGTACAAGGTAGGCCAATGAAAACTCAACTCTCTTCATGTCCTTGATAATTTGGGTCTCCATTACTCCTGTGAGCCTTTCCCGGTTAAAGCATACTCTGATTGTATTTTGGGGAACACTGGGTAAAATTAAAATTCTTTTCTTAACCTTCTGATCTGTGTGACATGACTGCTATATGGATACAAGAAGTAGGTGTAAGATGGATGCAAGAAATCCTGTTGCTTGTTTACTGTGGATTTGACACATTTCTAGGTACTTGCTCCCTTTCTGTTTTCCCTGTTGTTCACGTGGGCACATCATAGAGTAGCAAGAGAAAGAAAAAAAAAAATTTAAAGGACCGTAGGATTGAAGGGCAAGAATAGCAGAATACATCCATTTGAATTTCATTTTCCAAATTCTATAACATTTCAGATTTGCAGTATTTCTTCACGAACTGGGAGCAACTCTACTTCTGGACCAGGTTCTGCTCTCAGTTACATTAGCATAAATTTAGACAAAAACCACTGGACTTTTTACTGATACTACTCTTGGGTTACAGTAAGGTCAGTATGGAATAAGTGAGCCCACAGTGCCTCACCCAAGCGCTGGTTCCACCCATTCTTGGTTGGGAAGCGTCTTCCATTTTGACTTCTGTTGCTCTTTATTTTAATGTCTGCATTATCTATATGTGTGTTTGTGTCTGTGTAGATACATTTCTGATGTATGTTTACCTATACATACACACACAGATAGATAGATAAAATGATGCAAATATGCAAACTAAGTCCTAACTCTTTCAGGAATTTTGAAAAAACAGATGCCTGTATGTTTGTGCCTCACCCCTGGAAACCATCTAAAGTTTGAGCTTTTAGTAAGTACGGAAGAGTGGCAAAATATTATAAATTTACCTTGTGTTCCTTCAGAGAAAAAAGGACTGGTTGTGGAAGGAATGGATGTTTTTATCAGTTAAAGTACGCTTTTCATTGACATTGTTAAGTCAAAATATCATTGATTTGACACTTGATCGATTATGATACACCAGCAGGAGCAGAATAGCAACAGAAAAGGATTATCAATATGGGAAAAGCTTAAACAAGGCTTTATCTTGGCAGGTGTGCATGGCTCTGACATGTGCTGTCCTATGGTATAAACACACAGAGGCATTTTGTAATGTTTTGTGACACTACTCTGAAGGCATATTATTAATGTAATCTAGACATCAGTTAGCATGTATTCTGCCCATGCACTTAAAAGCAGAATCAGGCCACTGCTTCTTGCATGTCTAAAAGTGAACAATAAAAAAAATTAGAGAATGGATCCTTTCTCTTTTTTTTAAGGTTTATAGTGTGGGGGGAAAGTTGAAAGAGCTCTCTCAGGCAGTATTGCGCTACCGCAGCAAAAGTAACAGGAGAAATGTAATCCTTTCGGATAGACTTAATTCATACATTAGAATGCATATATTTTATATATATATATATATATATATTTGAATGAGGTATATATATATCTCCAAAGTCTTCATTGTGAGGCTGAGATTTTTATTTCGGTATCAAAAACACACGCCTCCAGTTTAAGGATTAGACGCTACCCAGATAAATGTCTATTTTGCCTCTAATTTAAGAGAGGCCATGATTTCACCCTGTTTGGCATTATACACACCAGTAAAAATATATCCTTGGAACCTAATCTTGCCCACGCTTCAGGGAGATTTTTGCCTGCATTAGGACAGCAAAATGTAACCTACACACTGACTCCTTTTGAATCACTTCAGACTGTACGAGGCTGGATTCTGCTCCCACAGAACCTCCATCAGCTTCACCAGGGGCATGAATGTGGCGCATACTCATAACACAATTTAATCCATGGGACTTACTCCTACAACAAAGCTCAGTCAAGGCTCTGTTGAAAATCCAGGGCACAGAGATTTCACAATTGAGTGAAAGACATTTCAGCTTGCACATACCTTTCAAATCCTGCTGCATGTTTCCTCCTTTCTGGGAAAGTCGCTGGGAAGGGAGTCACTCTCTTCTCCATTGCCCTTGGAACTTTAATGACTATTGCTTTGGTTTATGTCAAGAGAAGCTATTGAAAAGCAAACAAAGTGTCTCACAAGACACTACAGAGAGAAAAAAACTGGGCGACACAGGAAAAAATGCTGTGAATTAAAATTTAAAAATGGAAAGAAAAGTACAAGTGAGGTATTTTTCCATATCATTTCTTCCATGATTCTCTCCTCCATCTGTTTTGTCTTTGACGTCTACAACTTGCCATTCATATTCCATCCCTATGCTTGGAAATTGCTGTCCATGAAGTGAAAGGTGAAGGAAAAGAAAAAAAAGTAGAACGGAGTGAGGAAGACATGAAGGGGTGCAGGGAAGAAGAGATCTATTGAGTGTAAAGGTGTCCAAAGGAGGGATGGAAACGTGTTCCCCAAGGTCATGGTCTTCAGTGGTGCTGCTTGTATTTTCAAGCTGTTAAAGACAAGCGTAGCAGGTGTACAAGAAGAGCCAAACTCCACATGCTACAGTAAGTGCAAAATCTCAAAACGCAGAAGCCATCACATTAAGGGTTTCCTTGTCCTCCAATAGAGTCCGCCCACAGTGGTTCTCTAGAAACAGTTCTATTATCGAGTAGACATCCATTGCTTTTTGTTTTTTTGTATTTTTATTTAAAAAGTAGTTTTTCTAATAATATATAGAATATATAAATAATAATAATTAAAAAACCTATTTGCATTTGCTTTCTGCTCTCCAACCCATCTGTATTTTTCATGGTTTGCCGATATATATATTAAAAGACAAGAAAATCAACTCTGCTCACTATTAAAAAAAATATTAAATCCACCTTTTACGTTTCCAGAGAGAAAGAGAAGGGGGGAGGTGGGAGGAAAACAAATTAAAATGAAAAAAACAACAGGAAAATCAAAACCTTCTGTCTCTTCGAAGTAGTTGTCAAAAGCTTTAAATGCTTGTGCTTTCAGTGTACACCCCACAGGAAAAACAACAAAAATAACAACAAAAAACCCCAAAAACCCAAGGACCTAAAATTAAAAAAAGAAAAAGGTAATAATAATCCTAGTAGTAAAAAGGACAGCAAATCACTCAGAGTTTGTGTGTCTTTTTAGTTATTTTAGCAGCCGCCCTTTTTGTCTGCAGAGGGAGAGCTGCCACCACAGCCACCTCCTCGGCTCGAGAGAGGCTCTTCTGCATCGTCCTCGTCAAAGCCATGAAAGGTCGAGGTGTCGCTTTCTGACGTGGAACCGAACAAGTCCTCCGTAGTGCGTGCTGGCGCTGCTTCGTCCCTCCTGCCTTCTCTTCCCAAATGAGCTGACATGTATGATGAATATATCAGCACATGGGTTAAGCAATAGGCATCATCATCATAATTTTTTTAATCATCATTATTATTAAACAATTCAGACTATTGAGCTCATAGGTGTGTGCTTGTATGTGCCCGCGCACCTCAACAACATAGCTCAGTAGAACTGCAGTAAGGAAAATAAAAAAGGATCAGTTTCTCTTCCAAAGAAAAAAAAAAAATCTACAAACAACACAGGTGCCCATAGCTATGGCAGCGAAAGGGTTAATCGTATTTTCCTCTCTTCAAAAGACATTAAAATATTTTCTTGTGATTGCCTAGATCAATTTTAAAAGATTTTTGGACCGTATAAGTAATGAGACACCGTTAGCTCTAAGCACAATGACTATCCTTCAGACTGGCATCAACTGTCGCAAATTCACTGCTATAGAAATGTAATCTACCAGGTAGCTCATCAACCTCAGGACTATTTTTTATCCCTGTCCTTCACCTGATCCTAAAGAGCCTCCTCTGTAGTCAAAATGAAATACATTTTAAAGACTAAGTAAAAGTAACCTAAACAAATGCTTTTATTCCAATTCCATGGCATCTCCTTCAAAAATAAAAACCAAACCGAAACAAATATATACAGTTCAACAGCTACGAAGAGAAGTGACCTGTCTTAGGTAACACTGAAAAGTTCAAATGTGTGCGAGTCAATCCACCTTTCAATATGGAACAGGAAATTCTCCACACAGGACATCAATAGCAGCGACAACAACAACAACGAAAACAAGACTGAATGACTGAGGTTTATTTTCTCCCTCAATCAAACATGTTATGTGATTAATAGTATAGCCTCCAAATTCCCTCTTCAGGAAAGGGAGAGAAAAAGATGTATCTTGTGCCCCAGTAATATGAAGGTGTGAGATTTTAGGGAACGGCTATTTTATTATTCAGAAACAGTAGCATGATATTAAGCAACCAACTGTTTGGTCCCTGCTGCAGCTGCAGGAATCAGCCATATAACAAGTACACTGCATTGCTTGAGAAATGAAGAATTAAATCCTGTTCATGAAAAGAAAATTGATATAACAAAATAATTGGCAGATGAACCACCTTGTAAACATGTGATTTTACTGACTTTGTGAAGGGAAGAAACAATACACTTTCCATGACCTCTCTTTCAGTATAATGAAAATGTTCTCCATTATCAAGAAAGAGAAAGATGGCAGCCATTGAAGAGTTTTCATTGTTTAAGTTTACAGATTAGTGTGTGGTTGTACCTTAATCACTTTCATCACACATCAGTCACAGCATTGCAGACCTCTATGAATGACCCAGGTGGGTCAGAATTTGTGAAAAGATAGCATTTAATGGAACTGATTTTGCACAATTCAGGTTACATGCAAATCTACTTGTTCTATCACACTAAGGAATCAAGGGAATTAATGTATTTGTGTTACATTCTGATATAATCACCACAGCAATGTTTAAATAGCAAAAAATATGGATCCATCTCACTGTGCTGTATCAGGACAATACTGAAAGGAGTTATATTGAACTACAACAATCAAGGGAAAGGGCAATGATCTTCCAAGATGGCACCTCAGACCGCATGAGCTTCCCCCTTCAGTTATTAAGATGCAAACCATATACACTAAAAGGTCCATGTCCCTGACTGCACAGCATTCGTAAGGACACCCCTGGAGAAAACCGAAGGGGTTGCCATTGGTCCTCTGGTGACGAGTCAGTATCACTTCAGAATGTCTTCAAAGGTCACAAAAACTGCAGAAGGCAATTTGTCAGTGAGAGTCTAGTCCTGCTCCCACTGAATGTGGCAAGAGGCTTACAATGAATTTCAGCGGGAGCATAAAAAGGCCATTCCCTTGGCACAAGAACACTCCACATCACATTTCAGCCACCATGCAACAGACACCTTTCAGTGACTACGGTACAGAAGCAGCAGCAGCAATACTGAATTTCAAGGTCTCTCTGGTTTTCAGATTTCCATTTGATGGTCTTATCACCACTAATATCACCACTGTCCAGAAATATTGCAACTGGAAACTTGGACCGAAGCTGGAATATGCCGTTGTTAAAGGTCTCCCATTCCCTCTACCACCACCACCACATCCCATGCGAGCTATAAATAACTGCTCAGCTGGGATAAAATTTCCCAAAAAAAGAGAAAGAATGAAAGAAAAACCAGAAAGAAAGGAAGAAAACAACAGTCCAGAAATAAAGACAACTCAGAATGGGAAAGACACAATTGCCTACATTTAAAAAGAGAGAAGGGAAGAAAATGGAGAAATAAAAACCTCTTTAAACAAAATTAATGATAGTCATCTTGTAAGAGGATAATTCTTGACAGCTACCCCCCATCCTTACCCTGTAATTTCCTCCCTCTTTCTTTTTTGGATGAAGAAATGCATGAAATGTGTAATCAATGGAAACGCTTGTCATGCAACTTTCATAAATCTTGTAAGTAATTTATAGTTGTAATTGCAGCATTTGAAGACAGAGCCCATTCTTTAACATTGCCATAGGATTTTCTCCTTCCATTTGAAGAGCAACTTCTACAGGTACCAATGTTCACAGAAGCCAATAAATACATTAAAACTTTATTATTTCATATGGCCCCATTAGCTTAAAAATGTGAATCCAGCAATGGGGTTTATGACAGAAAATTCCCCAGTCATCCTTTCCCACAAACACAGACAAGAGGTAAGACCTCGTGTTCTATCCTGTCCCAAATGCACTACCTTTTTTCAAAATCTTCAGGAGTAAAACAGAAACCACATGAATGCCTTTGTACAAGAAAGTTGCAAGAAGGAGTCACCTACCAGAGCGCCCACAGTCTGAGCATGATACAAGTTCCTCAGGCCGGCCACTTTTTTTGTTCATATTGGAGCCTCCGAGGCAGAAGTCACAGTAGTTATTGGGAATGATGACCCCGTCTGGTCCTTTCTGGGCTGCAGTCAGGTTAGAAATTAGATTAACTTAAAGAGCATTCAGTTTGGACATATACCCCTTCTCCTTGATATGATGTTAGCTCGGTGAGTTTGCAGGCTACAGGCTTCCCAAAATATTATCAATTATAACAAAAAGTGAACCGTATCAGTCACGTCCATTTTAAGTATGCCCTGTAGTGTATCTATTTTGCCTAAAATGCATTTTAACACTTCCTTTATAATGCCAGCTGGGCTGGTGCCTCCCAAGGACCTGCTGCCAGAGATCCCTGTACAGTTCAGCGACACACGGGCATAGAAACAATCCCTAATACAGAATCAGACCAATGCTGTCAGTGAGCCAAGCCTGGTTTTTCAGACAGCAGTCATAACCATAAACCCGCAAAATAGAAATACAGAAAGGAAAAATACATTCCCCAAAACTCAAAAACCAACAGCAAGGAGATACGGGGATAGGTACCCTAACTGGTTTTATTTCAAGTAGCTTTTTGGGGGATTACAGCTTGAAGTGGCAGGGTGTCCTTAGTCAAGAAGTTGGTTCAAACGCCAACAGGCGTCAAATATTCACAGGCAAAGCCACTTGCGGGTGATTCAGCCAAGGGCTAAGCTACCTGCAGCAGAGCGCATGTCCCCTGGGAGGAGTGGGGAGGGCAGCAGGTCCAGCACCACCCCAGCAGCCAGCCCAGGGCAGATGTCCCAGCAGGCAGAGTTAACAACTCTTTCAGCCAGGAAAAAAGGAGGGAAATTACATTCTAATTTTCCATCTAGGAATAGTTGGAAAGGAGCAGACATACACGGGGTCTTAAGTAGAGGAGACAGTTTCCCGAGAAAGGAGAGAAGGGCAGAGGTCTTCTGCATTCCTATTAGTTGAGCAGAACAGCAGTGTGCTTTTTTGCTCACTCACAACTGCCATTTTCCTCCTCCCCAGAGAGGGAAAACATCTTGTTCCTGTACACTCTAACTAGGAACTGGGGAAAGGAGAGGGGAGGTAGGGGGAATGGTTGGTCTTTGTCTTTGTTTGTCCTTTTTAGCTTAAAAATTCCAGTGGTATACCTGGCCTAAGCCTACCCCATGAAGATTTCTACAAACTAGAAAATTAAGACCTTTAAACTGTACCGTCTATATTTAATTATGGTTTTAATGCATATTTTGTAACTTGCATATTTTTAACAGATGTTTTGACAGCCTTTATTAATGGTCTTTTTGTCCACATCCAAGTTTTCCCCAAAGAACAATGACATTCTAAAGGGCTTCTGGTAGCAGTCCAAGACATACACTTAAAATTAAAATTTCCTTGGAGTTCAATCTGCTTTTCTGGTTTGGGTGCATCTAGTTATCCATTTACTTCCAGGTGTTGATTAGCTGAGCTTTTTGAAGACTGGTAACTGAAAGATTACAGGTAAGGTGAAATTAAGAAAAAAATTAAACCCCATAAGGCTGCAAATACATCAATACCTTCCTGCATGGTCGCAGAGTCCCTGACAGTATTTACAAAACATGGGCTTTGCTCTGAAATGGTCTTGGTTAGCAGATCCCCAGTTCTCCCAATACCAGAGAGAAGCTCCCAGTCTAAGGTTAGCATTTTGCCTGTTTACAGAGAGGCATTTAATACGTGCATGCAAGATAAGCAAAAAAAGAACAGGAACCAGGTGGAAGCCTAACTCACTGGCTCATTTTAAGAGCGGTAACAAAATGATCATAAAGTTGCTACTCGTACATATTTTGTGTTTAAAAAGCAGATCTCCCTAGCATTTATTTTTCCCACTACAGCCCCATTCTGAAAAAGTTAAGTAATTACTTCTTTATATTGTGCTGCATCTACAGACAGGCCATGTGCAATGCAAACTCAGCAAGCTCAGCATTCAGTCATTTTGGTTTTTTGTTCCTTGTTACGTCACTTCACCTTTCATCCAAGATTCTTAAAGTGCCTTACAGATACTAAGATTCTAATATTAACCTTCAGTGAGGTCAAAAGCCTCTTTTGCCATTAACTCTAACCAAAGTGTTGCCGGGCCCTAATTAAGTCTCATGGTGAGGAGGTGGCATTGCCCATCACGGCAAAAAGACTTGGAGGTAGAGTGATGAACTGGCTTACTCACAAACACACAACAATTCTGTGGTGAGGCCACAAATAAAAACAAGCATTCGAGGTGCCTGCCAGCAGACTTAGGAAAGAGCTCCACATCTACCACTGCTCTGAATGGTATAATTGATTTAATACTCCACATGAAGTGACTTAAAGTTTTTCAGTGCATCTTTTGACCCTAAGATCCACTGACTGCGGATCTGGAAATGGGACAGGAGATCTTGTGAAAATACATATACTGATCAATTTTTCTGCGGTGTGTGGGACAGGTGGAAGGTATTTGCTGACCGCAATGAAGCTGAAGGGATTCTCCTAGACTACTGGCAAGGAAATAAGCATGGGTTCTGATCACCTCCTTTTTCTTTTCTTTTATTCTTTTTATCTTCCAATTTAATTTAATATGAGTGCCTATGTGCTCATCTATTGCTCGTCACTCATAAATACGGACCTGGCTCAGTTGAGTGTGATAGAGATATCAGGCCTGAAATGTCACACGCAGATGAGAAGTTCCTAAAGTTACATCAATGATGTCTTAAATGATGTATCTCTAGAGCCAAATAAGTCAGGCAGTGTTATTCTCTTCAATTTTTTTTTGTTCTAGCAGGTGCAAAAACTAGAATCAAACCTGACTCAAGCTTATTTTCTTGAACGGTACTGTACAGTGAATTAAGCCCCAGGCTAAATCACAGAAGGTTTGAGAATAAAGAGATTTCCAGATGATAGTAAGCAGAGTTCTGATTTTCAAAGGATTTTTTTTGGTGTATGTCCTTGGAGTTTTTAGTTCTATTTTACTGTTGTTCACGAATGATGAGAGAATTAAGAAACAAAGCAAATATAGCAAGATATAATGTCCAATATTCATGAGAAGGGTATTGTGCACCAAAAGACTAACCCTAATCCCACCCCTTAATCAATAAAAGTACTTACAGAAGAAAGTATGGGAATGAATTCACAAGTGAAAGCTATCACTAGGGACTAACGTGTTGCTGCTTTTCATCTGAGACATAGTAATTAACTAGGTGTCCCCCTTTTTTTTTAATCATAAAGTAGAAGGTCCTAGCTTAAGCCAGGTGATAGCTCAGCTAATGAGAAGTAACTCACTAGCAGTGAGCTCAATCATTTGGATTGAGTGACTACAACCAAGGATTTTGTCTAAAATATGTTCACCCCAAATCAGAAACTGTTTTAAAGCAAAGCCTTGAAACCACCCATGGTCTTGTCCTAACTCACTCAAAACTCCTCTGATTTTCTTTTACATTACAAACTGTAACAACAGATCAAAAGCTCTGAGGAGCTTTGAGGAATACTGCCTGAGCTAAGGCGTGCTCATAGGCGGTGTATTTAAACCAGTGCCTCTTGCCATTTCAACTCAGTGTCGCTTTCTAGTTTCATCAAAGGCCCTGCCTTCATATGCATCTGCCCCCAAATAAATAGGGTATACAATTTTTTAAAATACTTGTAAAAATGGATTAAGGAGGGACACAGAAAGATCTGCACAGATCAAATGATAGTTTCTCTGTACCTGAAAGCTGATTCATGTGAAGAATCTGAGACTGAGAATGAAGTCAATATTTCCAAATAACTTTGCTATGTGCTTATTATGAAATATAATTTTTCTTCTTAGCCTAATCAAGTTAATTTCAAGCTATACCAAGCTAAGCAGAATAAAGACCTACTTAAAATACAGTACCATCACTCACAAGAGTCTTCTGGCAAAATCAGTACTGTAAATTAAATAAATTCTGTAGTATATCACTGTATCTGTAGTATATTTGCTCTGTAGACAAAACCTAAAAAGCTACACAAATTGACTGAGTTTATATATTTTAAATAATTTCTGTGCCTTCTTGATTTTGAAGGCAGAGGCTCTAAACAGAGTTCTAGCTTCCCCTCTCCCCTCCACAAGTAATCAATGAACCTGGAAATTATCTTCCTCATGGTTTCAGTTTAATAATAAAAGAAAGCTGCTTCTAGAGAAATAACACCAAGAAATTAGGATTTTTCTTTTCTACATCACCTCCTGGAGCCACATGACTCAATAAGAATCCCAGTTTTCTAGCTCACATGGCTGCAGAGAATATCTTGAAGAGAAGGCAAGTTCAGAAGAAGCAATTCTTGTCCCTGTTCTTTAATTAGAAAACTCAGAATACAGATATTTTAAATAGCTTTCCTTCAAAATGTGGTCTTTAAATACATACAGACAAAACCCCAAATAAATAGAACCTTGTACTTTTTCCATTTTCTGATTTCTAAGGGAAGTTATTTTGATGATTTGGATCATGATCTTTAACAACTAGGAGCTGGAACCAGTGCTTAAAAGAAGAACTGGTTTCTCTGTTCCTTGGTACCAAATCACAATCACATATATTTTTTCAGCCTATAGGTAAAACAGCATAATACTTAACCATGGTTTAATCTGGTCATCTACGTTTGGTAGCATTTTATCCCTATTTTTTATCATACACGCACTACTGGAGAGGCAGTGGAAACTGAGGAGTAGCGTGCATGCCTGGCTGTCGGGGTAGGGGGCTGTGCATCATTTATTTAAACGATTACAGTGAATTGGCTACAGTCGGACATATATATGCTCCCAAAGGGATTTTTCCTAGCACGTTTTGTCCAGCTCTTACCTGTTTCTTCTGGGCTTGATCCAAAACCAATAAAGCCCACTGGAGGTTTTCGATTCAATTTGAAAGGCTTTGCATCAGGCCATTTACTCTGTTTGCAACAAAAATTTGCAGAGCACAATAAAGACCTCAGGAACCTGCATGTAGGGCCTGAATCCAGTCAATGCACTTTGCGATGGAGGTAAAGGGGTGGACTTGCCTTTTTTAAACCTACAAGACTCTTTGTCTGAGACAGGGGCCCAGTTTTCCTTTGCGACACCTCCCTTTTTCTCACTGTCGAAGCTCCAGTCCAACATTTGGCCTCCTGCGCAGCAGAATGCCAGCCAAGAGCCTGAGAGCCTGCAGTCACCAAAGCCCCTCGGAGGACTCGATGACATATAATCCCAACCTATAGCCTAAGTGCCCCCATGTGCCTTCGCTCATCCCGCCCCCTGCTGCTGCCAGCGCTCATCCCTGGCAGTCCTGGCCCGTCTCCATGGTGACCGGAGTGCCCGGCCGGGCCTGCCTCTGGCCTTGCCACCTGTTATTGCTTCGTCTGTGGAGGACAGGCAGGCTCATGCAAGAAATTAAATAAAATAAAGCAGAAGGGAAAAGAAAAGCGACACTTGGACTGTGGTTTTTGTTGAAGAGGAGGGAGATGCCTGGCTGGGCAGGCGCCTACCTCTGCCCCAGTCATTGCTGGGGTATAACGAGCAATGGGGGTTGCTTCTGTGCTCAGGGATAGACCCTGCCCTGGAAAGAAAACAATAAAAGACAAACATATCTGTAAACATATCCTCATCCTGGTGTGGTGAGGAACAGGCCAAGTACAGCTGAAATGCATTCAGGGCTCTGGGTCTCTCACAGGCACACACCAGGCAGAGGTGCGCACAGTTGTTTGTGCAGCCTCCTTGCTAGTGAATTAAAGTGCAGGGTTTTCTCATTGCAGTTTTCCAGGAAAAAAATGTAAATCAAACTGAATGAGAGGAAATGGCCAGTCTCCCTGGGCATGTTTACTCTGTCGTTGACACCAGAGATAAGCATGTTGGCTAACCCCAAACTGGGAAGTGCTGGGGCATTTGATACAGAGACCCTCCAGCAGGCTGAAAGTGCAGCTTAGGTCGGTAGCGACACATCTGTGGCCACGTGGCACCGTATTCAACTGAATAAGCTCTGAACTTGGGTGTAGCACTGGGAAACGGCTGCTGTTCTGTTCCCAGAGCCAAACTAATCAGCCTGTGCAGCCCCATGGGCCTCCGCTAGCTCTGGCTCCCCACGCTGCACTCCCCCGCACAGCATGGACATGCCCTTTGCTGGCAGCCAGAGAAGCGGGCTATGCTACTGAGAGAGGTGCTGCAAACCACCCACCCAAAGTGTTGCCAGTTCTCCCTAGTAACTGGGTTTTATCTCCTCTTTGAGTTAGTTGGTGCTATGGGGATAGAAGAAGCTGTTGCCTTTGCACAGTTTTTAGCAATTTTGACAGGTTTGCCTTCCCTACGAGCCCCTGCTCATGCAGAGGCATGGCCAAGGAGCAAAAGAAGCTACAAGAAATGCTACGAGAAGGAGGTACATCTGTAGGAGTCAGAGGAAGCCTCTGAATATGGGGGAAAGAAGAGCATTTGATAATGTCTTTTACAGGAATCAATATGGCCCTTAAGTTGAACAGCTAATGAATGAGCTGGGAGGTGGGCAGAGGAAGGTACAGCTAGGAAAATCAGCTCATCAGATCTTGTAGATTTGGGGAATCAGCATTCCTGCACCATAAGGCAGCACTTTGTAGAAACGTCTATGCACTGATCTTACAGAGTCTTCTGCAGGAACACCTGAAGCATGGGCCAAAATCCTGCTGCTCACAGTAAATCATTGTAACTGTCTGGTGCCTCATGACAATAAACAGTAGGAGATGCAGAACAGGAGGGCAGACAAAAAAGTCTTACATGTTAACATATAGATTTCCTGTTTTTGAGGAGTACCTCTCCTGAGACTTGGCCTCTGGCCCCGAAATGCATCATTCCCATCAGCTCAGGGAACTCAAGGAGGGATTATAGTGCCCAATATACAGCCCTGTCTGGCAGCATCCCTCAGTGTTCAGGTAAGAATGGCCAGTGTCGTGAAATGGGTCCCTGTGACATGTTGTAGGCTTTGGATCTGGAAATTACTCACTGGAGGAGTGTGTGAGGGCAGAGCACCTAAGTTCAAATTCAGTCAAAACTTTTGGGTTTTCAAAACAGTTATCAAAAACTAATTAGTCAAATTAGAAATGTTTTCCCATAAACTACTGAGAAGCACCAGGTGCTTCTCTTCAATGAGAGTCAGGCATTGACAACAACATTTCAGGTTCTGGCCAGGCAGTATATAAAAAACCCACCAAATTACCAAAAAAAACCCCACAACTCCAAACAAAACAACAAAAATTCCCCTATGGGTCCCTGAATATAGGAGACAAGTTTGTGATTTTCCACTATTCCAAAACTCTAAACAACTGATTGTGTTTTGGGGTGCTAAAGAAAAAAATAGACACAAAAGTCTGAGAAATTTATGGCCGTGAACAGGGTTTGAGTGGAAATCGTTATGCAGTTCCACCCTCTGCAATCACTACTGTTTCTTTTAGTATTCTGACTCTTTTTCCTTATGAAAACAAACTCTGGAAAAGAAAAAAAACCAAACAGATTAAACTAATGAGAAGTCAACTCAAGGTAATGTACATATTTTCACTGAAAAGGCACCTGCTGCAGGGTATCTTGTCACAAGGTGGGCATTGATGCATCCTTGCATTCAGAAGTAGCTCCTATCATGGCCCCAGCGAGGATCAGCATCAAGGCAGGGAAAAAGTAGGCCTGATGTAGCTTTTCAAATTGATGCTGCTTGCGGAGAGGAACAAACAGCTCGCCTCCAACTGAGGGGCTGACTCTCGTCATTTATTCATGGCCAGCCCCCTGCCTGGATGGAAATAAAAATGTTTCAAAGATGACTGTGTGGGGGAGCTGGAGGACAGCTTGGAGGCACACTGAGGTTAGCACATTAATTTTTTATCTCTGGAGACTGGGTATCCAATTATGCTTAGAGTACACAAACAACTTTGGCTGGTCTCTCCAGTAGAGATTTATCCACATCATAAAATCTGCAATGGAACTGGGTACAACAGGCCAATACCATGAAAGAATGTACACAGGTGGGTTTGCAGGTCAGATGCACAAGGTAGCAGAGTGACAGGAGGGTACAGAACTGCATAACTCGTTAACTACATAACAGGTCCTCGTATTGCAGGATGGACCAACCTGCACGCGGCATCTAGGCCAGCAACAGCCCGCACAACGTGCTTTATTTAGGAATTTCATTGGCCAAAGTGCTTGTGGGCAAAAGATCTGTTCGGTTGCTGTTTACTGCACAGCTGCCTGTAACCAACGTTTTACACAGCAAAATGCCACTGAAAACTCTTCTTCTTTAAAGGAGAGGAAGTTTTTCTCCACGTAGACACACTATCCTATTCTCCCAGGAATTAAGGAAGAGCATTTATACTAGTACAACCATTCACACACACATTTCAATAGATAGAAGTCTAATGTAATTCCTATATCAGAAGTGTCTCAAAATTTGTGAACACCAGCTGCCCCCAGAGCTGGCCTGTACCCATGGAGCGAGATGGAATAAAACAGCAGGTGTTTTGTGGCAGGCTTGGATGCACCCTGGGCTCACAAATCTCACGCTCTCGGTGCCAACATGTGGAGGAAAAGCCAGCAAAAAAAAAAAAATGCTGAGAATGGTGTGGGATCATTTATTTTTATCAGAGGAGTTGGAGAAGGGGATAGTTGACTTTTTTAAGGGTTTTTCTATAACTTCCTTTTCACAGTTCTCTGCTAAAAAAATCAGAGAGGTCAAAAATAAATGTGTGTGTAGGCAGAGGCAAGACTAGGAACTGAGGAAGGGCTATTCATCTGTGTCAAAGGGCTAGATAAGACATACAAACAAAGCAACTAAACCTCAAACAAAGCACAGGCTAAGATGTTTTAGGAAAGGCAAAGGCCAGAGAAGACTGTTGAACTATCTTCCATGTTGCAAAAGGTAATCTATAAGCAAGGAAGAAGGACAGAAGGAGAGCGTGATGTAAATAAACAAACCTTCTACACAGTCAAGGACAGCGAGATGTGCCAAGGAGGCGAGACTTGCAGCTTGGACCAGTCCCTGTTCTTTGATACACATCTATTCAGTGGTTCTCAGTTTCGGATAGGTTCCTCCTATCTAGATCTCTTTTCCAGTCCCTGGATAATTTACTGAACTACCCAAATTGGTCTGTGCATGAGGAGAAGAGTAAAGATAAAGGGGACTGGGTGTGCAGAAAGACAAGGTGCCATCAGCTCTTGAGCTGGCACCAGCTGAATCCTGCAGAAGCCCTGCTCCAGAAAGCTCCCTCCTGCATCAGCACGGCTGCTATTACCACAGGTACTGCAAGGAGCGGAGGCTGCAGAGGACATGCGGGTACAAAGGAAGGAAGTTCATACTGCAGCCACCCGCCTGAACTTTGCTGACCTGGTGCTCACCTCCCACAGCACGGCAAATTCCAAATGGCTGGTTTGAATTTGCCGTGCCTTTTCTAAATCAGGCTGCTCATATCTCTCCGACACACTGCTAAGCAAATAACCAGGCCCTGCTCTATACCATATCTCTGGTCCTCCTGTTCAGTAGGTTGCGGATTAGCTGTTTGGATTAACATCCCCCCTGCCTTCCCTCCCTCCCCCCTGGCCCCCAAGCCCATGCAGAGAGGATTCTTGAAGCCCTAGCCCTGCAACACAGCAGACCTGTCAAATCTAATTCATAACACATGCCTAGCAGTTCTTAGGGGAGAGGAAGGATCTGATGCTCTGGCTCTCCACTATCCCCCTGTACAAAGGGACCATTTAATGACTGCACATTAGCAATGTGGACAATTAGCATTCACATGGAAGATAAATGGCAACATAAATTAAATATTGCCAAGTGAAAGAGCAAAGATGCAAGATCTGAGCTCAAGGCTGTAAACAAACAAGCAGGCAAAAAGGAACAAACAGCCACTGCGACAGCTAAGCCATTTGAGAGAGTTACCTTCCGGCATCTGGGACTTTCCCCAGGGGTGATCTTCACATTTGCATGGCTGTTGCCCGTACCTCACTGGCTCCTGGCTGGTTGGTAAGCAGATTCTTTCTGCTCAGGAATCTGGACCTCAGAGAGGTTTACTGCACTGGCTCTAAACTTCTGCCTGTTTGGGGATCTGTGCATCAGCAGCTTCCCTCCGCCACATGCACCACACAGGATAGGGGAACACAAGCCCGAGCAGCTGCCACTCTACCCTTTCCCAGAAATGCACCTTTCTTTCCATGGCCAAGGCTGGCTGCTTCTAACATTACCACATTTCTAGCTCTTCTTGCTAACTTCTATCATTTCCTAAGCACAAGAAATGTAAGGACTGAGACTGTCCTTGGCCTCTGTGACAAGCTGAAGGGCAGGGGACATCTTTGTTTGGGCATCTGTGCAAGGCCATTATCAATATTAAATCAATACAGATTTGCAATATGCCTCTCAGATACACAACTATTACTGACTACTGCAGGCACGGGAAAAAAAAAAAACAAAACAAACCAACAGAGATTATGTAAATGCTAAGTAAACAAAATCTACTGGCTGAACACTGACATTCACCAGCCCGCCCAAGCAGTCGCTCTTAGTGCATTGACAGCTCAAGTTTATCAACAGCTGGAGGAGTCAAAATTACTTTTTCTGTGAACCTACAAAACATGTGAATAACTAAAAGGTAGAGCATAAAAGTGACAGAAACATAGGGACTGCCAAATGGGATCACACTAAATGGCCCTTCAAGCTCAGACAGTGGCTAGTAGCAGATGCTTTGGAGGAAGGAAACCCCCTCCCACACCTCCCTGGGGACAATTATCAATTATCCTGCTTAGAAAGAAAATGTTTTCCTACTTCCATATTTCTTCCACTTCTTCTTAATGTATTAGAAAGCATTTGCCTGGATATTTTCCCCCATAAGCATTTTATTGCTTTGTCTACATTGTTCATTACTTTGAACTAAAATGACACAGTTCTCATGGTGATCTGAAAGGACTTTTTGAAAGTGAACAAAGCTATCTACACAAATCCCAAGGTGAAAGCCAACATACATAGCATTGCACACTGGAAAACTGAGAAACAGGGGCTTAGAAACTTGCAAAACTCAGTAATAAAACAGCCTCCTCGACTCCCAGTTTGTGTGTAAGAAGCAGAGGAAACACAGAATAGAGTCATCCAGAGCACTAAGATTCCTTTCAGCCCTGTACCAGTGTGGGGAATCTAGACACATAACTGTTCTGTCCTTTCACGTTCCAGCTCTCCTCCTTGCAGATCAGTACTGATGCTTTTTCATAGATTTTCCCAAATTGTAACTAAGAAGTGGCTTCTGGTAAAGTCGAGGGTAAACCATTCAGGGAGGAGATGTAGGGATAAGGGGAACAGGTTCTGTGAATTTCATACCTAAAAAACTGAGACATGGATAAATGTCTCTCATTCAAAGGCAAAACAAAGGCAGCCCCCTCAAACTACTGGACATGTATTTCTTTGACATCCCTGCTAACAGCCACTGGGAGGCTGCTTGATGATGGGCAGGTTGGGCACCTCTTCTTTTCCCCCCTCTCCTTGCCACCTCCTCCCCACAGGAGCAGTAATGGAAAAGTGACTTGCTGCAGAGATAATGCTGGGTTTGAAATGAATTTCTGACTAGCTGAGCCAGCACCCGAGTGAGCTGCGGTTGATTAGCTCCAAGCATCCAGGTCCCAATCACTCACAACGGAGCCAGGCAATCACGCCAGCCTCCGCAAGGCAAAGACAGGGTGGAGGCAATATGCCTGAAAAGGATCTCAAAGGCAAAGGGAAAATACTACTCACGTTTGTGGTTTTCATTTCTGTGGACAGGGGAAGAGCGGGTCTCCTGCTCACGGGCTTCATCACCCTCTTCGCTGGCGAGGTGGGTGTGAGCATAGTGGTAGCTCAGCCCAGGCCTGTTCTTGTAACGCTTGCCACAGACTGGAAGGAAAAGAGATATAAGGGAGGGGAAGAGAGAATGGAAACATCAGTGTGATCTGCAACAACAGCAGCATCCTCTCAACATTCCCTTCTCCCCTGAGAGCAGCACCACACACTCCACGCGCCTGCCCAAAACTCTTCCACCCGACATTGGTGAAAGGTGACAGAAGGGCAGACCTGCAGCTGCAGGTCCCCAGACAAGCTTTCTTCCCACCATGCTGCCAGCAGTACTTCCTACAGGCCTCGGCAAATGCACATTCAGTCTCTGCAGCTTGTACAGCCCTAATCCTCTCTGCTAGGATTACTAACAAGATTGCACATAAAATTCCCAGTTCTGATGTGGGTGCTGCACAATGCACAGCGATGGGACTGTACTGAGAAGAAAGGACATTATTTTCTTCATTACTGATCTCTGAGAAAAGGAAACAGTACTTTATTTTTTTAAAAAGGCTTTCTGTGAAAGGGTAATAAATAGCTTTATTCGCAGATTCCTAGTCAAGACAAGGAGATGGAAATCATCCATGGTTTCTTGCTAGAAGAACATGCAGTAGTGATACTTATTTGCTGAGGTAAACTTCATATGCAGCATCCCAATAAATAACACAATGTGTGACAAAGAATCCTCCTTCTGAACTTTTGTTTATTTTAGGACTAAGTCAACAGATATTAGGAACAGGATCAAACAATTCAGGGTGATGAAAGGTCTACATTTCCCAGGGAACTCACTACAAGGGCAAGCTTCATCATAAGATTCATTACATAAAAATTCAGCTTCTACAAAGTTTTTAATTCATGTTATTGTCTCTAAAAGTTCTCTCTATTCATCTTCAAAGCAGTCTCTGAATGTCCATTTTCTTTTACATAGTATTTCGGCTACCAAATAAGATTATTCCCATTTTAAAAGATTAGGAAACAAAGGCAAAGAAGCTTAGTGCCCTTCCTGCAAATTTTTACTCCCAGCCACATTTTTAGTCACTTTATTAGCTTCATTAACCTCAAGGATTTCACGCAGGAATAAATGTCATGCCCAGTAGTCTCTCCTGCATAGCTTGCTTAGGAAGGCGAAGAAAGTGGTGCCAGAAAAGAGAACAGAACCCAGCCGTCTCTAGTTCTCTGTCTTGATGAAAAAACATCCAAGGGGGAAGTCACCATTCACTCTGAAAAACTTCACTCAGCCCTGATACTGAAAATACATCCTGCAATGTACATAGATACTCATTTCCCATTCCCCAGACACCTCAATCTGGGAATACCATAAGGCTCCATAAATAAAAAAAATAAAAATAAAAGAGACCCGCCCCAATGATTCATTTATATATAAGTAAAACTTCCATTACTATACTTTTTGGCTACTACTCACAAAAAGCCAATTGATGGTCCACATTCTGGAACAAATGATAGAAAATTGTAAATCAAAGCCTAGCATGATAACATATTTGATTCTCCATCTCTTCTAGCTGATTTGCAAACTCCCTCAAGGAAAGTACTTTGCCATATTAGAAATGTGTAAAACAACCTCATGATATGATTTACATGAGTGATCTGGAATATTAGATAGTTTTATCCCAGTTTTCTCCATTCTGCAAGGTGGTGATCACACAGTCAGCATAACAGGACAAAAGCTATTCCAAGTGTAATGTATCCTTAGCTACAGATTTTTTAAGTCTTTGCATACTCGATTTAGAAATTAGAACTTCTGCAGGAGGGAGGGGGGAAAGTTGGGGAGAAATAAAATACCCAGATACATATGCACATCTGCCTTGGTGAGGCCGCACCTGGAGTACTGTGTCCAGTTCTGGGCTCCCCGGTTCAAGAAGGACAGGGAACTGCTGGAGAGGGTGCAGCAAAGGGCTACCAAGATGATTAGGGGACTCGAACACCTCTCTCATGAAGAAAGGCTGAGGGATTTGGGTCTCTTCAGTCTGCAAAAAACATGGCTGAGGGGGGACCTTATCAACACTTATAAATACTTAAAGGGTGGGTGTCAGGAGGATGGGGCCAGGCTCTTTTCAGTGGTGCCCAGCGACAGGACAAGAGGTAATGGGCACAATCTTGAGCATAGGAAGTTCCACCTAAACATGAGAAGGAACTTCTTTACTTTGAGGGTGGCAGAGCACTGGAACAGGCTGCCCAGAGAGGTCATGGAGTCTGCATCTCTGGAGACATTCAAAACCCGCCTGGACGCGTTCCTGTGCAACCTGCTCTAGGTGACCCTGCTCTGGCAGGGGGGTTGGACTAGATGATCTCCAACGGTCCCTTCCAACCTGATGGTTCTATGATTCTATGATTCTTTGAAGCATCTACCCTCGTTTCATATGTAAACCTAACTTTATTGCCAGACATTTTGAGCAACTAGACTGCTGTTAGATGCAAGCTCTCCACAAAACATCAGTTTGGTCACCCTTCTTCTAGCACCAGCCATATATTCTTCTAATCTGCTCTGGAGAGGGAAACTACTCCTACTCCTCCTCTGTAGTCCTACAGAACAAAGGAGAAGCAGTGGAACTGATGCTGACAGAGAGTCAAACAACAAAAAAAGGGTAACACAAAAGTAATCATCAAACCGGAGAGAGCTACAAAACGCTCACTTTTTAAATTATCTCCAAAAGATAACCCCCTCTAATTACACAAATGTTACAGCATTTCTTAGAATGGAGAGAGAGATTTACATTTCTAGCAGATTATTTGAGTATCATACTAAGTATCCTACGCTATCCCCCTTACTTGCGTGCATTTGAAGATGAAAGTTAAAAAGTAATTCTTCTGCTATGAACTATTGATACTGTTCCAAAACTTCAGTCTACTTATATTATTTTCAGAGAACTATTGGTTGATCAGTGCTGTATTGACAAAGGAGGAGGCTCTTGGAGTTAATAGCTGCATGACACATACTGTCCAACTCTATCTTGTTCTTACATAGCTTGATCCTGCGTTAATGCTAACCTAGCTGCAAAATCAGATGAGCTCTAAAACCCATTCCTATTTTCCTATTAGAAGGAGTTTTAGATTTCAAAACAAAAATATTTCTAGAAATTCTACCAGACTTTATTTCATTTAGCTCTACTTGAAAACATACCCACAATTCTAGCTCTACTGTTCTTACCTTACAAAAGCACCATGTCCTTGAATATAGGTCTCACGCATCTTTCTCCCTCAATGCACAAAAGGAAACTTGAATTCCCTGCAGGAAGTCCTAAGGCTGTGGCCTTAACTCCATTCCTTACAGGATCCTGCAGGGATTTTACCTGCCAAGTTTAGGATGGCACAGAAAATCAGATGGGTCTGCAGTCTTGCCCTTCTCCAGCAAAAAAGTATCAGCTCATCAGGGAAAACCAGCAAGTACTGATATAAGCTGGGGCAGTAGTAATTCTGCAGCTGAGCCCTTCCCACTGCCAAAACTGTTTCAGATGGCCTTCAAGGGCAGCAGCAAGCTGAAACATGCCTAGCTAAAAAGGAGTGTGGAGGACTTTATAACCAAGCTGTGGCAAAGGACTTCTGTTTACACAGTCCCAGCAGATCCTTTGTAGGACCACAGATTTGCAGCTTTTTTTTCTTGGTGTCTAGACTTTTCTGCCTTTGAAATTCATGTTCTGTGTGGAAAAAGTCCAAAGCGATGCCATGAGTTGAAACTGCAGAGATTTCCTATTCCCCAAGCAAATCAGACTTTTTCAGGGGAAAAAGGGTATCATGATATTAGTCAGGCAAAAGAACCATTGGCTTCAGTGAGACTTTGCTAGAATAAAAGCTAAAACAGAACTTCATGGTTTCTCCAACAGATTGAATCTTCCTGAATTCACCCTAATCTCTTATTTTCCAGATAGAGCACATGTTATTAATTTACCATGTCACTGTGCTAAGAAGTAGTTTCTATAAAAGGGCCATCGTTAATAAACACTTAGCTCTTATATAACTCTGCCCACTGCAAGACTGGCTTTTCAAACATTAATTAATCTTCCTCCACATTCCTGAGTGGGAAATACTATTCTCATTTCACTTCTGGAAAAAGAGAACCACAAAGGGGTTAAGTGACTTGCCCACACAGTGATCTTTTGTCATTACCAAGATTGGAACTCATGAGTTCCAGCATCCAGACCAGTGCTCACACCACATCTTTCTCATTCTCTGAGCTGACAAAAGCATAACCAGAACTGGTTCCCCCAGTCTGAAATGTATGCTGGTGATTACGTTCTTAACACTATGCAGCTCACACATAGCAAGTGAGAGTGTGCCTTTCATAAACTTTGCCAGGTGGCCTTGCCTTTCCTTCAGCAGCTTTGACTTTTTTTATCTTTAATTTTCCTTGCTGGATAGGCTCATCATCCTTGCATGGGGTAGATTTCATCCTGAATCTCAACACTGGGAAGATGACTTGATCTTTAATTAGGTAGCCGAGCCCAATGAAAACAGCAGGAGTTTGTAGAACGTAACCCACTCCAATTCCTCCTGCATTCAGAGGAATTATTTTGCTATAACCTGATGTGAATGCCATCTTAGGAACAAGCTGGGAAAGTAAGCAGTAATACAGCAGTGCAGATCAAACACCACAAATGGGGAAGAGGGGGAGATTTCATTAGGCCACCAGACACTCTCCTATGATGAACCTTACTTTCCTTCCAATTTGAATATTGAAATGAAAACGTTACACAACTGCGTTATGGGAGAAAAACATAATTTGCAGACAGTTAAATCACAAGCATTGGGTGTTTCATAAAAGAGAGCTCTGTTGTAAGTTCTGGCCTGTAACAGCCTGCAACTCTTTGGGTAAGCAAATTCTCACTCTGTTTACATTTCTCAATGAGTAAAATTAATATAGACTACTTCCCCTGCTTTAAAAGGGGATTTGAAATCTATGACTTAAAAGACTTCCTCATCAAATATCTAATGGCTATGTTGCTGTCATTTTGAAATTGTTACACATTTGGTCCTTGGCAGACTGTGAGCTATGTTCCAGCCAGCCCTCCACATACATTTTGCACAATCTGTCACCAGCATGAGACAGAAGGAAACAATCCATGTTTTTAGTGGAAACAGGAAATTGGGAGAGTACATGCTTTTTTTTTTTTTTTTTTTTTTTTTTTTTGTCACTGAATCTTGCCCCCTTCATTGTCTGTCTTTGCTCTTCTCCTTTGCCTCCTGTTCTTTCTTCTCAGCTGGGCTGTGTCAAACGCTAAATCTTAAGTTAACTGCTGGCAGGCAGTCATTCCTCAAAGTTATCTTCCTGTCCCACCATTCACTCCACTCCAAAAAAACCATTCCTTGTTTTGCACTGGTTTGGTAATATAATCTCCCCTGCTACAGTTATGTCCACACTCTGGCACATCTAGAGATCTGAAATGCTAACACAGTGTAGACGGAAAGGCATTACGTTTGTCCCTCTTTGATCAGTACTGTCATGATATACACCTGTTGTAATAGAGCAGCTATTTAGTAACCCGTTTCAAAGGAGATTTTCTGTAGGTAGTTAATAGTCCTTTTTTCAGTGCCCCCAGAGGACAACTCCCAGAATCTACCTGCTGTCTTAAGATGACAGGAACTTGGAATTCTAGTGCAAAACGTGCACAGGTCAACAATATATATGTCCACATTTCAATAAATGAAATGTTAGAAGGAGAAAAGGCAGCCTATAGGAGCAGAAAACATTCAAGTATCAGAGTTAATTCTGTTCCCCTCTTACCATGTGCTCTACTCCAGGCCTGTGTTATTCAATATTTTTTAAAAAAAGTGTCCTTGCCTCGCTACTCTTGTCTTTTCTACCAATAATGTAGTCAACGAATGCCAGGTATAGAAGCTATGATGGGAGAGTTGTTTCTTTGGTTCATCTGAACAATCATCTTATTCTAGATCTTACTGCTTATTAACTACTTAGGGATTCACTAGAAAGGATAATACCAGGAGATGATTTAGGGCTTAAACTGCTAATAGTTTAAAGGGAAGCTGAAGTCATGACGGAGATTTATGAGAAGCATGTAAAAACATAATGCTATAATCAAAGCATTTTCAAATCAGCTTGTCATTGTGACATTTAACCAAAGGTCTGTCCTAAGAATCGGCAGTTAGTAGTGTTGGACTCATTCATAGTATCTGTAAGAATTAAGAAATCTCAGAGAACTGGTAAAAATCAAGCTAAATCATGATGTATCTTGTAGGCCTTCTGTATTCCAGCAAACTGTCCAGAGAATCAATGAGATGTTTGTTAAAATGAGTATGACAGGATCAGGTCCACTTCAAGAAGATGAGAAAGAAGGCAGGTGAAGTTCACAAGGTAATTACTAGAGATGTCACTTTGTGAAAGAATAGGCCTCAAGGAATTGTGTTTGTCAAGTCATACTAGAGCAATACAACATTTATCTGGAATTTTCTAAGGAAACTAAAATAAAGAGATCCTCAGTACCCACTGAAAGTCAGTGGAATCT
The DNA here is from genome assembly GCF_028500815.1 of Rissa tridactyla. Classification (NCBI taxonomy): domain Eukaryota; kingdom Metazoa; phylum Chordata; class Aves; order Charadriiformes; family Laridae; genus Rissa; species Rissa tridactyla. Next base: position 42,979,912 of record NC_071469.1, read on the forward strand.
GTTAATCTTAAATCAGTTAAACCACCTGAAGAGTCCAGCCTTTTGTTGGCAGAACCTACAATACATTTAGCAGAGGGAATGGGGAAGAAAAAAATTAATCTCAAAATAATAAAATTTCAATACCCTGCTGGGTAATGAATTTACAGAAAAAGCGTAAGGATGTTTCAAGCGATAGTGATTTGGATGTAGGGTCAAGCATGTTTAAAACCACGTCCCAAATAATTAGTAGTAGTTCAAAGTCAAATTCAAAGTGTCCACTTAGGGACCAAGCCTCATATGATCTGTAGACACGATACAAGTAGATACGCAGTTAGTGGGATATTCAGTGAAAACAGTTTAGGAGCCTACTTCCAGTTGAAATCAGTGAGAATTAAGAGCCTAATTTTTTTAAAAACTTCACAAGGCACCTTTCTGCATCTTCAGGCACCTGAAAGAGTCCGTTTTGGGCCCAATGCTTGCATCTGTTTTTATCATTAATTTGAAGGGTGGAATAGAGTGTGAAAGAAGCATGCAGAGAACTGATTGTTGACAGAAATAATGGACTAATAATACAAATATATTATATGAGCTTCATTAATCAAAGAATTATTTCAAACAGTAATGTGACATATGACATCTAGTATAAATAAATAAATAAAATACAGTATAAACAGGACAAAGCAGTATACTGAGGAAACTAAAGATGATAGATGATCTGCTTGAGTAGAAACAGGTTGAATAGCGAAGGAACAAGCTATAGCAAATGGTATATTAAATATGAATTCACATGGTGGACCAGGATGAAAACTCCTTTGCCACTGAAACATGACACAGCACTGGAGAGGAGCATCTTGCATTGAAAAACTAAAATCCTGTTAGGTCAGCCATCTCTGTACCTCTCTTAGGTACATAACAGAGCAAGCTGCATAAATCCAAGTTCTATAAGTAAATGTAAGTTACATGTAAATGTATCAGCCATCCATCTTCTGAACTGCTTCTATCCTCAGAACAGCACATTCTACTTAGTTCTGGCCATTGCTACTTAAATAAGACCCTCTGGACATTTTTCAGAGGAAAAAAACCAAGCTTAGTAAAAGAGACGAGGAAAACACAGCTGAAAGAAGTCCCAGTAACTGTTTGCAGACATAGAAAGAAGACATTGTTATCCACTAAGAACAGAGCAAGAACTCCTGGTCTTAGACTGCAGCAGAGAAAAATCAGGTTAAATAACTAAAGAAACCTGAAAACGAAGTTTTTGACAAAAGCATCAGCTTCTACAAAACACTACAGTATCAGTGTCTCTGGGTACACACAAGGTTGCATTAGTCACTGATCTAGCAGAGATCACAGGAAAGTTTCAGTCAGTTCTGATTTTCCACAAGGAATGGATCTGAATGCATATCTCAGCCTCAGAGGGACGGTCAATAAAGGATACGATATAAACATAAGTTGTTATGCTAAAATAGCAGTTTATACAGGAATAAAACTAAAAGGAGACAAGGACATATTGGTAAAAGGAAAAGAAAGAAACAACTTCTTTTAGAGATGGGCAAGGGAAATCTTCCGTAGAGGGACAGAAGACAAAGGTGGAAGTATGTACATAGTAAGTCTCCATGGGAACATGAGAAGAATGAAAGCAGACAAATGAGGATGGACAGCAGGAAAGTTAATAACTTGTAGAAATTCATCACAAACTAACTGCTCTAAAGGAAGCAGACATCTGGAGTTGTGAAGCTCAGGTGTTACAACTGATTTCAACTTTTAAACCAGAATACAAGTTTCTAGATAAAACTTCAGAGGAGCTTCTTTTTTTAAAAAAAAGTAAATAATATATAACAAACAATATGAAAATAGAAGAACGATTCTTAAGACGACTGCTGTGGTAGAACTGATGGTTCCCCAGCTGATCATTTGACAATGACATGACATCAATACTTATTACATATGTAAGTATTAATACATTCATTCACTCTGTCCCTCCTTTAAAAAGCAGTTTATCATGAACAGCTGTGGTGGAACACCTTCCACTTCTCTTGCTTGACATTATAGGCTTTGCTTTGCTCCTCAAGCCCTACTTTTCACTACCCTTTAAGGCACCTGCTCTATCTCCTAGCCAGGTATTCAAGCTATGTTTGGGTCTGGTCTCATAAAGCAGCTGACCCATTCTGCCCATTACCATTTCCAGCCTATAGCCATCTCGCACCAGGCTGCCCTGCCACTTTCATTATCCAAGTGTTTATCCCAGGGAGCTCGAGGCACAACAATATCCAGTGCAACTGGTTGAAAATTTGACCGACTAGTCTTCCACTTGCTGATTTGATGAAACAAGGCATTTCGTGGCTATGTTAGCAATTTTACCAGTGGTTTGAATGTCCAAACATTTTATTCTGAACTTCTGATACAGTATGTGCTCAATAAGGTCAGCAGAAGTACTTCAGAATTTTTCATTCCACAAAACAAGTAACTAACTACCTTTTCTTAAAAATGCAGGATGACAAAACATTTTGAGCTTTGAAAACCTTCCCCCATATAGAAATTCCATATTTCTAGTCAGTTTTAATATTGGGGCCAGGTTTAATATCAGTGCATAGCTGAATGTGTCTTCCAAAAAAGGCATGCTTTTTCATATATAACATTGCTGTCTTCCAGCACAAGGGGCAGTGTCAGCTGGTTACCACTCTTGGATCATCATACTGACACATAGACTAGGTTTTTTCCCATAATCTTTTTATTGCTAATAAAAACTAGTGATATATTCAAGTTTCCCACACATATGAATGTGTAACTATGAAAAAAGAGCAGAGTAGTTCTTCACCACAAATCATTTTTTGTGCCCATGCAATTAAATAACAAAATTGATTAGGTTTAGATACATTATGCTTTCTTCTTTGTGGTCACTTTCTAAACTCAAATATCACGCTTGCAGAAAACGCAACCCAGAGGTAAATTAAATAATATAGAGAAAAAGTAAAGTGTCGACCCATTAAGGTAATTATATATACCAATAATGTCATTGAAGGAATCATGTTTTCCCAAACAGGAAACAGATTCGCTATTTTTGACCTGCATGTTTCAATGTAAAATAAAACTATCTGCCCAAAACATCTGCACATGGACTGCTGCAAACCAATTTATAGCCTACACAATTAGATTGAGATTTATCTATAAAAATATTTAGCAAATAATTTCAAAGAAAAAATTGATTCAAGAAATTCTTTATTGGGATCACCCAAGCATGAAAGAGGCCTCAACTTAAGCCAATTATTCACAATGAATTGTATGTAATATTTCTACAGAAAGTTAACACGGGCAGTATATTACTTCAGGATGATGGCATTACAGTTGGGACAGTTCTTTCCTTCTGCTCCACAGTCAGGTAAAAGAGTTCTACTATCACTTTACCCTTCTCTCAGCTATCTACAATGGAATAGGAGGAGTCACTGTGTAAAGTCTGGATTCCAAAACTCCTCATGACTCACCCTCTAACTGTAAGTTTTTTAAAACTGAAAGGTATCAGCCAAATGAAATAGGAAAGTTTATATTTCCAAAACCAAAGAGGAAATTCATGCTCCAAAATGTAAGCCAAGGCAAAATTCCATCAGCACAACAATGAAACAGAGCCTTCAGCCCAGATTTCTTCTGCCTGCTTTGATATCTTAAATGTTTTATCTACTCTGTGCAAATCACTATGCGTGTTGTGAGTTCTCTGTAAAGATCCAAAAGCAAAGTAAGATCAGACAACAAAGAGTCTTTATGTTCAAAATGACTACCACTGACAAGTGTCCTTGGATTTAGAAGGATGCTCCAGAAAAGAGACAAAGACAGTTATGCAGATATCAGCATAAGAAAGCTGTGGATTTCAGCAAGATACATGCTAGGCTCACAGAGAAGCCTTAGAAGACAATTTTCAGTTCTTCCAACACACAAGGACAGCTATTTAACCACCGTAGAAATCTCCTGACTCTTCATACCCTAAAGAGCTCTTCCTCCTTGATCATGTATTTAGACACTCCCATTCATGTGCAAGTCTTCCAATTTCTACTCATTGCCCTTAGAATATTCACCTTGCTGAAGCAAAACAGTCAATATGTGCATCACTGTACTGTGTGGGGTCATTTGGTCTCACCATAAAGGAATATGAGTTGATCACATGGAACACAGTTCTTATTTACTGTGCATGCTCTTTATTTCTTCCTGTTTTTAAAAATAAGGAGGAAATACCCCCATAGATTGACATATTAACAGTTGGTGTTTTAAGTTCAGTAAAGTTGGAAGACAGGTAAACAGTGGAGTAATGGGGATTCTAATTGTCCTCAAAACCAGCAAACATTTTTGGATCACAGAAGCAAAGACCTCCTGCTATTCTCCTACTTCTATTAACTTTTGTTTGGTTATTGTCTTACAGGATAAAAGGCATCCAGTAGCATGAACTATTATTGCATGTACAGTAAGCACAGTAAGCCTTAAGATGGGAGACCTCAAAAGTGTGTGGGTAAGATAAGTGCCCTTCACAGAAATGAAAACAGTGAAGCAAAAAAAGAGTATCAAAAGAAGAAGAAAAGCACCAAGGACTAGACCATAAAAAAATACACTGTGTGTCAAATATTGGACTCCTCCTTCATACTATGACTCTGGTACAATTTTTAAGTTGGGGCAATGCCTTACTTCACATGTAGTCCCACTGCAAGATGTCAAACAGCATGGCCATATTCAAAGGGAATATGTATCAAAACAAAGCATTCCAGTTGTGTTTGTTTCCTAGGAGGGCTCAACTCCTGATAATGCCACAAGAGTACCTTCTGAGCGAGGAATGTGAATAAGACCTTCAAAATTTATCCCAGTGAAATTTTAAAAGGACTGAAGGAAAGAGATTCACCAAATATATGAAGAGATACAACAAGGGCGAAGTACCTTTGTCGGAGATTTTTGAGTTATGCTTTTGTTTGTAACTATCTGAAACAGAGAAAGAAATAGAGGGTGAAACTTACATGGGGGAAAAGAAGACAAAAGGCAGAGAAGCCAGAAAAAGAGGAGAAAGAGAAAGAAAATATAAGAGATGAATTATTATAGGGCAAAGGGAAGTGGAGTCTTGCCAAGGACTTAATTTTACTTCCTTCATGCAAAAACACCAAGAACAGCAGCAGCCGCAGGTGGCAAACATGCAAGTCAGAGAGCAGCAGAATATTTTGCTGGAAGGGAAAAGATGAAGCCCTGAGTGCATCGAGCTGGTAGGACCAGGCTGGAAGCAGAATCAGCTGTCTGAGTGCTACTTACTGTCACAAACATAGGGTTTGTCATGATCATCCTGGGAGGCAGCATCATTCCGTCTCCTGCCACCTCCAGATCCCCGAGCCTGCAAGAACAAGAGGAATGTTAACATTATTCCATCGCCCCTCAGGTTTTCTTGTACCCCTCACCCTCCTATGAAAAATGTGGCATATAAACTAAACAAACCCTCAGCTTCCATATGGGTTTGTCAAGAGTGGGCTTGACCCTTCATCTCCCAAGATATGCACTACGTTAATCGACCTTGTAATGCAGTGGAGATCCTCTCCACAGATAACCCAAACTGTTCATCCATAGCAGTACGTCACTGCCAGTGCATATTCAATTGAGTATCATCACACATTCATTTCTGAAGACGTTCAAATACCTTGCTTAACTAAATACAAATGAATGAATAGATGAACAGGTGTTAGAGGATAAATATAACCATTAAATCAGCCAGAAAACAGTCCCCAAATAAAACAGAGGTAAAGTTATTTCCTTTAATATTTTCAAATGGGGGTTGTTTGTTTTGTTTTGTTTTGTTTTCTAGCTGAAAAGCAATGTTTTGAAATGGCCTTCTGGGACAAAGATACCATGGCTAATTATAAAATGGAGCTTTGGTCAGTTAGTGGAACAGATTAGGTAACATGGCTACCTACAATAACAGAGAACGGGAATTACCCAGAAAGGTCTCTCTGCAGTTCTGTGTTCCTAAAACATACCAAGTTGGCAGCCCTAGAAACTGAAAAGCTCTGTTTCTCCACAGCGCAGACTGCTCTGTCCTGAGCTCCAGGGGCAAGAGTGGAACCCAGCATCAAAGCTACTTAGTCCTGACCCTTCTCAGCTGAGATGCCAACAAGGGGACAGTTGATATGGTGGAGGCTGTGATGTGGAACTGGGAATGGAGCCAAAGCCTTCAATTCTTTCATGTTCACTAATGTACAGTCTGTAGATGACAACAATTTTAGACCTGATCTTTATCTGAGGAAGTGATCTGCAAGTGGACTGCTTGATAGCCCTTTATTAATTCTGCCAGCTACTCTATTCCTGGGTAAAAGCAACAAAATTGTTTCTGCTGCTTCTCTTATTAAACTGTTGATGTTTCTCACCCTACATAAGGTCGCCTAACTCAAATCCTTTGAGCTTTTGCATGTGAAAATAAGAAAGGGACAGAGCTTCATCAAGTAAAGCTGGAGAAGATGTAGAAATTCTGAGAATATTAGTGCCCCAGACACAAAGGGGTCATATGAGCTCTGTCCCTCTTCTATGGATTTGGGACTGAACTAGCACTATTCGAGCTGCAGTCCATTGGTCATGTAAAGAGAAGGAACAAGGAACAGTTTTACACTGGCCTGCCACAGTCTGTGAAAACAGGGATTTATAGAAACTTCACAAATTATTTCCCTGGGATTGCTCAGGTCTAACTCTTAACACAGTCCTGAAGGAAAGACATGGATTTGCAGCTGTTTGGATGGGGTAAATACTATTAGGTATGACAAGTACAGCTCTGCCTTCTGCAAAGACCTCTGCGCAGATCAGCACACACGTGCAGAGTCAGATTTGTAAGGGTGAACTGAAAAGCAGCTTCACCCTGGAAAAGGCCCCAGCAACAATTGTTTGGTGGAAGCTACTTTACTGACCATATCACATAAAATCATCTTAACTAGTCTGCAATATTTTCTCTCTGACTGCCAGCTCTGTAAACCCCCTCTGGGCTATGAAATCAATCCCAGGCTAGTTTCTTTCTTCCCTCACCACTGCAAAATGTGCTGCAAGCTGAATTTCAGTCCATGGCAGCTCCTATACAAACCTCAGCTCATCAGAGTCTTCATAGAGACAAGCGATTGGCCCTTAATAAATGTTTCTGCTGATATCTGGATTAGGATCCTATTTCCCTATCCTACCTGCTGCATTGGCTTTTCAGGGCTGTGAAAAAGCTATAAAGTCTTATTTTTGTCACCGGTCAGTAGGTCTGACTCTGTTTACACATTGAGAACGGATCTGTTGAGTAAGAAGGTACTATTTTTACACAGGCACCTTTCAGAATAGGATGGTAATTTAAGGTCTGTTGCTCGGAGTTTCACTAGTCTTACAGCCAGCTGTTTCCCTTCAAACCGCTCTCTACAGAAACGCAAGGGTACAGCATTCATGTCATGACCGCACGTCAGATATACTTTTTCATGCACTGAACACACAGGGGGAGATTTTTCAAGTCAATGACTTTCAATGAGACTTGGGTTCCTAAATGTCTTTAGTGCCTTTGAAATTGTCCCATGGGATATTCAGCTGACAAGCAGACAATCTGTACAGGTGCAGCTGCATTCCTCTCATATCTCCCAGCAAACTGTCCTTCCCAGCTCCTACCCATTCTCCTTGTCCAGCAAAGATACTAAAAATCTCCTTCCATAAATCCATCTCTTCGGCCTTCAATGTCCTTCCTAATGCTCCCACCATTTTAGGGCTAGCCTTGAGGGGGTAGTAAACCGAGCAGCTGCCCCAGAGGCACTAAATTGAGTGCCCCATGCTTGCTGTCAGCACCCCAGTCTGTTGAATTCAGTCATCCACGACTGCCTTTGTTCTCCTGATGGGATGCAGCAAAGACTACAAGACTTGACGTGAGGCCTGGAAGCCATGGCACAGCAGCCTTGAAGCAGCCCTGAAGCAGCCAGAGAGAGTAGCCAGAGGGACAGATGGAGAGTCCAGGATTAAAAATAAAGTCATGCTGTAGGGAAAAGAAGGGGCATGGGCAATTTGGAAAGTCCAGAGCAGTAATTCTGTCACATTAATCCTGCATCAATGCTGTCAGCCCTTCTCACTCCTTCTCTGAATCCCCAAAGGCCACACTCTGCAGGATATAGTTTCCTATGCATGTCCTTTTGCCCTCTAAAAATACCCTAAGCAACTTCTTCCCAGAAACAAAATGCTGCCCAGGTTTCATGTCCTCTAATTTCAAATCCTTGGTCCCGATTCCCTACACTGGGTCAGGCTCACATTAGAAAAGGGCTGCTTGAGGAGTGGCAAAACACTCATGACCAGACGCAATTCAGGCTGCAATTCAAGCTTACCAGTTTTCAACAGCTAGGGAATCTGTCCCTAATTTTGAAATCCTAATTTATACCACATTTTGCTTTGGTTATTGATGCCATCATATAAAAACGAAAATTGCTCAAAGTACTTGGCGCTCCTTGGACTTCTCTTTTTTGCACTGAATGAAGCCAGGGCACTAGCAGAGCAGGAGTTAGTTACAAGAAAAAGGCAAGAGATCCTGCTGCTCCTGTACTTAATAGGAGGCCAGATCTAGGGCAGAAAATAAGACGTAAATTTATGCTTCAAAATGAATGGGACATCAAGTACCCTCTAACTTCTTGCCCTACAATAGCAAAAAAAAAGTAATAGAGTTATTCTGAAACAGTTTCCTGAACAGGGGAGTAAAACTTTGCATATAACATTCACTTCAGGACTTTGTTTGTGTAGGCCTGGGATATATGAATACAGCAAATTCCCTTCTCCTGAGCAGTATATTTCTTTCAGCTATTCACTCTTTCACTCACCCTAACCAGCATGCGCAATTTATATGAGAGCAACTTATTGGAAGAGTTGTTAGCCTGGAATATTAGTTGATTGCTACAGTCAAGCTTGTGTGCATGTATCAATTCTAACTCCTGGTTTTGGTTACTGGTTCATACAAATTTTCTGAAACTTACATTTTTCTGGAAAATTTTTTTCCAGGTGGGGGTCTTTGGCTAAGAAAGAAAGAAAGAAAGAAACTGGTTCAGGTGATTTTGAGAATAAGGAAGGTGAAATATATACTTATCCAATTATTAAAGTGCTTTGATCTTATATTAAAGGACTTAAGCTCCAAAATAAAGAGGAGCAGAAAACTGAAACAACACAACAACAGAAGAAACCAAAAGAGAGGGTCTGATGCATAAGTACATTGCAAGTATTCAATGTGGTTTCACGTCTCTCTCTTATTCAAAAGCTATTATATCCTGCTCCTTTGGTCTAAAATGCGGCCCTTCTTGCTTGACTCCTACAAACACATCAAAAGGTACTTCTAGAGCTCCTGTGCCCCTGCAGCATCTGCTGGAGCCAAAAGAGAGATGAAAATGCTCAAAACTTCTGAGAATTGTGTTCACAATTATTTAGATGCCTAGCTTAAGGGGCCACAGTTGAAAATGTTGATTCCAAGTTTTAAAATGTTGGCCTCTTTACTTAACTGGTGCCCTGCTAAAATTGTGAAGAGACATCTTAGATAAGAGAAGGGACGCAGACTCCCCTACGGATAAAATATTGCCCATTTTAAGCAAATGGAAGATTTGCCATGGGCTCAAGAGGGCCAGTGTCAGCCACAAAGTGCTACCTTGGAGAAAGCTGCAAAATGTATTAATGCAGTTCAAGTTACTGTTATTAATTTTTTTATTTTGCCTGTCGTGACTGAATTCGTTGCTTTTCTGTAATTAGTAAATGTTGGTTTAAAGTAAGAGCATTGTAATAGCAGGATGTCATCATAATTATTACAGTTTACATTATAATTGTAAATATAACACTACAATAAATTTACCCCAAATTTTTACTCTTAAGAGTTTGTTTTCTTGGTAATTCACAAAAACAAACTGAAAAAATATTTAAAATATTCTACCATATGACTGAAAATTACCTACAGTGTTATCACTATCATATATCCATGGACAGACAATTTGCATATACAACACATGACAAATATACACTAGAAAGCAGAGGTTTTCTTCCTTCCTTTCCACTCCATTAAAGCCTCCACCTACCCGTCCTCTAGGCCTGTTCTTTCGTTTTGGAATATCTTCTTCCAAGTCCTCTTCCTCATTCACTTCATCTGCATTTTCATCATTTTCTAAAACCCTCTGTGGTTGAACAATAAACAGGAATGGTTAGAAGAAAAGATGACAACACATACAACCAACTTCTGCTCTTTACCACAGAGACTGCAGGCTATTAAATTACAGTTGATTAATGTTATAATGCCAGATCAGATCCCAGAGCCCCTACTTCTTTCTGCTAAAGCAAAATTTGCTTTCCCTTCCACCCTCAGATCTCCAGGGAGTTCTCATTAAAAAATACCACCGATATCAGACAACTTTGAAAAAAAGGTTCCTAAGAAATAACAGTGGCATCACTGAGCACTGATATCCCACAACAACACAAGTATTACTCTGCACAAATGCAGGCCTTGTCTGGGAAATTATTTGCATGATTTTTTTATTTTGGTTTCTTGCACCTTAAATTGTTTTGTTTTCCTCTAATGTTGAGAATGTACTTTAAGATGACAGAAATCAGTGTTTTTCTCCTTGGCAGCTCAGAATTTTCTTTGTTTAGCAAAAACAGAGAAAATTCCCCTGTATATTCCAGAATGTTTAGTGGATCCAGAAAGTAACATCTTTCAGGGTTTACACCACATGTACAACCCCGTAATCTGGAAGTTGGGGTCTTGCTGCATGAGAATGCTGAGGAAGTTCAGGTCTCATTTAAGTTAATAGGAACAATAGCAATAGTTCCTTCAATTAATTATTTAATAGGGACAATAATTCATTATCTCACATAACAGTGAGATGCCAAGGCCATGGAATTTCAATCCTTTTATCTTGATCTTTTGAAACGTAACCTCTATAGAATCAAACACAGGCTGGCTGCCCTGAAAACATGCACAAGGCAGACATTGCATGGACAAAGGCAAGACAAACCATCACAACACTAATGTGGAAAGAAGTCCCTTTGAAATCTCCTCAACCCTTGGCATGTCTGCTAGAAATACAGAAATGGACACCGGCCGCTCCTGCTGTTCACTGTGTGGTGTCATTTTGTAAGGGACTAATCTGGAATCACTAACTTACCTTTGCCATGTCACCATTCATTTAAATTACAACATGCAGCCATGATGCAGATTCAAATCAGTGACTTTAAACTGATGGGGATGTTTTCCAGTCTTTTACTCTATTTGTGCCTTCCGTCTAATTTCTACTTAATGGCTATTTGAGACCCAGCAGAGGGAGAACAGGAGCAAATCACAGTTGCTCTCTTTTCTTCCTACATACCTCAAGCACTGAATTCTGAATTCAGAATTCTGCAGATTTCTGCAGAACAGAAATTTCACTTTAAAAAAATCCCATATTTGGAAAACCAACTATGCAAATTTATTCTTAACTTATCAGATGAATTTTTAAGTCTAATGTTGGACAGTGTCCCTTTTAAAAATTACAAAAAACTTTTAGAACATGGTAGAGGATCAAGTCTTCATCTGTTTTTTTTCTCCTTTTATTTTTAATTCTCAGGAGGCTATTAATGAGGCCAGACCATCATGAAATATAATTTCACATAATACCAGAGTACTAAATCCTAGAGGGTGGAAAAGTTAAGCAAGTTCCAGTTCTACATACATAAAATGTTTCTTCAAAATTCATGCAATTGCATACATTAATTGACTTCATCTTAGAAAACAGGAGCACTCAGAAAACATTGTATATGAGGAGACTAGCGCTACGTAAGAAAATATGCAGCCTTACTGATATGAGTTTATATTTTTACAGTGCTTTGTATCTTAAATTATTTCCAAAAAGAGAGAAGGCTGAAACTATACCCTTTGTGGGAGAGGAAGGAGCTAGTTTACAACAATAATGCTAAACAGAGGCAGTTAAGAGAAATAACTCAAACCACTTTCTTCATTTAAAATTGCAGTATCAATTTAAGAAAGAGATAATAAGTAATCAAATGTGAATTTGGTGACACTGCCAGGGTAATGACTTTAATTCTTGATAAAAGGGGCATAACCTTTCTGATGCATCCTCAAAAGGCTATTCTAAACCTCCTCCAGCAAACGATGGAGACACACGTTCAATACCAATTTACTGTAGGGCAAAATCCTCAACCCTGTTAAATACCAACTGTCCAGCAGGTCCCAATGACTGCATCTATTTAGTAGGGGCAATCCCTACCCTTTTTAGCAAAGTAACTTTTCCTATTCTGCCTTTCTAAAATAGTTTCACAGCCCAATATACCTCAGTGCAAAGCACCAAGTCTTCTCCTGACAGATACTGTGAGTTTGAGAGGGTGGTAAGCGGCTGGGACTGAGGTGGGAATTACAACTAAGTCTATCCCACCTGCTCAATCTCACCACCACTGAGGCTGGGCCCTTTCAAGTTACGGCACAGAAGAGCATGCAAAGGAACAAAAGAGAAATTTGCATTCTCTTGTTTGTCATATGCATAAAAGGTACTGATAATGATTTTGATCTGGTACAGTCTAGCTGCCAGGTGCCGGAGTACACACTGAAAGCTGGATACTAGTAAAGGCTTCAGTAATTGTTTTTGTATAGACTGAATCCAGATAAGCTGTGCTTCCAAGACGTGCCTTTTGCATCTCTTCTGATGAAACTTGCATCCAGATGACAGGTTAAAGCTATAGCAGTTTAGCTGAAAACATTTTGTACATTTTTGCACCCCCTCGCTGCTCTGCAATGCCCAGATTTGTGTCAGTTCCACTGTCTCCGAAGTCTCTTTCCTTGGACTGCTGCTGGGGATAACTTGGGAGCTCAGATCACACAGCAACATCCAAAGGCACTTGTTGATCTCATAAAAGATGCTGCACCATGACTTCTTGTGACCTTGGAAGCAGGCGTAAACAAAGATTTAGGGCTTTCAGCTTAATAGACTGAGATACACTACTGAAGAAGGAAATACAGAGGGGGCCTCACGTTGAGCTTTTCCCCACTCCATGAGCATGGGACGCTTTGTCTTTGATGGTGCTCCTTTACCTGTATAACTGGGAATGGGAGACCTAATTTTGCTGCCCTTACGTGTGTGAAATTTCTAGCAAATAGACAAGTATGACTGAGCTCCAAGCATATACATTTGATGCCCACACTCTTGTTTTATTTGGCATGGGGCTGCCCATTCAAATTTTTACTAATTTTTAGGTACAGATGTGATACGTTGTATCTCAGCCAAGACTACCAAGTTTCACACATCGCCAGTGGCTCTTACTAAAAATCGCCAATAGACTTGTAGCACAATGTTTTTTAGCGTAATCATAGATGTACTGCTGCTCCTCCAGGAGAGGTCTGCTTTCCTAGCAACTTAAGATGTCTTTATGAAGTTACATGCCCTTATATAAGAACCCTTTATATTGCCTGAACTCCTCCTATGACAGGCCCACAAATGCGTTTCTACTTTTAATTGTTAAAGGATGAAATGGAATCTTGACAAATAACTTTCAAACCATAATGCATGTGAAAAGGCAATATTTCTCATACCTGCATCACTAATCATAACTGAGGTAATAAACATTAGAATATTTTTATTTCTTTATTTTGCTTGTATGCTTCCTGAAGACTTCTCAGTGTAAGAAAAAACAGCCAAGGCAATGACACGTATTTGTCTACAGTCAGCAGCTGTGAATCCAACTTCAAATCCGTGTCCAAATTCCCTTTAAATATGAGTCACTAAAATTCAGTTTATGGTTGGGACCCATCTCTGCTTCTCAGTTTTATATGTAATTGTCTCATAGTGCTGCAAAACAAATTCCAACACAGGAGCTGTGCAGAACACAGCCAAACGACTGAGATTCTTGTGACAGGAGAAGTGTGCGAGATCCCAAGTTCATTTTGAGCATCGCAGTGTAGCACAATGGTTTGATAACATTTTGACAGTAGAATGACACAACTATCAACAGATGCACTGTTCTGCCATAGGACAAAATCTGCTAGGCTTAGAGACAAATTGTAAAATCCAGCCCTGCTGTCAGGGCATGGGGCTCTCCTTTACCTGGATTTCTTGTATAGTGTCTTCCTCTTTAGTGTCTGCTTTTTTCTCTATTCCTTCTCCACGCAGCAAGGCTTCCAGAGTTGTACTTTCTGATGTAAACCCATCTTTTTTCAGAGGCAGATCAACTTCTGAAAAACAAAACACACTGACTACATGTGTCTCCCCTACACAGCTAACAAGCAGAAGGACAGAGATGACAAGCAGAAGACTGATAGACTTTCAAGCTTATTTCTATCTTGAAGGAGAGTTCTTCAAGTTCTTCTTCTTAAAGCTAAGGATCCCTATATAGGATTCATTTCTATCTTACTGAAAACCTGCAATCTTTTCAATCGCTGTGTTTCCTTACAGGAAAAAATGGCTGGACATATTATCTCAGGAGGAAATAAATGGGAAAAAAAAACCTTTTCCTTTATGTAAACTTCCTATGCTTCAAAAAGAGAACAAAATCAGGGCTTTCTAAGATACTGAAATAACAAATATGAAGATCTGATCTCCTGAAGCAGCGAAGCAGTTTAATGGAATTTAGCATCTGGCACAGTTTATACAGCACAGCTTCAAGCAGCATTCTCCTACACCAGGGCATGTTTCACACATGGGGAAGTGGTAAGCTAGTGTGTGAGGCCAATGCTGAGAACCTAAACTGAAAAAACAAAGGGATGTGTCTTGAATTTTCGTTTAATATTGACTAGTTAAAATCTTCAGTTTGTTCTAAATGGGCCTACACCAATGAAGAAGCACCAGTCAGCACAGCTATGAGTGCAGAATCCAGCCCACAAAACAGGACGACCCGCAGCCACTGCTGGAAGAGCCAAAGGCTGGCCTGGGGAACAGGACTCCAAGAGACAGTGTGGGTTTATGAGAGAGCTTGATGCAACTTGCCATACAATTGAAGGAACAGAGATTTATTCCCCTTACAAATGCTGCCACTAGATTATAAGGCTGTGCAGCAGGCAGGCAAATACAGCACGTAAATTTTAGCAAGATGTTAAAATAAACCTAGGGAAGAATTCAGTTTTCCTTGTAGATCCTGGCCTTTGCCCTACTCGTGCAGGAGTTCATTCAAAGCAACCCTATGGCAGGAAGACATCCTGAACATCTCTTACCTGACGATGCCAGGTGTGTATTTCTCAAGTACTCCCCCCCTTCTAAAATTAATTCCTTCCTCTAGGCCAACAGATTTATAAAGTAATAAGGTACAGGACCAATGCTCACAAATCAGCATCTGGTGTCCTTATTTCATAGCTCTGTCCACTTCTTATCTTTTAGGACTGTGTTGTGTTCCCCAGTTTGCCTGAAGCTCCCTGCCTTTCTATCACCATGAGTTGTAAACTCTGCATGGCAGAAATTCATGTGTCTGTAAAGCCCCAAATCACTCCTGCAATCCAAATAATGAATGAACGCTTCCACCTGGGACAGTAAAGTCTAATCTGTTTCTCGGGGGCAATTGCGTCCCAGGAATATGTTTGTTCTATACATGAAAAACTCTAAGCCAGCAAATGATTCAGGGTCCCTGATCAGTGCTTCCACAACATGCTTGCTCAAGTCTTCTGAAGTGAGAGAGCGTTGCTCAGCCAATAACCACAGAAAATCCAGCAAAAATTCCAGCAAAAGCTATTCTATTCATGGAGGGAAAGGCTGAGTACAAACCATGCAGAAAACCCAAACCACTGGGATTTTCAAAGGAAACTCCCAGGACAACCCACACAATGGGATGGGGTCAACAGTGAATTGATCCCCCTTCTCATCACAAGGAGGTCTATTCAATCAGGCCTCTGTTTTCAGCATTAAGCTCTGCACACACACCCCATTATGCCACCTTCCCCATCTTCTCCCTTACTTGAGCTACAAAAAAGACAGAGAAGTCAACAGAGAATCATACAGATTGAATTTCTCTGTATGAACTCCTAGTACCTCCCTCTGGATGCTAAATCCAGACATTTCAATAGAAAGTAGGGATTTTAGACTTGTTTTATGTGCAAATCCCAACACTTGAATCTAAAGTCACTAAGGAACCTCCATAATCATCTCTGGCTGTGGGCTTGGCTTGGTTTCAAAGTCCTGTGCTTAGGTGCAAAAGGGTATTTGCTTTGTATTTAGAACCTTGTGAGACTGCAAAACCCAAGGGGTCATCATGCATTCAGCAGGAGAAGAAGCTTCAAGCAAGCTCAAGGGCATCGGAAACAAAC
This sequence comes from Rissa tridactyla, assembly GCF_028500815.1. Taxonomy (NCBI): domain Eukaryota; kingdom Metazoa; phylum Chordata; class Aves; order Charadriiformes; family Laridae; genus Rissa; species Rissa tridactyla. Next base: position 42,996,137 of record NC_071469.1, read on the forward strand.
ATGTCTTCACCGTGACAAGCTATGCCTGTCTCTGGATACCGATACACTCAGAAAACGAATATATTAGGAAAAGGGAATGAGCAAGGAAGGGGTGAGGGATAAGTAAAACATATATATGAAAGTAAAACTACTTCCTGCTTGTTCCAGAGATATTGAACATTAAGTCAGAGGGAAAGGTAGGCTTTAAGGTCAGAAACCGGCAGCTGTCTTTAATAGGCATGTTTGTTTTGTGTGGTGCTGCTGCTTCCCACCCGCAACACTCCAGGAGACTTTTCAACCAAAACTCTCAGATCATATTTTAATTATTAAATTTAACATCCCACTGACAAGGCGGTGTGAGGTAATACTTTTATTCCCAGTTTACTGATGGGAAGATTGAGTCACCAAGAAGTAAACTTAGCGAGCAAGAAATCCAGCGAAAAGAAACTCAAGGCAGCTGCCTCCCATCTGCCTGCTAAGCTTACAGCTACTCAACTCCTTCATTTTCTTCTCCAGTGGTAGCTTCTAGGAGTCCATTTTCATTCCTAAGTAGCTCTAGAAAGTGGGAAATGGCAGACGCTATCTTATCTGGAATGTAAAGTTTACAGTATAAAACCTACAAAGGTCCAAAGACAACCTCTTAGTAAGGAATTCGATTTTTGTAATGAATTCAGTCCTTCCTGGCTCGCCTGTAAAGGACACAGTAATGAAGACAGGAAATTATGTTTCCATACCACTTTTCGAATCCTCAGAGAAAAATGTCTCCAAAAATCTAAACGACGGTTCAGTTAACCTAAAGAAATAGTTAAAAACTACTAGGGATCATTCAATTCATTCCACTAAATCCCTAATTTACTCTTTCCTATTTAACTCTCCAGGATTTTCCCACAAAAGCTAGAAAAGTATATTTTTCTCTTATGCCTGTAGCCTAAAGAAAACTGAGAAGCCAACTCAATGCCTGAAATGTAGTCTTCATGTGAAAGATCAAGGCTTTGCCCAGACCATGGGAACTGCTGTGTGGAAGCAAAGCGGGGTCCGTTTCACCCACTGTTGCGCTTATGAAGGCACCAGCCAACGTCAGAAGCTTCAAACAAGGCCAAAGATGGTCTTTTAGGTTTGAGAAATTAAGCTGTGACCCCAAACTAGCCTCTGCTTGCTTTGATATTTGTTGTGCTATACTATGCAGTCACAGCAGATGAGGTATGAGGTCTGTCAGGAGAGAAATGCAAGGAAAATAATCTACCCTAATACTAAATTTCATCCTGATCTCCAACAGGTCAGTCCTGAGGGATAAATGCAGTATAGCTTCCACTTATCCTAAATCTGACTCTTCTGGAAATGCACAGAATAGCCCAGCCCTTTCTGAATTTTGATACACTTTTGCCCTCGATTTTTTCCCATCTGAGCGAGTTCAACAGTTAAACTATGGTTTGAAAGAAGGAGTGGTTCACTTTATTGCTTGCCCCTTGTTCTTGCTATGAGACAGGGAAAATAGAAGTTCCTGGCCAAACCTTTTTGTCATTTCTGTTTATTCCTCTCCTTTTGAAGACAAACAGTCACAATCTTTCTTATTACTCTGCTGTGGGAAGTTTTCCATATGGCTTTGTCCTGTCAGACCTCTGAACTCCCTCTTATTCTTCAATAATCTTCCCAAGATGGACCAATACTGCACCGGATGTTTTCAGATGAAGCCACATTCCCCATTTAAACTAATGCATTACAATATTCTTTATATTACCAGTCAGGCAGCGTCCTGCAGTGTCCAAGCTGCATACTAAACAAAATTAGGGACCTTGTGACAGGAAGAAGAACTTCCCATAAGTAATTCTTTCAACACACAGGTGACAATGTCCATCCCGCTGCCCGTTCACCAAGCACATTCCAATCTACCCAAGGAGGCTCACACAGACCTCCCTGGCCATAAGGGCTCTAAATAACTTTGTACTATGTGCAAATCTTTGTAGTTTACAAAGTACTCCCTCTCTCCAGCTTGTTCATTACTATATTACACAACACTGGACCAAACAACAAACCCTGACGCACAAGCTGTTAGTCTTTTTCCATAATGAAAGTTCATTGTTTCATTTTGTTCTTTATTTCATCTTTTATTCTAAATCATTTATTTCTTGATCAAATTTATTCTTGATCAAAGACAATGCTTTGTTTCTCTTTGGAGGCCTATTACATACCAAAGCTCTTCAGAAAGTCCAAGCAAATTGTCAACACCCTTATCCATTAGTTCTTTACATGTCACGTGAAGAATTTTAAGAAAGTAGTGAGACATGCTTTTCCTTGGTAGGAAATAAAAAAGTAGTCAGTTAGAACCTCCTATATTATCATTTCCCATGTGCTTTACTGCTTATACCTAATTACCTTTTCAATCAATTTCTCAAATGTTCATGTGGAATTTATGGGTCTTTAAATCCTTGAATCACATCCAAATCCTTTTTAAATATAGGTAATAACATTTGCTACCCGCTAATTGTTCCAAATTCTTTCTATTGCAACTCCTAGTTTGTACCACAAGCTCTTCTTCAGACATTGCAATTTCAGAGAACATAATCTTTATTACAAGTAATAACTACTAGTAAAAGCACTATATCTAAAAGCTTACTCTTTTATATGAAAATTTTAAGAAGGTTTGTAGATAAATTTCCTTTTGATTAGTATTGCAACTACAATAGCACCTGGTTAGTGTAGGAGATACAGGAAATAGCCAGAACCATACAAAATGGAAGTGTCAAATCAACAAAAAACATCAATGAAAAATAAAATGTTACTTAAGAATTCTTCCTGTTTTAATAAACCACAGTATTATTGGTGTCACAGCTAAATATTGTGCATATATTCAAGTATGTGTGTGTGCATATAATTAAAATTTATGTTTCTTAACTTGGCAGAGTCCCTTTCATAGTGATTAAACTAACATGGTTATTTGGTTATTTCTGCTTACCAGCTCAGTGCAGCAACCTCTCTATTTATCAAGGTCCTTTGACCGTGGTGGTAAAATCTGAACGAGCACCCATGCCAGCATCATTCCGGTATCTGTTTTCTATTGAACTGCTGCCTCCAAAAGAAGCACGTTTTCATAAATCCTACAAAATGGTGGGCTTTTTCAAGTTTTGCGTCACCAAAATAGCTGCAAATTCCTGTCCTTAAATATGCTACATTTGGTTTAGAACGCATTGGGAGCTAAGCAACTTTTCTGTGTCTCTTTGAAACATAAATTAAAAACAACCATCCCTTTTTCTATACAGTGCAATGTATTTGTTTTACAATGGATCATTTCCATCTCCACAGTAGCAGCTGCCACCCAAGCCATCATCTCTGTGCACTCGTAAGCAGCTCCATTTCCAGTTCTAATTGGGAACAGAGATACTTATTGGGTGAGTTCCAGCATGATCTATCACGCCAGAGACAGCTACTATGCAAACCAAAGCAATCCGGCTTCCAAAAACCCTCTTAGACAAACACTGACTTTGCACACATAGATCCTTGCGGTTTTGTTTCTTGGTGCTGGTGTTTTGGAACATGAAAAGTGCCAGAGGAAACTATATATTAAGAGTCCATGAAGTGCTGTTTAAGATGGATAAATCCAAGGATATTACCTTAACAACCACTACCTCTTTAAAATCATGTAGGTGGTCTAAAAAAGCCACCTAATTCACAGCAAACAGAACTACTGCTGAGCGAATGCAGCCACTAAGCTCATTAAGAGGATGTGGCAGGATGTGTCTGAAAGTGCAGTGCAGTGGCTCAGCAAGCAATTAAATCCCATGACAGTTTAAAATGAGAATCTATCAGTGTCACAAGAGTGTGAAGTCTCAGCATCTCTGCTGTTCCCACCCCCAGCGTTTTATTTATGATGGCGTATTGGGAACATGGGAAGTCAAAAAGATTATAATGAAATATGCCATATAAAAACCAGATTAAGCCTGCTCTTCTTTGGGGAAATATGCAGAGAGAGAAGCTGTCTGTTAGCTGTCGAGTTTGCAAAAGATACCATCTTTTGGGATGGTGCTCTCTGCCAGCAGACAGAGTGCCCCAGGGGAAATGGTGGTGAAAAACCCAGACAAGCAGCATCCATCCATCCATCATACGCTCATCTCCGCATCTCCAAGGCACAAATATAGCGTTAGAGTGCAAAGGGTGGGGGCAGGGGGGATGGAATCCCTTAAGAAAGGAAGAGGAGACAATGCCTTACAGGAATACTGGATTTTGTAGCTTTTCTGTGCACACACAACCAGATTCTTCTTAGCTTATTTGCTTGCTTGCTTGTTATGCTTATGGCCAGTACAGTGATTTGTTACCATCCTTGGAATGGATGCATTCACAGCAGTGACCAGAACCAGGTAAAGGTAAAGGCATGACTCTGCAGGCTTTTTTCATAAGTATGTCTCTGCCAGCACAGTGCAGCACAGACATTCATTCCTCCTGCAGATCTGGATCTTCAAAACACTTCTTTCACTGCACCGTCTCCTGCTATCCCAGGGGCAGATGCTCATGTTATTGCTGTTATGCTTTAATCCTGACCTTCCACGGTCCCTGCTATCCCAGCCTCTTCTCCCAACACTACTGCAGCTCAGCACCCATCTGTAGCAAACTTGTCAGTGCCAGTCCCACGCTTACAATCCTCTCCAAGCCTGGTCCACAGGACCTCCTGCCAGCCCAGCCCTGGGCCTCCCATGAGACTACACCACTGATAACACAGACTCTCACAATGAGTCCATAAAGCCAAACAAATGCCCCTAGAGACTAGTAAACATCAAATTCACTCTATTTTTAATATAAGCAATAAAGCCATGGCTCTACTGGAGATTGTAAAACTACTCCAGTCTCCCCCAACACTTCCACCTTCATGTATGTTATGGCACTCTCAAGGTAAACAGGGTCACAGTGAGAAAAAGAATCCAGTCAAAAAGAATGACAAACCAGTTTTAGAAGTAAGATTACTTGAAAACAAAAGAGTGTTTGTTTCCTCAGAAACAAACCATTTTGTGTGGAAAGAACAGTTTGGAGCACTATGTGCAATTAAATGAAAACTCCTTTTCAGGCTGGAGCCATGGCATCCTATAAAGCTCCCCAATGAATCTTAGTAAACACTTGTTGCAAATTTTAGGTACTACTGAGGTTTGCTCTAGGCAGCACTGGGAGACTGGAAAATCCCAATGTCTCCCTAGCACCTCTTCCTGCAAAGCTGCTAGTCTCATGGTGAGGATGGGGGGTAGCAGGGGGCAGGGGGAGAAAGTGAAGAGATGGAAGAAGGCAGACGAAGCTATGATATGGGGGAACTGTACAATTTCACTCTTCAGCCTGGGCGTAAACTGCAGAAAAATCAGAGGACTGCTTTGAATTTTAAGACCAGGATCCAATGGAAAGCTTCTATCAGGCCCTAGCTAAAATACACCTCAGGAGGCTACAACACAACAGGAAGGAGAAATAAGGCTGCAGAAAATAGCAGAGGCTCTCAAACATAAGGTTAAGCATTGTTTAGTTTAACCCATCATCAAAATGTGGGCTTTACAAGCAGCTGTATTTCTTTGGCAGACTAGAATACCTCCATAAAATCTCTCAATAAAAAAAAAACAGCCCTCCTGTCGGTTGTCTCTTGGAAGTTCTTTACAGATTTATTTCTCAGCACAGATATAAATCATTGTCACATATAATATACTATAACTGCTTCTCAAAGACTGCCAAATTACAATATCAGGCTAACTGCTAGATCAGGTAACTACTCTCAGGGCTCAAATCATGAAGGAATATCTCCATTCAATAACATTATTCTAGCACCAGTTTGTGTTCCTGTCACTCTTGCATTTGTGTTCTAGATGGGCTCACACTGCACCAGGACTTTTGCAGCATCAGGCAACACTGTAGGCAATATCGAGGGACAGAGGCTGGTGGGGTAACTGCTACAATTTAGAGAAAATTCCTGAGTACAAAGTCTATTCCTTTGGGCTTTGCATCAGCCTAACAGGGCTTTTGGCCTGTTTGGAGTAAGAGAATAACTTGGCCTACCTATCTGCAAGTGGTCATATAGATACACTCACAAAGATCGGTGGGCCTTTTGATGCATCAGAAGAACCGGAATCTGATTATTGTCCAGTAACCAGGCGGCTATCAGCAAACACTAGTCACCCCCACACCACGCAGCAGGGCCCGTCACCCCCACACCGCACACTCTGCAAATGGTAACAGGGAGTAGACCTCCACTGAAATCACCTCTACCATTTCCATATGTGACAGTGCTGAATAAAACCACTCATACTGAATGCAAACTCATACATAAACCATGTGTAAAACCAGCCATGCTGTAACCTTGCTGCAAATTCTGTGAGATTCTGCATAGCTTCTCCTCTTCCTTATCGAGGACAGTGGAGGGGATACCTTTAGTAACAGATAAATCTCTGTAATGCAGTTATCTCTCAACTGCAGTGCACAAGCATCCCAATTAATTCAGTCTGGGCCTAGCAGAGACGGCACTAAGCCAGAGCTGATAAACCTGCCAAAGCCAATCTGAGTCCTGCAATGATTCTTGGGAGCCTACTCTGCGCTTTCTCATGCTCCGGACTGAGCGGCGTTATTTGCTTGAGTGCAGTGCTCAGCTCCGGCTGGCTCCACGTGCCCATATGATGCAGCAACTCCGTTTAATGAGACCCTTCCTAACCCCAAAGCGCTAGGGAGCAGGCAGAGACACCCAGTCAGCTCTGAAGGCATCAGCAGGGATACAGCAGGGCTTATTAGCACCGCTCAGACAGAATACAGGTGTCCTGGTCCCGATCCTGCATCTCTGTCTGCAAAGCTCCCACTTGCAGGAAGAGAGTGCTTTGCAGTCCAGGCAGGCCTGGGAAGCAGCATAGCCACATCCCCATGGCACGGCGTGTGAAGAAGTCGGCCACGCCAAGCAGAGCTGGTTCAGCATCCCCAGCTCAGTAAATACCAAACCTGCATAAACCACTGAAGAACAGAAAGGCCACAGCAAAGTGGCAATGATTTTAGGATGGGATAGGGAACAAGCATCCTAGACGCTGCCCTTGGCATCGCTGCTGTCTCACCATGTGGTCTTGGGCCAAACGCTAACAAAGGTACCCTCTGCTTTTCCATCATCTGTCAAATGAAGATAGTCTTCATCTATCCTCTGGGGTTTGGTAGGTCTTGTTTAATATTCATAGGCATTCAGGTATTCAAATAAAATGCACCAAAAATGCAAGGTGTTATTACAGGTTCTCACAAAGCCAGGTTTAAACACTGGGTTTTTTCCAGACAAGAAAAACACTGAAAAATCAAGACTGTTTCCACAGATACCAGATTTCAGTGGCCAATTCACAAATTCCAAGGAATGAGGATAATATTTACTTATACGGTAAGACGCATCTGACAGGTGAAGCTATATAATTGAAAAATGTTATTATAAGAGGGAAGCCTTGTAATAGAAAAATGGCATGAGATGCTAGTAGGTATCCTTTCAGAAATGGGAAAGAACAAAGCAAATCATCTACTGAAATGCTCAGATCTCTTGCCACAAAAAGGCAAGAAATTCCAAGAGGCCTATAAAGCGTTTAGACAAAAAGGTGAACTCTAGAATTAATAACAGAATGGTAAACAGGAAGATTAATGGCACCAGAGAAAATGCAGATGGTGAAGCCCAGCCTGCAGGCTCAGCAAGACTCTGAACAGGGAGGGGGGAAAAGGCAAGGTGTAAACAAGGTGACCTTCAAAGCCACGGGAATGCCTGCCAACAGGCCAGCCAGAGGGCATCCCAAGACACAGATGTGCCATCTGGGGTAGGCTGCCTCATGACAACATGAACAAGATTTGTCTTTTTCAGAATTTGCAGGGAGGCAAAATGGGTAGCAGCAGAAAATATGACCACTCATTCTATAAGGGGTACAATTAAATGCACAGGTTGGAAAAGGCTGCTATCTATTTTGTAAAGAAAATACAAAAGAATTTCCTGAATATCCCCACTCAGGAAGGTCTTGTGCCCACTTGTAAAGCCTGCTCACACAAGGCGTGGGGGAGGAGAAACTGGTTTTCACTAAACAAATGTTTTCCTTGAGGGTTTATGCTTTAGGTTTATGGTAAAAATTAAAAAAAAAAAAAAAAACCACCTCAGCACAAGCAGCAAAGCAGGTCTTTAAACCCATGATGGCATAAATTTTCCCCATCTTGGCATAAGTCTATTCACTCCAGACGGCACATTTGATTTGAAAGCAGGTAAAGACTCCTCAGATATCTCTATGTCCAATATCTGCTTTTACAGAGTTCCCTTGCTCCTTGTCGGTGCTTAGTTGGACCCTGAATCTCCTAATAAGCTTTGTGAATGCCTGGGAGATCTCAGTTCTTTGCCTACAGTGAAAAGTGGGAGAGAGAAATCTCTGACTACAGTCCTGCAGGGGAGAGTGGCTCTTTCAGACCTGACGCTTAGATCGTTGATGTCAACCAGGAAAATTAAAAAGTAAACACAATCACACTTTTTTTAAATAAATCAGTCAAACACCACAGCGGGGCAGTGCTAAGGGGAACAATGCTATCTCCAAATAAGCCTTCTACAAAATAAGTCAAACATGTTCTGTTATGATATCCAGAGGCAAGAATTTTAGGGGAAAACAGAATAAGCAACTGCATTACAGCTCACTGTGGAAAAAAGCAAACGTTAGCTGTGGGAGTCCAGCAGGTAACAAATTCACACACCTCTTTTCCTTCCAGCCTGGCTCAAAGGACATCAAATGTGAGTATTTCAGGCAAAAACTGGCCCATCTGAGCTCAGTGCTGAAATCAGTTAATTCAGTGCTAAGTGTACAAGGAGACATATCTGAATGTTTTTTATTCTGATGGGCTGCGCATCAACTGCAAGGAAGATATTGGCATGACCTCCAGTTTCACGGTAGGAACCGTGGGTGCTGGATGAGCTCAGGCAGCTTGTGCAAAGCCTGCGCAGCCCCAGCACTGTTGCATCAAGCAGGCTTGACTTAAGTGAGCTTGCGATCGCTGATAGGAGCTGCCACCCGGCTCTGGAAATCAGTACATACCTTTCTCCAGAAAGCCCCATCATGTGGCTCTGTTGATTGCTTTTTGAATAGAACATGAATGGAGAGATGAAGCACACACCTGAAAAGACTAAAGTGGCACTGAGGAAGGAATCAGGAAGAGCAAGGGGAAAAAAGAGCAAGATGGAGGAAAGCTATTATATTCCTTCTCTTTGCCTACTGCAGCTAAACTGTGGCAGGGTTGTTCTGAAAATTTCCACAGAAAAGTCTGGAAAATGGAAGCTCTGGGCCTTGAATTATGCCTTTTCAATATCTCCCTTCTTTCTCTTCTCCGCTAACAGAGAAACGCTGTAAAATCCTAGATCCTGAAAATGTACATTCTGGGCCCTTTCCACACCTTACAAAACACAGTGAAAATAGCTGATGATGGGGAAGAGGGAGAGATAGCCATGCAAGGGGAAAACAAAGTGAAATAGAGAATAGTTGCTCTTCTCTCCTTTCCCCCTGCTCAGCTTTCATTTCCCTTTGTTCATCTAACGTTGAGCCAAACTAAGCCAAAGGAGCTGCCGTGCTGGGCTACAAGATTGATGGCTGCAGGCAGACTCCACAGTGAAGAGACGGATGACTGGTCATTTCCCGCGATGCACTGAGAAACATCCATCCTTGCAGCCATGCTGAGCCCATTTGTGCTCCTTTTGAAAAGAGAGATAAACACAGGCAGCCGGAGGCACCTGAGTGTCCTTCTCCCTCAGAAGGACACAGTTATACTCCTCTGGGTTCCTTGAGAAGGTCGCTCTGTCCATCCCTGAACATCTGGCTGTGGGATTTGCTAACTCTCTCCCTCCCCCAGCAATCATCCATCTATTAGAGCACAGTGCAGGTTGGAAGAAAACGGTGAAGAGAATGGTGTGACAACCTCATCAATCTACAGCTACACGCTTGGCTATTTAGTTTTCTTTACGCTATTCCTAAATGCGGGGGGGAGGGGGGGGAGAATTGCTACTGGTATGAAAGAGTGAATTGTGGAAATGGCAACGTGGATTGGAGTAAGTCCTTATGACTATTAAAATGTTGTGCATGTACTAAAGCAGTAGGGAACTAATTAAGATTCAGGATTGAAAGGCAAAACAAAAAAGTTGGATGCACTCTGGTTCCATCTGTAGCACTTGCTGTGAGTTCAGATGTACTTGGGGCATCATCTTTAGCAGAGAGAGGTTATTTTTTTTATTTTGCCCATTCAGATATTAACAGAAAGCTCCCTGGAAGAATATATTGTAAGTATATTTATAGTGCCAACCTTCATATAGCAGCTTCAGAGGCACAAAGCACTTAATCCTGACTCCTTTCTATTTAGTTAATAGTGTCTTTGTTTGCTAATACTGTCCTGGTCTATAGCATTGCTCACAGATACAGCCTCTGTGTTTCCAGTTCTCCTGCCGTGCTGCTACCTCACTTAGGCAATGAGCATTACATGGCAGATGTACCCATAGCATCATTTACAAATACAGCGTCACTCCAGAAAACCCTATAACTATGAACCTCACTTTGTCAGAGTAGCACATATCCGTAACTGTGTCATTCACAGACATTGCACCAAGGAAATCATGAGAAGACAAAAGCATTCACCATCTCTCAAAAACACAAAGAAATGAGTCACTTGCTTGAAGTGTTTAAACGTAGTTTTAGCACTCTGTCTGAGCCAGCTTTGAAAATTTCTCTTTTACTCCCATCATGCGATGCTGTTTATTTTAGGGCAACAACAAAAGGATTTTCACTACAGCTCTGTAGGACATGCATAGGATATTAATCATGACCATATGTGTTCCTAAGACATCAAGCCCATACTTCCCGAGGGCAATCACATGCATTCAGAAGTGCATCATTTCCATCAAGAGGAGTAAAGTTTTCACCCTTTCTCCTACATGCACAACCTCAGCTTTAGCTGATGGAAATTGCTGCTCACTGTAGTCTTTAATGGAGCTGTACCTAGTTACAACTGCTAAGGTCCCGGCCCTAAATTACCTTGGTTTTTTAAGGGGAACCATGCTCCTAAGTGCATCCTAAGTGAAATCTCTGGTCTGGAAGACATTGCACATAAAAGCCATATTCATCTGTTCCATTCTTAATTCCCCTCCAAACGTACATTGCATTGACCGTCCTTCCCCCAAGGAGTTCATTATTGGGACTGGACACCATGGCAAACACCAATGGTATCAGAATCCTGAAGCATAAAATACCTGTAATAAACTATTATGCAATCAAATGCAAAATGCAGGGAATATTGAAATGAATTGTAATCTAGTAAAAACGTACTTAATATGTCTCAGGTACAAAATGATTATGAGGCCGTAAAATGTTTACTCCGGAGAATGGGAATGACAGACCGAACACTTCCACCAAGGAAGGTGGTGGGAGGTGCAGGATGTGGAAGGGGAAACCATCACACTCTCCCTTCTACTCTCAGCAATCTGTAAAGCTTGGCTTGTAAGATTTCAAACCAGACTTTGCATTAACATTTATTGCTGATTCCTTCATATGACGCACCAGAAGAATAGCACCTGCTCTAAATTTTATAATATTTCATACTACAAAACAATTTCATGTGCTACGTGTCAGGAGAACAATAAAATTGAATAAAAGTTTTTTTTAAAATCATATTTTGAATGTAATGACATTCCGTAGTCTTCTTGCTATTCTTTGTTTACATTTTCTTCTATAAAATACTGCACAAGTTCTACTATATGGTTGATCTAATATCCCAGTAACTTTATTGGGCTCTATCTTGCAGGATGCTGAGTACCAAACCTGCAAGTCTGGTCCAACCCAGTACTTTACATGTGGATTTAATTTTAAGCATGTGACAAGTCCCATTAATTACGAAAAGATCACTCGTGTTCTTAGAGCCCAAGCTCAGGTGCTTTCCTTGTCTGGGGTTAGACAGCTTGGCATCTTACAAGACTAAGCCCTGGGGACTTGATCCTATAAACCCTTTTTCATATGATTACCAGAGAACTCCCAGGATTACTCACATGAACATACAAAATAGATGCAATGAATTAGATAAAAGATACCCATTTCCCAGGATCTTGTGTCTGATACTTGCATCTAAACTATTCTTGTGCTTCACAAAAAACCTTTTTGCCAATGCAATTTATTCTTTTTCAGGCATCAGTCCTGGCTATACACAGAAAAGTGCCAGGACGTTTGCCAGCAAAGCTGTTCAGGTTCAGCTCTAGCTGCAAGACACCTACAGGGCAGACGGCTTCCCAGCCGCCCCTCCCCTTTGCTGGAGAGCTGATGATTTGCGCCTTGGGGGAAACGAATCTGCTGGGTTCCAGCATTTCCCCAGGTATCATCCCCTGGCGCGTCCCCAGGGGTTCCCATACCCCTTCCTCCTGACAAGCCTTGAGGGAACTGCTTGGGCAACCCATTCCTAGGCCCCCCACACCTACGTGGGGAGCACCAAAACACTCTCTCAAAGCCACCTTTTTCCTAAGAACAGAATCTCATCCTCATCTCACCTGCACTCCCCTCTTTTTAAGATTAAATCTGTTTATTTCAGAAATAAGTAATCCTGATGGTTACTTACAAACATCAATGTTAACTTCATAGTAAGGGGATAAATCCCACAGCATTTTACCTCTCCAGTAGGAATAATATGTCTCCTAGAAATACAGCATTCACAGTCAGGCCTTGGCAGCTTAAGAGGCACATGCTGAAAAACCTCTTCCCAAAGAGGCGTCCTAGCCAGATGTAGGTCAAACACACAGTAGCCAAAAGCAAAAGAGCGAAACAGTGGGCTGGAAAAAACACATAAAGGGTGGCAGGGCCAGAAGTAAGGTCGTGCTCAAGCAGCCCAGTTATTTCAAGCCAATGCCATTTCAGCTGCCCGAGCCCCCCAAGATTTCCTCAGGTCTTGCAGACCAAGCCCCAAGAGATGACCTGCAGTCACACTGTAGAGGCTCTAGGAGTTCATCAGCACAACTCATTCCTTCAGTTTAATGCCCTGCTGTAGTGACCAAAACATTTTTCAAAATGGCCTGGCTCCAAAGTCATCATAACTCTATTTTCACAAATATACTAAATACAGCTGAGACTACACACCAGTGGAAAAATCACCTCCAAGTGGCTGCATTGCTTCTGAAATTACAACAGCCTTCTGTCCGTGGGTCGCTGCACAGGCAGCCTGCGTTCCCATTCTCAGGGACGAGACCCAGAGAACTCAGAAAGATAGAGATTTAACAGTTTCCAAAATTGCCTTATCTCCTTCAGTTGCTACTTCTGCCTTAGCTTCATGACTAGAGCCAGAGGGTTCTGGCTTCAACGGGTTTTTGATCAAAACCCAGAGAGGTTCCAAAGCCCAGAGAGGTTCCAAAGCCCGGTGGCTTCTTCACGCAGCTTTCTCCTGATTATGCAAACTGGCTCAGCCACACAAGAACCAGGAGTAAACCCAGGTGATTCATCGAGCAATCTTAGCAAACCAACACAGTTCTGGTAAAACTGTACATACAAAATACTTGTAGTGACCTGTTCCAGATCCCACAAATGAAAGAGAAACTATTTACACAAAGTTAATCCTGTAAATTCTAGCAGCATGACTGCCGAGTTAAGCAGCAGAAACAATGTTTTTGTTTTCTTGACTGAACTATTTATAGAATATTATTTGCTTTTCTAGAAATGAGTGTGTTTTATTTCCATACCTGCAAAATCATGAAATCCTGTTTGAGGAAAATACATACTCACTCACATCCTTGAACCTACTGAGCTGAATAAGTCTAAGAATTTGCAGCGTATCACACGCAACAATACCCAGCAAGAAGAGTGCATGATTTGAAGGAGAAGTTATCGCAGCCCCAACAGCCATGACGTACCGAAGGCCAGCTCATCTGTCGCCAAAATGAAGCAAGAGTTACACTGTGCAAAACTTGAGATATCTTCATAGTATTTACACTGCACAGCCAACCTGGCAAAAACTGGCTCAACAATTCACCTATGGTGAGTGTCTTTATTTGTATGTATGGGTGTGTAACAAATTACTTGTTTTTCATCACCATCCCGGTACACATAAGCCCAGGTTTTGCACCACAGTTGGTACACTTTCATACCAGTTTTGCAAGGCTTCATATTGATGGCCAAAATGTTTAATACTGGCACTTTGAAGGCTTGGCAAGTAGCACACTTTATTCGTACATTCCTTTTTATTTAAAGGTCTCCCCTACCCCTTTCCAAACTCTCTAAAAAGATTTATTAGCTATCTCTTTGGCACTTCTCTGAGACAGACAAATGAGATCAATGTTTTAGCACCTCCGTTTTACACACTGAGAAGCTGAGAGAAAAAGAGATATTCCATTGTACCTGGTGCTGTGTAGTCCTGTATGGGGCACAGGCAATGCCAGTGCGTGATAGTGGGGCAGGACTTTAAATGCAGAGGTTGGCACCTCTACCACAGACTGGCAATGGGACAAAGATCTTTCACTGCAGGATTTGTACATCATGATTCAGTGTCAGCGTCAGTGGATGCAGAAAGGGACAGGCTCTCTGGTATTTTTAGTGCTACTAAGAAGAGGAAAGCAAACATTATCTGGCCAGAGATTTGGACCAGCAAAGGTCCCCGCTGTAGGAAGGATTTAAAGGTGGTGGGTGAGACGGAATAGAGTCTGGTTAAATATGTGTGTAAATAGAAGCAGCTGATTTACAAGGAGGTCCCACACTGTTAAGTTTTCTCTTGATGACAGAAAGTCACCTTTTCTAACCCAAGTCATAGCTGGATGAGTAAGTGCCATAGAGCAGTATCTCTTGCCTGTGGCGCCATGTCCTGCTGTGAACAATCTGAAGGCAAGATTAGTGGAGAATTGGAGCCTACTGTTTCGATTCAGTAGCATTGATGGACTCATCTGTAAGCTGCCGGCTTAGCTGATGAATAAACACCTACTTAAATTTAGGACAATACTTAGGTACTTTGCTGGATAAGAAGCCCAAAAGAGAAGGCCCAGCAGAAATCAGTATTTATTTTGGTATAAATAAAAGCTAGGGCTGGTAAAAAATAAATTTCCCCCCCATTAGCATGAGAGGCTCCCAATTTGCTAAAGAAATGATAGAAAAAAACCAGTTGGGGTATTTAGGGATTCTACAGCCATGATGAATGTTTTCTCTTTCTTACACATTGAAATTACCTATCTAGCCCTAAAAAAACCCAAACAAACAAACAAAAAAAAATACACCTTCCAGCATCCCTGCTCCCAGATTTGGATTCACAATGTAAAGCTCCATTTTATTCCAAAGCACTACAGAAATGTGACATATATAGGTACATGATAGACCAACCTCAGGATTCAGCATGGTCAGCGTGTAGATGTGCACTCTAACACATCAAATGAGAACTGAAAACTATCCACCCTCCCTGTCACAAAAAATTAGGTATCTTTTTGTTTTCTCCTACATGAGGTGCCAAAAATAAAGATTGATGGGAACAGGTGAAAATGAGATCTGCTCCAGCTCAACCAGAAACTACAGGATCCATGTGGAATCGCTCAGTAAAATTCTTTGACATGCAACATGCAGCTTCTTCAAATATGAAGCTCACCATCATCCACACTGTGATGTTGAGTTATTTGACATTTGACCTAATATTTGCCTGACACTTGACCTAAATACACCACAGGACTGTTGCTTTGGCACCACCTATCAAAATCAAATCCTGTTTCTAATAAATAACAATTTTAAAACAGGCTATTACTGCCACAGAACAAAATCTGTTAAAAAGTTGACTCATGGAGTAGGCTCAATCCCTCTCCTACCCTAGTTTTAGACCCACAAAGCTCCATCCATTTTTGCAGAGGTAGCTCCTGACTTACTTCAGTTTACGCAAACCAGAATCAGGCCCTGCCCTTGCAAAAATCACATTATTCACTGCTCCCTCTGCTGGCCTCGCAGCACCGCCGGCTTCTGCAGATGCTAGAGTACAGAAGCAGACACGTGCAGAACCCATTTCCAATCCTACCAAAACTAAACATCTGGCAGGTGGAATCAGGCATGTGAAAAGGAAAAAAAAAAAAAAGAAAAAAAAAGAAAAAAAGAAAAAAATCCTAAAAGCAGTGATATTTTAAAGTACTGAAGAATATCTTACAAAAGATGAGGAGAGTTATTTTAAAAGCGAAATTACTTCAGAATGCAGAAGTACTTGAATAAAAAGCAGATTTAAAAAAAAACATCTACATTTCAAGATTTTGGAGGGAAGACAGCAAAAGACACAAAGTTGATAACAGGCTATTAAACTTCATCTTACATGTGGAATCTAGACTAAGTCATCAGAGAAAAAAAGTTGCTCCTGTCTGCTTCCTGTCATGTCATATTTGCCCCAAATTTAGGTTTCATGGCAGCAAATGTTTATAAAAGTCATGAACAATTAAAAAAGCTAAAATATGCTCTACACAAAAGTATCTTTGGTAAATTCACATCTGCAGAAATCTGTCAGAAGTCTGAACAATCGATACATTGATATTCTAGCCCCCTTCAGGAACATCCTATCTAATTCACCTGAATTTTAGAGGTACTCCTGTTTGGCACCAGAATTATTCTGCCACTTTTGATCCTAAGACAGTCGTAATGGATCTTAAAGAGGAGCCACCACCAGGTTAGGCCATATAACAGGAACCTAACATTTAATCACAGATAAGTTTCCATATATGGAAGCTTGGTAGCAAATGGTAGCAAAACTTTTTTTTAAGAAAAATTTTGCCTTTCTTTACAGTGCTTATAGCGAAACAACACTGCTGTCTTGTAGTACTGAACAAGAATCAACATATGATTGTGTAGAAATTGCTGAAATCCAAAGTGAAACTAGTCAAGATTAATGAAAGAAAAATGCTAAACAGAAATTCTCATTAAATTAGGTTTTTTAATTATTTTTAGGCTCTAATATCTTTGAGTGACACTGGACATAGCAACCAGAGAAAGAAAAAAGAATATGGAACTGAGGAGAACTGAGCTCTTTCTGTGTTCTTGGGTTCGATTTCCAGCTCTACCACAAACCTCTGGTTAAAGCCTCATAGAAATATTTATTATCTTTATTGCTCATTTCTCCATTTTTGGAATTGAAGTACTTCCTTTAATATATATTTATTTTGTATATATAATCTTATTTGTACTATATATACACACATATACACATATATGTACTATATGTGTATATGACTATATATTTGTACATATACACCTATAGCAGAGAGTATAAGAAGCCTTCACAACAACCCCCAGCATGATGATCTAACATGCTGCTTGAGTCTAGATGCTATCATATAAATGATACTAATGTTAATTCTATCCCTTGCTTTTTAATTTCATCTTAGCTTTATCTTGCTGAAGTGACCATCTTAAAGAGCATTGACCTCCAGAGACGTGCTGAGCATCTTCCACAAGAGTTGGGGGCACTCACCACTTCCCTGGAGAAACACAGTACCTTGTACAACCAGACACAGTCTCTACAAGGTAAACT
The DNA here is from genome assembly GCF_028500815.1 of Rissa tridactyla. NCBI lineage: Eukaryota > Metazoa > Chordata > Aves > Charadriiformes > Laridae > Rissa > Rissa tridactyla. Next base: position 43,013,600 of record NC_071469.1, read on the forward strand.
GAGATGGTTGAAAGAGATAATAGCTTATCTGTAAGGATTCTCTTCATTCATCCCCAAGCAAACTCATGTAGGTATATCCTATATGTCAGATTAAAAACAGATCAGGCATTAAGTGGCATTTAAAAACCTGTTAGCAGTACTTGCCTAAAACAGTCCTACCATGGTTCATCATAGCAAATGAAAAATACTTTTGTTTACTTTTTCCTCTTCAACAGCTGGTTAAAAAAAACCCTTTCTGTAGTTCAGCTGAACACTAGACTGCCCAGAGATAAGTAACAGGACAGACACCAGCTCATTCTCACCAGAGTAGCCGCACGCACAAACTCTACTCCACACCCTCCAAGCGGGTGGGAAGGCTGCCCGCTGTGAGACCTCACTGTTGGCTTCCAGTCCAAAACCAAAGGACGGCAGTGAATTGAGACAAAAGCTTTCCAGTCATATTCTTTACACTTACATAGCATGTGAAATAAAAGCTCTGTGTGTATGTATGTAGGTATCTATATTTAGCCGTCTTGTAAAACCGAAGTAGGACACTACCAGCTTAAATTCCACCAAAGTTTTTGGCCGTACGCACCATATCTGTTCTCATCTGCATAGCTGCAAAGCTTGGGTAATACCTGACTGTCAGCAGGGTTTACTCTAGGTAATACCACTTCCACAGTATTGATACCTGACCCAACACAGAATCATGATACCACCCAGGACCACAAAACCACTGTGTGTATAGGACAAGGAACAATTAGGATTTCAAGGGGCCTTGGGTGTAATCAGGGATCTCTCTTCCACTTCTAACCCTCATTTTTCCAGCTGCTCTGGTGTTACTGATGGCCAGAACCCCAGTGCTTCTCTTCACGGCACCTGCAGTTCGGGGGGGGTGGGAGAGTTGGCAATTCTCCTTCTTCTCCCGTTCCTCTGTAAGAAGAGGCTACCCAGCGCAGTCCACCCCTCCCCCTCACCCACCCCAGACTCACAGACCTCCCACACACAGGAGCTCTGCTCTGCTCTTGCTCTTTTCCTGGGCAGGAGGAGAGCTGAGGAGCGAGTATGGAAGCACAAGTTGCTTCCAGCCCTCCCACTGCTCCACGCTGAATTGCTCTGCAAATACCACTGCCCAGTTCTGCAAAGAATCAGGATTGCCCATACTTGGTTGAACAGAAGTCTAGGTTAATTAATATTATGAGAGTATCAACACCAAATAACTTTAGCAATCTGTACCTAGAAAATTAGCAACATGTCAATATATTACCCATGACTGCGAATTTGTTTCAAATCTATACCACTGTTCATGGGAGTCTTGACTGCCACACTATAATGACTCGTGTAACAGCTCATATCCATTACAACGATGAAAACTTGGCTGCACTTGAGCCATAATGCTTGGTTCTGATGATCTGAATGTACCGCTGAAAGACGAAAACTAGCCCATGTGAAAGCAAATGTCAGGAATACTTGCTGTAAATCCTAAAGGTAAAAATACTGACTGTTTTGTCACTGAAGCAGTTACCGTAAGTAAGATTTGGCAATACTTTATTTCTACCACATATCTATTAGATAGGCTAGTGGATGAGATGGAGGATGTTTAGAAATAGTATTAACATGAACATTGCTAGACACTTGATCAAACAACTTTACTAGGGCAATCAATGCACGTAACTCTGAGTACAGCGGCAGAGGAAAATAGACATCTAAAGGCTGCATCAGCAACATCTATTCCAGCGTTCTGATTTTTACAACTTTGGCTGTAACTATTCTTAAAACCAAGCACTTCCACTTGAAACCAAATAAAAGCAACAGACCAGGACAATAAAAGCAAGCAGCAACTGACCCCAAGAAAAACATTACAGTGCACTTGCATTTTACAAAAAACAGGAGACCGTTGGAGAATGAACATTTTCTTCATTAGGTTTTGGTATTACCAAATACAAAACTCTCACTCACTGAGCTGTATCATGCACCACCTAAACCTGCAAGGTACCAACACTGCAAAAGTAGGTTGTAACTACAAATGCTACATTATTACTAAATGGTTTATTACACCTTTGAACTGCTAACAAGACAATAGTTTGATTCTACTTACTGACCAGCTGCTGACCAGCTACCAAAACAAAAATCCTACGTCTATGTGTCTTCTGAATTATGTAGAAGTCTTGAACTTCTGGATACAACCTACCGCTATAATGAGCCACTCCAAAAGCCCAGATGCAGTCCAAACAAGTATTCACACCCCCTGGTCCTGATCCCACTGACTGCTGGATTGGCAACTTTTGGAGCTAAAATGCCCTTCTGCGTTTGTTACAGTGGCAGTCTGACTAGAAGTTCTTCTAAACAGTTAACAAACGTAAAACATAATAAAACTAAGGTTTAGCCCTAATTTGATGTTGTAATAGCATTGCTTGCATATGTTATATAACGTACAACTAATTCAACAGCCTCCCATATAAAAACCAGCTACTCGCATATTAACCCAGCACAAGCACTCTCTAGCTGCTGAGAATAGCTCTGAGCCATGACTAGGTTGTCCAAGCCCTAGGTGGAGTGAAACTATGGAAGATTTAAATCAGATTTCTTCCAAATTTATTTCAGATGTCCTCCAGTTGTCATCTTTGTGCTTCTTAAGGGATCTTAAATTGCCACATCTTTGCCTGCCCCACACAGTCATCTAGTGTTTAACTGAGGAATAAAGAGGTCAGCACAAGGTAGCTTCCTAGGTTCAGCATAAGGCTTTACCACAGTGTCCCCCTACAAAACATACAGTATTTCTGCTATTCATGCTGAAAATAAATTACGCTATCTTTCTCTCAAATTTTCAAAAGCTACCTTTGAGTGGAAATCCAATGTTTTCCATAGGTTTTATACTTTTAAATCAGAGACAGGAAAAATCCCATTTTTGGCTAGTGAGTCAATTCTGGATATGCACAGACAGTGAAATTATTTTGTGATGTAACTGATAAGGAAAGTTAATCACTAGATAGAAATTGGTTGGAAAATAGATTTAAATGGCAGAGCAATATAAATTGCCTTGTTTGGCTGCCACTGGCAATGCAACAAAAGTAGCACTCCTGAGATGCAGAAGAGATGTTTATAGCAGGGAAAACAACACAGAGACAGACATGCTGAGGTCTCTTTGTCTGATAACTTTGTGGTAATTGCCTTTCATGCCCTGTGGCATGTAGGGTGCACTAATTTGGCATTCAGTGAGTACAGCAAGGAAGGATAATGCAAACAAAGAAGAGTCAAACTCTACACTATTGCTTTACCTTGCTAAATTACCAAGGCACAGCCAAGTTTGTATCATCAAAAAGTCTAAGGTAGACATTTCTATGGGCCAACATCATCCTCTTCATAGAGTCCAGTCTCATTTCCATTATTGTAACCCATCTGATTTCACCAGTTCTTTCTGACCAGCTCTGCTGTGAGGTCTCATTCTATTTGCTGGCTGAGATTTTGCCCTTGGGTCGAAGCCCAACTGAGTGGCTATGGGTATTTCTTCTTCTTATCCAGCTGTCTGCTGACTTCTCCTATATTGAATGTAGGGAACCTTCAAAAACTGTTTCTGCAAAAATCAACATGAATTTTGCCTCTGATTTTTCTGAGTTTAGAGATTGTCTCTATCACCCCTTCCTGTCTCTTCACCAGCTACTGCATAGGAGCAAAGTCATCAGTACTACTGAGCATAACTCAGTTCCCAGACACCTTCTTCTGTCAAACAGGTTTTTAAAATATTCTTAATTTACATTTTGGGGTTTTCTCCTGTACTTTTTATACTGGCAGTGTCTCGCCTCTGAAAAACCACATACAGCTGTGAGTACACATGTTACCTCATTCTCATAAAAGTTGACCCCAAAGACAGTAAGCACCTACTTTACAGCCATTCATTGAGCATCCAGACTCATCACTTCATACAGTTTAATTGTGGATGAAGCATACTAAGGACAACAAGAATGAAAGCAGAATGGACTACAGTGCACATACAGGCATACATACATATACAAATGCGGCATATGCTCCCTAATGTTTATTATTTGCTGTTTATAATCTTGTCACACCCATGGTCCCCAGACCCATTATAAAAAAAACTTATCAGTGTACTGTTACACACAGACAGCAGTTTTTTTTCACAAAGATTAGGCAGCAGATGCCAGAGTAAGATTTTGTATTAATAACACACTGAGGCAATAATTAGTAATAAATTGATCCTTTATATCCTTATGAATTTGGTAATAGAGGCCAGGATTCACCCCTGCAGAAGGTAAATTCAGCTCCCATTGCATTCAATACAAGTTGTGCACATTTCTGTAAGGGATAGTTGAGTGCAGAGGGTTTGGTGGTTACTGTTACAGCAAATCAAGTAAGATGCAACAGATGCAAAGAGAAATGGTTGGAGAGGGGAAAAGATAAAGTCCAAGGTCTAAATGCCAGGTTTGCATGTATGCCAGCTGCTCTGCAGCACAGGAGAGAGAGAGAGGCAAACAAATACTTACCAGGTTTAATTTCCAGCAGCTTCAGCCTGGAATCCTCAGGGGGATGCAAACGCCTCTTTTTGCGCCAGCAACGTGCTGGGTACGTGTACAGCTGACCTGGGGCCAGGCCTGAAGATTAAAGGCAAAAAATAAGTGTAATCACATTTCAGTTTGTAAACCACAAGCGCTGTCTCTAGCATCTTTGTTTTTGCCCTTCCAGCCTCTCCTTCTTGGAGGGTTCAATCCTGCAAATAGTGAGGTAGAACTATGCACTCAAAGCATTCAGTGCTCCTGAGGCTCCTCAGCACCTCTTGGGATCAGGTCCTCAGAGAATCTAGGTCTCACTTATAGACTTCACTCAGCTCACTGAAACCAGAGCTGCACATAAATAATTCGTGATTTCTTCAGGGTAAATAGAATTTCAGACTCTCCTGGGTCACAGGGGCGATGCCTCCTCCATGGGCAGAGAAGGCCCCTTGGGAGAGAAGAGACGAAGTTCCCACACGCAAATCATAAGGCCCTGATGCACAGAGCAGCTCAGGAAACTTGTGTCTTCCAAGTGGGAGCAAACCAAGATCCATGAGGTCTGGCTATTTGGACTCTGCATTTTTGCTTAAATTCTGGACTTCTGTTTGAAGACAGATTGTTCATTCTGGTTATTACCTACTCATGTCAACATCCTGAATGAATGAAGGAGGACTTACAGCAGTAATGTTTATATTACTGCATGCTCCATTGAATCACACTGGGCATCGCTGGCTTCTGAGCTGCCCTGGCTCTCCTGAAAGACATCCCTTAGCCAACGTTCAAGCTACGCTTTGCTCTCTTGTATTCAGAACACAGCAGGGCTTCATGAATGCATCACTACTAGGGGCACAGAAGCACACTGCCAAGTGCTTCAAAGTATCCTCAACTGCCCCAGTTACTCATGACACACAGAAATACCCAGCAAGACACAGAAAAGTTGGACAAATGTCATTCTCTCCCCTGCCCTCTCCATCCACCAATTATGCTTTAGCTCTTCTGTTCATCTGCTATTGCTCTTAGTATTGAAGGGGGTACAGAGCACAATTCCAGACTCATTGCCCTTAGGAAACAGGTAAGACCACATAAGACAGAGGACAGGAGTGGTGTTGCCATCTCTGACACTGTACCAATAGTGAACAACTGGACATCAAGGCAGTGCCAATAAAGCAGAACAGCTCAAGGGCAGCAGGATGGCCCGAGTTCTCAGCCATCCCTTCTGAAGCAGCCAGGAAAGTGTACCAGCTTGGGAACAAAACTGACTCACTGAACCAAATAAGGATAATGAAAAAAAACAATATTCTGTTGCTTGGAGGGGGAAAAACAAAAACAAAACCAAAAACACACCACAACAAAATTATTCACCTTAAGAGAATGGACTAATCAAATTCTGCAAGTGAAGCCTAAGCTCCTGGTTTGAAATATTTCAACTGTTGGGAATGACAGTTCAGACCCCAGCACTTTCTACCTACTTCCAAGGCCTTGGTGCATAAACAGAGCATCTACAGCACACTGCCTGGGTATGGCTGAGCACTGGAGTATTCACAGCGAACCTGGCTGTTCCAAGGCACAGAATGCTACCGAACTGGGGCTTTTCACACCCTCCTTTCACTGCTGCACAGCTTGCTGGGCATTACGCCCACCCCAAGAAGGATACATTTCAGAGAAAGGCACTTGGGACTGGTTTGGGAATAAAAATGTGAATAACTTTTACTTCCGCAATGTTTGGACACACTTCTTCATGGCACTTTGCAAACATTAGCCACTGCAAACAATTGCTATTATGATGAGGTGGATTGTGCCTGGCTCTGATGTGAGTCATTAAAGAGGTGGAGGCAAGAAGCCTCACCCTTTCACAGCAGGTCCTGTGCAAGAACTCGCTCACAACATTGAAATGGCAGTTGCTAGACCAAAGCAATAGGATAGAGAATCATCCCACCATTGGACAGGCCTCCACAGAGGAGTCATTTGAATGAAACAAAAACCACAGTTCTGAGCATTTGTCGCAGACAGAGAGAAGGAAGGATCTACTGCAGTTTTGGGGGTGTATCTGTTAATGTGGGCTCAATTATTGAGTGCTCTTATATGACTAGCACTTCTGGATTCAGCCAGGACAGTGAAAGGCGAACACAAATGCTGAAAGCCCAACAAGAAACAAAGCAGGTATCCTTGAAAAGACAGAGGTGGGAAAGCCTCTTCCTAGAGGACCTACAGCCCACTCCAGGTGGCAGATAGATCAATAAGAGACAGATGATCCAACATCCATCTCTGCACCCCTTGAGGTAAGCTCTCTGTTCCTATTCACAATACTCTTACTCATTAATACGCAGCCATCCAATGAACTTAAAATATATACCAGACCTTCACTTGATCCAAACCCACAAAATGCTACCTTCAGTTCACCCTGACCCCGTCTGTCACTGCGCTGGCTCACATGAAGTGTGGATCTTTGGTTTACACAGAGGAGGGGCAGCGAGGAAAAGATGAGTTCTGAACTTTGAATCTAGCCCCTCCACAGCTGATCTTGCAGTGCATATGGAAATAACGCATATACAGGTCTTACTGTCTTCTGTCCTGTCTCGGTTGTCTCTTCGTCTGGTGCCTTATAGGGCAACCAGAGAAGGTTCCAACCATTTGCTTATAGAGGAAATAGCAGAACCTGCAGTGAGTTATGTTGTTTATCTCATTAGTGTAGGAGAGCCATAACTCAACGCTTGTGTGAAAGGCTGGGGGAGGAGGGGAAAAGGAGGAGGGAGTTATGTGCAGTATTGTGTGAAATTAACCCTGAACTGTTTATCATGAGATGCATTTTTCTGACTTCTTTAACAAAGACGACAGCAAGAAACCAGGTTAATATGCTGAGATCCTGACTCTCCTCTCTGTTTTTCAGGCCCTCTGTAAGTGAAAATAGGTTCTGGAGCTTTGCCATTTGTCTTTATACAGTTTTTCAGGTTAGGGATAGTAAATGGCAGTGAACACAGCACACAAGACAGACACCAGGGTGGTTGGCAGGGAGTTTTCAGAGAACATCAGTATGGGCAGAAGAGCCTGAAATCAGGCATGCTAAAACTGTAGAGGGATGCTTTGACCTACCATAATACTACAAGGAATAGATGATGCAAAGAGACCCAAGGGAGCACTAAATGGCCTAATAAAAATCAAGAAAGAGGAGAGCGAATATGGGGGAGGAGGGCTGCTTCATTTCGCACTGATTATTCTAATTCAGAATAACAAAGGCATCAGATTTGGTGGCCGATGCAGATGCAGGAAGCTTGTTTCACTTAAGACTCTCTGCGAAGAAAGTTCCACCATTAGTATTGCCCTGCAGACCTGCAGGAGAAATGCTGCTGATCCTCTTTTACAGGGTAAGCTGCCAAAGAGTTCACTATCAGAAGAGAGGAAAGAAAGATTTGCACAGTGAATTTGCTCAAAGTAGAGCAGAGAGCTTGTGGCTGAGAAAGGCAAAGCATTAAGTCCTCTTGGTTCTGGTGTGATGCTGGAACACTGTTATGATGATTTCTTCCTAAGTCCAGAGACACCAATGAGACCCATGCAAAAAGACTACTTATGTCTATCTTTGTAGCAGATGCTCTTGCCAAAACATTACTTGTGGATATAGTGGATGTATACCTGCTTATGACTGTGTTCAAAATGGTAAAAATAGCAGCACCTTACTTATAACCAGATGCTACAAGAACAGAAATCCTTGGGTAAACAGATTAGCAAGAAAAAAAAAAACACCCAAACACACAACAAAAAAAACCCCCACAAAAATAAACAAAAACCAAAAACAAATAAAACCCCAAACAAACAAACAAACAAAAAAAAGAAACCTAGTTTTGCCAAAGCATAATCTCTTAGGAATGAGGAATTTTCAGCTAAAACAAAAACCCAACTGTGGTCATGAAGCAACCTACAAAAGAAGGGTTAGCCCAGAACCTCAGACAACTCACAGCTTGTAAACCACATTCAGCAGTTTCCAGATTACCCCAGTACTTTTGGCAGCTGAAACATTCTCAGGGTATTTTTAATGCTGATAAAACACCTGTTGTCTCCTGCACCAGAAGTGGCTGCATTTTACTACAGAGTGAGTTTTCTGATAGTACTGCAAGACAATAATAAATCTACTTTGTATATTTTAGGAACAGGAGCAGTGCAAGGATCTTTCCCTCAGGAAAGGGAGAGAGAGAGTTTCAGGAAGTACTCTTCAGAGGTGGCAATTGCTTTCTTAGTCTGCCCCCAGGAGGGGAGGGAAATTTCCTGTGTGCTCCTCCCACTTCATCTCCTGCAAGCTGGCCAGCGGAGGAGGTAAGAGCAGGCTGCACCTTCCCGTAATTCCAGATCTGGAGTTTTGTGGGATTTTTCAATATGGTTTACAGGAACTGGCATGTGTTTATGCACACATGTGCATGTCATCCTTCCAGTGCCTGTGCACCCTAGATCCCTCCCTGCCTGGATTCTCTGGTCTGCACTGAAAAAAAAAAAAAAAATAGAAACCCAGTTTGGTGCTGTCAAAACATAATGGTGGGTCAGATACTGAGGCATACTCTAACAAAATTCCCACCGGAATCCAGGAGGACTTCTGTCTGACTCACATCTCCAGTCTTTGAACTGGTGACTGTCCTTTGCCTTTCAAACAAAGATTTCAGATGGATTTACCCTAACAAAGGAAAGACTGAGCAAAGTCTACAAAAATAACAGTGCTCTTTTCCCTTGAGTTTCACTGAGCTTTGGAACAGGCATTACCTAAAAGTCTTTAAGGATATATACCAACTTCTTTCTGCACCTGAGGAAACTGCAGCTCCAGAAGTGATATCAAACTTGTCCTGTATTTTACCTCGGCTTTATATCCTTCCCAATATAATTCCTTATTTTCAGCATTCATCTGAGAAACTGCCACCTCCACCTCTCCACCCTGAAGATAGTTCCAGTCCTGCTTAGAGCAGGGCATTGTGCCTTCTGCTAGAGACTGGGATCAATAGCATTAAAAGAGCTACAATGATGCAGCCTTAGAAACTACCATGTCAGGCACTTCTCTGGATAGAGAGAGAATAATTAGGAGGAGCTCTCTGCAGTTACCAAAGGAAATCCCCTGCAGGCACAGAGGTTTAGGCTTCTTCTCTTCTGTGTGGCCTGTAGCAGGTTAGAGCTTCTATTAATTAAACCCCATGAGGGCTCAGTGGCCAGCCCTCTATACATGCACATGCATACACAGACACAATGCTACCAACCTGGTCCCCTGTGCCTCTTCTCCATCCAGATGTAGCAGTTGTTCTGAGCTACCCCAGTTTGCGAATCCAGGAAGGGAAGGCGGACGCTTCGCTCAGCACACAGCCGAGAGTTGTAGCTGCGACAGTGCTCAATTGCTTCTTTGTAGAACTGGTCCCCGAGTCTGCCAAAAGAGACAGGGCAGAGAGTAAGAAAGATTGCATTGCCCCTTCAAACAAGACTAGGAAAAAGGGGACATAAGGTTGGTTCAAAAATGGACAAGCAGAAAAACTTTCCCGGAGCATATGCAAAGCTTGCCGTCACGAGACACTACTGAAGCAGATCATGCAGAAAGTGCCACCAAAAGATCAGACTCTCAGCAACTGGACATAGATCATTTCAGCAGTGGAATAGCTACTGAATGAGCAAATGATGCAACCACACTGGCCCATGACCCTGGGTCAGGCAATATATACACCACAGTGACCTCATTCCATTGTTTCTCTTCCCTCGTAGTTTGTCCAGCCAATTCGGCAAACCAGTCATTTCAATCCTATGTTACAGCAACTCCTGCAGTACATTTTGAAAGAGAAAACCAGCCAAGTTTAGGAGAACTTCACTCCAGCATTTCTGGTGTCAGAAAGCCCATAAAAGCAAAGGACGTAGTCCTCATATTGTGTGCTTCTGAGGGATGAAAACACACCCCTTAACAACTAGGGCCATGTCTGCAATGGTCTGACTAGACATTTTGTCATAACCCTTCCAGAGTTTTCCACAGTCAAGCCTGAGGCACCAACAGCAGCAGGCTACAACAGTGACCAGTAAGATCCAGCATGGAAAATGCTGCTTTCCTCTGGAGCCCAGCGGGAGGAAGAGTTCTAAAGACAATGTCACTTATTTCATAAATAACTATTTGTACAGAAATTCTGTAGAATCTTCATCTTCCCTTGAGAAAGGTTTAAAAACTCTGCCTGCTGGAGATTACCAAAATCCTCCCCCCAAATTGTTCTAAACAGGGAAAAGCGTCAAAGCAGAGCTACCCTGAGGACACAAAGCAGCTGTCATGCTGGAGCATTGCAAAGTAGGTGGGCCACACTGCTGAACCTCATTCTTGATCTATTGTCAAGGTGAAATTCAGTCGTGACATGAATAAGCTACCCATTAGGGGTAAGTTCATTAGAAAATAGGAGTAGAGTGATGTACAGCATAACTTGCTCTGACTCTGATATTCATTACTGTGCAAAAAGAGTATAGCATGCACAGCAAGGGAGCCGAAGGGATGCACACACAGAGATAAAAGAGGCTCCCTTTCCTGTTCTATTGGTTTTTTTCACTGCTACACTCTTCAATAGGCACAACTGGCATTTTAAAAGTATACTCCTTTTGCGCACCTCTGAATGTCAAATGGGTGCAAATTGCTCTGTTTCGCTATCTGTGTCTTTTTTCTGACTCACGTCTTTTAAGTGACTCCTCAGTTGCACCTTATGACTTAGATGGGAGCCATATTCTTTTCCCCTGGGCTGTACTGGCCCAATATCCTCCCACTGACACGGGCCAACACAGAGGCCCAGGGAAGAACACAAGAGCAAGGCAAATATAGAGGGAAGCGCCTCTAGTTTCCCCTTCTCAATTCTGATGTTCAGAACTTAACTTCCCCAAGCCTCAGGTTACCCAGTGGTAGGAATATTATATTTAATAGCCTTTGATCAATCTTTCTTGCATGAATTTATCCAACCAACTCTTCAACCCACTTATCTTTTTTATACCTAAAGCGTTGTGGGGTGACGCGTTCCACAGCTGAAATATGATTCACATGAAAAAAGCATTTCCTTATGCTTGTTTCAAACCACATCTCAACTATTTACAATTCCAAGTCCATAAGTCTCTCACAATGCTTCCACCAGGTCATTTCTCTAATGAGCAGAGGGTATGCAGCATGCCGAGTCCCTGGATGTGGAACAAGCACCATGGCTGGATGCTGGAGCCCACCAGCTTCCTGCTGCTTTCTGCCACTCTGACTTCAGCAACTGCATTTCAGAGTGTCCCCAGGGGAGAGAAGGGGGCAGTTCTCCACAAGCAGGAATTGCACACAGGAGTCAGTACATCCTTTGGCTACAGAGACTTTCTAAGGGTTATTCAGTGGTTTGGTGCAGCAGCGAACATCTGTGTGAACATGGTGCCTTATAGCCCTGTTCCCCACGCGCTGACCACCAGGTCCTGGGCAGCAGCTGGTGTTGAGATCTTTGCAGGGCAGCTAAAGGAGAGAGCCCTGGACTGTACAAGTGAGCAGAGGGCAGAGCTGTGGGCAAAGCATGAACAGCAGTATCCCTCCGGATACTGAATCCCCCGCAATGACCTCGAACCCCTTTTTCCATAAAAAGGCGGGGAGGGGGGGGAGGGAATGGGAGCACAGGAGAAAGGAAAAGATAAGCTGCACTACTATACGAAGAATGTGACTAGGAAAAAATGAAAGCTTATTTAAAGCTGTAATTAAAGTTGTACACTTGTGTAATCAAAGTCAGTAACAAGGAGACTCCAGTTGATCAAAGATTAACAGCTCTTTCCACAAACACTTGAGCTTCCACAGAACTATGTCAGATTCCCCCTATATTAAGCCAGGGATGCTCACTAACTCCAAGGAGTTTTCTGGAAGGAAGAGCACAGCTGTGTGACTACAAACTGCCATCACTGCATAGGTTTTCTTTATGCTAAAAATTACTCCAGTCATTACAATACGCACACCACAAAGCATCTGTATTAACAAAAACAATACATCACAGCAACCCAGATCTAGCATCTAGCTGGAGATTACCTCAGTTTCCACCTTCTTGTAAGACTGAAAGTAACTATAAATGTTAAAATGTTAGATATTTGGCTTTAAATGACACTGCAAAGTAGGGTGTAAGATTAAATTTCAGATTTTTTTAAGAGGGAGAAAAAGGGGTTTTGAGATCCTAATGGCAGAGAAGCTACAAAGTTAATGGGTCAAATTCATTCTTGACACAATCTTGCAGTCTAGCTGTTTCATTAAATTTATTTTAAAGATTTTAAATATGCATCTTTTGCCTTAAAGAATAATAATAACTCAGGAGAAGCATTTAGTCACCTCCGTACTTTAAGAAAGCTTGCCTTGGCTCCACTATAGCAAGCATGATCAAAAACCCCAGCCCCTAAGTATTCACTGGAAAGGTATTCAGGTACTGGGACGTTGAGGGCTTGCCCTGACTTCAATTATAAATGGAAGTTTTTAAAAAGTGACAAATAATCAAATAAAGGAAAGTAAAGAAACAATCTTTTCTTATGAAAGCCATATCTCAGTGGAAAACAGCTTCCCTGCAATTACTTTGGAGTGGTTGGTTGTTTTGTTTCACCATTAGTCTTCACTGGAGTGACTTTGACTCATTCCAAATTTCAGTTAGTATTTTTTAAGGAACTTTAGAGATTTTTTTTTTTTAATGTGTTTTCAGTGCTACATATACAAACACAACATATTTTATCTTATGCAGGAAAAAGGAAAACCAGAAAGTATTACTGGAATTGGGGCAAAAAGAGGGAAAGTATGGTCCTATTGAGCTCATCACTGTGGAGTCACGGAGGTGGGACAAATCCCAGCCCTCTCCCAGGAGGTTTACGTTGGAGCTGGAGAACAGACAAGGGCGGGAATAAGACTGGAGAGCGCATGAGCTTAAATGAAACTCAAATAGATAGTCTGAGTCTGAGCATGCAAGACGCATGAAAAGAAAAAAATAAGCGGACAACATTAATAGTAAAAAGTGTATCATATGACAGAAAGATTAATTATCTGATGTTACATGCCTCATAATTTTCCCAAGCTGTGTTGCTATGGAAGACTTACACTTCATCTCCTGAAAAAATATCTGTAAAAACTATGGGGAATTTCTGCATTATTTTTATGAAAAGTATGTATGAGTCAGTGCTGTGCTGTGCTGTGACTGACTGAAGGGTCGACTCTTCCCTTTGGACACAGCAGTGAAAGGTCACACAGACTTGTCTAGATTGATATTAATGACACAAAATCATCAGCATATGCATAGATTTCAAAGATGCTGGAGAAAAAAATCAAGGAGCAGACATTAACAACTGCTGGCCAAGGAAGGCAAATCCTACTGAAAGCAGCACCACTGGAAATACAGAATAAAGTTGTCAGCACACTGTGAAAACCACACAGCCCCTCAGTGCAGGGCCACAGGTGAAATCCCAGATGCTTGGGACAAGCAGGCCGGTGACACTGCTGGCATACATGCAGGCTTTGCATTTACATTCCAGCCTGAGGACACTAAAATAACCTGGTTCTGGCTGACTCACAAAAGCTCCCTGGCTTGGAAAGAACAACCTATGCTATTACAATCTTCTGCAAGGCTGCATAGGAGGAGTATATGTCTAGTAGGAGTTAGAGGCTCTTTTTTGGTGAAAAAGGGCGGGACTGAAACTAAACAGCCAGCTCGGAGTAGCAGAAGCGCACGTGAACGGGGAGGTGAGCACTCTGAAAACCCCACCAGCCCCGCGGGTCCTGGGATAGCAATGTGAGGCTGGTGCAATTCTATACAGCCTTGCAGGTAGTCACTGGCACGAGGGCATACACCAGGATGGAGGATCAGACAGTGTGACTTTCATGAGGTCGCTGTTCTTTTAAGCATTAAGTAACTGAGGTTTCCTATCATGGAATCAGGTCAGCTAATAACAAAGTCAGGGAAGAACAACCCTCCCCTTCTCTCAACCTTTGCCTGCCTGCTCTAACTAGACCATAAGATTTCTGAGCAGACTCCTACTTACTACTTTTCCGTACAGTACCTAGTGCCATGACTTCTCTGTCTAGGCATGCCTTAAATGAAAAAAAAACAACAAGAACTGGTCTGGCTTATGAGCCCATGAGTTAGCAACAAGGACCAAGAACCGGCTTCACTCCAGCTGCTTCAGGAAGTTCATTTCTCTGCTGACAAGGGATCCTGATGGGCCCTGAAAGCAGCAGAGCAGCTCTTTATCACTACTTTCCAGCCCATCCTGCAGAGTCCCAGCTATCCAAATGCGATACACCTTTTACAAAAGCTACAAAATGGTCAGAATCTAGCACACCCCTCCTGAAGTGCCTATCACATTTCAGGTGAGGATCCAGAGAAGGAGAGCACTCACTGAAGACATATAAACAGCAAAGCTCAACCATGATTGCAGGTCCACATCATACCTGGAAAACTCATATAAGAAAGAACCAGTCCTCTTTAAGTGCAGGTGTGCAATTTCCACCAGATCTGAGTATGAATCCAGATTGCCTCCAGTTCCTGAGGCCAGGCCCCTTTCTAGTCATTTCACTCTAAAACCATGCTCACTACATGACTAGGCAAGTAAAAAGCTGATTGCACACAAAGAAATGACTAATCGTGTAACAGAAAGCAACAGACTTTTCCTTCTGAAGTTTGCAATGGTCCCCAGCCATGACCAAATGTAGGACTTGCTCTCCTCAAGACCACGGGGTTTTCATTCACTATACTTTTAGCTTCTAGTCTTATATTTTACATCATTTGATACTGTGAGGAACACTGAGGACAACTGGAAAAGACATTTTAAATCAGAAATTGTTCTTCAGCAGCACTGCCATCCAGTTTCAAACTGGGCAAGATCTGAAAAGTGGTGGGAAACAAGTGATGCAACGTGGCTTCAGAAGAGGCTCTGCACTCTCTTTTTGGAGATATTCATGAATGAGTCTGTAAATGAAGCACCAGTGGGGTCTTGGGCCTTCTCACAAAGATGGACCGAGACTAAGAAATCATGCAGATGCTTTCTGAACTATCAGCTGCCTGTGACACTGCAGACCAAGAGGTACAGCCAGACCAACTGCATGTCTTGGCAATTGCTGAGAGAACTGCACAGAGCTGGCTATACTCATTCCTTTCCAGCAGATCCCAGGAAGCCCCTGACAGGCAGCTGCTCCTCCTCTCCATGAGCCTTGACATGAAGAATGCCACAGGGCTTAGTTCTTCCACCACTTCTAATTAATATCTATGCAAAACCTCCAGGGAATATGATGAAGTATATGGGCAGCAATGCCAGCCCTTACGTTGTTGACATGCAGCTTTATGTATGTTTTCCCCCTCATGCAGACGGCACTCTCCCAAATTTCTCTCCTTGAAAGCAAGGATAGCATGGTTGGCAGAGGCTGAAATCAGAAGAGATAGTAGTGAGGCTGGCTGGAAGCAGGGAAACGTTACAAACTATAAGCTGACATTGTATATGATTCAAAGACAGACACTAATGTGGACAATCTAATAGACACAATCATCTAAAGGACCTTCCTCTCTCTCTTTCTTTCTCTCGATGGCCCCTCCACCTCCCACCCCCCAGCCTCCAGTCAGCATAATTCTCGCAGTGCTCTGGCCATGCTTATATCTGTTTTTCACATTTGGGCTGGCCTACTATGACTCTCTACCTTAGACTAGACAAGCAACGAAGACAGACCTAGCTGCAAAACTGTGGTACCTACCCTATCACAAAGCAAGTCAAAGAGATCAGTATAGTCCCCAGCCTGTCCTCATCCCTTTTCCTCACGCACCCTGAACCACTGGTTTTCACAAAGGACACACTGGGCTAGGTTCAAGCTCCTTGAACAGCTGCTTCTCCTTTCTAGACCCAGAGCAGAGGTTTCCAGCAACTGGAAACCTGTGCTTAACAGAGCCCAGTATCACCAGACTCCTGCAGAGCTTCCAGACAGCAGACCCCCAGCTCCAGAGCATCTTCCCGGAAGACATAAAGTATTCTGCTCTGCTCATCCTCACATTACATTGCAGGATGCTAACACAACATTCATCAAAAGATCGAAGGAAAGGAAAATACGACATATTTAAGACCAGTATTAAGCATTAAACAATAAAGGACTGGCTGGGCCCCTCCTTTGGCTGTACTCTCTGGAACTTCTAGTCTATAAGCAGCTCCTAAATGGTATAATCATGCACCCTTTGTGACTGCAGAGAGGTAGGATATTGAGACTCAACAGAAATACAGAATGGCTTTCCTGATGTTAGGTGAAGCGTAACAGATGATTGCTTAAAATCCTACCACAAACTCCAAGGGCAAGCCAGAAATGTAGGAATGTGCAGATTCAGTTTTCTCATAATGGTCAGTTGCATCTGTCTCTGCACGACAACTTCTAATGATGTAAGGGGTGTGAACGTGAGCAAAGGCAAAACAGGATTTCCAGATGGGCTACAGAATGACTCAAACTTTCTGGGCCTTCAGTTTTTTTAACATAAACTTGGCAGCTTTGTAAAGACTCACAAACACGTGTCTATCCTAGACTCTCCAAGAGCCAGAGTCATTGAGACATCTACTTCATTTCTATACATATTGAACAATTTCACCTGATGCACAAAAAGAGGCCTGTATAACTTTCCCCAGCATGGGAGTCAGAGAAAAAATA
This sequence comes from Rissa tridactyla, assembly GCF_028500815.1. Lineage (NCBI taxonomy): Eukaryota > Metazoa > Chordata > Aves > Charadriiformes > Laridae > Rissa > Rissa tridactyla. Next base: position 43,030,721 of record NC_071469.1, read on the forward strand.
TGGCTAGCAGAACTGTTTCGGTAGTAGATAGAGTACACAAACTGAACCACAAAGCAGTAAACAGCTGCAAGCAGAGACAGTGTTGCTGGAGCAGCAATGATCGAAGGGTAAATGAAAGGAAGTGCTTGCAAGGAGAGTTAATGCCTTTCATTGGAAGAACTCGTACAGCCAGGTCAAAATAGACAAGCTTTCAAGCACTTGTTCAAAAGTACTGTGCCAGGTGCATAGACTGTATGTGGTGCGAGAAATTAGGAGCCATCAGAGAGCTGATGGCAAGTTCCTGAATCAGCACTGGCACAGCCCAGACATTACAGCAGTCAAGGAGATGCCCTGAGCTATGAGTCTAGGTTGAATCCTAGATCAGTGAAAGAGCAATGTGAGATTTTCCAGCACCCTCCTCGGAGCACCCAGCATTAGCCCATCCCCTATGTGTAGAAGGGCAAAGGAATCCCCTTTTGCCAAGTATTTATCAGCAGATTTCCCCTGGTGGGTTGGAAACCCCTAATGGCTATTTGTGGCCAGATTCAACAGGCTTCTCACTGCTTGAATCATGGTGTGATGCTGAATCATAACAGAGAACCCAGCCTCATAGAGTGAGCTAAATTCACTACTCTCGAAACAGTTTTAGACTGCAATTTAATCCAGTGTGAAACTACAGGTATCATCTCATGCAAAAGTCTGTCTCTGAAGAAAAATGACAAAAAGTAGGCATAACTTACAATTTGGGAAAAATTGATCTGATTAGCCCCATCCTCACAAGTACTGTGGAAGTATGAGAGCTCTGCCAGCATTTCCATTTAAAGAAAAGAAATAGCAGCACAAGTTCAAACTGCCAAGAAGAGTGTGGTACCTTAGGGTATTTCACTGACAGCAGCCTGCAGGCCAAATCTGGCTTCCAGGGTCAAGAGCTGGTGTCATCTTTGTGGAGCAAGAAGGACCTCAGCTAGAGGTGTTCCTCTTCCTGCAGCTGTGCCTGGCCTCGCACAAGGCCTGCAGCAACATTCCCAGCTCTCAAAGCCAAAAAAGTGGGATCACTATACCCATCTTAGCAGTTAACATGTAGAGTTGTTGGCTAGATACAACAGATATCTGTGTATGATACACGATGACGTGTGCTTAGATGAGGTATTTCAGAAAATTAATTTCTCAGCTCCATTTAAATATACTCCACTGTGAACAATTATACTATGGTGCTTTGGTAATTTGTCCACTTCTTCTACTTTTCCTCCATTTCCACGGAGAGGTAACAGCAGCAGTTTCCATGCCATACACTAGGCTATCTAAGGTGTTTCCAGAGACAGACATTGCATACAATCTCTATTAGACTCAGCACAGTGACCAATTAGGTTAATCTCAGAGGCAGACTCCTTGGGGATATCTCAGAGCATCTATTCTTGCTCAGGCCAGGGTTTCTGTTTTAAAGAGATGCAGCAGCATCCAATTAAATGAACAACAGGTGTGAAAGGTAAAAACCTAGACCTCTTCTGTATCTGAGGACAGCAATCAGAATTCAGCTTGGTCCTAATCTCCCCCAAAAGGTAAAAAATTCTCTCCAATTGCTAAAGGAATGAACTAATGAAAACTTCAGCAACAATATTAGATTGGACAGGACAACATCCAAGAGATTTTTTATATATTTTTTTAAAGAAACGTCTCAAGCTGCTGGGGCTTGTGGTCACCAGCAGTCTGTTTGGCTTAGTGCAATCAGCCTTAGGGGCCAGATGTAGTCAAAGACAAAATCTATGCATTCAACTCCCTCAGTCCTGATTTCCCACAGTGGACCTATCTTTTGCATTCCTAAATCCAGGAGAAAGGTAGATTAGTAAAAACCATAATCTATCACCCAAGCACCAGGAAACCAGCAAACCAGAGTTCCACAAATGACTGCCGCAACTTCCTTTGTAGCTTTAACAGTTCCCCTGCAGAACATGGCTAACACCCTACACTTACCTACCTAATAAATCATGTGCGTTACTTTAAGCACTGTCTATACTAAAAGATGGTCAGATCACAAACAGCCATCCTCTCCTAGCTCTAGCTGTGCTGGCTAAAAATATCACCTATTCCCTCCTACCCTGCTGCTTTTCACTGCTTGTCTCCTACAGTTTACTGCTACTACACCTCCCGCCAGTAGCAATACTTGCGTGAGTGCTCCCTGATCTACTTCAGGCAAGGCCATTTGATCTGTTTGAGCAAACCCAGATGACATTGCCTGGAGGAGGCGCTGAGGGCGAGTTCACAAAACCCCGTCTGCCACCAGAGGTAGTCTCCAGCAGTACAAACAGCTTGGGTTAGTCTTCAAGTAGCACACTTGTTTGTTTGCTATGGAAAAAGCCTGTCCACAACATCAGTGGTGACAGCTAGGTCACTCAGTCAGCACAGACCTTTGGGAGACACAGCATATACAAATGGAAGTTTTTCCCTGCCACCACAGTTACATCATCAGCCCAAATGACATCAGCCAGGCTGACAAGAGCATTCCTTTTCATGTGTCTCTATGTATCTCATCTTTCATGAAGCCATGTATCTCCATCAGATCTCAACAGGCAGTGCGATGCCAAGAAAGAGCATGAGGGTTTTGCATGCTTTTAGCCATGTTAGAGTTGCAACTGTCCAAGCTCTACAGCACAGTCCTGGAATGAAAGACCTCTGTTAGCCCTCTTGGAAGTTCCCAGGCTGGGATTTCCCCTGCACCTTGTGCAGTTATTTAGTAGACAAATATACAGTGCCATACAATCCAGATGGCAGAATTCAGAAGAGATTGAAATAAACGTGCAAGTAGTAGCAGAAATGTTCCTAAATGGCAGGCAAGCTTCCCCACTACACAGAACTGTAATTACTTTAATATTTTAGGTACTTCCTGTCCTTTGACTAGAAAGAGTTAGTGAGCTCACATTTTTCTGCTGACTGGACTCTTTTGTAGGAACCTTGTATCTCCTGCTGCAAAGGAAATCCCGCTACAGGAAACAATCCATTTTGCTCAGGTGAAAATGATCACACAAGTAGCAAAGCAGAGATTTATACAGATCTAGAATAAAACCACATAATTATTAGAGCTTACTTTGCCTCTGAGGTCAGCCTTGGGAAAAAAATCAGTTATAGCCAATACTTTAAAGATAAAGTTACTAATCTTGAATGGGTAGCACTTTCAGTTCCTCAGTCACGATATGTATGACAAATAAAATACACATGTAAGAAAATACAAAAATGTACTCTACCCAGTCCATAATTATTAACCATAAAAAACACAATGGGAAATCATATTTTCTGTTTTCTACAAAGACATCTTAAGCCTAGATAATTAAGGTTACATTTCTTTGAGTTATTCTTTCTCTTGAATACACAGGAACAATCATTCTGTTACTTGTATAAATCTACTGACCTCAGCAGACGTACAGCAGGGATATACTTGACTCATACTACATAGGGGAATTCCCAAGAGGACTGTGAATTAGATTTCCTTTTCTCACCTCCTTCCCCCAGTTCTACCCGCAAATGGAAGTAGGGCAGATTACGGGCATTCCTCTGCTGAAGTATCATTATTACTCCTCAAAAAGGACCAGTAAAACTTACAAGTAAGAGGTGAAACAGATGCACTGTGTTCTCCAACACATCATCTCCCAGTTCCCTCAGCATAAAGAATGCCCTGTATTGAGAGCACACTTGAACTAACCCAAAGGTCTAGACACAGGATCTTCTGCACCTGGAGCACATCCCATGGGAGCAGAGAAAACCATAACTGCAAACACACACATTGCTTTAACTCTGAGGAGTGATGTTTCAAACACCTGTGCTCTTGTTTCTGCATATACTTATGCAGCATGTAAGAGGAACTCTTTGATGAAGTCAAGAAAAAGCACTTGCCACAATTAACTTTCAGAAACTCAAATATCTGGTGGTTGTTCCCCTATACACTTTGCTTGCACGTGTTTTTCTTCCAGCTTGCCCCCTGTTCTCAGCACCACCTTAACCCAAGTATCAGATTGAGGTGGTCATTACTGTAGAACAGTTAAAGCAAAGAGAAAAGCCTTGTAATTCACTTAGCAATTAGCAAAGCTTGCAGAAGCGTTGCTGTGTTTATCACTGCACAATAAAGATCCTCTCTTCTGCTCAAACAACTTACTCTTTTGGCAAGTTTCACTGTTCTTAAAGACTCTAGCTGTTTAACGCATGATAGGGCAGATCTTGGCTCCATCTTTGGTCCTGTGTGTTCGCTGAGGTCTTCAAAGACTCATGATGAAACCCTGCCTGTGACCAAGCATCAGGTCCCAGTTCAGCAAAGCACCTCACTGACTGTGCAGTGTGAATTGAGTGTGCCCCTTCAATTCAAAGTTATGCAGATACTTAAAAGTCTTGCTGAACAGAGATGGCAGCTGAACAGACAGCACATGCTTCAGTGCACTTTTAGAATGAGGTCTTAGAAACAGGTACATGTGGGCAAGCCTGTCCAGGTCAGTTTATCACGTTTTCCCAGCTGGAACTAGCCAGAGCTAACACATTACTTCCATTTTCTTTCTCGGATGTAATACACTGCAGTAGTTAAAGCTGTAGGTCACAAAAGTGTAATCTAGGGATCACAAGACAGTCATTAATCAATCAACCAGTGGAAACAGGAGCTGTGTCGATATCATTATCTCTACATTACAGATGGGACACAGAGAGTTTGCATAACAAAGCCACAGAGAAAGAGAAGGCACTTTTCTTATTTCCCAGTTTTGCTACATCTTTTCTTCCGAAATCTGTTTTCTCACCTTCAAGACTTACTTCCACAACTGAAATCCAGCAATTTTCTTCATTCAGAGGCAAAATTGACTCCATGTCATCCCTGAAAGCTAGTTGAAGCTCTTCTATATAAAAATCAGTTAAAGAAATACAAGAGCAACCTTTCCTTTTTCCAGACATGCTATAAAAGCTACCTGAACACTGCAGTGACAATGACAAGCAAAGACAATGACTAAACAAGAGCTTGGGCATGGAACTAAATTGCAAACCAAGTATCCATTTGTCTGCATCCCAGTTAGTACAGAATGGAGATGAGCATCACAGTGGTCTGTAAAGAGGACCAGGAAAAGATTGACAAGTAACTGAAGGAAAAGAACTGAGGGAGTCAACTGCCAGAGCAAGGAGAGGTTACAGAAAAACGAGAGAGAGAGGTTAGCCCATTGCCCTGGAGTAATGGCTAGCCTTTAACACATGGCCTCTGCTCCTGTCAGTATTTCTTCTTGGACAGGTTATCTCAGGAATTTATGCTTTCCAATAATTACCTTTCAGAGGGGTCTCACTTATCTTGCAAGAGGAATCCACCAGTAACCTGACCTGCATTGCTCATGCAATCGCCATCCACCCCCTCTAACCTTTCATCCCATCTCTCAAAGCAAAAGCAAGCAGTTCTTCCCAGACTTCCAGTGCTGCATCAGCAAGGGCTGGAGAAGTTGATAAAAATAAGAATTTTAATGCTTAATGCTACACAAACATTGATGAGCTTGCGGGCAAAAGCAGTAAAATATTACCAGCAGGTTAAAATACCTCCTGTAGTAATGTTATATTACCCAGAACTGAAGGATGAATACTGGTCTTGCACCACCAAAAGAAGCATTTTTACCTGAGTGTAAGTTTTATTATTTTATTGCAGCAGACCTCAGAGCCTGTCAGTATTGGTTTTAATAAATTTTGGGACTCACAGGGCCCACTATTTGAGCTCTCTTCCTGTTACTCTCCCAATCTACCTTTCTTCCACTACGTGAATTGCTTTTCTTCTTGAAACATCAGTGCCAAAGGGAAGTTTTGATTTTGGCATTCACTCCAGAGCCATTTCAGATTAACTTGTCCATCGCTGCTGAAGTATATGTTATTACACTCAGTGTAATTATACTCCCATTCATGCTCAGTTCAAGGCTCTCCCAGGTTCGCTTTATGTGTAAGGGATGCCATTACATCCTCTACAAACTGATGGGCACTGATTTATTCCCAGTACCATGGCTGGGACAGGGAGATGGCTTCTTATTTTCTATACTGGATGTAACGAGACATCTCTTCAGCCAGTCTGTAATCATAAGGAAATACTTCATCGTGAAGTTCTGAGAAAGTATCAGGCCTGACACAAGGAGCAAAAACTCATATAACATCCCACGTAGGACCCTCTCATCAGTCCAGAAACATATGTTCGGGGCACATGGACCATCAAATCTCTGTTGCAGTGTGGATTTGCCTCAAATGGGCTTGCAGACACTTCAGAGGAACCTCTCTCTCTTTTTCCTACACTGGCTACACAAGTAACTTGGCCTAGGAGAACATCCATCCCTCACTTTGGCTGTATTATTTTAAAGGAGTCACATATTGCTTTCAGACCCGTGAGAACTTTGGACCAACACACACACTCTCCCTGGCATTCCCATACTCCCATCTGAACAGGACTGTACCACAAGAAAGAGTTTGATGTGGGGAGAGCATAAGAGGGGAGGGCAAGAGAAATCTGCTCTTCCCTCATCAAACTTCAATGGGTGCCTAGGCCCAGCAATGCTGCACTACAGTTTGGATTTATGTTCCCCAATTAACACAAATCACAGCATAAAGTTTTCTCTTTCTGTTTTGAAGGGGGAGGAAGAGGAGAAAAACCACATTCCAAGCATTTGGCACAATAAATTTACCCAGCAATCCTCTGGGAACAAAAAGGGAAGGAAAAAAATGCTTGTCACCACACAAATTAAAATAACCCATCTTTGCTGGCTCCGCTCTGTCTCAGGGGTAGATCCAACCCTTAGCCCTCACCCTTTAGGGCTGCAGGCCCAAAGCACTTGACATTCATCAGAAGAAGCAAAACAGCTCCAAGGCAATGGAAGGGGGAAGAGGAGAGTCCCTCCACGGGCAGGAGTTGAGAAGGGAAGAAAATAGAAGGATCTGCAAAAAGGTGACGACATAAGAAGGGTATGGAAGTCTTCTGCTTCTGAGGACCATCACACACAGATGAATCATCTTGGTGTAGTCGCTATTGAGCTCAAAGCAGGCAGGTAAATGCCTCCTCTGTCCTCAACAGAATTACTATCTCCTTTCTCTCCAACCATACACTCTCTTCTCTTCTCTCCAAAGAGAACCACAAGCCATATGCACTCAAAACTAAAAAATCTCATCATCTTTGGTGAGAGTTATAAGAGAAAAGCCCTTCAGATATTCTTTCTTTGGAGTTTTTCTGCAACACACGCTAAACGGTTACACACTGAATCTTTCTAAGCATAAAGAAAGATTACCATGTCACTCAGTGAAACATGGGACACTTTTGCAGAACTCAGAAAATAATCTAATGTATTACATAGCTCAACGATGCTCAACTTGTGTTCCTTAAAACATCACATGTGGGTTCTAGAGTAATCTGTAGGCTTAATCAGAGCCTCCCTTTGCTCAACAAACAAGAAGGTTTAGCCAAGGTTTCAAAGCACTTGAGATTGTTCTTTACTCTTTGATGTAGTCAAAGAGAGAGGATGAAAGATGGAGAGATGGGAAGCAACTCTTAACCAGCAGTCAGGAAGAAAACACAATTGCAGAATTCTACAAGCTAATCATGGTGTGATGATCTGACACTGCACTAAGGCATCTGCTCGCAGCTTACCATCAATACACAACAATGATGACAAAGCATCAAAGACAGCACAACCCAGCACAGCATCAGGTTACCACACCCTGGTGATTATGTTGCTTCCTCTCAGTCCACTGAAGAATCAAACTTTTCAGGTTTGACTATCACTGATCTATAGTGTTGCTTATGCACAGACAGATTGCGTATACTTACAAATGAATCACTGCCACGTTGATTCTTGTTTATAAGGCTGCCATGAATTACTTTGATTTTACTTTGGAGGAGCTATAGGAACTCACATTTGGGTTTTGAATGCAAAGAATGCCTGGTGTTTATTTGACATTTTGTGTTTAGGTACAATCCCTTCCCAGGTTGTTCTTGTTGCGGGGGCAATGAAGAGCTGGGGGATCTCTTCGCTTGCTTTCTATGTGACTTCTTGCCAGAAAGAAGTTCAATTTAAGAACATTATACACTTATATGAGTGATAAGTTCATGGTGTTCTTATACTCCTTCTTTTGGTCTAGCAAGCCAAAAGGCTAAAGGAAGGAGGGGAATTACAAGTACAGAGCATGCTAAAGGAAAATGAACCTTCAGTATGAAGCCAGCTGATAAACAGCTAGCATCTATGTCTTCAGTCAGCATCACCTTAGATGAAATTCTGTCTGTTCCCACTAAGCAGCTCCTACTCAGTTTTACCTTTCATAAGTTTGCCCATCAGCTGATGAGGCTTCTCAATTTTGCCTGGTGCATCCAAAAGTGGAGAAACATCTGGAAACTGCTGCAGCATCTGGCAAGCATCTGTGGCAAAAATTCCTAGAGGATTTGAGGTGATAGCAGTTATGGTTATAATTTATTATAGGCTGACATGTTTTTGAGATTGTTTTTAATACCCAAAATCTGACACATTTCAGAATCTTTATGCTGCGTGCTTTTGCTTAGGTTTGTTTGCTTCTCTGTTTTCTGTTAATTCTACCTACATAAAAGAGAAAATCTTGATAAAATATTGGAGAAGAATCCCAGAACACATGGTTCTGCAAAAAGAAGAGGACCAAGTTCTAGCAATACCCACTTTTAAAAGAGTTGTTAGTGTTCCAAAAATGGCAGTGAAAATACAGTACTGTATTTCTGCAGTTATCTGCTTCCTTCAGGGTTGTATGTTCCATAGTCACTTGAGGAACAAGTTTATGTTATGTCCTGAAGGACCAAACTGGCTTCTTTATTAGTATCTTTCCTTGTGATCGCAACTCAAATACATTTGAGTACAGCAACAGCACAGAAAAAAAAAGGTGGACGCAGAAAAAATACAACCTGATTTTCTAAAACATTTAATATTGCAGCAACAAGTAAATTATGACAAATTACGTTTTAACTTCAGTCTGGATTTATGGCCTGAATTTGAACTTCAGAAATATCATTTCCCCATGTAATTGTACACTTGGTTGCGATTCAAGCTTGCATAGACTGAGAGCACTCCACTCTATCCTCCTAGTATT